>NC_052315.1:36456596-37656596 GCF_016432855.1 Salvelinus namaycush
CCAGCTTCACCTGGAATGCTTTGGTAGCCATGCTGGTTAATCTCTTCAGGAGTAGCCCCTTTTTTCAACTTGTTCAAGCTGTTAACAAGGCAAAGGGTGGCTATTTTAACAATCTCAAATATAAATGTGTTCACTATTATTCTACAGTGTAGAAAGTAGCAAAAATAAAGAAATACCCTTGAATGAGTAGGTGTGTCCAAACTTTTGACTAGTATTGTATATGTACCAGAACTTGGTTGACAAATGGTGTAGTGAATCTACAGCAACAGCGGTCAATTAAGCAATAATGACAACATTGATTGCAATTTAATGACACACTGTGTCTCTAATTTGATAACACCAAGCCTTGTTCTTATGTAATCCACTTTGTGCTCTAATTATAGCAAAGAGGATGACTATTTGACAGTTTCTACCGCCCTAGCGTCTGTACACTGATGTACAGTATATCAGTGAGTGTAAGCAGACGTGAGTCTGGGTGGATGGAGTCCAAGCCAATAACTACGAGGGCTAGATTAGTCTACCCAGACACTTAACAGATCCCATACAAATAACAGGATGCACTAAGTCACTGTCGCCTCCACTATGGCTCCCCTCCAGACTGCTGCTGGTGGTTTACTTAGTGCTGAGCTCTGAACAAACAATATGAGACAAGGACAAAGTAGACTGTCTACTTTTTATAAAAGTATGCGTTTATTGTTGCCACCTCACAGTCCAACTTAGGTGCATGAATAGAAAAACAGACTGGATACGTGGAAGGTATTTAGCAACTGGTGGAGGAAAAATGTAAGCTTCTTTATTCTTAAAACGTAATGCTGTAAAGCTGTTAAGTGTTGGCTTTAAACAATAGACATAAACCGGTCGGAGGCTAACCCATGGGCTTGTTGGTTATTATGTTCATTCTGTGGTAATTTACAGTGATCGTGCCTCTGATGCTGTCTGGTTGAATGCATGTGTAATTGACTCCAGTAACAATGCTGGTGAGGCTGTCCGAATGTATTGTAGAGCTTTGTAAAATGTCCCTGCATGTTCTATGTAAACAACTCTCCATACCTCCCTCTCTTATGCCCTCGCTCTCGGTTTCTCTCTCTGTCTGTCTATCTCTCTCTCTCTCTCCCTCTCGGTTTCTCTCTATGTGCCCCCCGAAGAAGCAGACACACAGTAAAAGACACAATAGAATACAAAAGAGATGAGTAGGGATGAGAACAAGAGCACTGGGCCACATGTGCTTTGAACACATAAAACCATCTGGGGGGTATTGAAGTGGAGGGACAGGCTTGTTGAGCAAGGGACTACTGGTTACATAAGCAATAGCTCAATGGCATCACACTGTAATTTTACTGGAATCCTCAGGTCATAGACATTATGACAATGATGGATTCCCTGTAAAGACTAACTTCCCTGTTGTCACTGGAGTAAAACATTTTCTATAGGTTGTTGTTGTACATTCAACATAACCCTTCTTTTCAGGGTTACCACAGCAATAATATGTCAGCAAAAGAAGAACCGATCCAAAACAAACTGAATTGCGAAATCACTCATAGAGCTTTCCAAACAAAGTATGACAGCAGTGCAGTTGAATTGACTGTCTTCACTTATAATTCCGCACTGATAATACATTTGACCTGGCCTCTTACACAATCTATTCTCTGAGTGATGAAAATAGTATGCCGTTCCTGAACTGTCCTTGGATGGCAGAGATGAGATTGAGATTCTTAAGGAGAAGCGCAGATCTCCCCTGGAGTAGGATATAGCTTATGAGTTGATAAATGTTACAGGGCCAGAGTGATGGGGGGATTGTAGGGAGGGATATCTAACTGCATTCCAGGACATCGGCTGTACATCTCCTGTCCAGCTGACTGTCCACAAATAACCTATCACAGATGAATCAAAGCCTCAACACTAACTCACCTACTCCCCTGTGTGGGTATGCATGCATGCATGTGTGCGTGTGTCCGTGTGTGTGCGTGTGCGTGTGTGTTTACTGTATGTGTACTGTGTGTATGCGTGCGAGAGAGGTTGGGTGGTGCTTGGATTGGTGGGCGGGCTAAAACTTCCTAACATACTATTGAGGTTGTTACCATGGAGAAACAGCTCTGCATAGCAACAGGACTTTGGGTCAGAGGAAAGAGCCACAGAGAAATAAACTCAGCAAAAAAAGAACTGTTCCTTTTTCAGGACCCTGTCTTTCAAAGATAATTAGTAAAAATCCAAATGACTTTGCAGATTTTCATTGTAAAGGGTTTAAACACTGTTTCCTATGCTTGTTCAATGAACCATAAACAATTAATGAACATGCACCTGTAGAAAGGTTGTTAAGACACTAACAGCTTACAGACGGTAGGCAATTAAGGTCACAGTTATGAAAACTTAGGACACCAAAGGTGCCTTTCTACTGACTCTGAAAAACATCAAAAGAAAGATGCCCACGGTCCCTGTTCATCTGCGTGATCGTGCCTTAGGCATGCTGCAAGGAGACATGAGGACTGCAGATGTGGCCAGGGTAAGAAATTGCAATGTCCGTACTGTGAGATGCCTAAGACAGTGCTAAAGGGAGACAAGACGGACAGCTGATCGTCCTCGCAGTGGCAGACCACGTGTAACAACACCTGCAAAGGATCGGTACATCCGAACATCACACCTGCGGGACAGGTACAGGATGGCAGCAACAACTGCCCGAGTTACACCAGGAACACACAATCCCTCCATCACTGCTCAGACTGTCCGCAAGAGGCTGAGCGAGGCTGGACTGAGGGTTTGTAGGCCTGTTGTAAGGCAGGTCTTCACCAGACATCACCAGCAACAACGTCACCTATGGGCACAAACCCACCTTCGCTGGACCAGACAGGAAAAAAAGTGCTCTTCACTGACGAGTCGGGGTTTTGTCACACCAGGGGTGATGGTCGGATTCACGTTTATCGTCAAAGGAATGGGTGTTACACCAAGGCTTGTACTCTGGAACGGGATCGATTTGGAGGTGGAGGTTCCGTCATGGCCAGTGGCGGTGTATCACAGCATCATCAGACTGAGCTTGTTGTCATTGCAGGCAATTTCAACGCTGTGCGTTACAGGGAAGACATCCTCCTCCCTCATGTGCTACGCTTCCTGCAGGCTCATCCTGACATGACCCTCCAGCATGACAATGCCACCAGCCATACTGGTCATTGTGTGCATGACTTCCTGCAAGACAGGAATATCAGTGTTCTGCCATGGTCAGCCAAGAGCCCGGATCTCAATCCCATTGAGCACGTCTGGGACCTGTTGGATCGGAGGGTGAGGCCTAGGGCCAATCCCCCCAGAAATGTCCGGGAACTTGCAGGTGCCTTGGTGGAAGAGTGGGGTAACATCTCACAGCAGGAACTGGCAAATCTGGTGCGGTCCATGAGGAAAAGATGCACTGCAGTACTTAATGCAGCTGGTGGCCACACCAGATACTGACTGTTACTTTTGATTTTGACCCCCCCCCCTTTGTTCCGAGACACATTATTCCATTTCTGTTAGTCACATGTCTGTGGAACTTGTTCAGTTATGTCTCAGTTGTTGAATCTTGATATGTTCATACAAATATTTACACATGTTAAGTTTGCTGAAAATGAGTGAGTGAGAGGACGTTTCTTTTTTTGCTGAGTTTAGATTAACAGTTCAGGCCTCGTTGGCTGCAGTTACACCTCATATGAAAACTGGGAATATTTATGTAGAAGTCTTAAATGCAGGGAAGAAAGAGAAGTTAGGAAGAGAGAGTGAGAGAGAAAGAGAGAGAGAGAGCGAGAGAGGGAGGGAGGGAGAGGAAAGAAGGATATTATGATTGGACTGGTGGTGGGAGGGAATGTGTAGAATGCTGAGAAGAGAAGAGTGTTCCGTAATGATGACATGGTGCCATGTCTGAGACCACTCTCTGTCTCTCTCCCCTCTTTCTCCCTCTCTCTCTCCCTCTCTCTCTCCCCTCTTTCTCCCTCTCTCTCTCCCTCTCTCTCTCCCTCTCTCTCTCCCTCTGTCTCTCTCTCTCTCTATCTCTCTCTCTCTCTCTCTGTCTCTCTCTCTGTCTCTCCCTCTGTCTCTCTCTCTCTCTCTCTCTCTCTCTCTCTCTCTCTCTCTCTCTCTCTCTCTCTCTCTCTCTCTCTCTCCCCTCTTTCTCCCTCTCTCTCTCTCATTCCACATTCATTTCAGATGAATTTCCACTTGTCTCTGATCAGACTTCTCCACAGTTACAAAATGAAATCTGTTCAGTTTAAAAGGACCTCAGATCAAATCAATATCCGACTAAATGTTCCTCAGATTTATTGTGTACCAACCTAACACATGGAGAGAGGATCAACATTAGTGCTGCCAGCCTGCCACATAATTCAATATAGTTTATGATTAATGATTGGATTCAATAATGTGTTTGCCATCTTGCAACACTTGATTGTTAATGTATTTGCCATTACCAAATGAATGATGTCTGATGTAATAGAATATGACAAAACACACACATATGAGCAGGCAGAGGAGGAACATGTGTATAGAGAGGCTGCATCCATATGGCTGGATTCAACATCTAGGCGTTTCACAGTGGTGACCCGTGGCTTGTTTGCCCAGCAAAATCTACTCAATTAGATATTATTCTAACAAATGCCCTTCATAAGTTTTCAGCCAATGGGATATGTGCCAATGAGTTCAGTGACCATTGTCACATTGCCTGTATAAGAGATGTTAAACTACCCAAATCTCGCTCATGCATTATTACAAAGATAATTATTTGGAATTTTAATCAGCACATTTCTTTTTGTCTGAGCTGGGTTTGAGTGACTGGGGGGTTGTGTCATCTATCACTGACTCGGATCAGGCCCTTAATTGTGTTATTTCCCTGTTAACTCTGTTGCAGATAAATACAACAAACTAAGGGTAAAAGACTGTTGTAATCCTTGTTTTACACATGAATTGTCTAAGAAATGACAGGAAAGACATTTAGATGGGCTGATCCTACGTCTGACTGCAAGACAAACTGATCCTACGTCTGACTGCAAGACAAACTGATCCTACGTCTGATTGGCAGTCCTTCAGACATTTGAGAAATAGATGTCTATCCCTGGTTAAAAAAGCAAAAAAATAAATATATCTTGCCTCTCCCTAAATAGCAGAAATTAGATTGTACAGTCGACTTTCCTGCCAGTTCTTGATTATCGTGACACCATTTACCAGATTGCAGCAGCCACTACTCTTAAACCTTTGGATGCCGTCCACCATAACGCCATTAGTTTTATCACTGGTGACAGTTTTAATACTCACCTCTGCATCCTGTATCAAAAGGTTGGCTGGTCCTCATTAAAGTCCCATAGATAAATGAATTACTCCCTTTTTGTTTGCAAAGCCCTACTACACAAGCTTCCAACTTATCTAACTTCTTTGCTAATGTATAAAATAATGAGATATCAAACCCACAGTGTTGGTTAGCTCTTCAGATTCCTTGGGTCTCCACGGAATTAAGTAAATCGGCTTTTAGTTCACGCTCCACATTTTTGGAATCACTTACAAAATGCATTACATTTGGATTCCCTGGTGACACTAGGGCATTTTCAAACTCTGATGATAAATTAGTTCACTGAGGTGTGCAATTGTGTTGATTTATTGATTGATTGATGTAATAACTTGTTTATGATGTCTGAATGTTAGTGACGTTCTAATGTAATGTACTTGTTATTGTATCTTGTTACATATTTTTATTTTATTTTACTTCATGGTCTCAGGGTACCATTGAAAATGAGACCCTGGTCTCAATTGGGCTCCTCTGATTTAAAGAAAAATTAATTTAAAAAATGTAAATGTCGTTTGTTCCCAGACTACAGGTATCTGTATAACCACTGCCCGGGCCCAGAATGGAACGTCATGTGTCGGGGCTGCTGTGAGTATGATGTCATCCGTTGTAAGTGTCCTTTCCAGGGCACCCCTGTTGGCTACGCTGTGCCCTGCTGCCGCAACGCAATCAACGAGTGTGACCCCTGCATCATCCACCCAGGTAAACCTGTCCAAGACCGCCATGCTGGCTCAAAACTTGGGGAGTGCTTCTCCATTTAGGTTATTTTATCTGGTAAACCTGTGGAGGACTGGTTGAATGCACACTCTGTATTAGATTTTATTAACAACAACATGGTCAGATACATGTAGTTCCATTATGCCTTAGTGCTGGATTTGTTAATACATGTTTAATATGCAAGTACACACAGTGTGGAGGAGGCTATTCTACCAGTACATTTCTGAAACATATGCCTTGTACAGTACCCATTTGATCCAGTGTCATGTCTTGACTGATGTTTTAGTCTGTATGCCATCTGCCTTCAAGGCTCTCTTATAAGCCTAGCCGACATACAATAGCAGTGAGGTTGGGCCACGTGGAGTGAAATGCAATAAGTTTAGACCAACCACATTAGAGGGAAATGCCTAACCCTCATTATTTCCCAGAAAATAGCAAGCTATTGAGAGACATTGTACAATTCATTACATTTGCTTTCATTGAGGGCATCCCTTTATGTTACTCTCCTGTTGTGTATTTACTCTGACGGGGAGGTGTGTTGGCAATAACAAAGTTATTACAGCATAAATAACCTAAGAGAAAACACATTGCTCAAAAGGCACAATGCGTAGTTATTATATTTCACCACAAGTTGTTGCAAGACTTGTTTACCTATCAGAATATGCTAATCTTTTCACTTATGAAAATATGTTGTTTGTCTGTTCCAACTTCACAACATACTCCTCTGCCTGAACTATTGGCCAGATTTCACTGAAATAGTAAAAGGCTGAAGTATGCACTTATAAAGGACTTTTCCTGTAAATCCCATACAGTAAACCCTTTTCCATCCCTCTCTATCCTGAGTGTACTGCATGTAGAAGGTGGAGGAGACATGGTAAAGTCATTTGATATTTACACTGATACCTGTTGATGTTTATATGTCCTGCTGCTGTGTCTCTGTCTCCCTGACGCTCTGCCTGTCCTCAGGATGTCTGCAATACAGAGCACCATAGAACCTTCAATGTGAAAATATATCCTATCTGAAACGCAGTCCTTCTGGGGGTTTTCTGGACATTTCTATTTCAGGAAGCTGTTTTTTCTGTTCTGTTACCCTGTTACAGTGCAAGAGGAGCCTGATGAGTTTAGCAGGTCTGATGTAAAGAGCTAACAGGCACTAAGGGGAATGCAGTAGGTGTATGGGGCCAATTAAAACCGTCCATAGTAATTGGGAATGGGCAAACTAAGACTGTGACTGAATGCATCACACTTACAGTACTTTCAGAAAGTATTCATAACCCACATTTATTGAAAACTAATTACAGAAATATCTAATTTGCATAAGATTTCACAACCCTGAGTCAATACTTTGTAGAAGCACCTTTGGCGGCGATTACAGCTTTGAGTCGTCTTGGGTATGTCTGTATCATCATTGCACATCTGGATTTGGGGATTTTTTCCCATTCTTCCTTGATTCTTCCGAATCTCAAGCTCTATTGAGTTAGATGGGGAGTGGCAGTGAACAGCAATCTTCAAGTCTTTCCACATATTTTCAATGGGATTCAAGTCTGGGCTTTGGCTGGGCCACTCAATGACTTTCACATTCTTGTTCTGAAACTATTAGAGCGTTACTTTGGCTTTATGTTTGGGGTCATTGTCCTGTTGGAACGTAAATCTTTGCCCCCCAGTCTAAGGTCGTTTGCACTCTGAAGCAGGTTCTCATCAGGGATTTGCCTGTGTTTGGCTCCATTCATTGTTTCCTCTATCCTTACCAGTCTCCCAGTCCCTGCCGCTGAAAAGCATCCCCATAGCATGATGCTACCCCCACCATGTTTCATGGTAGGAATGGTGTTAGACGGGTGATTAGCTGTGCCTGGTTTTCTTCAGACATAGTGCTCAGACCACATAATCGTATACCTAAGAAGTGTCTACGTGTGTCTGCAGCCACTACCAATAGCACGTGGTGTTATTTTATATGTATAGGAAGTAGCAGCAAAAGAACCGTTGAAGATACATATGGTGATGTCTTTGCACATGAGTGGTGTGGATGTCTGTAGGCATTTATGATCCGTAACGTTATATAGGAAATCTGTGTATGTGAGAGATATGAAAGGAGAAAGTACTATTCCTGAATATGCTGTTAAATAGAACAACTAGTGTAAATATCTAAACCCCTGTATGAATAGAACACGTCTGAAGGAGGAATTGGTAAAGAAGAGTTTAATGGGTTACTAGAGATCTGATGAAGTAACAATAGAAAAAACGAATATATATATAGAACTTGCACACAAGGACTGATGGATCCAAATTTCAATCAGCTTAATAGCCAAATTTCAATCCTGTTATTATCCCAATTTTAATAATCTTAATAATTTCCACACTGACACAACTCTCACATCCACATTCACTACACTCATGCAACTCACAATCACATTCACTTCGTGCTATTACTTGATTTAAGACTTGTGGTAACCTTTTTTTAATGTTTAGTTTTATTGGTTTTATTCAATTTCTTTCTATTTTTAAACCATCGTAAACATCTTTCAGGAGTTCTACCAGGGCCGTCCTGTTAGTTCTCTTGTATACTGCAGACAAGTTATATTTGCACGATTTAGCTTATTCATCATTCATAATTAATTAATCATTAATGTTCGCTTCCTTTATGTGACCGACCAATACTGGTTCATGCATGTGACAGACCAATACACCACGAGGCTTCTTCTCTCTAAGATGAGACCTTGAAACTGAGATATCTTTCATTCTCAAAACAAGGGTCTTGGCGTACTGCCAGATTGCAGATACTGACAGTAAGGATTAATTCAATCAGTCATTTGCATGAACACAGAAATTAGTTATTAGAAAAGCACAAACATAACATTTTCAGTTACATGCTCTCAGAGTTTTTCAAGTGCCTTTTTGCAAACTCCAGGCGTGCTGTCATGTGCCTTTTTCTCAGGAATGGCTTCCGTCTGGCCACTCCCATGAAGCCCAGATTGATGAAGTGCTGTAGAGACTGTTGTCCTTCTGGCAGGTTTATCCCATCTCAGCAAGGAACTCTGTTGGTCTATCAGAGTGGTCAATGGGGTTTTGGTCACCTCCCTGAACAAGGTCCTCCTTGCCCGGTTGCTCAGTTTGGTCGGACAGCCAGCACTAGGTACTCTGGGTAATTCCATTTTTTTTTCAATTTCCCAATGATGGACACCACTTTAGTCTTGGAACCTTTCAACATTCAAGATAGTGTTTTATACCCTTCCCCAGATATAGTATGTCTCAGCACCAACTCTATCTCAGAGATCTACGGACAGTTCCTCTGGTATAATTTATGCTCTGACATATGATACTTTATATAGACAGGTGTGTTTCTTTCTAAATCATGTCCAAACAATTGAATTGGCCACAGGTGTACTCCAAGTCGTAGTGACATCTCAAGGACGATCAAAGGAAATTGGATGCACTTGAGCTCAATTTGGAGTGTCATAGCAAAGAGGTGTGAATACTTATGCAAATGAGATATGTCTGTATTTCATTTTCAATAAATTAGCAAATATTTCTAAAAACAAGTTTTCACTTTGTCATTATGGGGTAGTGTGTGTAGATGGATGAGAAATATATATATTTAATATATTTTACATTCAGGCTGTAACACAACAACATGTGGAATAAGTCAAGGGTATGAATACCTTCTGAAGGTACTGTATGGTGAAGAGGTTTCAGACGTTTCAGTTTTCAGTCAGCACTTTCTACTGGATGCTGTGCCGGCTCCATCTTTCTTTCTATCTAACCTCTCAGTCTGTGTCTCTCTTAGTCCACCCATTTCCCCTATCTTCTTCTCTCTCTCTTAGGTTGCAGCATATTTGAGAACTGTAAGCGGTGTAACAACGGGACGTGGGGCCCCAGAGATGATTTCTTTGTCAAGGGGAAGTACTGTGCTGATTGTCGACCAGGCTGGTCTGGCGGTGACTGCTTGAGTGAGTACACTCATTCTCACATATTCCTCTACCCACATTACCTCCTACCATCGCTATGGGTAAAATGTGCCCTTGACCACAGATCTAGGATCAGATTACTTTATTCCCCCAGTTCCAACCAAAGCCATTAAGGGGATGACAGAATATCTGACTTTGTATCAGGGTTATAAGTAACTTCAACTCGCTTCCTTTCCATGCCTCTATATAGGCATATACCATACTGTACCTACAGTGCAGTATATACCAATTACTATAGGAGACAATTCTGGCACAACAGTATTTTGCATGGATGAGAGCTAATTGTCTTATAGATTTTCCATTCAAGGAGCTGAAAAGTCAAAATAGTGTTAGTCAACATCCTGGAATCTCACAATATAATTTCTAGAGAAAGCATAGGTTTCACAATAAGCAAGTAGAATAACAAGCTATCAGGCACAGAAAAAAAATATTTTCATCAACAGCAGAAACTTGGCATGTATTTGTGGCGCTTGGCTGCAGGCCTGTGGTTAATGTGCATTTTGTTTACTTTTACCAGCCTGCATTCTTCATTTGTCTCCCGTTTGAAGTGTATTTTTCCTAATGTATGCCATGTTGTTACTCTGTAACTGGTAACTATCATGCTATTACTCAACTTTAGATGGCAATTACATATACAGTTGTGGCCAAAAGTTTAGAGAATGACAAAAATATTAATTTCACAAAGTCTGCTGCCTCAGTTTGTATGATGGCAATTTGCATATACTCCAGAATGTTATGAAGAGTGATCAGATGAATTGCAATTAATTGCAAAGTTCCCCTTTGCCATGCAAATGAACTGAATCCCCCAAAAACATTTCCACTGCATTTCAGCCCTGCCACAAAAGGGCCAGCTGACATCATGTCAGTGATTCTCTCGTTAACACAGGTGTGAGTGTTGACGAGGACAAGGCTGGAGATCACTCTGTCATGCCAATTGAGTTCGAATAACAGACTGGAAGCTTCAAAAGGTTGGTGGTGCTTGGAATCATTGTTCTTCCTCTGTCAATCATGGTTACCTGCAAGGAAACACGTGCCGTCATCATTGCTTTGCACAAAAAGGGCTTCACAGGCAAGGATATTGCTGCCAGTAAGATTGCACCTAAATCAACCATTTATCGGATCATCAAGAACTTCAAGGAGAGCGGTTCAATTGTTGTGAAGAAGGCTTCAGGGCGCCCAAGAAAGTCCAGCAAGCGCCAGGACCGTCTCCTAAAGTTGATTCAGCTTCGGGATCGGGGCACCACCAGTACAGAGCTTGCTCAGGAATGGCAGCAGGCAGGTGTGAGTGCATCGACACACACAGTGAGGCGAAGACTTTTGGAGGATGGCCTGGTGTCAAGAAGGGCAGCAAAGAAGCCACTCCTCTCCAGGAAAAACATCAGGGACAGACTGATATTCTGCAAAAGGTACAGGGATTGGACTGCTGAGGACTGGGGTAAAGTCATTTTGTCTGATGAATCCCCTTTCCGATTGTTTGGGGCATCTGGAAAAAAGTTTTTCCAGAGAAGACAAGGTGAGCGCTACCATCAGTCCTGTGTCATGCCAACAGTAAAGCATCCTGAGGCCATTCATGTGTGGGTTTGCTTCTCAGCCAAGGGAGTGGGCTCACTCAGACTTTTGCCTAAGAACACATCCATGAATAAGGAATGATACCAACACATCCTCCGAGAGCATCTTCTCCCAACCATCCAGGAACAGTTTGGTGACGAACAATGCCTTTTCCAGCATGATGGAGCCCCTTGCCATAAGGCAAGAGTGATAACTAAGTGGCTCGGGGAACAAAACATCAATATTTTGGGTCCATGGCCAGGAAACTCCCCAGACCTTAATCCCATTGAGAACTTGTAGTCAATCCTCAAGAGGTGGGTCGACACACAAAAACCCACAAGTTCTGACAAACTCCAAGCATTGATTATGCAAGAATGGGCTGCCATCAGTCAGGATGTGGCCCAGAAGTTAATTGACAGTATGCCAGGGCGGATTTCAGAGGTCTTGAAAAAGAAGGGTCAACACTGCAAATATTGACTCTTTGCATCAACTTCAAGTAATTGTCAATAAAAGCCTTTGACACTTATGAAATGCTTGTAATTCTACTTCAGTATTCCATAGTAACATCTGACAAAAATATCTAAAGACACTGCAGCAGCAAACTTTGTGAAAATTAATATTTGTGTCATTCTCAAAACTTTTGGCCACGACTGTACACTACATGTTCACAAGTATGAGGACAGTGGACACCTGCTCGTCGAACATCTCATTCCAAAATCTTGGGCATTAACATGGAGTTGGTCCCCCATTTGCTGCTATAACAGCCTCCACTCTTCTGGGAAGGCTTTCCACTAGATGTTGGAACATTGCTGCGGGGACTTGCTTCTATTCAGCCACAAGAGCATTAGTGAGGTTGGGCACTGATGTTGCGCGATTAGGCCTGGCTCGCAGTCAGCGTTCCAATTCATCACAAAGGTGTTCAATGGGGTTGAGGTCAGGTCTCTGTGCAGGCTAGTCAAGTTATTCCACACCGATCTTGAAAAAAGATTCTGTATGGACCTCACTTTGTGCACGGGGGCATTGTGATGATGAAACAGGAAAGGCCTTCCCCAAACTCTTGCCACAAAGCTGGAAGCACAGAATCATCTAGAATGTCATTATATGCTGTAGCGTTAAGATTTCCATTCACTGGAACTAATTGGCCTAGCATGCAACATGGAAAACAGCCCCAGACCATTATTCCTCCTCCATCAAACTTTACAGTTTTCACTATGTATTGGGGCAAGTAGCGTTCTCCTGTCATCCACCAAACCCAGATTCGTCTGTCGGACTGCCAGATGGTGAAGCGTGATTCATCATTCCAGAAAACGTGTTTCACTGCTCCAGAGTCCAATGGCGGCGAGCTTTACAACACTCCAGCCAATGCCTGCATTGCGCACGGTAATCTTAGGCTTGTGTGTAGCTGCTTGGCCATGGAAACCCATTTCATGAAGCTCTTGACAAACAGTTATTGGGCTGATGTTGCTTCCAGAGGCAGTTTGGAACTCAGTAGTAAGTGTAGCAACCGAGGACAGATGATTTTTACACGCTCCGCGCTTCAGCACTCAGCGGTCCCATTCTGTGAGCTTGTGTGGCCTACCACTTCGCAGCTGAGCCGTTGTTGCTCCTAAACATATTCATTTCACAATAACAGCACTTACAGTTGACAAGGGAAGCTCCAGCAGGGCAGACATTTGATGAACTGACTTGTTGGGAAGGTGGCATCCTATGACGGTGTCACTTTGAAAGTCACTGAGCTCTTCCGTTAGGCCATTCTACTGCCAATGTTTGTCTATGGAGATTGCATGGATGTGTGCTAGATTTGATACACCTGTCGGTAACGGATGTGGCTGAAAGAGCTGAATCCACTAGTTCGAAGGGGTGTGCACATACTTTAGTAAATATTGTGTATGAGCTAAACAAAAACACAATGATTTAATTATAATGAAACATATAATTACATTAATAAAGAAAAAGCTGATTGCATTGCATGATCATGTAAAATGTGAGCTCTAAATGGTTTTGTTCCTGTTTATAGAGTGTGGAGGAGTGATCCGTAAACGTCAGGGCCACATAGTTCTGGAAAGTTACCCCACCAACGGTCGCTGTGAATGGACAGTTCAGGTGGACCCACGATTCACCATCGACTTCAGGTGGGTGTGACCAACGGTGTATCTGACCTGAGTTGTCTCTTAACCTCAAGACAGAGTTAGTCCACTGAGCCAAAGCCTGGTGTAACTGAATGACAGCTAGTTATAATGTTCACTTTGTCATATTTTCCCTTGACATGAAAAGGCTATACTTTGGCCTCTCTGGTGACCATCTGTAATAGTTATTAATACCTGACCCATTTAATTTCAGCTTTCACAATTCTTTGAGAGGTAGGTCATGGACCAATGTGAGTCTAGACCACAGGTTGGAAACCACTCCTATTCTTGAATAAAAGTAATTGCATTTCACTCATGTGATAACTTTGTATTTTCTCCAGCATTTTATTTGAGGGCATTTACGATAACGATAAAAAAAAGCCACCATGAACATTGAGCTGCATCCAGTCTGTTGGCATAATACGTAGTACATACAGTAATAGCTTTGTGTGTTGAAATAAACAGATCAATACACGCTTAGAAAAAAAGGTGCTATCTAGAACCTATAAGGGTCCCCATAGGAGAATCCTTTGGAGAACCCTTTTGGGTTCCATGTAGAACACTTTTCCTTTTCACAAAGGGTCCTACATGGAACCCAAACGTGTTCTACCTTTTTGGGTTGGAGACAGATGAAGAACCATTTTGGAACCCTTTTTTCTGAGATTGATAGCATTTTTCCCTTTGTGAAAACACATAAAGCTCCATGTTAAACTACACAACCGTGACAAGCTCAGACAGCTAGGCCAAATCCATGATCTGATGACAAATGGATCTGCAAGCATAGCATAACCAGTTGCACAATATGGTTTATCGACAGATAGAGATTCATAAATCATCTCCTAAAGTGAAGAAATAGGGCCTTATACTGCTGTTTTGTGTCCATTATGACATACAAGACACAGAGACCATCATTAAATAGTGGTCCTCTCTGTTTCATGTTGCTGTGCTCATAGTTGGACTAATGAATTTATACGCTTTGGCACCAGCCAGCGAAACCTTACTGGCAGAGCCATTTTGCATGTATTACTCACTACTCTTGGCTACATCACTCTAATTTATACCAGTAATGTTGACTCTCACTTCACACTCCTCATGGACAACACACTAATCGAGTTACACAGCAACACACGCTGCACAGCTATACTTTTAGAGCCCTGAGATGTGCGGCCCCTAAGAGACTTTAATAACAATGGGGGAATTTGCTATTGTGAAAAAGTCTGATCTAAAATATGACGTCATTCCACTGTTCTCCTTTGTATGTCGAGTCAAATATCTTAACCCTCATTCGACTGGGGTCAGCCGACTGGGGTCATTTTGACCCCGGAGGCATATTTTGGATAATAACCCAAAGGTGGTTTATTCACAGAGTCAGATTACCGACTGGGCATGCAGTGCACGTCAGGGGGCCCTCAGATAGCACATGGTGTAGAATTTCAGGAAAGTAACTTTAAAACTGCAACATTTTCTCTCAGCTTCATGACAAAATGTGTAGAATAGCTGAAAATGTGCTTTAAAAACTACAACAATCTCGCAACCTCATGGCAAATTGTGAACAAAAGCATGAGATCAGCATAAAACAGCAACAACAAAAAATCTTTGCCCCATGGCAAAAAGTGTAGAATTGTAGGAAATTAGCTTTAAAACTGCAACATTTGCTATTAGCCTCATGAAATGCATTAAGTTGCAGTAAACGGATTACCAAATAATATTTTTTGGGGTGCCCCGGGGCCCCACGTGCAATAGTCTGGCCCTGTTTATTGAATTATTCAAATTGTTCATGACTTTGTCAATCAACTGTTTCTTAATACATCTAAATCATTGTTTAGTGTTGCTGTATCAATATGGACTTTAAAATCCAAGTCCTTTGGGGTCATTTTGACCTCAGGCAAAAACACCTAATTTCTTCTATAGTAATTTCATTGATAGGAATTTTATTTGAATGTAGATTTCTCTGGATCCCCGAGCTAACAAGGTAAAAATCTGTCATTCTGTCCCTAAACAAGGCAGTTAACCCACTGTTCCTAGGCAGTCATTATAAATAAGAATTTGTTCTTCACTGACTTGCCTAGTTAAATAAAGGTAAAAAAACCAAAAAAACACGCTGCCTGGGGTGAAAGAGTGCCGTAGGTTGGCGGCGTCTGTCGGCAAAGCGTTTATGGGTATTAGAGCCTTCCTGCAGATGCCGGTGAGCGGTCTCTCATACCCGCTCACCACGCCGAAACCAGTCGTCGACAGCTGGGACAGTACCAGGCTCCTCCTCCCAGGGAAACATCTAGGGTTGGAAACCAAGGACACACTGAAACGGAGTAAGGCGGAGGGATGAGTGCATGAGTGAGTTCTGAGCATATTCGGCCTAGGCCATGTGGAGAGGCAGAACATTGTTGGCGGAGGTACCATTTCTTGGTTCAGGTGTTCCGTCTGCCCGCTGGTCTGGGGGTGGTACCCGGAGGAGAGGCTGAGGGTGACCCCCAGTCGGTCACAGAAGGCTCGCTACACCTGGGAGACAAATTGGGGCCCGCGGTCAGAGACGATGTCCTCCGGAATCCATACAGACGGAACACCTGCTGGAACATACACTCCGCCAATTCCATGGCGTTAGGTAGATGAGGAAGAGGAACCAGACAACACATTTTTGAAAAACGGATGGTGGTGTTAGAGGATTCAGGAAGGTCTGTGAAGAAGTCAACAGCTATGTGGGACCAGGGTCTGTGAGGGATTGGCAAAGGTTGAAGCTTCCCGGAAGGGAGATGACGAGGGATTTTGGTTTGGGCGCAGACTGGACAGGAGAGTGCGTAATCCCTTACGTCTGATGCCAGTGAGCACCACCAGAACTTCCGGGCTAGAAGTTCGGTGGTTCGTGTAATGCCCAGATGTCCTAACCCCAAGGACGTGTGACACCATTGCATCAGTTGGGGTCTAACAGCTGCTGGTATGTAATTCTTCCCAGCTGGTGTCTCAGGAGGAGCCGGGTCTGAGGTTAGGGCTTCTTGTATAGCAGAGTGAACCTCCCACTGTACCGGTCCCATAATGCAAGAGGAAAGAAGAATGGGTGTAGGGTCTGAGGTATTGGTCCGAAGGTCAAACTGGCGGGAGGGAGCATCAGCTTTTACTTTTTTCTTTTCAGGGATGTAAGTAACATGAAAATGGAAGTGTGTGAAGAGAGCCCAGTGGGCATGTTTGGAGTTTAACCTCTTGGCCTCTCTGATATAGTCCAGATTACAATGATCTGTTAGGACGAGAAAGGGATGTTGTGCGCCCTCCAACCAGTGGCGCCACTCCTCGAGGGCCAGCTTGATGGCGAGGAGTTCTGTTCCCCACATCATAATTCCTCTCAGCGAGGATAACTTCCTGGAAAAGAAGGGACAGGGATGTGATTTGGGAGGTGTTCCCACCCGCTGAGAGAGTATGACTCCTACTCCGGAGGCATCCACCTCCATGGTGAAAGGAAGGGTCGGATCAGGTTGGCGAAGGACAGGAGCTGAGGTGAAGAGGCGTTTCAAGTTGTTGATTGCAGTCAGGGCGGTATCAGTCCATTGAAGGGTCCGGGTCTTTTGGCTAGTAAGGGCAGTGAGGGGAGAGGCCATAGAACTTCTGAATGAACCGGCAATAGAAGTTGGAGAACCCAATGAAACGTTGGAGTTCCTTAATGGTGGTGGGTTTGGGCCAGTTACTGACGCCGGTGACTTTGTTCTCATCTATGCTGACCCCTCCAGGTGTCAGTATGAAGCCGAGGAAGTTTACCGAGGTTACATGGAAGGTCTTCACATAAAAGGTTATGCTCAAGGAGCCGTTGAAGAACCTTTTGCACATGCTGTATGTGATCCTTCAGGGAGTAGGAGTAAATCAGGATGTCATCAATCTAGACGATGAGAAAGCGGTTGATCATATCCTGTAAAACCTCATTCATAAAGGATTAGAAGACGGCGGGGGCGTTCGTAAGGCATGACCAGGTGTTCGTAGTGCCCTCGAGCGGTGATGAAGGCCGTCTTCCATTCGTCGCCTCCACGTATACGGACAAGGTTATATGCACTTCACAGGTCGAGTTTAGTATAGATGTTGGCGCGGCCCACTTGTTCAAGGGACGCTGGGATCAGAGGAAGAGGGTCACGGTTCTTGACCGTGACGTCATTCAATACATGGACGGATGGATATACATGGAAGAAGAAGCTGGACACAGCCGGGGAAGAAGGATGAATGAAACATCAATGTAGTTCTCCATTGCCTCATTTTCCAGGATAGATAGGGGGTAAACACGGCCCATCGGTGGGGACACTCCAGGGAGTAAGTCAATAGCACAGTCTCCTGGGCGATGTGGTGGCAGAGTGGAGGCCTTGGTTTTGCTTAAGACATTGAAGGGTCGTGACAACAATGAGGGTGTCCGAGGATGAGAGTTGAATGGTTTCGGTGTGGAAGACTCCAATCTGGAGGGTGACGCTCTGTGTCAGGTGCGTGCCCAAATGCCGCCCATCCAGGGTGTTAATCCTTAAGGGAGGGGTGACAGGTGTTAGATCAATGTCAAGCTCTTTTACTAACTGGTGATCGATAAAATTACTTGCTGCTCCTGAATCTGTCAAGCCTTCTACGTACTTGGTAACTCCCTTCAAGGTTATCAATACTGGGATGGAGAATTGCTTCTGGGAGATATTTAGAAATAAGGACACGCCTACCTGCATGGCAGCGGAGGGACCCTTCACATCTCTCTGTGGGGAGCGAACAGGGCAATGGCTGAGTAGATGATCTTTCCCGCCACAGTATAGGCAGAGCCCTTCTTGGATCCGGTTTTGATGTTCGATACACGGGAGAGGAGCATGGCCCAACTGCATGGGCTCTGGAAGACTCGGACAGGATGATGGAATCATGGAAAGAGAAGGTTTCGGGTTCCTGGGTGGCAGAGTTCTTCAGCGGTCGGCGATGAGGTGGTCGATGGAGATATGAATGTATTGATTTAAATCCTGAAGGTGACCTCTACAGGCCAGCTCCGCCTGAAGTTCCCTGTTGAGCCCTCTTCGGTAGACGGTAAGTAAAGCAGCCTCATTCCATCAACTCCTTGCAGCCATGGTGCGGAACTCGATGGCATACTCAGCAGCTGAATTGCGACCTTTTGAAGCTCTATGAGGTCTCCTATAGGACGACCAGAGGGAGAGTGATCGAATGCATCTTTGAAGAGGGTGTGAAAATGTGTCTCGGATCCGAGATCTCTGCTGTTGGCAGTCCATATGGCTGTGGCCCAATCCAGGGCTTTGCCTGTGAGTAGAGACAACAAAATCCACCCTGCCCTTGTCGGTGGCGAAGTTAGTGGGGTTGTGCCCAATGTATTTGCTGCGTTGCATCAGACATCGCTGACATTTCCCAGGCGAACCATTATATGTTCCAGGCATGGGTGTGAACGAAGGAGTGCTATGGGTGACGATAGCTGGCATCGGAGGAGTAGGGATAGGCTGGCAGAGAAGATGGAAAATTTCCTCCATAAACTCCTCTTGCTGGGTTAGGCGCTGCTGTAGCTCTGCTGAATCCATTCTGTTTTTAGGCAATGTATTCTGTAATGAATACTCAGGGAGAAAAAGGTGTAGATGGTTTGGTACCCTTCCTCAGATCTGTGCCTCGACACAATCCTGTCTCGGAGCTCAACGGACAATTCCTTCGACCTCAGGCTTCGTTTTTGCTCTGACATGCACTGTCAACTGTGGGACCTTACAGTATATAGACAGTTGTGTGCCTTTCCAATAATGTCCAATCAATTTAGTTTACCACAGGTGAACTCCAATCAAGTTTGTCGAAACATCTCAAGGATGATCAATGGAAACAGGATGCACCTGAGCTCTATTTCGAGTCTCATAGCAAAGGGTCTGAATACTTATGTAAATAAGGTATTTCTGTTTTTATGTATTTTTAATTTGCAAACATTTCTAAAAACCTGTTGTTGTGGGGTATTGTGTGTAGATTGTTGAGGAATTTGTTTTATTTAATTGATTTAAAAAAAAGGCTGTAATGTCACAAAATGTGGGAAAAGTCAAGGAGTCTGGACAGGGAATGACAGAAAACAAGGGTTTGGATGGAGGAGTGTAAGTTAACATTCAGCTCTAACAGAACAAGTCTCTTCGGGACAAGTCTCTGAATGTCCTTGAGTGGCACAGACTTAAACCTGATCGAACATCTCTGAAGAGTCCTGAAAAAAGCTGTGCAGCAATATTCCCCATCCAACCTGACAGAGCTTGAGAGGATCTGCAGAGAAGAATGGGAAAAACTCCCCAAATATAGGTGTGCCAAGTATGTAGCGTCATACCCAAGAAGACTTGAGACTGTAATCACTGTCAAAGGTGCATCAACAAAGCACTGAGTAAAGTATTATTTTTATAAATTAGCACAATTTTCTAAAAACCTTGTGGGGTATTGTGTGGGGGGAAAAACTAGTTAATCAATTTTAGAATAAGGCTGTAACCTAACAAAATGTGGAAAAGGTCAAGGGCCGTGAATACTTTCCAAAGGCACTGTATACCAATGTGTCTCTCACCAATTATGCTATTCACTTTAACTCTCATTAAAAGAGGCCCTGAAGCCACAGACCTCTGGTTTCTGGACGACCTTATAGTGTAAATTCACTGAGAATTCACAAGGAACGCTGGGAGTTGACAGTAGTATATTCACCAATCATACTATTTAGCTTGGCAATGTGACTGTTTGAGTTAATAGTAATCATACATCAACGACACATCAACAAGTTACAGTCAGTCACTTACAATCAGACCAGTGTTAACACAGTCAGTCACTTACAATCAGACCAGTGTTAACACAGTCAGTCACTTACAATCAGACCAGTGTTATTAACACAGTCAGTCACTTACAATCAGACCAGTGTTAACACAGTCAGTCACACATGGAAGTTTGCAGATGATCACTGATTATAAAGAATGAGATGAGATTTTTACGGGCCTCACAACATAGATGTATTAAGTATATTGTATGGTACCATATATACATACGCTTCTCGCTGGGTTCAAAATATACGAGGTACTTAAACTGTTTGGATATATGCTTCATGGAAAGAAATGGGAGAGTGCTAAGTGCAAATTGACTCTTAAAGTTGGGGTGAACAGATATCCTTAAAATATTTCTAATAGTGCTAAACCTTGACAATTAATATATCATCTGTTTTTCTATAGCTCGACATATGTTAACTCAAACATCTGTCCTTGTTGAAATTGAAGGCTAAAATATGTTCTGTTTTTGTAGCCTGTGTAACTAACGCTTGTGGCATTATATTTTCCATTTTTCCTCTTAGCTCCTGCAAATGTCCCATTACTTCCACGCAGTAACAATTGTTGCGTTGTTGCCTCAAATTGGACATCATTAGACTCAGCCATGATCTCAGTTGAAAGCAGTGCAGAAACATTTTTTATAACGACTCTGAGTCTACTTTTTTTCATTGATCTCTTTCGCAGGCGAGGAAGCAGAAAAAAGGTGACAGTATGAAAAAGCGCTGATCACTGTTGCCTTGGTGAAAATACATCATAACAGATTTCACCTCCACCGCAACCAGAGGGAACTAAACATTCTATTCTCACCTTCATTAAAAGGAAGTGAGTCGTGCAAAGTGAGGGAATCACTCGTTGGCGCCGTTAACGTCTTCAATGGCTCTGATTGCTGTTCATTGCTCGCCTGCTGGCTGTAGTAAAAGAGTCAGTGGTGTGAGATGGTGCCAGCCAGGGTGGCAGAGCCAGCAAAGCCAGGCAGGCACTCCCTCTCACGGCTGCTCCAGGAAACAAAGGCTCTAGCAGGAAAACTCAGAGTAAAGGGGGGTGGTGCAGTAATGAGCAATTTACATGATGTTTACTTCCCATTACTTTTGAGTGGGGCCAAGTGAGAAACCTGTTGACTAGTTTGATATGGAAAATCCAGGCCTGGCTACGGCAATGAAAACTTTCTGGCTGGACTAAACAGAAGAATGACTGGATGACTGAATGGTATAAGTGACTAGATAAAACAAACCATGACTATTGGCTTCTGAAGATATCCACATTTTAAATGGCATTGCAAGTGAACAGATACTTTGTCAACAGACATTTTTTCACTAGCAATACTTTGGCTGTAGACAAATATCGGTTTCCAAGTTAATTCAAGGTGTGGAGTTCGACAGAATATACAGTGCATTCAGAAAGTATTCAGACCCCTTGACTTTTTCCACATTTTCTTACGTTACAGCCTTATTCTAAAATGTATTAAATAGATTTTTCCCTCATCAATCTACACACACTTAACAAAGCAAAAACAGGTTAGTAGACATTTTTGCACATGTATTAAAAAACAACATTTACATAAGTATTCAGACCCTTTACTCAGTTGTAGCCAGCGATTTCAGCCTAGAGTCTTCTTGGGTATGACGCTACAAGCTTGGCACACCTGTATTTGGGGAGTTTCTCCCATTCTTCTCTGCAGATCCTATCAAGCTCCACCAGGTTGGATGGGGAGCGTTGTGAATTTTCAGGTCTCTCAAGAGATGTTCGATCAGGTTCAAGTCCACTCTCTGGCTGGGCCACTCAAGGACATTCAGAGACTTGTCCTGAAACCACTCCTGCCTTGTCTTGGCTGTGTGCTTCGGGTTGTTGTCCTGTTGAAAGGTGAAACTTGGCCCCAGTCTGAGGTCCTGAGCGCTCTGGAGCAGGTTTTCGTTAAAGATTCGCTGTAGTTTGCTCAGTTCATCTTTCCCTCGATCCTGACTCGTCTCCCAGTGCCTGCCACTGAAAAACATCCTCACAACATGATACTGCCACCACCATGCTTCACCGTAGGGATGGTGCCAGGTTTCCTCCAGACATGGCACTTGGCATTCAGGCCAAAGAGTTCAATCTGGTTTCATCAGACCAGATAATCTTGTTTCTCATGGTCAACTGTGGGACCTTATCTAGAAAGGTATGTGACTTTCCAAATCATGTCCAATCAATTGAATTTACCACAGGTGGACTTCAATCAAGTTGTTGAAACATCTCAAGGATGATCAATGGAAACAGGATGCACCTGAGCTCAATTTCGAGTCTCATAGCAAAGGGTCTGAATACTGTAATAATGTAAATAAGGTATTTCTGTTTTTGCTTTGTCATTATGGGGTATTGTATGTAGATTGATGAGGATTTGTATTAATTTAATCAATTTGAGAATGAGGCTGTAAAGTAACAAAATGTGGGAAAAGTCAAGGGGTCTGAGTTATTTCCGATTGCACTGTATGGGGGAAGTTTGGATTTAGAAAGATGGATTTTTTTTCTGTACTATTTTTTACACTATTAGCTCAGGAATGTTTTGTGTCATTACATACAGCCGGGAAGAACTATTGGATATTAGAGTTGTGGTAACTCACAAGAACTACCAGCATTACGACCAGGAATACGACTTCCCTGGATCAGATCCTTTTTTCCCCTATCCAGAGCAATTTAACTTATTCCAGAGACTGACCCAAAACATTGCCGGCAGAGGAGAGGCACTCAAGGCGACCTGCTGGTTCGACTTAGGAGGCGTGCACGCCACCCTTCGCTTCCGAGTATATTACTCGCTAATGTTCAGGCTTTGGATAACAAAGTTGATGAGCTTAGAGCAAGGATTTCTTTCCAGAGAGACATCGGGGCCTGTAACATACTTTACCTAACGGAAACATGGCTCTCTTTGAATACTCTGTCGGAGTCGGTAAAGCCAGCAGGATTCTCAGTACATCGCGCAGACAGGAATACATATCTCTCCGGGAAGCAGAAGGGCGAAGGGGTTTGTTTCATGATTAACGACTCATGGTGTAATTCTAGAAACCTACAGGAACTCAAGTCCATTTGTTCACCCGACCTAGAATACCTCATAATTAAATGCCAACCATATTATCTCCCAAGAGAATTATCCTCCAGCATCGCCACGGCCGTTTACATCCCACCTCAAGCCGTTACCTCGACGGCCCTCAAAGACCTTCACTGGAATTTATGCAAACTGGAAACCACAAATCCTGAGTCTGCATTTATTGTAGCTGGGGATTTCAACAAAGCAAATTTGAGGACTAGGCTACCGAGGTCCTATCAACATATCGACTGTACTACGTGCGCTGCTAAGACTCTCGACCATTGCCATTCAATCTTCCTGAATGCTTACCAGGCCCTCCCCCACCCTTTCGGCAAATCTGACCACAACTCCATCTTGCACCTCCCGTCCTATAGGCAGAAACTAAAACAGGAAGGACCCGTGCTTCGAACTAGGCAACGCTGGTCTGACCAATCGGAATCCACGCTTCAGGATTGTTTTGATATCGTGAACTGGGATATGTTACGGGTAGCTTGCGAGAATAATCTAGACACATACACAGATACGGTGACTGAGTTTATAAGGAAGTGTATAGGAGATGTAATACCCACTGTGACTATTTAAACCTACCCTAACCAGAAACTGTGGATAGATGGTAACATTCGCGTGAAACTGAAAGCGCGAACCACTGCATTTAACCATGGCAAGGTCACTGGTAATATGGCAGAATATAAAAAGTGTAGTTATTCACCCCGCAAGGCAATCAAACAAGCTAAACGTCAGTATAGAGATAAAGGGGAGTCGCAATTCAATGACTCAGACACGAGACGTATGTGGCAGGGACTACAGACAATCACGGACTACAAAAGGAAAACCAGCCACTTCGCCGAGACCGACGTCTTGCTTCCGGACAGGCTAAACACATTCTTTGCACGCTTTGAGGATAACACAAAGCCACCGACATGGCCCGCTACCATGGACTGTTGGCTCTCCTTCTCCTTGGCTGACGTGAGTAAAACATTTAAACATGTTAAGCTTTGCAAGGCTGCCGGCCCTGCCTTACCTGACACCCTAGACCCAATTCAATTTGCTTACTGCCCCAATTGAGCCACAGATGATGCAATCGCCATCACTCTGCACACTGCCTTATCCCATCTGGACAAGAGGAATGCCTATGTAAGAATGCTGTTTATTGACTATAGCTCAGCATTCAACACCATGGTACCCTCCAAGCTCATCATTAAGCTTGAGGCCCTGGGTCTGAACCCCGCCCTCTGCAACTGGGTCCTGGACTTCCTGATGGGCCGCCCCCAGGTGGTGAAGGTAGGAAACATCACCTCCACTCCGCTGTTCCTCAACACTGGGGCCCCACAAGAGTGTGTACTCAGCCCCCTCCTGTAATCCCTGTTCACCCATGACTGCATGGCCAATCTTCCGGCGCCGACCGAGATGGCCGCCTCGTTCCTAGGAAAATATGCAGTATTTTGTTTTTTTATGTGTTATTCCTTACATTGGTACCCCAGGTAATCTTAGGTTTCATTACATACAGTCGGGAGGAACTACTGAATATAAGAGCAACGTCAACTCACCATCGTTACAACCAGGAATATGACTTTCCCGAAGCGGATCCAGTGTTTTGCCTTCCACCCAATACAATGGATCTGATCCCAGCCGGCGACCCTAAGCGACGCCGAAAAAGGGGCAAACGAGGCGGTCTCCTGGTCAGGCTTCGGAGACGGGCACATCGCGCTCCACTCCCTAGCATACTACTCGCCAATGTCCAGTCTCTTGACAATAAGGTTGATGAAATCCGAGCAAGGGTAACATTTCAGAGAGACATCAGAGATTGTAACGTTCTCTGCTTCACGGAAACATGGCTCACTCAAGAGACGCTAACGGAGTCGGTGCAGCCAGCTGGTTTCTTCACGCATCGCGCCGACAGAAACAAACATCTTTCTGGTAAGAAGAGGGGCGGGGTGTATGCCTTATGATTAACGAGACGTGGTGTGATCATAACAACATACAGGGACTCAAGTCATTCTGTTCACCTGATCTAGAATTCCTCACAATCAAATGTCGACCGCATTATCTACCAAGGGAATTCTCTTCGATTATAATCACAGCCGTATATATTCCCCCCCAAGCAGACACATCGATGGCCCTGAACGAACTTTATCTGACTCTTTGTAAACTGGAAACCACACACCCTGAGGCTGCATTCATCGTAGCTGGGGATTTTAACAAGGCTAATCTGAAAACAAAACTCCCTAAATTCTATCAGCATATCGATTGTGCTACCAGGGCTGGTAAAACCTTGGATCATTGTTATACTAACTTCCGCGACGCATATAAGGCCCTCCCCCGCCCTCCTTTCGGAAAAGCTGACCACGACTCCATTTTGTTGCTTCCAGCCTACAAACAGAAACTAAAACAACAAGCTCCCTCGCTCAGGTCTGTTCAACGCTGGTCCGACCAATCTGATTCCACGCTTCAAGACTGCTTCGATCACGTGGATTGGGATATGTTCCGCATTGCATCCAACAACAATATTGACGAATACGCTGATTCGGTGAGCGAGTTCATTAGAAAGTGCATTGACGATGTCGTACCCACAGCAACGATTAAAACATTCCCAAACCAGAAACCGTGGATTGATGGCAGCATTCGCGTGAAACTGAAAGCACGAACCACTGCTTTTAACCAGGGCAAGGTGACCGGAAACATGACCGAATACAAACAGTGTAGCTATTCTCTCCGCAAGGCAATCAAACAAGCTAAGTCCCAGTATAGAGACAAAGTAGAGTCGCAATTCAACAGCTCAGACACAAGAGGTATGTGGCAGGGTCTACAGTCAATCACGGATTACAAAAAGAAAACCAGCCCCGTCGCGGCCCAGGATGTCTTGCTCCCAGACAGGCTAAATAACTTTTTTGCTCGCTTTGAGGACAATACAGTGCCACTGACACGGCTAGCTACCAAAACCTGCGGGCTCTCCTTCACTGCAGCCGAGGTGAGTAAAACATTTAAACGTGTTAACCCTCGCAAGGCTGCAGGCCCAGACGGCATTCCCAGCCGCGTCCTCAGAGCATGCGCAGACCAGCTGGCTGGTGTGTTTAAGGACATATTCAATCAATCCTTATCCCAGTCTGCTGTTCCCACATGCTTCAAGAGGGCCACCATTGTTCCTGTTCCCAAGAAAGCTAAGGTAACTGAGCTAAACGACTACCGCCCCGTAGCACTCACTTCCGTCATCATGAAGTGCTTTGAGAGACTAGTCAAGGACCATATCACCTCCACCCTACCTGACACCCTAGACCCACTCCAATTTGCTTACCGACCCAATAGGTCCACAGACGACGCAATCGCAACCACACTGCACACTGCCCTAACCCATCTGGACAAGAGGAATACCTATGTGAGAATGCTGTTCATCGACTACAGCTCAGCATTTAACACCATAGTACCCTCCAAACTCGTCATCAAGCTCGAGACCCTGGGTCTCGACCCCGCCCTGTGCAACTGGGTCCTGGACTTCCTGACGGGCCGCCCCCAGGTGGTGAGGGTAGGTAACAACACCTCCACCCCGCTGATCCTCAACACCGGGAACCCACAAGGGTGCGTTCTGAGCCCTCTCCTGTACTCCCTGTTCACCCACGACTGCGTGGCCATGCACGCCTCCAACTCAATCATCAAGTTTGCGGACGACACTACAGTGGTAGGCTTGATTACCAACAACGACGAGACGGCCTACAGGGAGGAGGTGAGGGCCCTCGGAGTGTGGTGTCAGGAAAATAACCTCACACTCAACGTCAACAAAACAAAGGAGATGATTGTGGACTTCAGGAAACAGCAGAGGGAGCACCCCCCTATCCACATCGACGGGACAGTAGTGGAGAAGGTGGAAAGTTTTAAGTTCCTCGGTGTACACATCACGGACAAACTGAATTGGTCCACCCACACAGACAGCGTTGTGAAGAATGCGCAGCAGTGCCTCTTCAACCTCAGGAGGCTGAAGAAATTCGGCTTGTCACCAAAAGCACTCACAAACTTCTACAGATGCACAATCGAGATCATCCTGTCGGGCTGTATCACCGCCTGGTACGGCAACTGCTCCGCCCACAACCGTAAGGCTCTCCAGAGGGTAGTGAGGTCTGCACAACGCATCACCGGGGGCAAACTACCTGCCCTCCAGGACACCTACACCACCCGATGTCACAGGAAGGCCATAAAGATCATCAAGGACAACAACCACCCAAGCCACTGCCTGTTCACCCCGCTATCATCCAGAAGGCGAGGTCAGTACAGGTGCATCAAAGCAGGGACCGAGAGACTGAAAAACAGCTTCTATCTCAAGGCCATCAGACTGTTAAACAGCCACCACTAACATTTAGTGGCCGCTGCCAACATACTGACTCAACTCCAGCCACTTTAATAATGGGAATTGATGGAAATTATGTAAAAATGTACCACTAGCCACTTTAAACAATGCCACTTAATATAATGTTTACATACCCTACATTACTCATCTCATATGTATATGTATATACTGTACTCTATATCATCTACTGCATCTTGCCATCTTTATGTAATACATGTATCACTAGCCACTTTAAACTATGCCACTTTATGTTTACATACCCTACATTACTCATCTCATATGTATATACTGTACTCTATACCATCTACTGCATCTTGCCTATGCCGTTCTGTACCATCACTCATTCATATATCTTTATGTACATATTCTTTATCCCTTTACACTTGTGTGTATAAGGTAGTAGTTGTGGAATTGTTAGGTTAGATTACTTGTTGGTTATTACTGCATTGTCGGAACTAGAAGCACAAGCATTTCGCTACACTCGCATTAACATCTGCTAACCATGTGTATGTGACAAATAAAATTTGATTTGGTTTGATTTTAATCACTCCTCCAACTCAATCATCAAGTTTGCAAACGACACAACAGTACTAGACTTGATTACCAACGATGACGAGACAGCCTACACGGAGGAGGTGAGGGCTTGGGAGTGTGGTGCCTGGAGAAAAACCTCTCAGTTAATAAAACAAAGATGATAATCGTGGACTTCAGGAAACAGCAGAGGGTGCACCCCCTATCTACATCGACGCAACCACAGTGGAGAAGGTGGAAAGCTTCAAGTTCCTTGGCATACACATCACTGTCAAACTGAAATGGACCACATACACAGACAGTGTGGCGAAGAAGGTGCAACAGAGCCTCTTCAACCTCAGGTGGCTAAAGAAATTTGGCTTGTCACCTAAAACCCTCACAAACCTTTACAGATGCACAATTGAAAGCATCCTGTCGGGCTGTATCACCGCCTGGTTCGGCAACTGCAAGGCTCTCCAGATGGTGGTGCGGTCTGCCCAACGCATTACCGGTGGCAAACTACCCTCCCAACAGGACACCTACAGCACCCAATGTCACAGGAAGGCCATAAAGATAATCAGGACATCAACCACTCTGTCACGCCCTGACCTTAGAGATCCTTTTTATGTCTCTATTTTGGTTTGGTCAGGGCGTGAGTTGGGGTGGGAATTCTATGTTTTGTGTTTCTATGATTTTCTATTTCTATGTTTTGGCCGGGTATGGTTCTCAATCAGGGACAGCTGTCTATCGTTGTCTCTGATTGGGAACCATACTTAGGTAGCTTTTTTTCCCACCGTTCTTTGTGGGAAGTTGTCTTTGTTTGTTGGCACTATTGCCTTTAGCTTCACGGTTTGTTTTGTATGGTTAATTGTTTTTTGTCGGCGTCATTCTTAAATAAAGTAAAATGTACGCTCACCACGCTGCACCTCGGTCCTCATCCTTCAACAGCCGTGACACACCCGAGCCACTGCCTATTCAGCCTGTTATCATCCAGAAGGCGAGGTCAGTACAGGTGCATCAAAGCTGGGACCGAGAGACTGAAAAACAGCTTCTATCTCAAGGCCATCAGACTGTTAAACAGCCATCACTAGCACATTAGAGGCTGCTGCCTATAGGCATAGACTAGAAATCACTGGCCACTTTAAGCAATGGAGCACTAGTCACTTTAATGTTTACATATTTGGCATTACTCACCTCATATTTATATTCTGTATTCTATACTATTCTACGGTATCTCATTCACTTAATAATGTTTACATATCTTGCATTACTCATCTCATATGTATATACTGTATTCTATACTATTCTACTGTATCTTAGTCGTTCCGCTCTGACATTGCTCGCCCATATGTATATAGTCTTAATTCATTCCTACTTAGATTTGTGTGTATTGGGTATATGTTGAATAATTTGTTTGATATTACTTGTTAGATATTACTGCACTGTCGGAGCTAGAAGTAGAAGCATTTCGCTAATCACTTGTATGTGACCAATAAAATGTTGATT
Source organism: Salvelinus namaycush (assembly GCF_016432855.1). Lineage (NCBI taxonomy): Eukaryota > Metazoa > Chordata > Actinopteri > Salmoniformes > Salmonidae > Salvelinus > Salvelinus namaycush. The sequence goes on from NC_052315.1 coordinate 36,486,402, forward strand.
TGATGTGTATTTGTGTAGCAAACCAAGCTCCCAAACCCCATACTCTCATTAGTACTTCACATTGAGGTAAACTGTCAATACCACTAAATAAACTCAGCTGACCTCTGCTACATGTGCAGTACAATCATTTAGAGCAGTCTCCCTAGACACTTCTAACCACCTCCCTCCATCTCCACCCACAGGTTTATGATGCTGAGCCTTGAGTTCGACCACTCCTGTCGCTACGACTATGTAGAGGTGCGTGATGGCGACAGCATCAACTCTCGTGTGATTGGTCGGTTCTGTGGGAACGACAGGCCTGCTCCAATCCAGAGCTCCGGCAACTCCCTACATGTCCTGTTTGTGTCCGATGGCTATAAGAACTTTGACGGCTTCTTTGCCACCTTCCAGGAGAGCTCAGGTAGGAACAGTACATGTCTGAGAGGAAACTTATGACTCTCATGGTGACTAAGTAGATCACTGTGGATTTTGTAGCAAAAGTATGCTCATTCAATATTATTATAATTGTGGTTTGGATGGAAATGAGTTTAGAAAGTTGAAAAAAGCTACCTGAATGTTAACTGTTATGATAACTAAGCAGGGCACACCCTTATCAAACTCCTGCCTGGGGATCCCTGCTTGGCAGCCTAACAGAGAAACCCCTTATTAATTACCAACTTAACCTGTCACTCAGTTACTCATTCAAACCCAATCACTATGAACACACACTGTAACACAGTACTGCAAGCCAGCTGTACTCATGCCAAAAATACATATTGTAGTAGGCTACTGTACATCTTTAGGGAAGGGTGTTGGAGAGTAGGCATGAATTTTCACACTTTTATACCATCTTTAAATGTTTTGCCATATCCCCAACATAAGCTATCCACTACAAATTTCCGCGCCAGTTCAAAGCAATACTAAGGACACAGCAATGGTTCCTCTCCTAGTCTCCTTAATATTGCAGATGAAGGGAGGGAGCAAGGAAAGCCTGCAATTATTTATATATATATATTTATTTACTGCTGTTATGTAGTCCATTTTATGTGTCTAAGCATCCTTCCTGCTCTGTGTGTTTTCAGCATGCAGCTCGTCCCCCTGTCTCCATGATGGAACCTGTATCCTGGACACGTCCTACTCCTACCACTGTGGCTGTCTGGCTGGCTACACTGGACAGAGGTGTGAGAATGGTGAGTACACTAAACTTTGGGTTAGCCTATTCACAAAGGTGATGTGACATGTGTACGTCAGATGAAGTACAGTTAAAACAAAGACCACAGACAACAAGCATGCAGAGTATCTATGTTGGACTTCTCCCCTGACCATATCCTCAGAGTCCCATAAGTGCTAACAACAGCGAGTGAGTCACCAGCACAAGGGCTCTGTGGTGTGGAGAGCTTCCAGACCAGCTGCCTTCCCTACTGGTCATCTCGCTCTCTGGCCCAGGCCAATCAGCTGCTTGTAAAAACTGTCACGTGTCGACAGATGGACCATAAACCGCTATAACCACTTGACGGAATTAGAACTTCATGAAACTACAGCTCACCATCTGAGTTTATATATGGATAATAAATGTCTTGGAGAGAAAGACTGACAGAGAGAATGACGAGAGAGAGGGAGAGACAGTGAGGAAGAGAGACAGATAATGATAGATATTGGCAGACAGAGAATGAGTAAGCAAGGCTAAACTAAGCTAGGCATCCCTATGGCCATCTGTATCTGCGGCAGTCATCTGGCTGCCACCCACACAATGCCAGACAGCCCCCTACCTCATCCTAATAGAGGTCCAACAGGGCCCTATATTTCTGGAGCTCCTTCTGTCCACATCTCCACCACAACCCTGCTTCTTTATGGGTGTCTGGACGCAGGCCTGGGTTTCCATACCCACCACCACACCACTCCCCTTTCCTCCTCCCGGACCCAGAGAAAACAGGTTGGCCAAGAACCCTATCCATTTTTTCAGGTGGTTTTATTTTCAGGGCTACAGTTGAGTCTATAAAACTAATGGTGAAACAAACCTGCCTCTATAATCTAAGCCAGCTTTTCCGTTGGATGAGAGGCGCTCATAAAACGCACGGGAGAATTGGAGGGATGGAATTCCGTACACGTTGTTCGTTCAGCTGGTATTCCCATGAGGAGAGTTGGCCTGCTCGTTTGTGAGGTAGATTTAGGATAACACTAATGTGGTGTGTGTTGTGGAAACACGTGTACATTACTCCCAGTTTATCCCAGAGGCAGTCAGTTCGACAAAAGAACTGAAATGGTGGATTTGGCAGCAGCTGCACTTCGGGTCTGCAATAATTTACCTATCATTAAACAATATTCCAACCAATCTTCTTCAGGATAACATGCTTTGAAGACACGATTATTTCTTGACTCTGTATATTTCCGATGAGGCAACAGTCTATATTTTAGATGATTATTGAAACATAGTTTCTGAGGCGTTTACAGGAGTTAGTGGTGGATTAATGAGGCTTCATTAATCGTAACATCCTCTGTTAGCATTCCTTAATAATGGCTATGACTCATCCCAGTAGAGACAACCCAGTAGAAGATTGACTATACTGGGGTAGACAGACAGACACTGTGATGGGAGGACAGGGGTGTGGGCAAACACAGAGGATATGATAGACTCTCATTTTAACACCCCCACACCTTTTATCTGTTTTTCTAAAAAAGAAAATGACTTAACAGGGTGGTGCACCTTTTCCTTTTCCACATGCGGAAAGCCAAGTGAAAGCTCCCTGTCCCGTCCCACGTGCAGCTCCACTAGAGGGTGGAAATGTTGGTAGGCAGGGAGATAGTGATAATAGGGAGGGTTCCTCTGATGGTTTTGGGTCACACCGCTGTCAGACCACGGCCAGAGAGGGGGAGAGAGGCATGGGGCTGGTCCTATGATACAGTATGGTCCCAAAAGGGGATATCAAATCAAAATCAAACAAATCACATTTTATTGGTCTCATGCACATATTTAGTAGATGTTATTGCGGGTGTAGCGAAATGCTTGTGTATCCCCTGTTACAAAGTGATATGATGCACATAATAACAGCCCTACATATACACACCCCTTGTTCATGTGTGTGTATGGGGGGGGGGGGGGGTTGTAGGTGTGTACATGTGTTTGTGCTTGGTATTTTGCTTTGTTCCGGGCCAGAGAGAGGGGAACCGATAGTGAATTACAAATTGACGTGTTCTATTTGTGTCAATCAAGTTCTCTGTTTCAAAGTCAGGCATTGTCTTTATTTAAAACATTTTTTTTACCTTTAGGCAAGTCAGTTCAGAGCAAATTCCTGTTTACAATGACAGCCTATTAAAAAGGCAAAAGGGCTCCTGCTGGGACGGGAGCTGGGATTAAAAATACAAATTAAAAAAATATAAGACAAAACACACATCACGACAAGAGAGAGACAACACAACACTACATAAAGAGAGACCTAAGACAACAACATAGCATGTCAGCAACACAACATGACAACAACATGGTAGCAACACAACATGGCAGCAGCACAAAACAGGGTACAGACATTATTGGGCGCAGACAACAGCACAAAGGGCAAGAAGGTAGAGACAGCAATAATAACGCAAAGGAGCCACAACTGTCTGAACAATTACACCCACTATTCCATTCCACTCTACCAACCCACGCCCTACTCTACCAACCCACGCCCTACTCTACCAACCCACGCCCTACTCTACCAACCCACGCCCTCCTCTACCAACCCACGCCCTACTCTACCAACCCACGCCCTACTCTACCAACCCACGCCCTACTCTACCAACCCACGCCCTACTCTACCAACCCAAGCCCTACTCTACCAACCCACGCCCTACTCTACCAACCCACGCCCTACTCTACCAACCCACGCCCTACTCTACCAACCCACGCCCTACTCTACCAACCCAAGCCCTATTCTACCAACCCACGCCATACTCTACCAACCCACGCCTTACTCTACCAACCCAAGCCCTACTCTACCAACCCACATCATAAAAACACTTTACTGCTGTGGAAACTAAAGCTTATTTTTACTAGGACTGTTCTATTTATTCCTCTGTACGTCGCCTTGTGAGCTGTTCAGACTTTTTCCAGGCCTGCTGAAATGACCTATTAATAAGGCAGTACGATGTGGAGGCTACATTTATAAACTTCTAGCTAGTCAAAGACGCAATTCTGAGGAGGAAGAAATGGTTTGTAAATAATGAACTGGGTTCTGAGAGCCCTCAGGCTGTAGGTGGCTATTCAGAAAGAGTTGTGGTTATACCAGACAACACAATGCTAATACTGTATCACACAGCAGTGAACACACTGAAGTGGTGTTTATAGCTGGCAGAAGATTGGTAACATTATAGTGAACAGAAGACAAAACACAATGTGCTCAGAAAGCATGAGAAGGGTTGTGTGTAATTGTGTATGTGTGTGTATGGGTTTGTGTGTATCCCTCTAGTTGTACGTTGTCGGAGGCCCCCGGTACCTGTCCATGGCACCACAGAGGGGTTATTCTATCACTCAGGGGCACAAGTCATATTCAGCTGTGGTCCTGGGTTCGAGCTGAGGGGGATCCGCACAGCCGTATGCCTCCGGGATGGCACCTGGAGCGCCCCTGCCCCCCAGTGTGGTAAGAGGCCAGTGAGAGAGAGGGGCACAGAGAGAGTGAGGCAAAGCACAATGTATACTGAGTGTAAAAAACATTAGGAACACCTGCTCTTTCCATGACACTGAGCAGGTGAATCCAGATGAAAGCTATGATCTCTTATTGATGTCACTTGTTAAATCCATTTCAATCAGTGTAGATGAAGAGGAGGAGACAGGTTAAAGAAGGATTTTTAAGCATTGAGACAATTGAGACTTGTATTGTGTATGTGTGCCATTCAGAGTGTGAATGGGCTAGGTAAAATATTTAAGTGCCTTTGAATGGTGTATGGTAGTAGGTGCCAGGCGCAACGAATTGAGTGTGTCAAGAAATTGCAATGCTGCTGGGTTTTTCACACTCAACAGTTTCCCGTGTGTATCAAGAATGGTCCACCACCCAAAGAACATCCAGCTAACTTGACACAACTATGGGAAGAATTGGAGTCAACATGAGCCAGAATCCCTGTGGAACACTTTTGATACCTTGTAGAGTCGATGACCCGCCGATCTGAGGCTGTTCTGAGGGAAGAAGGGGTCCAACTCAATATAGGAAAGTGTTCCTAATGTTTGGTACACTCAGTGTATATTTGGGTGCTTTGTGAAAAATGAAACCTGATTGACCTTAGTGACATTAACGCTGTAGGTTTGTTTTATACAATAACATTTGAGACATATTAACACAACAGCAATAGTGTCTGACCACCTCAATCCCATCTCACTGAGCCTACATGACCTCTCTGTTCCTCTGCAGTGCCCATGGTGAAGTTCTGTGCCATCCCAGCCAAGCCCATCCATGGAGACCACTTCAAGGTGTACGGTCCCAATGACGTCATCCTTGCCCTGCAGTATCTGTGCTACCAGCCCTACAAGCTGAGCGGAACGCACCAGAGAACCTGTCTTCCCAACAACACCTGGAGCGGAACACCTCCCACCTGTGGCAAAGGTTAGGGTCAGAGCATGGCATGGCAGGATTCAGAGTTTGGAGACAGTGGGAACAGGTTTTGACAGACATCAACAGTTGACCTATTATTATTGTAAATTAATGACTATTTACTAGGTGACCAAGCCTGCGTGAAATTGATAATATTTCACTAGTAAAATGTGTACAACCATTCATAATCGTCAGTCAACTGTATAACAACACTTATTTACAACAATTTAAATCCAGTAATTCACTTTTTTTTCTATTCTTGTTCTTACAGTGAATAACACACTTGCTGAATCAGGCAAAGATACAGAAAAGAACAAAGAAAAGGGTGCAGAAAAAGACAAAGACACTGACACAGCCACACATAAAGACATTGAAAACCCCAAAGACAAAGAGATAGACAATACTACAAGTATCAAGGAGGACGTGGCTGGTAAAGATCCAGACACAGGCCTGAGGAACACGACAGTGGACATTAGAGATGGTAAAGATACAAACATAGACATTACTCTGGTGAATATCCCAGAAGGAAGCAAGGATAAAACGAGTGACAAAGAAAAAGAAACGGGGCTAGAGAAACCTACTGGAGGTAGCAAGGATAAAGTGGACAGTAAAGAAACGGATGACATGTTAAACACAGTTGAGGGAGGCAGAGAAAATGACTTGGGGAAAACCACAGAGGACACAGATGGCAGTCCAGATACGGGGGGAGACACAGACGTGCTACAGGAGATAGGCAAGACAACAGAGATTCCTGAGATAGTGGTGGTGGTGGAAGATAAAGGACAGGAGAAAGAGGAGAAGAAAGAACAACCGGTAGATACAAGCAGTGATCCAAACATAGTTGATCCTAACGACTTAAAACCTAGGGGAGACACATTTGCCATAGATTACACTGAGATAAAACCACGGGGAGACACATTTGCCATAGATTACACTGTTACGGATGTGTTTGGCACCAATGACATAGAGCAGGGAATGAATACAACAGTGTCTAAAGACATTGTGAAGAGTATTATTCCAACTAGAAGCAACAACACACAGTTCACCCCATATTCATCAGGAGGTCAGGAGACCAAAATGCCTGTGGGAAAACCACGCGAAGACATAGGATCGACTAAAGATTCAAGAAGAGCCAAAGACACAGCGGCAAGTACAAGCAAACCTGAAGAGGAAAATGCAGGAAAAGATTCAGAAAAGCCAAATAAAGAGTCTGAGGATGAGAAGAGAGAGAACCAAATCATCAATGGTAAGACATCTGAAGTGCATGTTGTAAAATACACTGCACCATTACAACAGATATTATAATGACTCTCAGCATCTTAGGTTTTATTTGACACTCTCACACTCCCTTTCCATCTTTCTCACTCCTTTCCACCTTCTGCTCTCACCACCTGCCCTCGTTCCCCTCTATCTTCCCTTACTCCTTCCTTCCAGAGAAGAGCTGTCCTCCTCTCCCGCAGCTCTACCATGGGTACCAGCAGGTGGTGCCAGGGATGGTGCCAGAGACGGTGGAGTTCTTCTGTAACCACTCGTACGCTCTGAGTGGTGACGCCCGACGCTCCTGCCAGCCTGGCAGCTCCTGGGGGGGCGCTCAACCTCTTTGTGTGAGAGGTAGGCTCTGGAATGTGTGTGTTTGTGTGTGATTGCGTGTGCCTCTACTTTGTGACTATCATCTAGGAATACGCTGTTGCACCTGCAAGTTAGGCGCTACTTTTAGCGCTAGTAGTTAGGCGCTACTCTAATCAACCCAACATTGAGAATGAGAGCAGCTCCCTGCCTGACAGTAGGTTTTAATGGGAACCCTGTGTGTGTTTTTCTGCAGCCTGCAGAGAGCCCAAGGTCTCCGAGCTGGTCAGACAGAGAGTTCTGCCTCCACAGGCTCCATTCAGGTATGTCGATTTACATTCACATATGTTACATAGCAGGCAGACAAAAATATGCACATGATATAGTCTACATAAATACGACAGACAAAAGTATTCTCCAACACTACAGATATCTGCTTTACCTTAGCGATCATCATATCTAAAAACCACAGACGTGCATAATCATATATCAACATCATACACACACCACAAGAGACCATGAATATTATGTATGATCCTCATTAATGTACACAGCATAGCAGAAGACATGACTCTATCTTTTAATGACAGAGGCACTTTACCATGTGAAGTCCACATCAAAGTTTGCCATTTAAAAACCTAAAAGGACTCTACTTATACACACTGCTAGCCTCTTAAAGAGCATTGTAAACTGGGTAGTTCGAGCCCTGAATGCTGATAGGCTGAAGGCCGTGGGATATCATACCATGGGTATGACAAAACATTTATTTGTACTGTTCTAATTACGTTTGTAACTAGTTTAAGGCACTAGCAATAAGGCACCTCAGGGGTTTGTGGTATATATATATTTTTTTATTTAACCTTTATTTAACCAGTTAGGCCAATATACCACGACTAAGGGCTGTATCCAGGCACTCTGTGTTTCATCTCCTTGGGCCTTATTGCTTAATTATACACTAGTTGTTTCTGTAAAGGCATCTCCACTGACCCCTCTCCTCTCTCCCTCTCAGGAAGACCCCTGTGCATAAACTCTACTCCTCCTCTGGGTTCAGGAGGCTCTTCCAGTCCGCCGGCCCCACCAAAGGTCCTCCAGTGCTATCCCAGCTGCCCCAGGGCTTCCACCACCTCTACACTCACGTAGCGTACGAGTGTGCCTCTCCCTTCTATCACCACTCAGGCAGTGCACGCCGCACCTGCCTCAAGACTGGCAAGTGGAGCGGGCGTCATGTCTCCTGCTCACCAGGTGAGGACAGCAGAGCCACATTACTTGATATAAAGAAAGGTTCTTCTTGCCACTTATGTATGCTAGAATGTCACTTTCAAACCACACCCAGACACTAAACAATCAAGGAAATTGGGCTGAAAAAGTAAAATTCCAGGGTGGGTATGATATGGAATAAGTTTTTCATACATTACAATATCAAGTGTTGTTGTATCACTCTGGCAAGTATGATGTTCCTTCCCTTTCTTTTCTCTTCTCCTCCCTGGCCACACTTTCCTCTTCTCCACCCTTGTCTCCCCATCCTTCTCTTTTCCCAGTATGTGGGAAGCACCCCACCTTTGACCCTCAGAGCCCAGCAGAGTCCCACTGGCCCTGGCTAGCCGCCATCTACCGACTTTCCACCAACAGAGCAGGGACCAAGCTAGACAAGAAGGCCAGCCTGGACGAGTCACTAAATATGGGGCCTGGAGCTGGACCAGGAGCAGGGGCTGGGTCCCAGGGGCAGGACAAGGCCTCAGGCTGGCAGCTGGTGTGTAGCGGGGCCCTGGTGAACCAGCGGAGTGTGGTGGTGGCAGCCCACTGTGTGACTGAGCTGGGGAAGATGTACCCTCTTGATGCAGCCAAGGTCAAGGTGGTGATGGGAAAACACTACCGCAGTGACCTCCGGGAGACCAAGGGCCTGCAGCATCTTAGGGTAAGAGAGGGGTTGGATAGGGTTGAGGCGGTTGGGGGTGGGGAGTAGGGAGTGAGATAGGGTTTGGATAGGGCTAACTGGGTTGGTGGGTGGGGGTGGCAAGTAAGGAATGAAAGGGGTTTACACTATATAGGCTAGGGAGACCACCTGTACTCAGTTAGCCACACACTGCACTAATTACACTGAAATACAACTATGGTGTACAGTTCATCACACATGAGGTTCTACACTATATAGGTACATTTACCAGCCTTATGGGATCTATATAATACCAATGGCTGGGTGGCAGGGGTTTTAAACCTGTGTCCAATTATAATGCATCATTTTACAAACATGACATCATGTGTACCACATCTAGCCATACAGCCCCATGTCTGTTTATGTTCAGTTATTGAATAGGTCCCACTTTGACTGTAAGGAAACACCAATGTGGTTGTGCTACATGACTAGTCGATTTATGGTACATACTGCACTTTATAAAGGACAGTCAATTAATGTATGCGCATATGAGTGAGGAGTGTGAGTTGCCAGGTAACAAGCACAGCTAACATCGTCACACAGAGAGCCAAGCTGTCGCCCTGCTGTTACGTTTGGCACAGTCTCTCTCTTCTTTCTACAGCTTTTCTTTTTGTCACACCCCCTTTCTTTCTCTATTCTTTCTCAAAACATCCCTCCTCTCTCTCTGATCATTCCCTCTTCATTCTGAACATCCCTTGTCTCACTGATCATACCTCCTTTCTTGTTTCTTACTCTGACCAGTTTATGTTATCTGTCTACCTTGTGATCATTTCTTTTATGTCTCTCTAACCATCCCGCCTCTTCTCCTCCAGGTGTCCTCCATCTCTGTCCACCACAACTACGACCCCCTGGTCTTGGACTCAGACTTGGCTGTGATCAAGCTGCTGGACAAGGCTCGTATCGGGGAGAAGGTCCTGCCCCTCTGCCTGCCTGACACCCAGGGGGAAGGGGCGACCTCCAGAGAGGGGCTAGTGATGGGCTGGGCCCCCCTGCCGGACCCCCGGATTGGGGAAGAGGAGAGGGCCAGGGTGGGTGTGCAGCACCTGGCCGACGTGGTGCCCTGCGAGCAGCAGTATGCCCGTAATGGCGTGCCTGTGAGCGTTACAGACAACATGCTCTGCGGCCGCCAGCGACCCGACTATGGCCCATCTAACATCTGTCCTGCGGACACAGGGGGTATCCTGATCCTTCCCGCTCAGACAGGCTCCACCCAGGACCCCTCTCTTGCCTCTCCAGGGGGGCGGGACATGTCCAAAGGGGAGTGGCGGCTGCTGGGGTTGGTGAGTTTTGGGTATGACCAGGGAGAGTGTGACCCAGACCTCTTTACTGTGTACACACATGTGGCTAACTTCAAAGACTGGATAGAGAGCCATATGAAGTGACATCACCAGGATGTGACCCACCCGGTATCTCTCTTCTCCTCCCTCCAACCAACTACACCCGCTTTTTTTTTGCCAATCTCACTCTTCATCATTATTTCCCCTGTTCCTTTTACTTGCCAATGTCTTCTCCATTCTCCCTTTCCCTCCTTTCTTCTCCCACCGTCCCTCTTCTTGTCATACACAGGCAGGGAGTGTGATCAATAAAGAGCAGAGTAACACTGGACTGCACAGGGCGGTGCACTGATGTTAAGGTGCTCTAACACTTCCTGATCAGGTAGACCCTCCACTCAGCACAGTACTTCAGTGTTCAGGCTTTACCTTCAACCTGGTGCTACAGACTTGAAAACGACTTGAAAACCAGTTCCCTCTGGCCTCTGGGAAAACCTGTTTTTCATTGTATTCTTTGATATGTATATATATAATGTAATGTATTATTATTATGGCTCTGCACATGGCTCAAGTGATGTACATATTGTATAGAAGGACAGCAAAGCCATGTTTTTAATTAACAATATTTGGGTGTGTGTGAAGACACAGTGGTCTGATTGGAGTTGATCACTGAGAGTGGTTCTGTGAGCTTTAATCCAGTATTAATTCAAGGAGACCCATATGATTGTAATAAATAGAGATGAAAGAGAGAACCTGGCGCTTGCTATGTAAATCAGCCAGCCGTTCAGCCAGGGCCAATTCTCCAGCGAAAGCCTATGAATTAATCCAGGTCAAATATACACAATGAAAGGCTTCAATCGAACAACATCAACCTGATATTTTTTAGAACAGCTCCCTCTTACATGCCTACCCAGTTAATAAAGTATGTATAATGAAGTTAATCACTTAAGTGTTGACCCCTCTGCTAGTATCTAAAGAGAAAATGAGAGAAGTAACTGACGGAGAAACATTTAGCCACAGGGTGGATGTATCAAAACATCCATTTCTATGGAGGGATGCTCTGAGACAGGCTCAGCCAAAAACCACGGCCAGAGTGACTGAGGATCCACACATACCAAAGTTATGCTCACTTCACACACACACACACACACACACACACACACACACACACACACACACACACACACACACACACACACACACACACACACACACACACACACACACACACACACACACACACACACACACACACACACACACACACGCCAAGAGTTTGCAAAGCTGTTGTCAAGGCAAAGGGTGGCTATTTCAAGAATCTCAAATATAACATATATTTTGATTTGTTTAACACTTATTTGGTTACTAAATGATTCCATTTATGTTATTTCATAGTTTTGATGTCTTCACTATTATTCTACAATGTAGAAAGTAGTAAACATAAAGAAAAACCCTTGAATGAGTAGGTGTTCTAAAACTTTTGACCGGTAGCGTATACTGTTTGAGATTAAAAAACAATTGTGTCCTCATGACAATGTGAAATGGAAATGTACAGGAATATGATAGGAAGGCTCTTTGGAGGTGCTTCGACAACACCTACAATATTGCATATGCATGCTGAGAGACGGCACATCAGAGAAGGCTGATGGGAGGAGCTATAGGAGGAAGGGCCCATTGTAATGGCTGGAATAGAATAAATGGAAAGTTCTCAAACACATCAAACATATGGAAACCACATGTTTGACTCCATTCCATTGATTCCATTCCAGCCATTACAATGACCCTGTCCTCCTATAGCTCCTCCCACCTGCCTCCTCTGCATCATATTGTAGAAAACCTAATGTTGGCAACAATGACATTCTGGCCATAGCCTTCCCTTGGACCCTCACTGCCCTGGCAGGAACAGCCTGTACAAAGAATACTTGGAGGGAGATCGAAGTTCAATAAAACCTTTGGATGGACGGCAACCTAGAGACAGTTTACTTTCTCTTGTACACAGGAACAAGATTTATGAAAGCTTTTTTGTCTCTTTTCTCCGGCTGTTTACTGGAAATGGACAAGGGCCTCATTTAGGCCTCAAATTCCCCTGAGGAGAGATCTATTCTACCCAGGCTGGAAGCAGACGCGTTCTCAGGCCCCTGTTAGCTCACTGGCCATCATCAGTAGAGTGGGCCAACACTTCACCATAACCTGACTCATCTGCTGGGAACTAGAGAATGACCCTGAGACCAGTGGAAAGCCCTTGACAATGCTGACAAAAGAGATGCAATGAAGGCTCGATAGTGTGTTTGCACTTAAGAGGCGGAGGGGCAAGGCGCTTGACACCTGACATACACTAAATGTCCGTTCACAGTCCATTTTCCCAGTCAAACCCAGCTGTAGTATGGATCCCGCTAGCATTGCATGTTCTTTAGAGCTCAGCGCTGATGGCTCTACACAGCAGAGGATGTGAGCTATATGACTATGGGCTCATCGTAATGGCTGGAATGGTATCAATGGAACGGCGTCAAACACATTGTATTCATGTGTTTAGTACCATTCCATTGATTCCATACCAGCCATTACGATGAGCCTGTCTTCTTATACTGTAGCTCCTCTCACCAGCCTCCTATGCTACACTGAAAAAAAAGGTTCTTAAATGGTTCTTCCTCAGCTCTTAAAAGGTTCTTCAAAATTCTTAAAGGTTCTTTAAATGTATGGAAGATTCCTGCAGATGTGTCCATTTCAGAACACACAGCAAATTGTTGATTTTTCAGTTAACAATTAATACTCAGTGGCGTTAAAGAACCCCAATGTTGACGTTAATGACCAGAGTTGAACCAAAACCATGCCCATCACTATCATATTTCCCAGCATGCTGCAGGTAGAATTGTCATTTTTAATATCTACAGTTGAAGTCAGAAGTTTACCACCATAGCCAAATACATTCAAACTCAGTTTTTCACAATTCCTGACATTTAATCCTAGTAAGAATTCCCTGTTTTAGGTCAGTTAGGATCACCACTTCATTTTAAGAATGTGAATTGTCAGAATAATAGCAGAGAGAATGATTTATTTCAGCTTTTATTTCTTTCATCACATTCCCAGCAGGTCAGAAGTTTACATACACTCAAAAAGTATTTGGTAGCATTGCCTTTAAATTATTTAACTTGGGTAAAACGTTTCGGGAAGCCTTCCACAAGCTTCCCACAATAAGTTGGGTGAATTTGGGCCCAATCCTCCTGACAGAACTAGTGTAACTGAGTCAGGTTTGTAGGCTTCCTTGCTCACACACCTTTTTCATTTATGCCCCAAAATGTTCTATAGGATTGAGGTCAGCGATTTGAGATGGCCACTCCAATACCTTGACTTTGTTGGTCTTAAGCCATTTTGCCACAACTTTGGAAGTATGTTTGAGTTCATTGTCTATTTGGAAGACCGATTTGCGACCAAGCTTCAACTTCCTGACTGATGTCTTGCGATGTTGCTTCAATATATCCACTTCATTTTCCACCCTCATGATGCCATCTATTTTGTAAGGTGCACCAGTCCCTCCTACAGCAAATCACCCCCACAACATGATGCTGCCACCCCCGTGCTTCATGGTTGGGATGGTGTTCTTCGGCTTGCAAGCCTCCCCGTTTTTCCTCCAAACATAACGATGGTCATTATGGCCAAACAGTACTATTTTTGTTTCATCAGACCAGAGGAAATTTCTCCAAAATGTACATCTTTGTCCCCATATGCAGTTGCAAACAATAGTCTGGCTTTTCTATGGCGGTTTTGGAGCAGTGGCTTCTTCCTTGCTGAGCGGCCTTTCAGGTTATATTCGATATAGGACTCGTTTTACTGTGGATATAGATACCTTTGTACCTGTTTCCTCCAGCATTTTCACAAGGTCCTTTGCTGTTGTTCTGGGATTGATTTAACTTTTTGCACCAAAGTACGTGGTCCCACTATTGTTTGTACAGATGAACGTGGTACCTTCAGGCGTTTGGAAATTGCTCCCAAGGATTAACCAGACTTGTGGAGGTCTACAATTTTTTTTCTGAGGTCTTAGCGGATTTCTTTTCATTTTCCCATGATGTCAAGCAAAGAGGCACTGAGTTTGAAGGTAGGTCTTGAAATACATCCACAGGTACACCTCCAATTGATTCAAATGATGTCAATTAGCCTATCAGAAGCTTCTAAAGCATGACATCATTTTCTGGAATGTTCCAAGCTGTTTAAAGGCACAGTGAACTTAGTGTCTGTACATTTCTGACCCACTGGAATTGTGATACAGTGAATTATAAGTGAAATAATATGTCTGTAAACAATTGTTGGAAAAATTACTTGTGTTATGCACAAAGTAGATCCTAAGTAGGTCCTAACCAACTTGCCAAAACTATAGTAGTGCCTGAAAAACGAGTTTCAATGACTCTAACCTAAGTGTATGTAAACTTCTGACTTCAACTGTATGTTTTTGCATTGAATGCTTAATTAATCTCATGCTATTCAATTATAAATAACATACATTTTCTAAACTATTCCAATCTATTACTTGGACTTATTGCAACCGTTACTGAAATGGTGGTCGTTTAGATGTTTAATGTAGTCTCATTTGTTAGTTTTCCCAACCCTGGCAGTCTTTCTGAATTCAAGTTGCAGGTGAATAAAAATTCCAAAAGTTGGATATCCCCACTCTGTCTGGATTCCAAAAGGACAAATTCCAATAATGTGAATTGCAAGCCTGATATGGCCTGGAAACCATTAGTTTCAGGCCACTGTGTTAGGGTAAAACTAGGCCTGCAAAAAAGGCTGCATGAAATATGTATTGTCTAAAATAATACAATTTTAATTAAAATATATTCACTTAGGATCTCACTTGGTGAAGGCCACAGAACTGAATATGAATCTACTTATGCAACAAGCATGTCTCTGTCACTATCAGGAATCAAGGTAAGACCCAAGTGCAGATTGTGTGAAGTAACACTGTTTATTGTAACACCAGGGGCAGGCAAATGACAGGTCAAGGCAGGCAGGCTCAGGGTCAGGGAGAGGCAGAGTTCAATAATCCAGAGGTGGAGCAAAGGTACCGGATGGCAGGCAGGCTCAGGGTCAGGCAGAGGTCAATAATCCAGAGGTGGGACAATGGTACAGGACAGCAGGCAGGCTCAGGGACATGCAGAGTGGTCAGGCGGGCGGGTACAAGGTCAGGACAGGCAAGGGTCAAAAAGCAGGAGGACGAGAAAAAGAGAGGCAGGGAAAAGACAGGAGCAGACAGGACAAACACTGGTTAGCTTGACAAACAAGACTAACTGGCAACAGACAAACAGAAAACACAGATTTAAGTACACAGGGATAATGGTGAAGATGGGCGACACTTGCAGGGGGGTGGAGACAAACACAAGGACGGCTGAAACAGATCAGGGCATGACAGTACCTCCCCCCCTCTTGGGACGCCACCTGGTGTCCTACATGGGCACATACCTGGTTGAGCGGGGTGCCGGCGCTGTAACTCAGAGATGAGGCCTGGTTCCAGGATGTCCCTAGTGGATACCCAACACCTCTCCTCCAGGCCATAACCCTCCCAGTCAACCAGGTACTGGAATCCCCTGCCCCGAGGTCGAACCCTCAGAAGACATCTCACCATGTACATCGGTCGGCCGTCGAAGAGACGGGGGAGAGGGGTGGCCCAGGAAACAGGAGACAGGGTGTAGTCAGACATGGTTTTAACTCTATACACAGAAACGGTAGGAAAAATACGGAGGGTACGGGGCAACAGAGGACGAACCAACGAGGAGCTAATGATCTTGGAGTGGGGGGCGGAGGGGGGAAGGTCTCGGCTTCCGGGGGTGTAGCCACGGCACTATAGCGGCATGCCAGAGCCTCAGGCTTGACCATCTTGGACACCGGTCGGTGCTGCGGAAACGTAGTGGCCCGGGCCTTATTGAACCTTTTCCTGAGGTCCTGGTACTCTGCGGGGCTGGCGGAGAGGTCCGGGGCAATTTCCAAGCCTCCCGGAAAACGTCCCGGAGCAGGCAGACCTGGCTTCAGGCAACGAGTGTGGCAGGATGGGCTCCAGCCCACGAGGACACCAGTAGACCAGTGAAAGAGGGGATTGTGTTGCTGGAGCCAGGATAATCCCAATACCACGGGAATCTGAGGAGACTTGATGAGCATGAATTGAATAGTCTCGCTGTGATTCCCTGACACCCGTAGCTTGATGGGAGTGGTAATATTAGTGACCCGGCCTATAGCGGACCCTTCCAGCGCTCTAACCTCCATGGGAGTGGAGAGGGGCTGAGTGGGGATGTTCAGCTCAGGAGCCAGGGTAGCGTCCTAAAAACTCTTATCGGCCCCAGAGTCGATGAGGACCCGGAGAGATTTAGACTGGCTACCCCACAGCAGAATGGCAGGAACATGGGTGTGAGCAAGGGAAGCAGGAAAGTTCTCCATTTGACCCACCAGAGTACTCGCTCCTACCAGTGAGCCTGATCTCTTTAAAGGACAAGAGGACACAAAATGAACAAGAGTCCCGCAATACAGACAACTCTTCGTGTTGATCCTGTATTGCTGTTCCGCTGGCGATAGCCCAGCTCTACCTATTTGCATATGCTCGGGAAGCGGCGACTCAGCCGATTCTCGGGGCAGGTTGGGAGGCCTCGGGTTCTCTCGGCAATGGGATCGTCGGGGACTTCCGGGATGACTTGGAGGCACGGTGGAGTCCCTGGACGTGTGAGCGAAGTCAAATTTCCTCTCCCTCTGTCGATCCCGTAGTTGCCCATCAATACGGATGGTCAAAGCGATGAGGGAATTGAGATCCGTAGGTAACTCCCGAGCAGCAAGCTCATCCTTGACCTTCTCCGAGACGCCGTGCAGGAACACATTGAAAGGTGCTTCCTGGTTCCAAGCACTAGGTGCTTCCTGGTTCCAAATCCACCGCATAGTCAACCACACTGCAGGAGTACTGCCGAAGCTGGATTAGCTCCTGGGCATCTGCTCTCCCAGAGAACGGGGCGAAAAAAAACATTAAACTCTTCCACGAACCCCTCCAGACTAACGCATATGGCAGGCTGCTGTTCCCATACAACAGTAGCCCAGGTGAAAGCCCTCCCGGACATCAGCGTGATGAGATAGGCTACCTTGGAGTGATCCGAGGGGAAGGAGGAGGGCTGATGCTCGAAAATGAGGGCACACTGAGCTAGAAATACCCAACAGGTGCTCCACTCTCCATTGAAGCGTTCCGGGGGGGGGGGGGGGGGGGGGCACTGATAACAGCTGAGGCGCTGCAGGGTTACCACCGTGGTAAGCTGCCTCCCAGACAACCCACGGAATTGCTCCAGCAAACTGTTCAATGCCCGGTCATGGCATTCAGCCAACGTTTGGACCCCCTCTATAAGGCCACGAAGCAATTCCTCGTGCCTCCTGATGGCAGCTCCTTGGGAGGAGATGACGTCGCGCAGCTGGCCCGGATCTGCTGGGTCAGTCATGGCCAGGTCGTACTATCAGGATACAAAGTAGGACCCAAGTGCAGACTGTGTGAAATATCAATGTTTATTGTAACGCCAGGGGCAGGCAAACGACAGATCAAGACAGGCAGGCTCAGGGTCAGGGACAGGCAGAGTTCAGTAAACCAGAGGTGGAGCAAAGGTACCGGACGGCAGGCAGGCTCAGGGTAGGCAGAGGTCAATAATCCAGAGGTGGGACAAAGGTAAAGGATGGCAGGCAGGCTCAGGGGCAGGCAGAGTGGTCAGGCAGGCGGGTACAAATTCAGGACTGGTAAGGGTCAAAAACCAGGAGGACGAGAAAAAGAGAGGCAGGGAAAAGACAGGAGCAGACAAGACGAACAATGGTTAGCTTGACAAACAAGACGAACTGACAACGGACAAACAGAAGACACAGGTATAAGTACACAGGTGATAATGGGGAAGATGGGCGACACCTGGAGGGGGGTTGAGACAAGCACAAGGACAGGTGAAACAGATCAGGGCATGACAGTCACCAGTGAACACAGTTATGGATGGTACTGGTAAAGTCTAGCTCAAAATGCACTGGGAAATATGCAAGTAAGGCTTAAAACCCTACAGCATGGCTATTCAATTCCGGTCCTGGAGGGCCGAAAAATATCTAGTTTGGGATTTTTGTATGGTTCTTCAAAGAACCATCACATTTATGGTTCTTCAGAGACCCTAAAATGGTTCCCCTACGGCATTGCTATCAAGAACCTTATTTGGTTCCAACTTGCACCTTTATTTTTAATTAAGAGTATACGCGCACACGTAACACACACACATACAAACATGCAACACAGTCATTGGCGCTCCAGGGACAGGGAATTACACAACAAAGAGATGGCTCTCTTTCCTGCCAACACGGGAGAGCTGTGGCAGTAGTCTTGTGATGTCCTCAGGGTTTTGCTGTGTCCATGGAGACCATGCATTTACATTTAATCTCTTCTCAGGTGTTCTGTGATGTGTTTACCTCCCCTCGCTATATCTACCACACGACACACACACACACACTCAACCACCACCACCCTAGCTCCGGATCTATTCACCCTGCCTGCTACCCCTCCCTCCCCTCTCCATCTCCACCTTCACCCTCTGCTTGGCAATGAGGGACTTTAGGCACCAAATAGAACACACACTGTACGCTGTAAATTATTCAGTCAAATCCTGTACATGCACAGACAAATATATTTGCACACACAAGCACAAGTATATTCACATATTACTGCACACACATGCACACACACGTTTTGTTGTGCGTTGTAAGCCAGGATGTGATTTCACCATCAGTCATCCATATGCAGGCCTCTGATGGAGGTTCTCAGGCAGAGGCAACACTGTAACTTAGGGCTCTATTCAAGTCAAATCGCAGAAGGTCAGCTTAAAATCGTGATAGAAATTTAAATGCAATGTTCCCGCTTCAGCAGAGGCTGCATTCACGGTAAATGCTGCGTATGTGTCGGCTCAATGGGAAATTACCTTCATATTTCTATCGCAGAATCTGTAACGCTTCAGCTTTACAGATTGAATAGATACCTTAGTTTATTTGGCTTCCACCACAGCAGAAACCATGTATGGAATTCTGGAGCAGGTAACTGCTGCTCACAGAGAGGGATAGAGAGAGAGAGCGAGAGAGGCCCTGGATACCTTGAAAATAAACACAGCAACAAACCAGAGGTAGCCTAGAGCCTACCCTTCTACTGGTTAACAGTAATACACTCTGCACTCCTGATGTTGTTATTGGTTTTAAATCACCCATTCAACGATGAGGCTTAAGCTTATGGTTCAGTCTTGAGCTACACCCACCTCCCACCATACAACACAATATCTATATTTTCCTTCCCTAAACACTACCAGAGGCATTCCCCGGGAAACAATGGCTTTATTACTCTCTAACGCACTTCCGTGATTGACCCTCGGAGGCCACAGGCATCTACACTGAGTATACATCTACACTGAGTATACAATACATAAAGAGCTCTTTCTATGACATAGACTGACCAGGTGAATGCAGGTGAAAGCTATGATTCCTTATTGATGTCACTTGTTAAATCCACTTCAATCAGTGTAGATGAAGGGGAGGAGACAGCTGAAAGAATTTTTAAGCATTCAGACCTTTGAGACATGGATTGTGTGTGTGTGTCAATCAGAGGGTGAATTGGCAAGATCCAACTCAATATCAGAAAGATGTCCCGAATGTTTGGTATACTCAGTGTATATAGCTGTGTAGCCTTTAACAACCCTCCCCTTAGACGTACAGTACATTAAACATATAGGATATTCAACAATTATTATACATTAATAAAACCAGCACAAGGAACAGTCCACCTACCTCACCCATAAAGCACTTGCGCATGAAAGAGTGAAACAGTCGACTCCTGATAAATACAATGGCTTGGGACAAAATATGTACCAGCCGTAGCTCAACTAGCTGAGAGACCGAAATACCAATGAATATCCACCAACAAACTTTATTCTAGAGCTGGCTGAATATGTTTTCACTTTTAACTATTTCAGGTTTGATGATGAATACTACCTCCAAACTAATGGAACATTGATGGGCTCCACATTCGCTCCAAGCTATGCTAACCTTTATGTGGGTCTATTTGAAGAACGTTTGGTTAACAATGAAAATGAAAATCCATTCTTGAATAAAATCCTGAAGTGGTATCGATATTGACCACATTGTTTCCATATGGGGAAGAATGGTAGAAGAGCTGTCAGACTTTATTACATTACTCAATGACATTGACCCTAATCTCAAATTCACTACTTAATGTGACACTAAGCATGTTCACTACCTCGCTATGTGGATTGAGAAATCAAATGGAACCCTAACTCTGTACCGAAAAGAAACGGACAGAAATACTATATTACAGGGGGACAGCTTTCACCCAGAGCCATTAAAAAGATGACTTCAAAGAAGCCAGTTTTGCAGGCTGCGCCGTTTATGCCACTCCACAGAGGACTATCTAGAAAAAGCAGTGGATATGCGCAATAGGTTTCTAATAAGAGGCTACCATACAAAATGCGTGGATGAAGCTCTAAATATGGCACTTGGGAAAACACGAGATGAACTGATACAAAAAATACCCATTAGAGCTAAAGAATACTCAGTAATGTTCAACAACTTATATATTTTGAACTCGAGCAAAGTGGGAGGGAGATCCTGTCAAGAATCACTGGTGTGTTTATCATCTGATGCAGCTTTGCCAGCTGAATTTAAGAACCCAACATTTACAGTATATAGGAGAGGTCGCAATTTACGAGTCGTTGGCCCAAGCTAACCGCCAGCCACAAAAGAAAATGAGCCAGGCTCTTTTACGCCCTCTTCCGAACGGTAGCTATAAATGCAGAGGCACAGTGCAACAATATGAAGTGTGAATATTTCTGCCGCCCACATACAGGAAAAAGGTTCCAAATAAATGACAGTATTACGTGCTCATCCAACCATGTTATCTACATGATTAAATGTTCATGTGGGCCGTGTTATAAAGGAAAAACGTCTCGTTCTCTCAAACAGAGAATTAGTGAACATAAAAGTTAAATTAGGAGAAATGACAGGGATTGTCATGTCGCAGTACATTTTAATGACCTAAAACATGGCATTTCTACCTTTAGATTTTGTGGCATAGAGAAAGTTAAGATATCAGACAGGGGAGGTGATATAAATAGTACACTGAGCAAAATAGATTATTTTGGGATTTTCACCCTCCAGGCATTATTCCCAAAAGGTCTTAATGATGATGCCCATGCATGTAATTTTCTATATGTGAACATGAACTAATGTCTTGTCATTAATCATTTCAGCCTACTCTATACCAAATTATTTGATAGGGTGATGTCCTCATTGTGGTTTTACAAACGTGTTTGATACGTTTTATGTACACACTTTATTAGAATATTTATGAAATGCACATTGTTATATTTGGTAACACATGTTTATTTTTCCTTGATGTGGGTGGAGCAATGTCTACATAAGGGTGCAAATTAAAAATACTCACAAAAGCTCTGACAACGGCCTTTCGGCCGATACATAAAGCTTAATAAAGAACAGGGATACAAGGCACCTGCAACAAAGTAAGTTCAGATGTGCAAGTGCAGTTTGAATTATGTTGCAAATACAGTGATTTTACTGCAAATACAGTGATTTTTGAAAGTATTCAGACCCCTTGACTTTTTCCAAATTTCGTTATGTTACAGCCTTATTCTAACATTGATTAAATAGTATTTTTCATCAATCTACACACACTACCCAATAATGACAAAGCAAAACCAGTTTTAAAAAAACATTTTTGCAAATGTACATGTACATAAAAAATAAAACTGAAATATCACATTTACATAAGTATTCAGACCCTTTACTCAGTACTTTGTTGAAGCATCTTTGGCAGCGATTTCAGCCTTGAGTCTTCTTGGGTATGACGCTACAAGCTTGGCACACCTGTATTTGGGGAGTTTCACCCATTCTTCTCTGCAGATCCTCTCAAGCTCTGTCAGGTTGGATGGGGAGTGTCGCTGCACAGTAATGACCCCAAGCATACAGCCAACGTATGATTTAAATACACACTGTACCTTGAATGAAGTGCTGGAGGTTGTTGTTTGTAATTGTGAATAAATATACAGAATATATGAGAGCATTTTCAAATACAGACCTGCAATGCAAGTTTCCACCACTGCTTTTGGAATGTGTGCAATATTCAGGAAAGCATTCGGAAAGTATTCAGACCCCTTGACTTTTTCCACATTTTGTTACATTACAGCCTTATTCTACAATTGATTAAATACATTTCTTAATCAATCTACACACAATATCCCATAATGACTAAGTGAAAACAGGTTTTTAGAATTGTTATAGCAAATTTTTCTAAATAAAAAAACAGAAGTACCTTATCTACATAAGTATGCAGAACATTTGCTATGGGACTCAACATTGAGTTCAGGTGCATCCCGTTTCCATTGATCATCCTTGAGATGTTTCTACAACTTGATCGGAGTCCACCTGTGGTAAATTCAATTGATTGGACATGATTTGGAAAGGCACACACCTGTCTATATATTGTCCCAGAGTTGACAGTGCATGTCAGAGCAACAACCAAGCCACGTGTTATTTTTTACATTGATACCCCAGGTAATCTTAGGTTTTATTACAAACAGTCGGGAGGAACTACTGAATATAAGAGCAACGTCAACTCACCATCATTACGACCAGGAATATGACTTTCCCGAAGCGGATCCTGTGTTTTGCCTTCCACCCAGGACAATGGATCTGATCCCAGCCGGCGAACCTAAAAAACGTTGCCGTAAAAGGGGCAAGCGAAGCGGTCTTCTGGTCAGGCTCCGGAGATGGGCACATCGCGCACCACTCCCTAGCATACTACTCGCCAATATCCAGTCTCTTGACAACAAGGTTGATGAAATCCGAGCAAGGGTTGCCTTCCAGAGAGACATCAGAGACTGTAACGTTCTTTGCTTCACGGAAACATGGCTCATTTGAGAGACGTTATCGGAGTCGGTGCAACCAGCTGGTTTATTCACGCATCGCGCCGACAGAAACAAGCATCTTTCTGATAAGAAGAGGGGCGGGGGAGGTATGCCTTATGATTAACGAGACGTGGTGTGATCATAACAACATACAGGAACTCAAGTCCTTCTGCTCACCTGATTTAGAATTCACAATCAAATGTCGACCGCATTATCTACCAAGGGAATTCTCTTCGATTATAATCACAGCCATATATATTCCCCCCAAGCAGACACATCAATGGCCCTGAACGAACTTTATTTGACTCTATGTAAACTGGAAACCACATATCCTGAGGCTGTATTCATTGTAGCTGGGGATTTTAACAAGGCTAATCTGAAAACAAGACTCCCTAAATTCTATCAGCATATCGATTGCGCAACCAGGGCTGGTAAAACCCTGAATCATTGTTATTCTAACATCTGCGACGCATATAAGGCCCTCCCCCACCCTCCTTTCGGAAAAGCTGACCACGACTCCACTTTGTTGCTTCCAGCCTACAGACAGAAACTAAAACAAGAAGCTCCCGCGATCAGGTCTGTTCAACGCTGGTCCGACCAATCTGATTCCACACTTCAAGACTGCTTCAATCACGTGGATTGGGATATGTTTTGCATTGCGTCCAACAACAACATTGACGAATACGCTGATTCGTTGAGCGAGTTCATTAGAAAGTGCATCGGCGATGTCGTACCCACAACAACTATTAAAACATTCCCAAACCAGAAACCGTGGATTGATGGCAGCATTCGAGCGAAACTGAAAGCGCGAACCACTGCTTTTAACCAGGGCAAGGTGACCGGAAACATGACCGAGTACAAGCAGTGTAGCTATTCCCTCCGCAAGGCAATCAAACAAGCTAAGCGTCAGTATAGAGACAAAGTAGAGTTGCAATTCAACGGCTCAGACACAATAGGTATGTGGCAGTCAATCACGGATTACAAAAAGAAAACCAGCCCCATCACGGACCAGGATGTCCTGCTCCCAGACAGACTAAACAACTTCTTTGCTTGCTTTGAGGACAATACAGTGCCACTGACACAGCTCGCTACCAAAACCTGTGGACTCTCCTTCACTGCAGCCGACGTGAGTAAAACATTTAAACGTGTTAACCCTCGCAAGGCTGCAGGCCCAGACGCCCTCCCCAGCCGCGTCCTCAGAGCATGCGCAGACCAGCTGGCTGGTGTGTTTATGGACATATTCAATCAATCCTTATCCCAGTCTGCTGTTTCCACATGCTTCAAGAGGGCCACCATTGTTCCTGTTCCCAAGAAAGCTAAGGTAACTGAGCTAAACGACTACCACCCCGTAGCACTCACTTCCGTCATCATGAAGTGCTTTGAGAGACTAGTCAAGGACCATATCACCTCCACCCTACCTGACACCCTAGACCCACTCCAATTTGCTTACCGACCCAATAGGTCCACAGACGACGCAATCGCAACCACACTGCACACTGCCCTAACCCATCTGGACAAGAGGAATACCTATGTGAGAATGTTGTTCATCGACTACAGCTCAGCATTTAACACCATAGTACCCTCCAAACTCGTCATCAAGCTCGAGACCCTGGGTCTCGACCCCGCCCTGTGCAACTGGGTACTGGACTTCCTGACGGGCCGCCCCCAGGTGGTGAGGGTAGGTAACAACATCTCCACCCCGCTGATCCTCAACACTGGGGCCCCACAAGGATGCGTTCTGAGCCCTCTCCTGTACTCCCTGTTCACCCACGACTGCGTGGCCATGCACGCCTCCAACTCAATCCTCAAGTTTGCGGACGACACTACAGTGGTAGGCTTGATTACCAACAACGACGAGACGGCCTACAGGGAGGAGGTGAGGGCCCTCGGAGTGTGGTGTCAGGAAAATAACCTCACACTGTCAACAAAACAAAGGAGATGATTGTGGACTTCAGGAAACAGCAGAGGGAGCACCCCCCTATCCACATCGACGGGACAATAGTGGAGAGGATAGTAAGTTTTAAGTTCCTCGGCGCACACATCACGGACAAACTGAATTGGTCCACCCACACAGACAGAATGGTGAAGAAGGCGCAGCAGTTATACTCGTTGGTTATTACTGCATTGTCGGAACTAGAAGCACAAGCATTTCGCTACACTCGCATTAACATCTGCTAACCATGTGTATGTGACAAATACAATTTGATTTGATTTGATTTGTTAATGGCAGAAATAATATAGCTTTACCCAATAAGGATTTGAATTTGAGCTGTCATCAAGGCAGAATCTCAATTATATTTTGATTTGTTTAACAGTTGTTTGGTTAATACATGATTTCATACGTGTTATTTCATAGTTTTGATGTCTTCACTATTATTATACAATGTAGAAAATAGTAATAATAAAGCAAAACCTTGAATAAGTATGTGTGTCCAAACGTTTGACTGGTACTGTATGTTTGGTGCCATTCCATTCACTCCCTTCCAGCATTATTACAAGCCATCCTCCCCCCAGCAGCCTCCTTCTACTGATTATTTCTCACTATCTACTTGTGAGCTACTCATTGACAGCCTGCCAGCTACGGAACATGCAGTTTTCTGCTAAGGTGCATCCTTTGGTAGGCTGTAGTCTGCACTACAGCAAAGGGTAATCAGACCCGTGCTTATCATGGTTCTTAAAGACAAAGTGAAATGATTCAACTCATTTGCTCGTGGTGCATGCAGCTCAACTTACGTGTAACAACACCATTGGACCAACACCATCGAACATACAAATGTAACAACAGCACAACAAAATAGATTAACAATTTTCTTTTGCAGGTGCCTTTTCATTTTAAACACCAGTGGTACAACTCGTGCATTCTGACTGCACGGAACAATAACAGCAGCGCGCAGGAGCAAAGCAAAAGCATTCATCTTGAGGCGACGGGGGAGGGGGTGCAAAATGCAGTCTGTTAATTATTATATCATCTATAAAATGGACATATATATTTTAATACAGACTAGCTCAAAACATTACTAACCATTGAAAATGACAAATGACCCAACGGATCATGATCATTTTCTGGTAAATAGTGGGGGGTGCAAAAACATACGTTTGCTCCCCTATTTTGAAAGGGGGGGGGGGGGGTGCAGCTGCTCCGTTTGCCTCATTGCTCAGGTGCCTATGGACTAAAGGACATGTGGTAAATAAACCTGGACAGCAGCCAAAATTGCATACTACAGCGTACCATAAACACATGTTAGAACCCTTGTGCTATAAGAAGCTTTATGGTCTAACAGTCTACACATGGCTTCAATGGTGCACCTGGAAATACAGTTAGAATATATTATCCTTCCCTAGCATGAAAAGACAGTTATCATAATTAGGTGTGTATTAATTGGACATGAGATTTTTGCATATCCCACTCTCCCTGAGATACCCTTGGAGAATGGGGTCACATTAAGGATCTGCCATTATCAACCGCAACCCTGGAGCAATTAGGGTTAACAGCCTTGCTCAAGGGCACATTGACAGATTTTTCAGGGATTCCAAATAGCGACCTTTCGGTTACTGGCCCAACGCTCTAACCTCTAGGCTACCTGCCAACCTATAACCTAGGGCCGATCAAACACCCCATTGGGGCCCTAGCACTCACTCTCCCATCAATTTATCATGTTTCCTTCATCATACTCCACATAGCTAAAACGACTTTGAGAAAGTTCCCTTCTGCACTCAACATGTCTGTGCCTATCCCACTGTCATCATCCCTTTCCTTCTTTTTGTCCATATTCATTACAACCAAACATCACTGTCTCCCCAAAATCCTTGTAGCACCTTTGAGTTATTACATAATCTACATAAGGCCACATTGTGTGTGTCTGGTAAATATGTTGTGGTTCCTGCACTTATGTTTTCCTCTATGGTCATGGGTCAGAGACGGAGGATGTGCCAGAACAGTGTCATAATAGACCATGTGGATGTTGTTGTGCTACTACTGTAATTGAATCCACATGGTAAAGTACCAATGAAATCCACCTGCCAGGAATCAGTACTGTATGTCTGTGTGAGGACCCACCAAATAGCCAAAGCTTTCCAGTCCAAACTGTAGTACTATTTATTTATTTATTTAGTCAGTTACGAAAACAAATTCTTATTTTCAATGACGGCCTAGGAACTAGAGGTCGACCAGTTATGATTTTTCAACGCCGATACCGATACCGATTATTGGAGGACTAAAAAGAGCCGATACCGATTAATCGGCCGATTTCCTTATTTATTTATTTGTAATAATGACAATTACAACAATACTGAATGAACACTTATTTTAACTTAATATAATACATCAATAATATCAATTTAGCCTCAAATAAATAATGAAACATTTTCAATTTGGTTTAAATAATGCAAAAACAAAGTGTTGGAGAAGAAAGTAAAAGTGCAATATGTGCCATGTAAAAAAGCTAACGTTTAAGTTCCTTGCTCAGAACATGAGAACATATGAAAGCTTGTGGTTCCTTTAAACATGAGTCTTCAATATTCCCAGGTAAAAAGTTTTAGGTTGTAGTTATTATAGGAATTATAGGACTATTTCTCTCTATACGATTTGTATTTCATATACCTTTGACTATTGGATGTTCTTATAGGCACTTTAGTATTGCCAGTGTAACAGTATAGCTTCCGTCCCTCTCCTCGCTCTTACCTGGGCTCGAACCAGGAACACATCGACAACAGCCAACCTCGAAGCAGCGTTACCCATGCAGAGCAAAGGGAACAACCACTCCAAGTCTCAGAGCGAGTGACGTTTGAAACGCTATTAGCGCGCACCCCGCTAATTAGCTAGCCATTTCACATCGGTTACACCAGCCTAATTTCGGGAGTTGATAGGCTTCAAGTCATAAACAACG
Source organism: Salvelinus namaycush (assembly GCF_016432855.1). NCBI lineage: Eukaryota > Metazoa > Chordata > Actinopteri > Salmoniformes > Salmonidae > Salvelinus > Salvelinus namaycush. Next base: position 36,514,554 of record NC_052315.1, read on the forward strand.
CAATGCTTGAGAATTGCGAAGAGCAGCTGGAAAACGCAGGAAAGTGCTGTTTGAATGAATGCTTACGAGCCTGCTGCTGCCTACCATCGCTCAGTCAGACTGCTCTATCAAATATCAAATCATAGACTTAATTATAACATAATAACACACAGAAATACGAGCCTTTGGTCATTAATATGGTCGAATCCGGAAACTATAATTTCGAAAACAAAACGTTTATTCTTTCAGTGAAATATAGAACCGTTCCATATTTTATCAAACGGGTGGCATCCCTAAGTCTAAATATTGCTGTTACATTGCACAACCTTCAATGTTATGCCATAATTATGTACAATTCTGGCAAATTAATTACGGCCTTTGTTAGGAATAAATGGACTTCACACAGTTCGCAATGAGCCAGGCGGCCCAAACTGCTGCATATACCCTGACTGCTTGCACGGAACACAAGAGAAGTGACACAATTTCCCTAGTTATAAGAAATGAATGTTAGCAGGCAATATTAACTAAATATGCAGGTATTAAAATATATACTTGTGTATTGATTTTTAAGAAAGGCATTGAAGTTTATGGTTAGGTACATTGGTCCAACGACAGTGCTTTTTTCGCAAATGCGCTTGTTAAATCATCACCCGTTTGTCGAAGTAGGCTGTGATTCAATGATAAATTAACAGGCACCGCGTCGATTATATGCAACGCAGGACACGCTAGATAAACTAGTAATATCATCAACCATGTGTAGTTAACTAGTTATTATGTTAAGATTGATTGTTTTTTATAAGATAAGTTTAATGCTTGCTAGCAACTTACCTTGGCTTCTTGCTGCCCTCGCGTAACAGGTAGTCAGCCTGCCACGCAGGCTCCTTGTGGAGTACAATGTAAGGCAGGTGGTTAGAGCGTTGGACTAGTAACCGGAAGGTTGCAAAAACAAATCCCCTAGCTGACAAGGTAAAGATTTGTCGTTCTGCCCCTGAAGGCAGTTAACCCACCGTTCCTAGGCCGTCATTGAAAATAAGAATGTGTTCTTAACTGAATTGCCTAGTTAAATAAAGGTGTAAAAAAAAATATTATAAAAATAAAATAAAAAACAGCAAATCGGTGTCCAAAAATACCGATTACCGATTGTTATGAAAACTTGAAATCGGCCCTAATTAATCGGCCATTCCGATTAATCGGTCGACCTCTACTAGAAACAGTGGGTTAACTGCCTTGTTCAGGGGCAGAACGACAGATTTTTACCTTGTCAGCTCAGGGATTCAATCTTGCAACCTTTCGGTTACTAGCCATACTATATGGCTATGATAATGACAAGTGTGACACAGTAAATCCACTGAGCTAAAGCTTTCAGGCAGTAACAAGGTAAGCTAACACGAGTCATCATGTTTCAGGCAAGGTTACACATCACATGTGGTTCACCCAACCACCTCTGCTACACGGCAGTCACCTTTGACCTTCTCCATCGCTCCACAACGACCGCAGCAGCTAATACATTAACTGACCGAGTCCCGATAAAGGCACCAATGTGACCGACTGAAATTGGTGACCAGCTGAATTTGAACGTTCAGTCGAATTAGCCTGCAGAGTTAAAGCCTAGACATTAGCTTGGGGAGTTTTCAGGTCTCAGGCAAGGTTAGTCATTACATGAGCGTGGTTGACCAAACACACTCTAAAAAATGCTGGGTTAAAAAACAACTACATTTGGTTTATTTGGTAACCCAGCGCTGTGTAAATTTTAGGCAGGACACAAGTTTGTATATTTTGACCCAGCCAGTTGGATTGTGTGAATAACCCAACATGTTGTGTGGTTGGGATTACCCAAACATGGGTATTTTTTACTCTCATGCTGGGTTAACCTAGCAGCTGGGTCTTTTTTAATGTAATCCTTAGGTTTTTTTCAGGAGGCGTGGCTTGTAAGGGGCATGGCTTTCAGATAGATCTTTTTGGCCACCAGTGAGAGTAAATGTAATCCCTGTTCATCATGTTAAGTTTACATTCTGCATTTTTTTTTATTACACATTCTTCTATAACATTAAGATTACCTAGTCAGTTGCACAGCTGAATGCATTCAACCAAAATGTGTCTTCAGCATTTAACCCAACCCCTCTGAATCAGATAGTTGTGCGGGCTGCCTTAATCAATGTCATCTGCGCCCGGGGAAAAGTTGTTGTTGGGGGTTAACTCCCTTGCTCAAAGGAAGAAGGGCAGATTTCAACCACCAAGCTACCTGCCACCCCCAAATACATATTTTAATAATGTACACCGCCTTATTGCCTAATATGATATACCAACTTATTGTATCCCAACAACGGGATTTACACAGGGTTTTAGGAAACTCATATACTTCTGTAATCATCATTGAAGGTACAAAAATGTAAATGAACAGGAATGACATTTAATCTCATGGGTGGCTAAAAATAACTACAGTATCTGAAAGCCACGCCCCACGGTCATATCTCAATAACCCAGCACCAATAACCCAGCATCAATAACCCAGCAGTTTCTAAAGAAAACAACACAACTAAGTGACCCAACGCCTGCAACTCAGCAGTTGAGTCAACCAAACAACCCAGCATTTTTTAGAGTGCAACTGGCCGTTCATTCCATACCCCCAATAAAGCCGTTAGTGCTTGCAATAGAGACTAGTGAACTTGTTGTTAACCTGTCAATGCTACACCTGACCTGATACTGACACCCCTAGAACAAACACACACGCACACACACACACAGATACACACAGACACAGAGGAGCAAAAGCATGTGTTATAAGAAGGTAAAAGTGTTTAAACATTAATAAAGATGGGTGGGGGCATCAAGATTGTACCGTCAACCAACGAGGATCGGCATTCAGAGAAGAAAAGGGGTGAACAGGAGGAGGGGAGGTGGGGGAAGTGAAAGCGCAAAGGAGCGAAGTAAGGCAGAGCTCATTCAGTGGGATTGTTGAGCACAGAGCTCCACGGATTACTGTGATAGAAATCTGTCTGTTTGGTTTCTGGTGCTGCTCGCGCTCATGCCCTGGACGCACTGAAGGCTTGCATTTCAGCAGTCGAACATCTCTGAAGCGGATGCACGAGACTCGGAGAAGGGAGAAGAAGAGAGACTGAAACTTATTTTCCAATAACTCTGAGATTGAATACAAAGGTGAGAGGCAATTATTATCATGTATGCACATTACAAGTATACAGGACATACGCTTTTGGCAAAAGAGGGGAGGATAATAAGAATAGAAATAAGAATAATTCTTGCAGTAGGGCCTAATATTACATGATAAATTATAATCATAATGATCAGCACACGGTAATTAATTATATAGGCTACCTAATTATTCTAATTCTAATTGTTATCATTATTACAATTATTGTCACTATCATCATTATTATTATCCATGCTTCTTTACACCAACTTAAAGTAAAACCGCAATGTGGTTAGCTATCAAAAGGTCAAAATGTTCATATACTGCAATTATAAGAGCGTGGTCAGGATCAAAGTGTTGGAGCTCGCACCTCCTGAAAACAATAGGCTGCGCTTCACATGGGCAAAACAGGTGCATGTGGACACAATTTTAGGCAGCACAACAATCTGCACCCCCTCTAGACTCCAAAAAACACTTCACAATTGCTACATTGTCTACATATTGTTTTATATCATAAATTATTGACCTGCAACTAGTAAAAGGAACAGTAGGGTAACAAAGCCCCCCTCCCCACCCGTAATTGTCACAAAAACCACATTATGTCACAAAACTAAATGTGAACACTTTCCCTACAGCCACTGCTCTTGCACAACTAAAAATGTTATCTGTCTCATCAACATTTTTTAAGTCACTAACAAAACAATTCTAAGGAAAAAGTTATATGTATAATCTAATTAAATTAGATCTATAAATGTTTTATATATATATTCAGTATATACCATTAGCGGAGCCTAAAGATAAAGAACCCACTTGTTTAGCGATAACCATTGAATTACATTTTTAATAAAGCAGTACAATTTAAGGTGAGTGCAAGTCAACGGTACTTAAATTAGCATTGTCCAAATCATTACTCCGGAACTTGGGAAACACACCCCCTTTCCAAAAACAACATTAGAACAAAAACTTTAGCCACTTATTTCCCTTCATAGTTTGTTTGCCTATGCATGACCATCATCCACATACCACATTTTTACCAAACTTTGCTTGTGTCAGTAACTGGACATTGGTTTTAGGTGGAGCTGGTTACCCCAAGTTACCCTAAGGGTGAGATTCAAGGTGTACTTCTATCATAAAACACTTATCTAGTTTACTACTGAGGAGGCAATGTTTACAAACAGACAATGTGTGGTAATTACGTACCGATATATCTTGCATCTGGGTTTCTAATACCGTTAATATAATTTCTCTATCAAACGGCTCCGGGCCTGTGTGCCAAAGCGCACATCTTTCGCGAGCTGCATCGTATCTGCTTTGCCGCAAGGCATTCCCACACGCGTGACTCTAGGTATCCTGCCAGGTCTTCTCAACGCAAGCCAGAGAGGACTACGATGAAGAGAGATCATTGTTGTTTTAGTGTTTTAGGTGTTAGCTCTTCTGTCGTTCATTCAGTATCTTATCAATAGTTTACAACACAGCCATATCCGTTGCGTAAATCGTAAAAAGAAACGTGTTCGGTAACATATTTATCTTGTGGTGTCGTGTTATCAAAAGTGGTTTGTTGTGAGCGATGAAGCCATTTTTCTAGTCCCTGGTCTGTTGTTACTGTAGACAGGTGCATGCTCATCAAACCATCATTTGAGTTAAATGTTCACTGTTTTCACTATTGTCAACTTCCTATAGGAGAGTTTAAAATATTTGTTTTGGGGATATTCTCCTGATATGTAAATTCACGGTTTGTATTTAACTGATAGTCTACTTTCGATAAGGACCCTTATCAGTACTTACCATACTTAATCAAGCAAAAATATATATCAACTACACTACATGATCAAAAGTATATGGGCACCTGCTCATCGAACATCTCATTCCAAAATCATGAGCATTAATATGGAGTTGGTTCCCCCTTTGCTGCTATAACAGCCTCCACTCTTCTGGGAAGGCTTTCCACTTGATGTTGGAACATTGATGAGGGGACTTGCTCCCATTTTGCCACAAGAGCATTAGTGAGGTCGGGCACTGATGTTGGGCGATTAGGACTGGCTCACGGTCGCCGTTCCAATTCAGACCAAAGGTGTTTGATGGGGATGAGGTCAGGGCTCTGTGCAGGCCAGTCAAGTTCTTCCACACCGATCTCCACAAACCATTTCTGTATGGATCTTGCTTTGGGCATAGGGGCAGTCTCATGCTGAAACAGGAAAGGGTCTTTCCCAAACTTTTGCCACAAAGTTGGAAGCACAGAATCGTCTAGAATGTTATTGTATAATGTAGCTTTCCACCACTCCAGCCGATGCTTGGCATTGCGCACAGTGATCTTAGGCTTGTATGCAGCCTTTTGTGCAAGTTGCCAAATGTATACATTTTGTGAAGTTGGAAGTGGTATATATTCAACACCCCTTCCTTGAACCAATTACTTCACACCCCATACCCCCCTACCCCCACTTCCCATCGATTACGGACGCACGCACATACACACACACAATATTGTCACCATGGAAACATACTCTCTTGGCACTTGATTGCATTCACATTATTTTCACAGCCTGTCATTTGAACAAAACCAGAGGACATGTTTCCAGATGTAACGTCAATCGCTGCTTGATTGGTGGTGGTGATCGTCAAAACCGGCAGAGGGGGTGTGTCTGTCAGGACTACAGGGGCTTTGATAAGAAGACTATTCATGAATATTTCATCCTCCAGTGGGAGTCAGTCTGTAAGGACTGTGGGTGGCTGGAGATGTATGTGATAAATGCCCTCAGGCCAGGATCTGGTGAAATGTGGCCTTGTGTAATTGGAAGGAGAATATGGAGTGGTAAAGTGGAAAGTGTCCATGCAACTAATATGTTCTGTCCTGAGCCCGGAGGCTGCTCTCCTATACTACAGCACTCGCTGGCTGCTGTCTTACATGAATGAATACACAGCAGACATTCGGGGAGAGGTTAATGTACTGTATGCTCAAGTGCACAATGTGCCATTTCATGTGTGTATCTGGACAGGGATTGCTTTGTCAACAGCCATTTACAATAATCTACATGAATGTGTTTCTGTGGGAATGACTAAAGAAGAGACTCACATTTTCATAATGGGAAATAGATTTGATGGAATTCCAAATCCATGTCTTATATCCTTGTTGTTTAGTATTGTCTATATTGGTGACTCCAGTGCAGTAGAACAGCTTGACCAACATCGACCCCTAGCCAGGTTGTTACTGTCACGCACAGACACACATACACACACACACACACACACTAGACACAAAGTTAAACCCTGGAGGGGTGCTGATCTACATATGGCTAAAGCCATATTTATCAGAATCTATTATCTGAAACATCTGTGAAGACATGTTAGTTTAATTATGGTACATGTCACTCAAGGTACACAGTCTGTGTATATACCGTATGTGTGTGTGTAGAGATGTGCTAACCAAGGCAGATTGTGAATATTGGCCGGACTAGGGAGTAGCTGCTAATAATAAACAAAACATACATTCTTATATGCTTTGTTTGCCCTAATTGATAGATACACTATATATACAAAAGTATGTGGACAGTTGCTGACAGGTGTATAAAATCAAGCACACCGCCATTCAATCTCTATAGACAAACATTATCAGTGGAATGGCCTTACTGAAGAGCTCAGTGATTTTCAACGTGACACCGTCATAGGATGCCACCTTTCCAACAAGTTAGTTTGTCTGCCCTGCTAGAGCTGCCCCGGTCAATTGTAAGTGCTGCTATTGTGAAGTGGAAACGTCTAGAAGCAACAACGGATCAGCCGCAAAGTGGTAGGCCACACTAGTTTACTGAACAGGACCGCTGAGTGCTTAAGGATGTAGCACGTAAAAATCATCTGTTCCAAACGGCTACTGGAAGCAACGTATGCACAAGAACTGTTCGCCAAGAGCTTCATGAAATGGGTTTCCATGTCCGAGCAGCCAGACACAAGGCTAAGATCACCATGCGCAATGCCAGGCGTCGGCTGGAGTGGTTTAAAGCTCACCGCCATTGGACTCCGGAGCAGTGGAAACGCGTTTTCTGGAGTGATGAATCACGCTTCACCATCTAGCAGTCCGACAGATGAATCTGGGTTTGGCGGATGCCAGGAGAACACTACCTGCCCCAATGCATAGTGCCAACTGTAAAGTTTAGTGGAGGAGGAATAATGGTCAGGGGCTGTTTTTCATGGTTAGGGATAGGCCCCTTTCGTTCCAGTGAAGGGAAATCTTAACGCTACAGCATACAATGACATTCTAGACAATTATGTGCTTCCAACTGTGTGGCAAGAGTTTGGGGAAGGCCCTTCCTGTCTCAGCATGACAATGCCCCGTGCACAAAGTAAGGTCCATACAGAAATGGTTTGTTGAGATCTGTGACTGGCCTGCACAGAGCCCTGACCTCTTCCCGATCGAACACCTTTAGTATGAATTGGAACGCAGACTGTGAGCCAGGCCTAATCGCCCAACATCAGTCCCCAACCTCACGAATGCTCTTGTGGCTGAATGGAAGCAAGTCCCCTCAGCAATGTGCCAACATCTTGTGGAAAGGCTTCCCAGAAGAGTGGAGGATGTTATAGCAGCAAAGGGGGGACCAACTCCATATAAATGCCCATAATGAGATGTTCGACGAGCAGATGTCCACATACTTTTGGTCATGTAGTGCATCTAATGTACAGATGTAGAATCTTAATTTGAGCCAGTCTTCTACAACAGGAAATGTGAATTATTATATTAACATTTTTGTAAGGATTTATACATTTTTCATAAGGGAAAATCAAGTCTGACATTTCAAAGTGGAAATTAAAAACTTCTGAAGCTTTTTTAAACCTCAAATACACTAAAAGTGTAAATGTCCTGCATTGCAAGAAAGTTCTCATGCAACAGGGTGACTAAATGAGGATCCTACATCTGTGTAAAAAGAACATACATATCTAATATAGAAGGCATCCAATGACTATTTGCAAAGCTTTTCCACCCTAAATGAAAAAGTGTGTCTTCCCATGTGATGGTGTGGATGTAGGGGTGGAGGAATTCCACTGCAATATTACTGGCTGATAGACTGGGAAAGGGCCAGATGGTGGATTGGAGTTAACCAATAAACATGAAACAAGTCAAATAATTGAAACTGCCTTCACGCTGGTGCAGATATTGTACTAGAAAGACTAGTAAACATTTACATCAATAATAGGTTATCCACATGGGGTAGACCACAAAGAGTATTTCATATATTATTATAACAGCCAGGCTTGATTGCATGGCAAAAATTACTCACATGTGTTTGTGTGTGTGCATGAATGCCTGTGCGGGCTTGAGAGTGAGAAATGATCCTCACAGCTCATTGTTCTGAAATATGATTTGTTCTGACACCTTGCTCTATATTGTCATCCAGATGCTTTACAGTGTAACACAATCCTCACTGGAGAATGGAGTTCAGCTAGAATGGAGGGAAGTGAAACACTTTTCATTTGAGAGAGAGAAAGAGAATGAGAGAGAGGCCGGGAGAGAGGGAACAGAGAGTGATCTATCAGGTCTTTTCTTTGGAGGAGAGAAATGGGTAGAGGGGTAATAGTAGTGATAATGGTGGTGGGTAGATAGACAGTGGGGCACTGTGTGCTGCTGAGAGGATGAGAGACTGAGCCTATGAGGGGGTCACAGGGCATTGCCAGCCTCCTGGACGTCAGGCATCTGTTACATGTCACCAGGCAGCCAGGCTAGGGGTAGTCAACCTCTATCTGCTGCTTCTCTGAGACCCAGCCAGCACTGGAGGAGACTGCTACTGAGAGAGAGAGGGAGACGAGAGAGAGAGAGAGAGAGAGAGAGAGAGAGAGAGAGAGAGAGAGAGAGAGAGAGAGAGAGAGAGAGAAAGAGATAGAGGGTGTAGGGGGCAGGGAAGAATAAAAAAAAGAGACAGTTAAATATGCAGAATAGGGTCAGAGGAGCGAAGGACGGAAAGCGACGATGAGAGTGTGCATGTGTGTGTGTGTGTGTGTGTGTGTGTGTGTGTGTGTGTGTGTGTGTGTGTGTGTGTGTGTGTGTGTGTGTGTGCGCGCGCGAGTGTGTGTGCATGCGTGTGTGTCTTTGTGTGGCTCCATTCATAGGTTTTCACTGTCATTCTGTAGCATCTAGCATTTGAGTAATCCCCCTGGGAACATACAGAAGCTGCCAAAGTACCATCCAGATCCTTCTCAAGCTGTTCACCACCCTCTTCTCTCTGTCTCTCCCTCTACTATCCCCTGTCTAGCTCTCTGTTTCTTCCACCCCTCTCCCCTGTCTATCTTGCTGTCTCTTCCTCTACTATCCCCTGTCTAGCTCTCTGTTTCTTCCACCCCTCTCCCCTGTCTATCTTGCTATCTCTTCCTCTACTTTCCCCTGCCTATTTCTCTGTTTCTTCCAATCCTCTCCCCTGCAATACTCTCTGTCTCTCCCTTTTCTAGCCCCTGTCTATCGGTCTGTCTTTTCCTCTACTCTCACCTGTTTCTTATCTCCTGTCTTTTTGCTTCATCATCCCATCTGTTTATGCCCCTCTCGCTCCCTCTCTTCTCATTTCCTTCCCTGTCTTTCTCACTCTTTCACCTGGTCCTTCAATTTCATCAATCCATTGCTTTTCCCCTTTTCTCTCTCCCTTTTACTCTCTCTTCCTTTTCCCCTCACTACCACTTTCCTTATCCTTATCTCTAGAACTCTATGCTACTACAGATATAGGATCTTAATTTGGACCACCCTGTTGCAAGATACATTTCCAATGCAGGAAATGTAAAACGTGTAGTGTATTTGAGATTTTAAAAGGCTTCTGAAGTTTGAAATTTCAGACTTGATTTTCCCTTTACAAAAAATGTATCACCCCCTACACAAATGTACATTAATTATAATCCACATAATAATTCACATTTCCTGTTGCTGCAGGAATATTTTCCTTCAGAAGCAAACTGGCTCAAATTAAGATCCTATATCTGTATTCCTATCTGCTTCATATGACTCTCCCTTTTCTAAAGGATACTTCCTCTTTTCGCCACTGTAGTCCTCCCTGTAACTCCAGTGTTTCAGTCGTCAGTGAGCTGAGAGAGAATGAGAGCCTATTCCCATGGGTTGGACAAACAAAAGCCTCCTTCCTTGCTCCCTTCCTTTCTGTTTGACTGCACCAGAACAGACACTCGGGCATTCACCAGCCTGCCTACCCGCCTGCCTGCATGTCCATAGATCTCCGCTGGTCATAGCGAAAACATTTTTCTCTAATTTAGAATAACTTTTGGGTCCCTGCAGATAGTCTGTGTTGTGTAGTTAGTTGCAGTTGCAAGGGGAAATAATTTAGTCCTGAGTGGGTTTTCATGGCTGTTTGCTGTTTGCTTTTCCGAGCCTTCTCTAGGCAGTTGGATGGTGCCTTGAATAATCACTTTCCTGAGGCTTGCTTTCAAGTGTTTGCTAGATTATCATAAACTGTTCTTCTAGGAAAGATGAATGGCATTACAGCTCACAACTCTAAATATATTCTGATAACGTGATCTATCGCATTAACAAGCTATTTGGGTTTTATCTTCCCTGGTTTGGTGCTCAGGAGAGGGTCGAAGTACACAGGTGGACAGCTGTCACATGGACATGTTGTATTTCCTTTATTTCGACAGAAATATACACACGTTTTCCTTGGGCATGTACACCGAGTGTAGAAAACATTAAGAACACCTTCCTAATATTGAGTTGCACCCCCACCTTCCCGTCCTCAGAACAGCCTCAATTTGTCGAGGCATGGACTCCACAAGGTGTCGAAAGCATTCCACAGCGATGCTGACCCATGTTGACTCCAATGCTTACTACGGTTGTGTCAAGTTGGCTGGATGTCCTTTGGGTGGTGGACCATGCTTGATACACACTGGAAACTGTTGAGTGTGAAAAACTCGGCAGCGTTGCAGACACAAACTGGATGTGTTTGAAACCTACTACCATACCTGTTCAAAGGCACTTATATATTTTGTCTTGCCCATTCACCCTCTGAATGGCACACTAACACAATCCATGCAATTGCATCAAGGCTTAAAAATCCTTCTTTAACCTGTCTCCTCCCCTTCATCTACACTGATTGAAGTGGATTTAACAAGTGGCATCAATAAGGGATCATAGCTTTCACCTGGATTCACCTGGTCAGTCTATGTCATGGAAAGAGCAGGTGTTCTTAATGTTTTATACACTCAGTGTATTTTACGGTAGTCTGCCTTAGCTGAGCATGATAGTAATGTTTAGTTAAATTGAAAGGCTGCCCCTTGAATTCAGTCCAACATAATTTCCTATTTACAGTTTGTAGGATAGCTGATAACGGCCAACGCCAAACTAAGAGTTCAATGTCAGTCTGTCATGTCTTGTAGAAAAACGGAGATAGCTAGCTAAATGAATCTGTTTATGGAGATCCAACTAACTCTTTCGGATCAAACTGTACAAGATGGACAAAATTGATACATTTTCCTCACATAGATTGTTTGCGTCAGACCCAACTTTGTAGTGTACCTGTGTATTGGTCAATATTTCTGTATTAGTGGAATCTCACTGCACTCTAAATGGTTTCAAGATTTCAAGTGCGCTTCTTTTGAAAGGCATCCTGTCGTGTGACTTAGATAACCATCATCTCAAGGACGGAAGTCCAAGATTTGTGTTTGTATGGAGGGGTGGCGGGGGTGTGCTGGGGGCTAGTGCAGGCCAGGGAAGTGTTATGGTGGTCAGCATTCCCACCACTTTCTCATGCGCTCTCTCCAAACCCTAAACCACCCACAATCCCCTTGGCACCCGCTCCAGCGGAATTCAGGTCAGCGGGGGGGGAGGGGTCACGAAAGGGCCCTCGGAGGGTTGATGAAGTGGTGGTGCTGGAATGGGGTAATGGAGGGGAGGGGCACACTTTTTGTTCCCTCTCTTGGCACCAATGCCCATGCCACTGAGAACAATCCCCCATTGTGGGGCAACAAAAGAATAATCATAATTAAAGCACAATTAAGGAATCATTAAAACAAATGGAAGACCTCATCCAAACAATTGTCCCAATATGCACCACGTCAGACTCCGAGCAGCCATCAGATGTACACAGCATTGAGAGTGTACATTGTTTTTGGCACTCATACTCTTTTACACATCAGCATACTCCTAAATATACACAGTCACACACTCACAAACCAAGCATGTCAGCATTTCTGTTGGTGAGTACCAGATGTTGTTGGGAATTACAGAAGATTGGTTGGAGTTTAATGTCATAAATCCAAAGCCAAGTATCTGTCTAAAAACGGATACTTTTCAACATTTACATGTTTGCATGAGGCCTCCTGGGGATGTGCAGTAGAGTGAGTGGATTTCATTGTAGACCATAGGAACCCAGTCCCACTTGGCCATCCTCTCTCCAGTGATACCACTCCACTCCTTCGCAGGGAACAATGGCAGTGTCTCCACAGCCACTTGGGAGCTGTAGAAAAACTATCTGCCAAACAATATCGCTGAGACTTCTCTCCACCACTGTGGTCCAAGTCGGTAGCAAACGGATAGTGAAAATGCACACCCTTCTCCTCCTCCATCACCCCCCCTCTCCATATCTCCCCTTATTTCTCTTCCTTTCCTCCCTTTTCTCTCCCCCCAAATCCTCAATTTAGAGCCTTAATGGGCCTGTGAGGCAGGTTTGTGTGCTGCCCAGGGGGATCGGTGGGCATTAATGTCCCTCTTGACTATGTAAATAGCCCGGGCTGTGGGAGTGCAGAGCTGAGCTGCCGCTGCTTAATCGCAGAGAGCTCCATCACTTTCAGACACTCCGGGAGCCAAAAGGGGGACATGCATGAGAACTTCAGCACCAAGGACAATGGCCTCACTCTGAAGAGTAACCTCAACGACCTGCACCCACTTCCCTCTCCTTCCGGAGGACCCCCCTTTCCCTCTTTTTACCCATACCCCTCTCCCCTCGCACCTCGCTCCCCGAACCCCTAATACTCCCCTATCATCCCTATCCCTCAGCCTTCCTCTCCTGCCCCTCCTCCCCTCCCCGCCCCCCATCCCTCAGCCTATCCCCAAGCCGAGCCGATGGAGCATACAGCCATGTTTTGTTTACCTCACCGCTTGTCCAGTGGAACACACAGCAGTCCCCTTCATCGCCTGTTTGTCAGCCCCCCTTTCAGAACTAAAAGAGGAGAGAGAATGAAAAAAAGAAGAAAAAATAAAAAAACAGAGGAAACAATTAAAAACCTCTTGTGAACCCTGCAATATAGCGGTTTCCCAGCCCTGGGGCCTGTGAACTAACTTGGAGGCCTCTAAAGTGGCCCATTATTCCAGCAAGGGTGGCGTGTTCCAAGAGCGCCAGGCCTCAATGGCTGACCAACACAGATGGGGTTTTGTTCCTGGCTTCTTGGCTCACCACACCATGCACTGGTTAATTAGGACCTGCATTCATTTATCTATCTATCCATCTATCTGTGTATCTCTCCATCTTTCCACCTTCAGTAGGCCTCGTTACTCCCTCTCTGTCCAAATCGTGCACATTTCACTTGTCATTATTAGATGGATTATTAGACACATTTGGAATTGACAAGTGTATCATTGTGTGCTGCTGTGAGCCCATAGTGTCTACTGTACATCAGAGAAGGGAGCGGCAATGGGAGCAGTTAAATGTGTTGTCTCCCATCTCCCAACAACTGTTGAGTTGTGCGGGGCCCTCCAAGACAAGTATTAGCCTTCTGTGATGTATATTCTCCTTTGTTTATGTGTTGCACAGGAGGTGAGAACTGTTGGCTTATGCTGATACAACAGCAGTTAGTCCTTGATGAGAGAAATGCACAGTTTTCTACGGTATAGGCTATTGGCCTTCTTATGATAGTTGGATGGTTTGAGTGTAGATGGGGTGTGAATGGTTCTCTCATAATCGCCTATAATGTGCAGATGTAAAGGTTATCTTCCTGATCTGTCTGTTATAAGCTCTGAGAGTTGACATGGCAGCTGTAAAAATAGATGCTATCCATGTCATTTTATTGATTGATTGATTGACTGACTGATTTCTCACCAATCCTTTCAATAGCATGTATGGAGTGTAGTAGCAACCACCAGGCAACCACATACTTGACATGTCTCTCGCAGTTAAGGACCTTTCAAAACTTGTGTGGGTCTGCTGTAGCCTAGGTTTTGTGGCTTCTGTAATTAGTGGGAAGCAAATAATGTTGACGTCCGCCGATATTAATCTATTGTAATCATATCATATTTTGCACCAACACCCCTCCCTGGGCTTGGGCCTTTACTAATATATCTGTCTGTGTTAAAAACACCGAGCTAACACAGTGAGATAAGTGTAGTTGTGTCGAACGCACAAGCAGGCCCGTAATGATGGTGAATGAAGAGACAAGACCAACTTGTTGGCGGGAAATCACTAGGGTCTTTGTGATTCAGATGTCATAGATGTTATGTTAGAAATCAATTACACACTGTTTTGGTGCAGAACAACTCAAACTTTCCATAGAAGGTTGCTGTCTTTAACTCACTGAGAGTCTGACAGTTGAGAGAACAGCGCAGGGAATCACACAAAAGGGGATTCTTAGGCTGGGGTATTTGGGGGAATTTTAGTTTTGTGGCTCAGACCTCGGCTCAAGGGTATAACACACCCTTAGAGGATTCCCTGGGCGTGCATTTGGGGATTATATGCGTGAGTATCAGACACTTGATGGGAGAAATACATGTAGGTAAATGTAAGTAATTATGATGGACTCCCACTGGTAGTAGGCTAGTTGACATAAATGAGACGGAAGAAGCTGTCCACCCCCAGTCCTCCCTCCATCTCTCCATCTCTCTCTCTCTCTCTCTCTCTCTCTCTCTCTCTCTCTCTCTCTCTCTCTCTCTCTCTCTCTCTCTCAACAGCATTCCATAACTGCGTGAGGCTGTAGAAATACCTACACAGTTTGACAAACCATGGTGCGAATCATGACGTGGAAAGAAAAACAATGAGCCGGGGACCAGCCCCCAAGGGCATTTCACATGTGCAGCAGGCGGCAATAGGCTACCCAGTCTCCATCACAACAACACATTCAATATGCCAGTAGACTGTAGATGATATGCCTATTCCTATACAGTGAGTCTTCGGGCCTAGTGCCTACTGTACGCTATAAAATCCTGTATGGTGTTTGCCATCATTGTTTTTCATGTAAAACTCCTCTGTTTTCACTGAAGGTTTTGTGCAGCCAGAGTCGGATGGGGTTCTGAAAGAACAGCAGGCGGTCGTCCCGCTCAACGTGGTTCTGAAAGGACAGCAAACTTGGCATGCCAAAGTATGCACTGAGAAAAAGTAGTCATAAAGCACAGGCTTTCAAATGCAAAGCAAATCGTGCTTACCTGCAAGCCCTAGGGTCCTATTTCAAAAGACATTTGGTATATAAATTGTTGTTGAGTTATGTACTGTATGTCCCCAACGTTTGTTTGAATTGAGTGGAAGTCACAGTGCTAGGCTAGTCATTAGTAAAACACTTAGGTCTGGTCCAGCTAGACTTTTCCCCCTCAATGCAATAGGTTTATTAGTATGCTCTGCACTTGTTTGCTCAGAATCCAGTCCAGTGTTCCAGTTTTTTGGCAACAGGATCTTGGCTAAGAAAATGTATTTCTTACCCAGGGCTATTCGTTCAGAAACATCAGCACAAGCAAGGCAATGGTCAGCAGCATAACTAGTGCTTATTACAGTGATGCAGATAAAATACATTGTATAAAGAAATGTATAGATTAGAGAATGAGAAAGGAAGGAAGAAAGAGATGAGATGAGTCTTCTGAGCAAAATCTTGCTACTCCACTGACAACTCTGGCACACTCTCCTGCATCCCTGATACCAGCCCTCCTCTCCCTCCCTCCCTCCTCTCCCTCCTCTCCCTCCCTCCTCTCCCTCCCTCATCTCCCTCCTCTCCCTCCCTCCCTCCCTCCCTCCTCTCCCTCCCCTCCCTCCTCTCCGGCCCTCCCTCATCTCCCTCCTCTCCCTCCCTCCTCTCCCTCCCTCATCTCCCTCCTCTCCCTCCCTCCTCTCCCTCCTCTCCCTCCCTCCCTCCTCTCCCTCCCTCCTCTCCCTCCTCTCCCTCCCTCCTCTCCCTCCCTCATCTCCCTCCTCTCCCTCCCTCCTCTCCCTCCCTCCTCTCCCTCCCTCCTCTCACTCCTCTCCCTCCCTCCTCTCCCTCCCTCCTCTCCCTCCTCTCCCTCCTCTCCCTCCCCTCCCTCCTCTCTGTCCCTCCCTCCCTCCCTCCCTCCCTCCCTCCCCACAGTGCTAGCTGGTATTGATCTGCATCCTGGTTTAAATGTATTATCCAACACAGACACAGTGTCACAATTAGAGAGACAAAATACAAAATGAATACTTGATGCCCTCACTGTCAACATCTATTAGCCTGGTTCTATTAGAGTTTACACGTGTTTAGCAATGAGTATGAAACAGTATGAATGTTCAGTGCACTCTTTCCACATAGTGTTGTACAACTACTGTGGTACTGGCTGTTTAGTGAGCATTACATTGTTTCTAGTCGATAGATGACATATAGTGCTTCTGTAGGTATGTATCTCTAGAGTAACTGTAAGCAGTATGATATAAGTTGTGTCTTGAGGAATCTATAATAGAGTCTTTGGATACAGAGCAGCTGGTAGATGACAGAGACTGTCTGCACTAATGAAGCACATCCCGTATAAGGTTTGTATAGACATTGCGTGTATAGTGGATGTCTCTGGATGTCTCTGGGCTATTGTCAAGCCTGTATATGAACCACAGGAGGCTGCTGATGGGAGGACGGCTCATAATAATGGGTGGAACGGAGCGAATGGAATGGCATCAATCGCATGGAAATCATGTGTTTGATGTACTTAAAACCATTCCACTTATACCCTCCAGCCATTATTACGAGCCATCCTCCCCAATTAAGGTGCCACCAACCTTCTATGATATGAACAGTTCAGCATGGAGCTGGATGTATTGACTGTGCGCTAGGTGTTAGCATATACGGCTGCCAGTATATGGTGTAATGTGCCTGTCTATGTGTGTGCCTGCACTTACGTGTGTCTGTATGTCAGTGTGGAGGAATGCTGTCTGTCTGGGGTGGTGTGAAGACAAGAAAGGAGAGTCACACTCTTAGAAACAAAGGTACTATATAGAACCTTAAAGGGTTCTTCAGCTGTCCCCATAGGAAAACCCTTTGAAGAACCCATTTGGTTGCAGGTAAAACCCTTTTGGTTCCAGGTAGAACCCTTTTGGGTTCCATGTAGAACCCTTTCTACAGAGGGTTTTACATGGAACCCAAAATAGTTTTATCTGGAACCAAAAAGGGTTCATCAAAGGGTTCTCCTGTGGGGACAGCTGAAGAACCCTTTTAGGTTATATATAGCACCTTGTTTTCTAAGAGTGTACTCTCCTTTCAGCCGAAAAACCCTTTTGGAATGCTTTTTTCTAAGAGTGTAGAACGATACTGTGGGGTGAGGAGAGTAGAGTAGAGGAGAGCTATGCTGGGCCTGAAGGGTTGTCCTCAGACTGGAGTGTTTAATTAGTAAAAGCACATTCATCCTCCCTAGTCCTCTTATTGGCTGTGTGTGTGTGTGTGTGTGTGTGTGTG
This sequence comes from Salvelinus namaycush, assembly GCF_016432855.1. Taxonomy (NCBI): domain Eukaryota; kingdom Metazoa; phylum Chordata; class Actinopteri; order Salmoniformes; family Salmonidae; genus Salvelinus; species Salvelinus namaycush. Next base: position 36,532,240 of record NC_052315.1, read on the forward strand.
TGTGTGTGTGTGTGTGTGTGTGTGTGTGTGTGTGTGTGTGTGTGTGTGTGTGTGTGTGTGTGTGTGTGTGTGTGTGTGTGTGTGTGTGTGTGTGTGTGTGTGTGTGTGTGTGTGTGTGTGTGTGTGTGTGTATGTGTGTGTATGCATGTGTATCTGCACACATTATGTACATTTGAGAGTGTGGCCCTAGTGATGTAAGAAACAGAAATAGTTTTGTAGATGCAATAATCTAATTTCACAGGGTGAGCCTTCTAACACAGATGTCAGCCTCTCCTGTAACCCTCAGACTGGATCCCTCTCAGATACCAATACACTTACAGTACATACTCCATCTCCACTTCAATTGGTTGCTTTAATCTGGCCTCTCTATGTTACACTTGAACCATCCACTCCCATTTTCCCCTTCACTCTCTTTCCATTATCGCTTACTCTCTCTCTTTCTCACCCCCTTTCTTTGTCTCCCTCCCGCTTCCAACACCCACACCTTCCCTCATTTTCTCCTCCTCCTCCCATCTCTATCTCCTGCCCCCTCTCTTCCTCCATCCATCTATCTCTCCCTCCCTTCCTTTGCTCCCTCCTTCACCCCCCCTTCGCTCCCTCCCTCCCTCCCTCCCACCCTCTCATTCTAATAGATCAGTGCAGTGTGGTGGTGTAGGAGGGGGTGTGGTGGGCCTGCCTTCCGGATTTAATGAGATCCTGTGGGGATCGGACTGAAGCCATCAAAAGCTGCGCTCCTCTCTTCTGTGCTGTACAGCCAGCTCTGTTAAACAGATGCGCCAGCACTAATGATAGCAGCGCTGCCTCATGCAAGCGTGAACGCAGGGATGGGGAAAAGTAGAGAAACGAGAGGACAGAGAGAGGCGAGAATAGAGGTGGAGAGGCGCTCTAGCGTAGGAACATAGCCCCTCTCTGATTAGGCGGAGGGAACGAGGGAGAGATGGAGAGGGAGAAAAGGAAGGTGCGATGAGGGAAATCTCCTAGATTCGCTGCTGGCCTTTCATTCTGCAGCATTGTCATCCAAGGGAGGGAGTTGAGGAGAGATGGAGAGAGGTGGAGGGAGGTGGAGAGGTGGAGGGATGTCTGGGAAGAGATGGACAGAGGTGAGTAAGTGAGGGGTGGTTGGGGGAGAGGTGGAGAGCGGTGGAGGGAGATGGACAGCCCAGAAACCAAATCCTTGGGGTGTCTTTGTGAGAGCCAACAAAACCACAAGCTGACAGCAGCATCAGACCATAAAAGACTGTAAGGGAGAGAAGCGTGAGAGATGGAAATTGAGAAAATGTATTGTTTATTACGATCTATGAGTATGGAAGAGAGAGAAAGAGAGAAAGCAGGGGGGAGCATAGGAGAGAGAGTAAGAGGTGGAGAGAGACTGAATAGCAGTTGGAGGGAGCGAATAGGAAAAGGGATACAAGAATAGAGGAGGAGAGGGACAGAGAGAAAAACTGAGAGATTCATTCATTCACTAATTTATTTACTCTCCTTCTCGCTCACTCATCCACTCACTTACTCATTCACTCTTACTCACCCTTAATCACTGTCTTTGTTTTTCTTACTACATCTATTAATATGGCACAGATGAATCGGATTCAGCCAGCCCTGCCAGCTCTCTCTCTCTCTCGTTAAAAAATGGAAGTGCCATGGCAAAGCTTTTTTACAGGACTTAGACGTATCACATTTCACAGGCCATGTCACATGACCTGAAAGAGCCATATTGACAGAAATAAGTCAATGTTGAAGTGGCACCCCATGTGTGCAGATCTAGGATAATTACAATGAGGGTGATATGTTTTCTCTAAATAGTGTGTGTGTGTGTGTGTGTGTGTGTGTGTGTGTGTGTGTGTGTGTGTGTGTGTGTGTGTGTGTGTGTGTGTGTGTGTGTGTGTGTGTGTGTGTGTGTGTGTGTGTGTCTACGTGCATGTGTGTGGCCTTGGCATGAAGGAGGGAGGGGGAGAAGGGGATACGGGTACAGAGGTCACACCATGCCAAAAGAGGGGCCTGCAAGGGGGAGAGAAGAGGGGGGAGGGAGAGGGGCAAGCAGCTATCCCTGTTCTTGGCTGGGATCTTGTGAAGCTCACTGCTTCCCCTCTTCTCCCTCTGAGGGGCTAAAGTGGACAGTCCTCTTGGTCCAGTGCAGTAGAACAGCTTGACCAACATCGACCCGTAGCCAGGTTGTTAGTGACACGCACACACACACACACACACACACACACACACACACACACACACACACACACACACACACACACACACACACACACACACACACACACACACACACACACACACACACACACACACACACACACACACACATACACACACACACACAGTCCCGCTCTGGCTCTGATAATGTGGGGCACAAACAAGGAGAAAGGTTCAGCAACTGAGTGTGCAATTTGGTATGATTGGCAACTGGAGACCATTATGTAGGCAATATCAGATATTCTCTCCACCACATAGTTATCAGATCTCTCTGAGCACCTCTGACACAACCATTCAGTTGTTTCCTCAACAGTAACAGTGTATATACATGTCCAACCATCTACATGTCTTGGAATCCATTCACCCTATCCACCCTCGTGGAATACGTAATGAAGACTCGCTAACAACATTCCCCTTTCCTTCACTTTGAAGAATGTATCTTCTTCTTTCTACGCATGGCATAACCTTACGTGTTTGCTAAGTGGTTAATTTAAGCATAATCTTTCACAGCTATCCAGGCTAGTGTGTGATCCCATCTCCCACTGCATGGGAAGTGGCTGGGAGGCCCCAAAGGGGTCAACAGATATTCGGGGCCAGCCTGGCCCAGCTCCAGCTATCTCTACCTCACAGCCACATTGTGATGCTACAGTCATGAGAACGGGCATGGGGCCCCTCAGAGCCCACTGGGAAACTGCTGGTCATTTACATCTCCCTGGCCCTCCAGCTCTGGCACCACACACATTATAACCAGCACACTGGAGAGTTTCAAGACAAGTGTTCGAAAGCAAAAACTCTGGAGTCGCAATGTAGTTAGATTCACACCAGCGCCTTGCCTTACGTGCTATACAGAAATGTCAGTGCATTGTCTTGTGTGGAGTACTGTTGTACTGTATTGTGCTGATTTTAATTGGGATAGTTCTTTGGTATGTGAGCGAGGTGGTGTGGGAAAAGGCTAGTTAAGCTGCTGTTGCCATAGTGTCTGGGTGTATTTGATGTTTTTTTTACACACTGTTCCTTGAGGTCTTACTTTCTTTAGTTGAAATGACAATCTAAGGAGCCTGCTACCTCCATTAATCTATCAAGTGTGTCTGTCTGTGTGTGTGTGTGTGTGTGTGTGTGTGTGTGTGTGTGTGTGTGTGTGTGTGTGTGTGTGTGTGTGTGTGTGTGTGTGTGTGTGTGTGTGTGTGTGTGTGTGTGTGTGTGTGTGTGTGTGTGTATGTGAGACAGAGAGAAAGAGAGTGCGTGTGCGCAGCAGCCATCGAGCCTCCTCTCTTCCCTTTCTCTCTGGTGCGCGGTGCGTTGCTATGACAACTCCTATGGGTGCTAACTGCACCACAACGGACCTCTGAAAGCCAGAGCTCGGGGAACCTCCTCGCCCCGGGAAAGCAGCATAAAATTGGGATAAACGCCTTCGATTATGGGACACAATGGCCTGCCGCTCCTGAAAGATTCATTCGTTCCGGAAAAAGAGAACTGTGGAGGGAGGGGTGGGAGGGAGAGAAAAGGGCGCCTCACCCCCCTCCGCTCCTCTTCTCTGCTCTCCCACGGTGGGCATAGGCATAGGCCCTCAATGGGACTGGCATTCTTGACATGCCCACTGCCCCCCTCCCACCACTCTTCCCCTCCATACCACCTCCCTCCATCTCTCCCTTTCTCACCACTGCCAGCTTGGACTCAGCGCTTGGCCGGGCGACTTGGGGCCAACAGCACTGTTTGCAGGCGAGACAAAAGCCCCTCAGAGGGAGAAGAGGGGAAGCGGAGAGCTTCACATGGTCCCAGCCAAGAGCAGGGATTGCTGCCTCCCTCCCTCTGCCCTACCCCTTATAGGCCCCAATTTTGGCTTGGTGGTGGTGGTGTGACCCCAGTATCCGCGAATCCCCCTCCCCACTCCCTCCTCATCCCCAAAATGGTCTCTTTCCTCTCCGAGCTAGAAATGTCTGAAAGAGTATAACAAGTCAAGGAATTTGGGATGAGTGATTTCTCATGCCACAACCTCTGTTGGCAGTGACACCATTCCTCTGGCTTTTGTTGGGCTGATGGTCATTTGTCTGTGAGAGAAAATAGCTTTCCAACACATTTCCTAGATTAGAATGATGTAATAGTACTCTATACTGTAGGTTGTGAAATCCAGTGCTGCTGGGAGACAGGGGACCAACCAGTATGATGACAACCCTAGAGGTATTCTCCTTCATCTGTGAAGTCAACTTTCAGTCTGAATGCAGTGATATCTGTTATTTCATAGATTGAGATTGTTTTAGATATTGTCATAAAGTTAACTAAATGTATGTATGACTTCTTCGTCACGTATGAAAATGTTGATTCCGCTTTTATATCAATCTGATGGATATAGCGTTCTTCATATAGGGCTAGAATAAAAAAATATATTACTATTCAGTACTTACTGACACATACAGTACCAGCCAAAAGTTTGAACACACCTACTCATTCAAGGGTTTTTCTTTATTTTTATTATTTTCTACATTGTACAATAATAGTGAAGACATCAAAACTGGAAATAACACGTGGATCATTTACTAACCCAAAAAGTGTTAATGTCACGACTTCCACTGAGGTCGGTCCCTCTCCTTGTTTGGGCGGCGTTCGGCAGTCACCGACGTCACCGGTCTTCTAGCCATCGCCGATCCACATTTCGTTTTCCATTTGTTTTGTCTTGTTTTCCCGCACACCTGATTTGCATTCCCTCATTACTCGTCTTGCATATAACCCTCTGTTTCCCCCCATGTCTGTGTGTGGAATTGTTATGTGTAAATGTATGTGTACTCCAGGCTGGTTTGCACCGGGTTATTGTAACCCGTGTGTGTTTAGTTTTCTGAGTGCCGTGTTTTGTTCGCCTCAATAAAGGGCTCCGTTTGCTACCCATTTCTGCTCTCCTGCGCCTGACTTCCCTGCAGCCAGTTACTCACTCCTTTACAGTAAAATAAATCAAAATACATTTTATAGTTGAGATTCTTCAAAGTAGCCACCCTTTGCCTTGATGACAAATAAAGAAAAACCCTTGAATGAGTAGGTGTGTCAAAATGTTTGACTGGTACTGTACATGGCAACTATTATATAATATTTTATGTCACGTAGCTAGGAGTGGTGGGTGCGGAGTCAGGCGCAGAGAGCAGAGGTTTCGTGAAAACCGTATTTATTTGGGAAAGTAAATGGTCACGCCAAAAACAACAGGCGAAAATAATGACCGACCCAAAACAGGACACTAAACCGTCCGGAAAATACAAAAACACAACCATCGACAAACAGAACAGAGAACAAGCCCGCACAAAAGCAGGCGGGCATAAAAGGCTTAAATAGCCCTGAAACAACCCCCAAACAAGAAACAGGTGAAACCAATACAGACATAACCAACAGAAAAAGAAAAGGGAATCGGTGGCAGCTAGTAGACCGGTTATGACGACCGCCGAGAGCCGCCCGAACAGGAAGAGGAGCCACTTTCGGTGGAAGTCGTGACATTTTAGAAATATACTGACATATGGTATATACATAAATACATGATATATAGGATTAGGATTCCTGATCAGGAACTATGGTGATGGGACTTAATCCCTCTATGTTGTGTATTGACCCCGATATCCATGCATAAAGTTAACCCCTTCTGACCTCCACATTACCAGGAACCAGAGGTTTTCTGATGCAATATTTCACCCTGAACCAGTATTGGGGATGCTGGGTGAAGTATACAGTATATTGTCTGATGACATAGCTGAACACTGCTTCCCATTAACATCTCATCCTCTGACCATGATGACAACATAAAAAATTGTTTCCATCCATAAAGGGACAGGCTTACAGAAGCACTGACCATCCTGTGCCATAAACTAGCTCATCTCTCCAGCAGAATGTCTCTCAGACTCTTCCGCTGGCCCATCCAGAGGTTATGAAGCCCAGATTAGAGAGTGCTTCCTGGCTAGGACCATCCAGTAGGGAATGGATTGAGGAACCCCCTAAGGGATTTTCACTTTGAAACTAGGCTGTTGACTCCTCCCTCTAGCCCTCTGTATGGTGTGTGTGAATATGTGTGTTAGAATGTGCTTCCTTTGGACACTAGTCTGGTCCACTTCAATGGTAGTGACAGATATCAGGACTGACAGGGCAGCTCTGGTCAGTGTGGCTGGATGCTCTTGTCTTGCTGGATGCTAAAGAGGAGTTGCTGGCCTACTGTGAACTGTAGCTGAGTTTTTGGGAAGATCCAGTCATAGCCCTCAGGTTAATGTGCTGGGGTGTTATATCTTCTGACATACCTATGACAGTGTCTGATGAAGCAGCAGGGATTGCACCTTGTCTTTCTATTGGCTGACTGACTCCTTCTATAGAGCCTAGCCTGAGGCTGAAGATTATCTAACTTTGGTCAATGTACACAGCACTCACCTCGACCGCACCAGAGATAAAGTAAGTGCATTCCTGCAATACTCTGCTCATCTTTTTTAATCTCTGGCACAGTGATCCTATTGTTGATTGATGAAAGGGCATCTGTGGTCTGCTGGTGTCGCTGATGAGCAGAGAAAACCTGCGCTTTTGGAACATGGAGAGGTTTGAATGTGTCTAGTGCATTTTCTACAGGCAGCTTATACTCACAAACAGGGTTATTGTCATAGCAGTTGATGCTAAGTGGAAAAAAAGTCAAGCCAAGAAACCCAGAGAAATCTTTTTGCATGGGAAGATCAGACCTGTGACGTAGTGTTTTAAATCATTATGCACAATGTGAAGGTACCGTCTGTGCCTAGAAAGAGACTATAGGCCTGAAGGTGTGTTCACATGACATTAGCCATAAAGTGATATGATCACAGATGGCATGTCTGGCCATGGTGATTTGAATTACATTTCATTACAGAGGAACTAAACAGAAACAGAAAATAGATGTTCAGGTTTTAATGTCTACTATCCCCATGTCACCTCTCAGTTCTCACCTAGTGTGCATCAAGCCTTTAGTGGCCTAATGAGAAGTGCACCTACCTTTTGTGATATTAGGGAACCCAATGACCTTTCCATGATTAAGAATACATCAAATCAAATCAAGGTTTATTGGTTGCTTACACAGTTTAGCAGATGTTTTAGCGGGTGCAGCAAAATGTTACTAGCTCCTAACAATGCAGTAAAATGTCAAACAAGTACACAAATAATTCAAATATAAAAACAAGAATAATAATCAAGAACGTCATGACGAATCCAATTAAAATCTCAAATAGCACTGTAACAGTAATCAAAATGAAATCAATACGTATGTACACTGGAATAATTTACACAAGATATACAAAGAATGATATGTACAGCCGTAGATATATTGGAGTGAGCTATGTCAAGAATCCAGTATATAAATAAATATGTGGTGTGTATAAACATTGTAGCTTGATACAAAGTACAGTAGTAACATTACAATAAGCTATGCTGTACTATGTAATACAGTACTAATGAATAGTATGTGTGACAATGCACACATATCGTATGTGGCATATACTGTCATATACTGAAATGGCATTTTCTTATCCTATCTGTTCTGATGATACAAACTTGAAGTTAGATGTTCCAAAAAATATGGATATTTGATATAAACGGGGTGTTTTCAGCTGAAAAATGAAATTGCCACCAATGCAGGAGAATGAAAATGTCATTAAACCTGACATCTCCAGGGTAAGATCATTGTCATGGTAATAGGGGTGATAGTGATGGGAGGGGTTCACTGCTATATAGACATCCCCCATGTCCTAATGTATGTTACCTGAGGTCACAGGGAGTGGATCCATTGCCCTAGCTTAGTGACTGAAACTTTCATGTCACCTGGGCCAGCAGCCACGTGTTACTGTTCTGTAACTCAATTACTCTGACCGAGCTCAATATCTGGTTCATCTGACTATCCCATCAGACAGAGGAGGAGTGAACAATAGAGTAGGGATGAATGGGAGGTAGCAGGCAGGTAGCAGGCAGGTAGCCTAGTGGTGAAGAGCGTTGGGCCAGTGACTGAAAGGTTGCTGGTTTGAATCCCCAAGCTGACTAGGTGAAAAAACTGTTGATGTGCCCTTGAGCAAGGCTCTGGATAGGAGTGTCTGCTGAATGATTAAAATGTAAATGTCTGAGAAAGGAACTGAGTTCCTGTAACTATTATTGTTGCTTGCTCTAATTTGCTAGTTATTCTGTTGAATCGGATGGCTCTTATCTGGATGTATCTTGTATCGGCTAGTACTGTGACAGGAGAACTAATACCAGTGCCATTCATAGTTAATCATAATGTCACAAACCTCCCCACGTCCCCGTCGCCCTCGGTCTAACTATAATGAAAAGAGAGGAAAAAGGATTCAATTAACAGCATTCATGCAGTAGATCTCTCCATACTACAAATAGATTGTTTTGTATTACGTTTCCTTCTAATTGATATGGCTTGTCCTCCAACAACCCAAAGCAATAATAGCAGCTGCGATGATAGTGTGATGATGACTGATGTGTGCCTGTGCATGGTGTTAACATGTCCTTTTTGCTTTTCACACGTATGAAATAGGAAGTGAATAAGTGGGAGTCTTCGCTCCGTCTGTGTGCCTAGGAACAGGCCAGCTGTTCTATCCTATAGCCAAGCCTTAGAAACATCATTATAGAGGCTGAGATCCCCTTTCTTACATCTTCTCCTCAGCATGTGTGGTTGTGTGTGTATGTGTGTTTGCCTGTGTGTCCAATGAATGGTGTCCCATTGTGCAACACTGAACCTATAAGGTTGTTTAAAAAAATGTGTCAATACTTTGGCTTCTTCCCAAAACAATACACAGAATCTTAGCTACATTGCTCTGTAACTGTGTTCTGTCCGTCTTTCGCTCTACCACTGTAAAAAAGACTTAATGAATGATGACTAGGTGGAAGTCTCTCAATTCCGTTTAGCCATTAGTGTCCATGAGGGTAAGGATGTGAGCAACAGTCTATTGAGGAGACTGGGACACCCTCTGCGTATTTGTGACTGTGGTACTGCTAACCCCAGGGGTACGGTCAAAGTTCAGAATCACTGATTCAGTTTATTTCCTCTTCGTCCTTCTTTGTAATCTATTAACTGTCATGCTTCATGAATAGGGTCAATGGGCGCATGGTGACTAACATATTAAACAATCATCTCTGTGAGATAATTGACGGATGTTTTAAAAGTGAAATTCTAAAGATGTTTTTCAAACAAATTGCTGGGACAGTGGATTGTGAATGACATAATAGAGATGTATGAATTGAGAAACAAAGATGTGTCAGTCTCTCTCGTAAACCATTCCCTCTCCTTCCCAACATGTCATCGTCCTCTTCCTTCACACTTGTGTGAGTGTTGTATGACAGCCACAGCTGTCTCTCCTCTCATTTCTCCAATTAACACAAATAGACTGTTGTTTAGACTGCTCTAATGAGCAAACACTTCAATTTGTAAAGCTACTTTAAAAGTCTCGTTGACGCCCAACATTTTTCCGGCACTGAGCAAATTTCAGGTCTGCTGAGTGCGAACTTGAACTTTGTGAAATACTTCCAGTGCGTTTACTGTGAACACTGAGGTCGTACCCACTTTAAGTTACAGTTTCAGAGAGTGGCTATTTGATCATAATGTAGGACTTCCAGAGTGGCCCACCATCAGAAACAATGGAGAAAATGCATCCCATAACATTTTAACATGGAAATCGCTGTTGTATCATTCAGTCTACAGTAGCAGCCAATGTGTGGTGCTCAATGTAGGCCTACATTCCATGAGACTTTTGAAAAAAAAACATGTAGGGCTCGACATTAACCTGTTTATCCACTTGTGCTTCAGACAAGGAGGTGACAGAAAATGTTGTGTTGTTTGATGCAAGAAACCACTTCAGAAAATAAAATGCATTATTGTTCCCATACCATTATTACAGACAGATAATTACTGGTCAAAAGCCCCATTTCAGTTCCTGTAGGCCAGCCATATTGAGTGGAACCTCCGGACATACGATAATGGAGAAATGGAGAAAATAAGAGGTAGAGAGGTAGAAGGAGAGAGGAGAAGGGGGTGGAGTGGAGAAGGAATATGTGAGAAAAAGAAAGGAAGAGAGATACATTGTCCAAATAAGTTCAAACTGTCAGTCAGTTTGTCTGTTACTCTTGTACCATTCCCCATCATCTCCAATAGGCCTTGTTATAGACTGTCTCCTCCACCTCTCTACATCCCCTCTTTCCCTTCCTCCCTCCATCGCTCTCGCTTCCTCTACTTCTCTCAGTGAAGGCTCAGAGGGGGACCGTGGCTCACCCCTAGGGGAACCTGTGTTGTCCTCTGGGCTGCTGGAGACTTCCGCTGAAATCAGTTCATGGTTAAAGTCCCCCTCCCATTACCTCAGCGGGGACCACGCTGGAGAGATTGTTCTCAAGTTGGTGTTTCCCTGGCTGATTTTGGTTGTGTCTTAGAGTATTTGTGTGCATTTGACTGGTTGATGTTTAGGATACATTTTCTTCACACTCTGAAAGTAGGGGTTCATTTCGTAGCTCTTTAGAGACTATTGAAGCAGAGTGAAGGGTGATCCCGTCATCAAGAGTGACGATATAAACCCGTCATTGCTTCTATGATGTTTGTATACAGAGCATTTGATTTTATGACATGGCCAATTTATCGCTGTAAAAATAGGGTTGCATGTACAGTAGGTGGTAAGCTGGACCAATCGATAGGCAGGTTATTCAACCCTGAACGTCCAAAACAAAGCCTCAGTTGGATTGGGGATTGTTAATCTATTTTACTGTAAAGACCCAATCTAACCTCCTTCTTCACACTCACAATATGAGGACAGTCACAAGGACATGCGTTATGATCATATAATGTACATCTATAGTTTCGCCAGACATGTGACTACTGTATCAAACTGGGGCCTGTCAAATGCAGATTATGCATGTTTAAATAACTTTTTCTCTCTCTCTGGCTCCCTCTTTCTCTCTCTGTCTCCCTCTTTCTCTCTCTATCTCCCTCTTTCTCTCTGATACAGTGCCAGCATCATGCCTAAGCAAGTGGAGGTGAGGATGCACGAAAGTCACCTGGAGCCCATCGAGGCCAGGCCCAGGAACAAGTGTATCAGCTGCTTCTCTTCTCTTTTCAAGAACCTGCTGCTCACGCTCACTGTACTCGGTCAGTACAATCATCAGCTGTTTAACCAAGCACAATATCACAATCTCTCTCTCTCTCTCTCTCTCTCTCTCTCTCTCTCGCTCTCTCTCTTTCCCCTCGCGGCTCCCATAGCGGCATTGATCATTAGCGATCATAGAGAGGGTTAGAGATGTAGGATGCTCCATGCACAGGAAAACAAGTGCCCTCCTCATCCAGCAGGTGTACAGCATTAGCAGGGTAAGGTTAGATTTCTGAAGCTGTGCTTGAATCTAAAACAGCTTACAGCTATCAGTGAGCTTAAAAGGTTTGAATTGCAGACTGTGTTGTGAAACAGCCTCCCAGGGCCTGTGATATTTGGCAGGGATCTAGCAGCAGAGAAAGTGCTGCCTACTAGGGGGGTAGTTTGGGGTCTGGGCCTAGTTTTGTCTGGCCTGAGCAGGACAGAGGGAGACAGAGCCAGGGACAGGAACAGAGACTGACCACAGGGCCAGTGTGCAGACAAGGCTACAGGGGGCACGAGCACTCAGATGCCAGCTCTCTCTCTGGAGAATAGAGAGAGGAGGGGTTGGGGGTGGAAGGACATGGTTGGAGAGGTTGGGGTGTTGGGGGATCGGGGGCTAGTTTTCTGTTTAGGATACACTACCGTTGAAAAGTTTGGGGTCACTAGAAATGTCCTTGTTTTGGAAAGAAAATCATTTTCCCCTATTAAAATAACATCAAATTGATCAGAAATACAGTGTAGACATTGTTAATGTTGTAAATGACTGTTGTAACTGGAAACGGCAGATTTTGTATGGAATATCTAAATATACGTACAGAGGCCCATTATCAGCAACCATCACTCCTGTGTTCCAATGGCACATTGTGTTAGCTAATCCAAATTGTATCATTTTAAAAGGCTAATCGATCATTAGAAAACCCTTTTGCAATTATGTTAGCACTGCTGAAAACTATTGTCCTGATTCAAGAAGCAAAAAAACTGGCCTTCTTTAGACTAGTTGAGTATCTGGAGCATCAGCATTTGTGGGTTCGATTACAGGCTCAAAATGGCCGGAAACAAAGATCTTTCTTCTGAAACTCATCAGTCTATTCTTGTTCTGAGAAATGAAGGCTATTCCATGCGAGAAATTGCCAAGAAACTGAAGATCTTGTACAACGCTGTGTACTACTCCCTTCACAGAACAGGGCAAACTGGCTCTAACCAGAATAGAACGAGGAGTGGGAGTCCCCGGTGCACAACTGAGCAAGAGGACAAGTACATTAGAGTGTCTAGTTTGAGAAACAGACGCCTCACAAGTCCTCAACTGGCAGCTTCATTAAATAGTACCCGCAAAACACCAGTCTCTACGTCAACAGTGAAGAGGCGACTCCGGGATGCTGGCCTTCTAGGCAGAGTTGCAAAGGTAAAGCCATATCTCAGACTGGCCAAAAATAATAAAAGATTAAGATAGACAAAAGAACACAGACACTGGACAGAGGAATATTGGAAAAAAGTGTTATGGACAGACGAATCTAAGTTTGAGGTGTTCGGATCACAAAGAAGAACATTCATGAGATGCAGAAAAATTAAAAGATGCTGGAGGAGAGCTTGACGCCATCTGTCAAGCATGGTGGAGGCAATGTGATGGTCTGGGGGTGCTTTGGTGGTGGTAAAGCGGGATATTTGTACAGGGTAAAAGGGATCTTGAAGAAGGAAAGCTATCACTCCATTTTGCAATGCCATGCCATACCCTGTTGACAGCGCTTAATTGGAGCCAATTTCCCCCTACAACAGGACAATGACCCAAAGCACAGCTCCAAACTATGCAAGGACTATTTAGGGAAGAAGCAGTCAGCTGGTAATATGTCTATAATGGAGTGGCCAGCACAGTCACCGGATCTCAACCCTATTGAGCTGTTGTGGGAGCAGCTTGACCGTATGGTACGTAAGAAGTGCCCATCAAGCCAATCCACCTTGTGGGAGGTGCTTCAGATTACCTCAACAAATTGATAACTAGAATGCCAAAGGTCTGCAAGGCTGAAATTGCTGCAAATGGAGAATTCTTTGACAAAAGCAAAGTTTGAAGGACACAAATATTATTTAAATTAAAAATCTTAGATTTTGGGGCTTCACCATGTTTCATTGAAATGTACAGCTGTGTGTCATCCGCATAGCAGTGAAAGTTAACATTATGTTTTCGAATGACATCCCCAAGAGGTAAACTATATAGTGAAAACAGTAGTGGTCCTAAAACGTAACCTTGAGGAACACCGAAATGTACAGTTGATTTGTCAGAGGACAAACCATTCACAGAGACAAACTGATATCTTTTCGACAGATAAGATCAAAACCAGGCCAGAACTTGTCCGTGTAGACCAATTTGGGTTTCCAATCTCTCCAAAAGAATGTGGTGATCGATGGTATCAAAGGCAGCACTAAGGTCTAGGAGCACGAGGACAGATGCAGAGCCTCAGTCTGACGCCATTAAAAGGTCATTTACCACCTTCACAAGTGCAGTCTCAGTGCTATGATGGGGTCTAAAACCAGACTGAAGCATTTCGTATACATCTTGCCTTCCCTGCTCTATGTTTGTTATGAACACTGTGGCACAGGACCTCCTCGCCACTGCTCTCTCTCTCTCTGAATTGCACTGTCTCTGGTCTCTCTTTAGCATTGCTTCCCCTCTCGTCTTATGGTGTTTCTCTCATTCCCAGACACAGCATTTTTTCACACCACTTCATAGAAACTGACCCCCTCTTCCCCCTCTCATTCTCCAGGTGTGATTCTGGGGGCTGTGTCTGGGATGCTGCTTCGTTATGCCTCTCCCATCCACCCAGACATTGTCATGGTGATTGCGTTCCCTGGAGACATCCTGATGAGGATGCTGAAGATGTTGATCCTGCCTCTCATCATCTCCAGCTTAATCACAGGTACAGTATGGTAGAGTCATGGGTTCAACAGAAGAGAGAGAACTGCTGTTTCTCCTAATATATACAGTAACTATACACCGATATTTTAATGCCGATATAAAACATTTCGTTTTTTAAAATACAGTTTATTCAGTTTATTATTTATTAATTGCCACAGTATCAATCATCGTCTTTCACTATTAGCACTTCAAAAGTAACTAAGTACACTTATTTCACACTTCTATATCAACACATATTAGATACAATAGAGGAGAAATGCAAGGCTTAAAAATGCTTGTTTTGGCTGCAGGTCTGGCTGGTCTAGATGCCAAGTCTAGCGGTCGTCTGGGCACCAGGGCAATGGTCTACTACATGTCCACCACGGTGATTGCTGCAGTGCTGGGAGTCATCCTAGTGCTGGTCATACACCCTGGAAACCCCAAGATGAAGGAGCAGCTGGGAGATGGCCAAAAGCACGATGATGTGTCCAGCCTGGATGCCTTCTTTGACCTCATCAGGAACCTGTTCCCTGAGAACCTGGTGCAGGCCTGCTTCCAGCAGGTACAGTACACTAAATCACCCAGAAATATTTAACCAGGCGAGTCAATAATGGCCTGGGTGAGGCACTCCCAGAACGATTCAGTTTTAAGAACACATTTTCTCTTTGCGTCCTTAATCCTAGTTACCAAAAGTTAAATTGGGTTGAGATGTAAGATATTAAAGACTTTTCTGTCTTCTCTTGTCCAACCTCAGATCCAAACAGTCACTAAGAAGGTGGAGAAGGTGATTGAGGAAGACATCAATGCCACCACCACCTTGGAGGGCCTCCTGTCCAACGCCACCAAGGAGCCTGAGTTCATCATCAAGAAGTCCCTCCAGTTCAAGAGTGGCATGAACGTGTTAGGTATGGCGGCTTCTCTTTTGGACCAGGTCGCAATTGTTTCTACAACCGCCCAACTGAAAGAAACAGCACTTTTAAATTGTCTTTACTTCTTTGTCTGAGAATAAACCAGTGCATCGCATCATATCACACCTCAACGGAGCCCTGGGTGCAGCTCATTCTGCCTCACTAACTGTATCATATTTTTATTCATCGTCCTAAAAATAGTTTCTCCATTCACTACGATCCTCTCTCTCCATATCTCTCTGTGAGCCCATTTACTATGCTCATTCCCAGCTGTGATTCTCTCTCGTGATTGTGTGATGCAGGAGTGATTGGCTTCTTCATTGCCTTCGGCATCTGCATGGGGAAGATGGGAGAGAGGGCCAAGCTCATGCTGGAGTTCTTCAACATCCTCAACGAGATTGTTATGAACCTGGTTATCATGATCATGTGGTAAGAGATATTTAGCCTTTCAAGCACATTCTGTATGGATTTATGCTAGTCATAGACATGTGTGTCTACTTTATGAGTGTTTGTACATCTACATTTGATAATCTGGCATATATTGTAGACGTTGACTGAGATGGATACATCTTTCTCATCAGAATGTATACATTATTAAACCTCTCCTCTGCCCCTAGGTACTCTCCCTTCGGTATCTGCTGCCTGATCTGTGGTAAGATCATCTCCATTGATGACCTGGAGGTGGTTGCTAGGCAGCTGGGGATGTACATGGTGACCGTGATCGTGGGCTTGATCATCCACGGAGCCATCTTCCTGCCTGCCATCTACTTTGCCATTGTCAGGAAAAACCCCTACACCTTCTTCATGGGCATCTTCCAGGCCTGGATCACTGCCTTGGGGACAGCCTCCAGGCAAGGGCCACAAACATGGATGCCTCACTATTTACGCTATCTAACTGCTGTCACTGTAAATTTACAGATAACCTTATATAGAAAAGTATAACATCTGTCAAATCTTTCATATCGGTGCTGAATGTTGTGGAATATACTGTACGCAACAGCATTACTCTCTCCTACTGTACCTGTGTTTGTCTCTGTCAGTGCTGGTACACTGCCTGTCACCTTCCGTTGCCTGGAGGAAAACTTGGGCATCGATAAGAGAGTCACCCGTTTCGTGCTCCCTGTCGGCGCCACCATCAACATGGACGGAACCGCCCTGTACGAGGCCGTGGCAGCCATCTTTATCGCCCAGATGAACAACATCTACCTGGATGCTGGTCAGATCGTCACTGTCAGGTAGGGACTGCTATAGAACATATTTTCTGATCAGGGTGGGAGTTTCACTACCTACCTTCTTAATGTAAGTAATGACATAAACATGACATTACATTTAGGGAACACTATTATTCAAAGACACGTACAGTTAGCATACATAGTTATGTGTTAATGGATCATGCAGGAACTGAGCACACAATCTGTGATGCCAGTCCCAATATTCTAAGTCACTATATTATTATTATAGTCACACCATCTCAGTCTGAACGTGTTTCATGAAGTAGCTGTACCCATTAGCTCTTTAATTAAGACAGTCATTGGTTTTTGGACTTTTAAACTTAATCTGTAGAGCAATTTTAACCATGAAGTTGTTTCTCTCTTGCCTCTCTTTCTCCCCATGCAGTCTGACAGCTACCCTGGCCAGTGTTGGTGCGGCCAGTATTCCCAGTGCCGGACTGGTGACTATGCTTCTGATCCTCACTGCAGTCGGCCTGCCAACTCAGGACATCAGTCTGCTGGTTGCTGTTGACTGGCTCCTGTAAGTTGATCTGCATTGCTAGTGACTCAGAACCAAGTGCATGTAGTCATATGCATTAAAAGTAAAAATGAGCTTATTGTATACACTGAGTACTGTATACAAAACATTAAGGACATCTGCTCTTTCCATGACATATACTGACCAGGTGAATCCAGGCGAAAGTTATGATCACTTATTGATGTCACTTGTTAAATCCTCTTCAATCAGTGTAGATGAAGGGGAGGAGACAGGTTAAAGAATGATTTTTAAGTCTTGAGACAATTAAGACATGGATTGTGTATGTGTGCCATTCAGAGGGTGAATGAGCAAGACACAATATTTAAGTGCCTTTGAACGGGGTATGGTAGTGGGTGCCAGACACACCAGTTTGTGTCAAGAACTGCAATGCTGCTGGGTTTTTCACAGTTTCCCGTGTGTATCAAGAATGTTCCACTACCCAAAGGACATGCAGCCAACTTGACACAACTGTGGGAAGCATTGGAGTCAACATGGGCCAGAATCCCTGTGGAATGCTTTCGACACCTTGAAGAGTCCATTCCCCAACAAATGTATGCTGTTCCGAGGGCGAGGGGGGGTTGGAGGAAGGAGGGGGAGCAACTCAATACTAGGAAGGTGTCCTTAATGTTTGGTACAGTCAGTGTATGTACACCATGCTTTCAATGATTGTTATTTAAATTTGTTCTACCCCTATCCAAACCATTTTGTTTTTATCTCCACACAACACTGGTGTATTCCCAACCATTCCTTTTTCCTATCCCAGGGACCGGTTCCGTACCTCGGTGAATGTGGTGGGAGACTCGTATGGCGCGGGTATCGTGTACCACCTGTCCAAGGCTGAGCTGGATGAGCTGGACGCTACACATGGCAAGTCGGGCGACATCGAGATGATGAACAAGACCTCGTCCTACTATGATGACCTCAAGAACCACCACGAAAACAACTCCAACCAGTGCGTCCAGTATGCCGCTCACAATTCAGTCTTAGTAGATGAGTGCAAGGTACAATTCACGCTTACGCACATAGATACTTGTATATAGACGCCTAACATGCTGCATGCTCGAACTGCACCTTTTCTGTTCTCTCTTTCATTTTTCATGTTTGTCTGATGCCACTGTAAATACACACAGCGTTATTTTAAGAAGAAAATCTGATAAAGACCAAAAAAATACACGTGCTGTATATATTTCAGTGTGCATTCGCTTGGTAGCAGCTTTTGTGTCATTTTTAAGACTAAGAATACATTCCAAACTTGCAGAAGGTATTTCTGTTCATGTAAATACCACAAACACCTCTTGTGAAAAATTGCAAGACAGAAAAAAGGCAACCCACAAAGTGAGACAGCATCACTCACAAGTACAAGTGCAAATCCAAATCCGTGTGCTAACCAAAACAGAACAAATGTAAATGCTTTTTTCATAATGTCAATGAAAAGCAGTGCAATCTTAGCTCTGCCCCAACTCCCCCACTCTCCTCCCAGCCTTTTTCCTTCCCTTTCAACCTGCTGGGGTTGGATCTGAGAGAGAGGAAAAGCCATCTAAGCTAGGACCTCAGGAAATTACGTGATGAGCCCCAGCAAACCTCCACCCCCCTTCACTACACATGCAGGTTTCACCCCCACATCTCTGGCCCCAAATCCCTTGTCAAATGATGGGGCTTAAAGGTCTTTCCCCGGGCTGCTTCAGAGGCTGTGCTGGATTACTCCTGCTGCTTCGGGGCATCATTTATCAATTTGTGATCAAATTAGCTTTTGTGAGGTTTATGAGAAAGATGCTGTAGCGGTGCATTCTCTTCATACTCTGTCATATCCCTTAAAATGACTTCAAGTCCTCTGTCTAAATGTGTCATTTTAAAGAGAATGTAATTTGTGTTGGGATATAAATATTCAGAGAATGTGATATAGTCCTTCATTAGCATTGCATATATTGACTGAGCCCTGGCACCCTCCAGACTGGGACTGAGTGAATCTCAGTCTTTAGAGTTGAGATACTTTTGCATTTACACACTAGCTATTCTTGCTCGTTGTGAGAAATCTGTCTTGCAAAATTGGAAGATGCAAAGTAGCTCATGCAGAATCTGAAACAGTAACACTTTGAATCCACTGTTTGAATAGATCAAGGAAAGTGTTGGCTGCTATTATAATGTGGAGGAATTTGGGCTGCTTGTTTTCTAGTGCAGCAGGCCCTACTATCAAAGGGCCTACTGATGAACCCATTCATTTATTACAGGATCAAGGGTGTTGCTTAGCAACACTGAGGCCCTTGCACTCCAGTGGTCAGACCAAGACAATATATTCTGACATTTTTGTATCCATCCATTAAACTAGCGAAGCATGGCACAAAGGCTGTTTTCTTCCAATGTTTCCTCTCTTTATTTTCTTCTATGTCTTGGCTGTATATAAATTACCTCAAATAACTGTTCTAACATTTATCCAAAGACGCAAACCATTGTAGAACGCTTTGCAAAATAATGTGTACAGACTAAAACATAACATTGCACTCATTTTGTTGTATTTTGTACCTTTTTTTTTTTTTTTTATCTTTTTCGTTGTATTTAAGAAATGTTATATATGTCACTGCATGCCAAAGTTGTGATTATATGTTGATTGTTCTCAGGTCAGTAGAAAGGGTTGGTGCTCGTTAAGACTTCCGTGCTTCCATCAGCATGATCCTCAGTGGTTGTCCAGGGCTTCCTGATACCTTCAGAATACACCTGTCTTCTATATTATCTTAAATGTTATCATTGGAGTACAGAACCTATTTTTTCTTATGATAGTTTCTTTTTTTAAATAAAACCATTGCAAATGATATACCATTTAAAGTAAAAGGCTTTAAGTATATACTGCATGTGCAATTAAATGCAAACCAAAAGATCATAGTTGTTTTACAGTTCTTCTGGTGTCTGTGCTCAAAAGCATTAAGTCCAGATCATGAAGCATGCACTGTGCCTGTTCACGCAAATGTGTGAACCTGCTGTTTAGATCTCCATGGTGATTGCTTTCAGGTAACCTTGGCCACTAACGGCTCTACTGCTGCGGCAGCCGTGGCGGAGCGCACACTTGTTGAGGAGGAACCCCGGAAACGTGAATAAAGCCAGCACACAGATCCCCAGCTCCACAGGCTTTCCTATCTGGTGAAAAAATGAGTGAACGAAAAAAAAGAGTCATGCGAACAGAACTACTAATTGTTTTTCTTATGTAGCTTTATTTTGCATTTTTATTAGTCCCTTTACAGTGTTTCTAACCATCTATCTGACTGACTGAGATGAATAATACTAATTAACTTATCAGTGAAACGATAACAGAGGCATGTTTTACCTGTTAGAACACTAATGTGTGCATCATAGCAAACACTTGAACAACGGACATCAAGGCTTGGGAGGGAGGGTGGGAAGAGAAAAACAAACTGTTACTTAAATAATTCCTAGAATTGTTTTTATGAGAGCACTGCATTCAAAACAGGGGGGAGGGTCAGTGTGTGGGGGAGTAACACTGGAACAACAGTCCTTCAGAGTGTGATGGTAGCTGTGAGTTTGACACTGGCAATCTGGCAGTCTGGCAGTCTAACAACAGACGGAGTGTGGGACATAAGAGTTTGAATCATGCTAAACATAAGGTATGCCTGTATCAAACTCCACATTATATTTTTTAGAAGCGTGTCATTACTATTACCAATGATACCACAGTAGACAGCTGTTATTTGACCCCTGGCCCCTTTTACCTCACAAGATAACCTTTTACCTATACCTGACAGAGCCCCTGTAACCTATCTGAGTGTCTTTGCTACCTGCTATTACCCACAATCCCATGGGGGAACCACGTTGGTGATAATGTAGAATGTAGAGATAAGGCAGGGTCTGCAGACTGAGCCTTACTCCACAAGCACACGTTCTCTGAAAAGCACAAAATACAAAAGAAACATGGAACCTCTCCTCCCTACTTTATTGTTATACATTTTGTTGACTACTGTAAGGGAGAGGGACTTTTTCAATGTCGCCTCTAGTGTGAGATTATATACTGTATCTGTGTGATTTGTGTGTGTGTGATTTGTGTGTGTGTGTGTGTGTGTGTGTGTGTGTGTGTGTGTGTGTGTGTGTGTGTGGGTGTGTGGGTGTGTGTGTGTGTATGGGATGGGAGTGAGAACATGACATATCTCCCCATGACTAATAAGGACCAAACAGGCATATGATAAATCAAGCCAGAAGCCTTTGAAACGCCTCCATGACTTCACTGACAGTCATTGATATCGTCTTTTGGGGTTTCTTACTCTGCACACAATCCATTTGTAGCTAACTCCAGGTAGAAAGTGTCTCATCACTCATTTAAACTTCCAAATTAGCTACTAAGAAATTGATAAAGCTCTCTGCCCCGCAATTACTGCAACACATGAAAATCAAAAGTAAAGTTAAAATGTGTCCACAAATACAAATATATCAATATCTTCAGTTCAGGGCTGTATTTCATATTAATTAGTTCAAAGTACTAGGAAGTATTTATTATACCCCTCCCAGATATTCTGAAGCTATCAATTTCATGATGTGACGCCAACAATAATGAGAACCAAGAGTTTTTGGGAAGGATCTAGAAATATATCTAGAATCATAGTTTGTAATATAAAGCACAAATGAAGTTGTTTTAATAAAACAGAATACAAAAACAGAATATACATTGAATACTGAGTCCGTATAGCACAATTGCTGCTTTGAGTATAAACTAGTTCTGTCTGATTTTTGTATCCCTTTTTGACACTGATCTCTTTTCACATTCATCATTCATAATTTGAGGAACCCAATAAGGGAAACTATACTCAGGCTTTAGCATGAACTCCTTAGAATTGAGAGAGACACTTTCACAAAGTCCTCAACACGTTTAGCTGCTCATGAAAGAAAATAGGCCATTGACAATTGCCTTGTATAGCACAAGTTGGATATGAATGCTTGACTTTGAACACGTTGACTGTTTACCACCTTGACATTTTTTAAAGAGATTTTTTTGTATACTTACACCTATATGACAGAGATAAAGTTTCCCTTTACAACTATTCATAAGTAAGCTACTTTTATTAAGGGATTCTTGTTAGGAACAGCACACAAAAACTTGCCAAATTTTCCAACATTAACATTCCAGTGACTCAAACTTTCTTGGGTTCCCTTTTTGCATGAAAGCACAAACACACATATTTTATCAAAGATGGTACAGAACAACCACAGAGCTTAAATAAAAGTGCAAGTTTCAACAGGTTGATAACTCCCTGCACAACTAGTGGCCAGGTGGAGGTATTACACCATAACAATTTTTTTCCAGACCCTTAGAGGGGTCTCCTTAGTGATTAAACAACTCTAACCTCTTACCACAGATGCTGACGACTGTTCTCAGAAACCGTGTATGCTGCAGCTATGTGTATCATTGGTCTCATATGGTTACTACTGTAGAGCAGTCATCTGGATGCCTGAAATGTTAACTGCAGGCTTCCCAACTATTAGGTAGGAGAATTCTATCCCCCTAATGGAACATAAATGTCTAAAAAGTGAAACACACACAAAGTTAGATCACCGGCTGCTAATATTTAATGCGCATATGTGATTGTATGAGAGATGTTTTGTGCAGGTGAGGCGTTCTGCAGGTGTGGATGTAATTTCTTTATCCGTGTCGTGTCCTGCTCTCTTGTCTTGTTTTGATCATTTTGCTCAATGACAACCTTGCCTTGAAGATGTTAACTCTAAACTGTGCAGTCAGTTTGACCGTCATGACAATGCTGATTAAAGTAACACTAGAACAATGAACACTCACGTTCATAGTGCAGTACACAGTCCCTTAGTTACCTTAAACACTTTCTCAGTAAGAAGATCTACGCCACGTTGCTTTTAAGCTTGTATAACTGCCATCACACACAGACACACAGATGCAAATACACACACTCACGCATGCACACTCGCACACACACGCATACACACACACACTTACACACTTAAACCTGGAAGGTCACCACACACATTCTTACATGCAATGAGTGAGCTAAAGAGCACAGCATTGAAACCCCCGATGGCCCTAGGGCCTAACCTTTGACCTTGTGACCTTCAGTAACAAGTCCTCCAGTAGGGAGCGGATGCAGACCAGTATGTCATCAATGGGGATTGAGTGTTGGACCACTATTATGTTCAAACTCACTGTTTGCATGAAGTAAAAAATGAGTATAATTTTTTTACACCACTATCTTAAAAGCATGATATTGAGGTGCCTCCTTGCACTTTGTGTATATATTGTAGGTAACAGATATTTTGTTTGTTTGTTTTATTTGGGGGGGGGGGGGGGTGTTGACATGGTATGTAGAAATAGAAATTAATTGCTGTGACATTTTTTGTAATCCTCTAGAAAAATATAATCTATGTTCTGAATAAAAATAGATTAGTCAAAATGTATAGAAAATAATGTGCAAGAATTTTTATTTTATTTTTTAAATTTAATAGCTGTTAACTAGTT
Source organism: Salvelinus namaycush (assembly GCF_016432855.1). NCBI lineage: Eukaryota > Metazoa > Chordata > Actinopteri > Salmoniformes > Salmonidae > Salvelinus > Salvelinus namaycush. The sequence goes on from NC_052315.1 coordinate 36,555,550, forward strand.
GTCTCACTTAGCTGTCACACACCAATATATAAATATATTGTTTTGTATCTAATGTAAGCGTTTTGAATGTTTGTTCCATGGAGATATGTTGCGTGCATTCCTTTTCACTGTACATAAATATATATATATAATTACTCTGTTCAATGGCACTGCAGAACGTTCCAGAGGTTACAATGATTTTGAAGCAAACATGTTGAACTGGAAAGACAAAGCGAAAGAGGAAGGAAAGTATCTGATTAAAGAAGGGAGTGCATATGGGGTGGTGGGCTCTTTCTAATTTGGTGAGATGTGGATGTTATCATGACTAGGTTTGCAGAAGAAGAGAAACATCAAATTGACCCTGTACGTACTATTAACTAATGAAACAAGCACAGCCGAGCTGTTCGTTACTTCAATATGACTGAAATAGCAAATCTGATCAGAATGTCAGGTGTAGTACCTGCCAAAATATATCTCCTCAGTTGACCAGATCCTGGTCAAAAATTCATTCGAGACTTTCTACCAGAGAACACCAACACACCGTTAGTGTCCACCATCTTGTCTTGTGCAGTATGTACTATGCTGTGGTAATTACAAGACATGGATATCTACACCAAACAGTAAAGGTTCATGTTTAGATTCTGCCTAAGAGTTCAACTGTAACAGTAGTGAGCCCAAGTGTCATATCCATGCACTAGCCTCTGTCGAACCAGCACTTTCAAACCACCAGCACCATTTCAATAAACCCTCCTGACACATATTGATCAATTTGCCTTTTTGCTTTTCCTAATTGTCATCACAATTGTCTGCACGCACCAACAAATCCAATATATTAAGTAAACGATGTCAAAATGGAAATTGATTGGCACAGTATTTCTAAGAGTAGCCAGTAGATCTTTAAATCTATAAGTCTGTATTCTACAGAAGTCTCTGTCTTTCTGATAGGATCATCCTGAGTATCATGATAACCTATCTATTTGAAAAGTTGTTGTTGTAATATTGATGTAAAGGGAGAGCTTACGTGGGGGGAGATAGAATATTAAAAAATAAATGCAAAACATATATGAATTATTTTCTTTACCAGCTCTGTGGTATTAAAGTATGTTCATATCAATAAGTGTTGTACCTTTGGTGTACATATGATTATGATAACTAATAAATGTTGATTCATAACTAAACGCGGTCTGTCCTTTTTTATTTTTGATGAACACAACTTACAAGACTGAGACCAAAATGGAATATTGTACTGTATAATTGCTACCTTTATACATTCTCCCAACTATAAAGTCCTGACTTTTCATGGCATACTGTACTGTACTCTGAGGGTTGACTGTCAGTTGATTGACACACACACACACACACACACACACACACACACACACACACACACACACACACACACACACACACACACACACACACACACACACACACACACACACACACACACACACACACACAAATCTTTTACTGACAAGTTATGAATAATTCACTGCAGCCTTTTGCTCTGGCTCTACTGGACCCCTGTCTCTGTGGTGCTTCTCCAATTAAAGCTCAGTAATTATGAGTGTCCTTCCCCCACATCTCCATTGAGATAGAGCTCGAGACATAGACAGATTAATATAGAGAAATAGATTGATACCGGTACAAAACTTAACAAAAGCGTAACAAAGGTGATGAATTATTATTGTATTGATGAAAATGAATAAGTAGTATGGACACATTTCCTTAATTTACTGTATTGCTCTGCATTTCTAGCATTAAAGACAAGCCAAACATACGAACTGGAGGACAAACAGAAAACTCTATACACAGGAGTAACAATATCAACTGAATGATAGGTGAGCACACTTGGTGTAAACTGATTGACACTTCTCTATATGTCACGATCGTCTATGGGTGAGAGAGAGGACCAAGGCGCAGCGTGTGCAAAATACATTTCTCTTTTATTTAGAGAAGGGAAAAACACACAACGAACACTATTACAAAACGAAACAAAACAACAAACGATCGTGAAGCTATAAACGTAAGTGCACACACAAGCTACAAACGTACAACATAGACAATTTCCCACAAACACCTAAAGCCTATGGCTGCCTTAAATATGGCTCCCAATCAGAGACAACAATAAACAGCTGTCTCTGATTGAGAACCAAATCAGGCAACCATAGACTTTCCTAAACACCTACACTGAACACAACCCCATACATACTAAAAACCCCTTAAACAATACACACACCCTAAACTAGACAAAACACACAAAGACAACCCACCCCAACTCACGCCCTGACCAACTAAATAAATAAAAGAAAAAGGAACAATAGGTCAGGAACGTGACATAACCCTCCCCTTAAGGTGCGAACTCCGGGCGCACCAACATAAAGTCTAGGGGAGGGTCTGGGTGGGCGTCTGTCCACGGTGGCGGCTCTGGCGCTGGTCGTGGTCCCCACCCCACCATAGTCACTACCCGCTTTCGTAGCCTCCTCCAAATGGCCACCCTCCAAATTAACCCCACTGGATTAAGGGGCAGCACTGGACTAAGGGGCAGCACCGGACTAAGGGGCAGCACCGGACTGAGGGGCAGCACCGGACTGAGGGGCAGCACCGGACTGAGGGGCAACTCCGGAATGAGGGGCAACTCCGGAATGAGGGGCAACTCCGGAATGAGGGGCAACTCCGGACTGAGGGCAGCTCCGGACTGAGGGGCAGCACCGGACTGGATGGCGGATCCTGGCTGGCTGGCTCTGGCAGATCCTGGCTGGCTGGCTCTGGCGGATCCTGGCTGGACGGCTCTGGCAGATCCTGGCTGGACGGCTCTGGCGGATCCTGGCTGGACGGCTCTGGCGGATCCTGGCTGGACGGCTCTGGCGGATCCTGGCTGGACGGCTCTGGCGGATCCTGGCTGGACGGACGGCTCTGGCTGATCCTGGCTGGCGGACGGCTCTGGCTGATCCTGTCTGGCGGACGGCTCTGGCTGATCCTGTCTGGCGGAAGGCTCTGGCTGATCCTGTCTGGCGGAAGGCTCTGGCTGATCCTGTCTGGCGGAAGGCTCTAGCGGCTCCTGTCTGGCGGAAGGCTCTAGCGGCTCCTGTCTGGCGGACGGCTCTGAAGGCTCATGGCAGACGGGCGGCTTTGCAGGCTCATGGCAGACGGGCGGCTTTGAAGGCTCAGTACAGACGGGCAGTTCATGCGGCGCTTGGCAGACGGACAGTTCAGACGGCGTTGGGCAGACGGGCAGTTCAGGCGCCGCTGGGCAGACGGGCAGTTCAGGCGCCGCTGGGCAGACGGCAGACTCTGGCCTGGTGCGTGGTGCCGGAACTGGAGGTACCGGGCTAAGGACACGCACCTTCAGGCTAGTGCGGGGAGTAGCAACAGGGCACACTGGACTCTCAAGGCGTACTATAGGCCTGGTGCGTGGTACCGGCACTGGTGGTACCGGGCTGAGGGCACGCACATCAGGGCGAGTACGGGGAGAAGGAACAGGGCATACTGGACCCTGGAGACGCACATTAGGCCTAGTGCGTGGTGCCGGAACTGGTGGTACCGGGCTGGGGACACGCATCTCAGGGCTAGTGCGGGGAGCAGCAACAGGACGCACAGGACTCTGGAGACGCACAGGAGGCTTGATGCGTGGTGCCGGAACTGGAGGCACTGGACTGGAGACACGCACCACAGGAAGAGTGCGTGGAGGAGGAACAGGGCTCTGGATACGCACTGGAAGCCTGGTGCGTGGTGTAGGCACTGGTGGTACTGGGCTGGAGCGGGGAGGTGGCGCCGGAAATACCGGACCGTGCAGGCGTACTGGCTCCCTTGAGCACTGAGCCTGCCCAACCTTACCTGGTTGTATGCTCCCCGTCGCCCGACCAGTGCGGGGAGGTGGAATAACCCGCACCGGGCTATGTAGGCGAACCGGGGACACCATGCGTAAGGCTGGTGCCATGTAAGCCGGCCCGAGGAGACGCACTGGTGGCCAGATATGTAGAGCCGGCTTCATGGCACTTGGCTCAATGCTCAATCTAGCCCTACCAGTGCGGGGAGGTGGAATAACCCGCACCGGGCTATGAACACGTACAGGAGACACCATGCGCTCTACTGCGTAACACGGTGTCTGCCCGTACTCTCGCTCTCCACGGTAAGTACAGGGAGTAGGCGCAGGTCTCCTACCTGACTTCGCCACTCTCCCTTTTTGCCCCCCCCCAATAAATTTTTGGGGTTTACTTTCGGGCTTCCGTGCTAGCCGCGTACCTTCATACCCCCCGTTCCTCTCTCCGGTTGCCTCCGCTCTCCTCGCTGCCTCCAGCTGTTCCCATGGGAGGCGATCCTTTCCAGCCAGGATCTCCTCCCATGTGTAACAACCCTTGCCGTCCAAGACGTCTTCCCATGTCCATAAATCCTGTGTAGGTGGGTCCTGTTGCCGCTTGACACGCCGCTTGGTCCGATTCTGGTGGGTAATTCTGTCACGATCGTCTATGGGTGAGAGAGAGGACCAAGGCGCAGCGTGTGCAAAATACATTTCTCTTTTATTTAGAGAAGGGAAAAACACGCAACGAACACTATTACAAAACGAAACAAAACAACAAACGATCGTGAAGCTATAAACGTAAGTGCACACACAAGCTACAAACGTACAACATAGACAATTTCCCACAAACACCTAAAGCCTATGGCTGCCTTAAATATGGCTCCCAATCAGAGACAACAATAAACAGCTGTCTCTGATTGAGAACCAAATCAGGCAACCATAGACTTTCCTAAACACCTACACTGAACACAACCCCATACATACTAAAAACCCCTTAAACAATACACACACCCTAAACTAGGCAAAACACACAAAGACAACCCACCCCAACTCACGCCCTGACCAACTAAATAAATAAAAGAAAAAGGAACAATAGGTCAGGAACGTGACATTATAATTCAATACACCTGCCACACACCTAAACCAGGTTAAAGTTTAAACCTAAAACCACAGTGCAAACAACAGAAGACAAACCACCATCATGACACACATAATACTTACAGTTTAAAGCAGGTGATGCATAAAGAAAATCTCTACAGAGAGAAAATCCCTGCTGTTTTGTATTTCATTTTTATTTTTTTTCACTTTTATTTAACCGTTCACTATTTGGATCTATTCGTCTGTCTGTTGTAACCGCCTTTGAGCCAGTGGATTACTGAACAAAACGATTTATGAATGTTTATTATGAGTATTTCTGTATTTCATGCTCTGCAATTTCACCGGATGTTGTCGAGGTGGGAAGCTACCGTCCCACCTGCCCATAAGAAGTTTTAATACTGACGCACAGAAGAATATGATAAATACTTCAGCTCAGTTAACAATGTTTTGATTTTTGTTTTCTGCATAGAATTTCAAAGAGAAAATTGAAAAAATCTTCAGAAGTCCAAAGCGGGGTTCTCTGTCTATCGTGCAGACAGGAAGAAAGAACTCCCTGGAAAGTGGTGAAAGTCCTGATCTGGAATACCTCACCATAAAATGTCAACCGCATTACCTCCCAAGAGAATTTTCTTCGGTCATCGTCTCTGACGTGTATATCCCCCCACATCCAAGCCGCCACTGCGACAGCTCTCAAGGAACAACAAATCAAAACACATTTTATTTGTCACATACACATGGTTAGCAGATGTTAATGCGAGTTTAGTGAAATGCTTGTGCTTCTAGTTCCGACAATGCAGTAATATCCAACGAGTAATCTAACCTAACAATTTCACAACAATTACCTTATACACACAAGTGTAAAGGAATGAATAAGAATATGTACATAAAAAAATATATGAATGAGTGATGGTATAGAACGCCATAGGCAAGATGCAGTAGATGGTATAGAGTACAGTATATACATATGAGATGAGTAATGTAGGCTATGTAAACATTATATGAAGTGGCATTGTTTAAAGTGGCTAGTGATACATTTATTACATACATTTTTCCATTATTTAAGTGGCTGGAGTTTAGTCAGTATGTTGGCAGCAGCCACTCAATGTTAGTGATGGCTTTTGAGATGGCCCTGAGATAGAAGCTGTTTTTCAGTCTCTCGGTCCCTGCTTTGATGCACCTGTACTGACCTCGCCTTCTGGATGATAGCGGGGAGAACAGGCAGTGGCTCAGGTAGTTGTTGTCCTTGATGATCTTTTTGGCCTTCCTGTGACATCGGGTGGTGTAGGTGTCCTGGAGGGCAGGTAGTTTGCCACCGGTTATGCGTTGTGCAGACCTCACTACCCTCTGGAGAGCCTTACGGTTGTGGGCGGAGCAGTTGCCGTACCAGGCGGTGATACAGCCCGACAGGATGCTCTCGATTGTGCATCTGTAAAAGTTTGTGAGTGTTTTTGGTGACAAGCTGAATTTCTTCAGCCTCCTGAGGTTGAAGAGGCGCTGCTGCGCCTTCTTCACCACGCTGTCTGTGTGGTTGGACCAATTCAGTTTGTCCGTGATGTGTACGCCGAGGAATTTAAAACTTACTACCCTCTCCACTACTGTCCCGTCGATATGGATAGGGGGGTGCTCCCTCTGCTATTTCCTGAAGTCCATGATCATCTCCTTTGTTTTGTTGACATTGAGTGTGAGGTTATTTTCCTGACACCACACTCCGAGGGCCCTCACCTCCTCCCTGTAGACTGTCTCGTTGTTGTTGGTAATCAAGCTTACCACTGTAGTGTCGTCTGCAAACTTGATGATTGAGTTGGAGGCGTGCATGCCCATGCAGTCGTGGGTGAACAGGGAGTACAGGAGAGGGCTGAGAACGCACCCTTGTGGGGCCCCAGTGTTGAGGATCAGCGGGGTGGAGAAGTTGTTACCTACCCTCACCACCTGGGGGCGGCCCGTCAGGAAGTCCAGGACCCAGTTGCACAGGGCGGGGTCGAGACCCAGGGTCTCGAGCTTGATGATGAGATTGGAGGGTACTATGGTGTTAAATGCTGAGTTGTAGTCGATGAACAGCATTCTCACATATAGGTACTCCTCTTGTCCAGATGGGTTAGGGCAGTGTGCAGTGTGATTGTGATTGCGTCATCTGTGGACCTATTGGGACGGTAAGCAAATTGGAGTGGGCCTAGGGTGTCAGGTTGGATGGAGGTGATATGGTCCTTGACTAGTCTCTCAAGACACTTCGTGATGACGGAAGTGAGTGCTACAGGGCGATAGTCATTTAGCTCAGTTACCTTAGCTTTCTTGGGAACAGGAACAATGGTGGCACTCTTGAAACATGTGAGGACAGCAGACTGGGATAAGGATTGATTGAATATGTCCGTAAACACACCAGCCAGCTGGTCTGCGCATGCTCTGAGGACGCGGCTGGGGATGCCATCTGGGCCTGCAGCCTTGCGAGGGTTGACACGTTTAAATGTTTTGCTCACGTCGGCTGCAGTGAAGGAGAGCCCCCAGGTTTTGGTAGCGGGCCGTGTCAGTGGCACTGTATTGTCCTCAAAGCGAGCAAAGAAGTTGTTTAGTCTGTCTGGGAGCAAGACATCCTGATCCGCGACGGGGCTGGTTTTCCTTTTATAGTCCGTGATTGACTGTAGACCCTGCCACATACCTCTCGTGTCTGAGCCGTTGAATTGCGACTCTACTTTGTCTCTATACTGACGCTTAGCATTTTTAATTGCCTTGCGGAGGGAATAGCTACACTGTTTGTATTCGGTCATGTTCCGGTCACCTTGCCCTGATTAAAAGGAGTGGTTCGCGCTTTCAGTTTTGCACAAATGCTACCATCAATCCACGGTTTCTGGTTTGGGAATGTATTAATAGACACTGTGGGTACGACATCACCGATGCACTTGCTAATAAACCCGCTCACCGAATCTGCGTATTCATCAATGTTGTTGTTCACCGCAATGTGGAACATATCCCAGTCCACGTGATCGAAGCAATCTTGAAGCGTGGAATCCGATTGGTCGGACCAGCGTTGAACAGACCTGAGCGCGGGAGCTTCCTGTTTTAGTTTCTGTCTATAGGCTGGAAGCAACTAAATGGAGTTGTGGTCAGCTTTTCCGAAAGGAGGGCAGGGGAGGGCCTTATATGCGTCGCGGAAGTTAGAATAACAATGATCTAGGGTTTGCCAGCCCTGGTTGCGCAATCAATATGCTGATAGAATTTAGGCAGCCCTGTTTTCAGATTAGCCTTGTTAAAATCCCCAGCTACAATAAATGCAGCCTCAGGATATGTGGTTTCCAGTTTTCCAGTTTACAGTTATTTTAAGTTCGTTCAGGGCCATCGATGTATCTGCTTGGGGAGGGGGTATATGCGGCTGTGATTATAATTGAAGAGAATTCTCTAGGTAGATAATGCGGTCGGCATTTGATTGTGAGGAATTCTAAGTCAGCTGAACAGAAGGACTTGAGTTCCTGTATGTTGTTATGATCACACGGCGTCTCGTTAATCATAAGGCATACACCCTGCCATTCTCCTTACCAGAAAGATGCTTGTTTCTGTCGCCGCGATGCGTGAAGAAACCAGCTGGCTGTACCGACTCCGATAGCGTGTCTCGAGTGAGCCATGTTTCCGTAAAACAAAGAACGTTACAGTCTGTGATGTCTCTCTGGAAGGCTACCCTTGCACGGATTTCGTCTACCTTGTTGTCAAGAGACTGGACATTGGCGAGTAGTATGCTCGGGAGCGGTGCGCGATGTGCCTGTCTACGGAGCCTGACCAGAAGACCGCTCCGTCTGCCCCTTCTACGGTGTCGTTGTTTTGGGTCGCCGACTGGGATCCGATCCATTGTCCTGGGTGGTGGGCAAAACAGAGGATCCGCTTCGGGAAAGTCGTATTCCTGGTCGTAATGTTGGTGAGTTGACGTTGCTCTTATATCCAATAGTTCCTCCCGACTGTATGTAATAAAACCTAAGATTACCTGGGGTAACAATGTAAGAAATAACACATAAAAAAACAATACACTGGACTATGTGCAAACTGGAGACCTCATATCCTGAGGCTGCATTTAATCTTTAATCCCTTTCAAGATTTAATTTTAAATTGTGCAAGGGTTGTGTAGACTTTCACAATTTTTTGTGTTGTATTGTCACCAAGAATACTTAGCCTACCTATTTTAGAATATTGGATGGCTTAGCTCAAGTGTAGCCATATGAGACTGGTTTAACCTTTCACAATTAAATCACAAACTCACAGACACGTACAAGAACATGCCCTTTCCAGCTTTCAAAATGGCAGTCTTTGTCTTGTTGTCTCTCTATCTTGCCTGGGTTAAACATACTCTTGCATCATGACATGGATGTCATGGCAACCATACTTCTTCCTGCTCCCGAGCAGCACTTCAGACATTTTCTCTCCGTTCCCTCTCTATTTTTTTCTCTCCCTCTCTCCCTCTCTCACCCTTTTTCACTGAATGAACATCACAATCAATAATTTCCTCTGTACACATTTATTTCATCCATGACTTTACAAATATTTATCATTAACAAAGTTTTGTTAATTCATCATTATACACTCCTACACTAAATTATTAGCAAATTTTTCTCAAAGTGAATCACATGAAAGCAAACAAAAATGGAGGCAAAAAGCCCTCAAAAAACTTGGGACACAAGGAGTGATTCAAATCGGTTGCCTCTTACTCAAAAGGCATGACAAATGTACTGTCACAATACCCACACACAACCACACATAGAAGTGATTTGCCTACGAATGAAAGATTCAGCATAAAGATGAATATGTAATCATTTAGATGTGTGGAGCAATGGGCACTTTGGGACCTGGATCAGTATGGAGACACAGAGCTCCTGGCCAGAGACACATGCATTCATTACCCTCCATCCCACACACAATCATACAAGTTATTGTTACTAATTGTGCATTTATTTTCATGTTATTATTTTTATATTTTTATATTATTTCTAATATTTTTTAACTGCTTTGTTGGGAAGGGCCGTAAGTAATAATTTCACTGTTCATATATACCTGTGGTTTACAAAGCATGTGACAAATAACATTTGATTTGATTTGATCCCTCCATCTGGTGCACATAAAAGGGAAAGCCACAGAAACAAGATGGCCTCCGCTCCTTTGTTACAAAGGAACCCAGAGAATTACAATCCAGAACTGTTCTTGGAGTTCTACTGTACTGCCCATTACTGTAACATCTGTGTGTCCTGGTCATTTGTAATAGTTTTGTCAGTGAGGGAGGCAGTCACTCCTCAGGGTTGTAGATTGGTTGTTATGCTAGCAGTTAACAATTGTTATTGGGTGCCTGGGCAATGCACATACCTTTGATGGGGCAGGTGTTCAAAGTCAAATAAAAAAAATTGACCTTAATTCCCTTCATACATATCTACTGCTCCTGTAGCCAGATTCATTTTTTTTTTCATTTTACAAAAAACCCCAGAAAGGAAGTTAGAAAGAATCACTACTTCTTTGCTAGCCTGAACCACTCCTGGGGTGGGTAGGCTATATCAGCTGATCATCGCTAAGGTACTGTCTTAGAAGTAAAGGTGCCTGGAACAACCATTTGGGTTGCCCCACCGGCAAACCTTTCCAACTGAAAAGGGTCTTCAAGGAACTCTTGTGTTAAAGGTTCAAGCCGGAACCTTTTTGTGATGGGGGGGTTCAATTATGAACCTTTTGAATAATATATTGTGGAGGTGGCAACCTATCAGATTGGAGGCATGGCTTATTGGAAGCGTGGCTTTCAGATAGTTATTTTGGGCCACCATTTAGCATAAATGTAATTCCTGTTTATCATGTTAAGTTTGTACACTGCAAATATTTATGCATATTACATATTGTAATATAATATTAGAACAGGTTGGAAGCTTGTGCATGTGATGAGGCAGCAACGCACTGTTCCGGTGGCAGGGGACTTTTTTTCAAGATTAATGAGTTCATGAGAAATTATCTACTTTTATAAGAAATTCATTGCATTTAAAGTTACAAGTGAGAAAAATAAACTCGTTTTTAAAAACACCACCAATCAAAAGGGCACATGTTTCATAGGAGGGCAAAAGGGCAGGTGCTCCAGCACTCCTAGGGCTCTATCTGTTAGGTGCCATTGGATGATATTCATCACAGTTTAATGCATTACTACACAATGCTAGGTCATTGTAGACTGCACGCTTCTGTCAATATAGTATGAATTGAATTATATGGTACAATATATGTGAACCCCAACATCCAAATCTGAGCATTGCTACATTTCTCCGAAAGCTATTGATATTCCATACAATCCTGTGTGCTATCCAACATGACTTAATCATGTATACAGACCATGTTAATTGACATCATAATAAAGGTATTTAAAATGCACAGTCTTGAATACTGTACATCAAGTTGATTCATACAATATCCACTCTACTGCAAATGCTCTATCACAACTGAACACCTCCTTAAATTCTGCATTTGATTAAATAACTCAAATATGGCAGCTTTTCTTTAATCATTAAAGGGCATGTGCATGCCAAAAAGATGATTGACCACTATTTCTAAGCCATTTGGAAAACACGCATACATTATTTACAGAAGCAAAAAATAATAATAATATCCAAACTGCACAAATTTAAATAGTAATATTGTGTTTTCTTGTAAAAACAAAATAAAACCCCAATCCACAGGAAACAAGTGAAATATACACAAGGTTAATATCAAAAGAAACGACATCAGTGGGCCACAACATCACACATTTACCCATCATCAGAAACAATGAACATCGAGCCAAATTATCCACCCACATCTGTTTAGTTTTCACATTTCTGTGAGTGTGCGGGTGCGTGTGTCTATTTTCCAACCCAATGCCTCAAAAGCTTTGAGTGACACAGTATCAACAATGTCCTTCAAACCTGAATCTCCTATTGAACTTAGAGGGCATCCAAGCCCCTCTATCCCCCACCTTTAAAACTCCCACCCATCCCTGTAACTTTATGAACGCACTTTATCTCTCTGCACACACACACACACACACACACACACACACACACACACACACACACACACACACACACACACACACACACACACACACACACACACACACACACACACACAATCAACATCTCCACTTAGAGCAAAGCATACATCAGGCTTTAGATCAGGGTTGTCATTGTCAACCTCCAGTTATCTAGGGTCTGCAGGGTTCATTTCAACCTGGCACTCAAATTATTAATTAATGGTACCTATTGGCTAGAGAAGCCAGTATGATTTTCTCAGATTTAGATTAGACCCTGATTGAAAGGCAGGGGTGAATATCAACAGGTTTGTATCTCTGTGTCTTTCCAGAAGCCTGGGTTGACACCCCTGCTGTTGAAAATTCAGTCCAAACCCTGGGTCTGGAAACTATCCCATTCTAACCACCGTGACATAGGAGGCTATAAAGCATCATTTTGCTCGTCTTGGTTTTATGGACTATCTAGCCCATCTGACAGACAGGGAAAGGGTCGGTCCAGTTTCAGATGTTGAACCTTAGTAAAAAGTAGGTGGGGCAAACCAGCCATGCTCACCAGAATAACACAACAAACAGAATCAATACAGCATTACCCACCCCTTCCATTTACAAAGCAACCACCCCAACCCCAGCTGGTATGTTCAGCGTGTCCGTCTGCTTGGTACCAGGCCAAAGTGTCCATCTCCATCCCAGCCAGCCTCTCTCTAGTCCTGCCCCAGTGTCATGACCCCCATACCTATTCTTCTCTCTCTCTCTCTCGCTCTCTCTTTCTCTCTCTCACTCACTCACTCACTCACTCACTCACTCACTCACTCACTCACTCACTCACTCACTCACTCACTCACTCTCTGCCTCTCTCACTCTCCTCCTCCTCTACTCTCTCACGCTAGCTGTTCTTTCTCTGGGGACTCCTCCAGTGTGATGGCGGTGAACTCCTCCGTGTTTCCGTTTTCCTGGATCTTCTCTTTATTCATCAGGGTCACCATCTCCTGCTCTCTCTCCTGGGCGCGGGAGCTAGCCACTGACGCCGCCGCACCGTTACCCTCATTCCCATCCTTGTTGGTGATCATCAGGGTCTGCTGCTGACCGCACCAGCTAACAGACAGAGAGAGGGAACAGTGTACACATTAGGTTGCTGTTACCAGCTAACAGAGAGAGAGATTTTTCGACCAGAATTCGGACTGGTGAAGTGAGACCTACCTCTTATACTTGACCACAACAACACACGTGAGGAGAATAGCAACCAGTGCCACAAGCACTCCCACAATGATCAGCAAATCTGCACAGAGGAACATAATGATAAAAGTTGAATGACGTGTAGCAAATGCCTCTTAATGTGTACCCTCATACAATGTGATTTGAAAAGCGCTATATAGATGTAATTATTTTCTCCATTATTAATCCATTAAACCATATAATCCATTAAAATGACATTAACATTATTACATGGATCACTAATGTCATGTACAGTAATCGTATTATTACTACTAGTAGAGCAGGGATTGGCAACTTTGATGGAGGGGGGGTTACAAAAGATCTGACCTCATCATGAGGGGCCGCAGTTGTGCCGCTGCCGCCAACCCCCACCCGCCAACTGCCCATTACTCATTTTACCATGGGTGGAGAGGAAAGTGAGCTGTTTTTAATATGATATCTGAGTGTGAATGACTAACAAAATCAATGGGGGCCCCCCAGGCGGTAATCCGACCTTGATAACTACAAGTTTAGATTGCTGGCCCCTAAACTAATGTAAGGGAAGTCCCCCCCCAATTGTACAAAATAACATGGCAACTTATTGGCACCGAGCGCAGCATATACACGATGGACAAATACACTACTTCTGGCGGTGTTTCATCCAAAGTTGATGGCAAATGCCATGCTGCAAATGAGCTGTGTAACACTCCAAAATTCCTATAGTGGGCGAGTTTGTTCTATCTAAATTTTTCATAGGCTTTATGTAACGCAAGTCAAGACCCAAGAGTAAAATTTTGAGATTTTGAAAGTTTTGGCAAAAACTTATCACCCCCTTAAAAAAGTGCTTTCTGGACCGTTTTTCGAAATTCTTTCGAGTTTTATGTCAATTACACATGTGTAAGAACTGTATGAAAATACTTTTGTCAAATTTTATTAACATAATTTTTTTGAAATTTTTATTTGTACTTAAGAAATATGTTTTGTGCATTTGGAATGTGATTTCATAGGAAGTCAAAAGTCAAAAGTCAAAAATGTCAAAAATTTGGAAAAAACGTATCACCCCCTTAAAAAAAGTGCTTTCTGGACCGTTTTTCGAAATTCTTTCGAGTTTTATGTCAATTACACATGTGTAAGAACTGTATGAAAATACTTTTGTCAAATTTTATTAACATAATTTTTTTGAAATTTTTATTTGTACTTAAGAAATATGTTTTGTGCATTTGGAATGTGAATTCATAGGAAGTCAAAAGTCAAAAGTCAAAAATGTCAAAAATTTGGAAAAAACGTATCACCCCCTTTAAAAAAGTGCTTTCTGGACCGTTTTTCGAAATTCTTTCGATTTTTAGGTCAATTACACATGTATAAGAACTGTATGAAAATACATTAGTCACATTTTATTATCATAATTTTTTGTAAATGTTTATTTGAACTTAAGGAATATGTTTTGTGCATTTGCAATGTGATTTCATAGGAAGTCAAAAGTCAAAAGTCAAAAATGTCAAAAATTTGGAAAAAACGTATAACCTCCTTTAAAAAAGTGCTTTCTGGACCGTTTTTTGAAATTCTTTCGATTTTTAGGTCAATTACACATGTATAAGAACTGTATGAAGATACTTTAGTCACATTTTTTTATCATAATTTTTTTTGAAATGTTTACTTGTACTTAAGGAATATGTTTTGTGCATTTGCAATCTGATTTAATATGAAGTCAAAAATGTGAATAAATTAGAAAAAACTTATCAACCCCTTTTAAAAAAGTGCTTTTTGGATTTCATAGTCGAAAATAACATTTTGTTTTTAAAAGGCCAAAATGAAGCATTTAAAACCGTTTTGAAAAATGACGCCTGGTAACCCAAAACATAGAATATTTTTTGACTTTTTTTGGAAACCTCCTTAAATCACTCAGGCCGGACCCCCATTGACTCGAGAAGAAAAAACAAAACAAAAATTCCAGAAGAAAAAACATAGAATATTTTCTGACTTTTTTTGAAAACCTCCATAAATCACTCAGGCCAGCACACATTGATTTTTGTCCGTAGAATAGTGCTCCCAGAGCGGGTATGGAAGTCTGGATCCCCCCTAAAAGCATTTAAGGCTCTGTGTGTCTTTAAGCACCATCCTTGCTGTGTGTGTCTGTGTGTGTGTGTATGTGAGCTTTTCTTTGACATCTGTTTAGAGAAATGACTGATTTACAGTGCATGAAGGTTGCCTAATCACACACTTAAAGTTTTGGAGAGATCTGACTTTTTTAACCCTTTGAAACAGCACCTATGACCCCATTTTAAGGCACTTCCGGTTGGCACAGGAAGCTATAAGTAAAGACCTATCCTGATCGGGGTATGCTTTTACAGAATCCTGAGTTTTAAGTCTATACGTTAAGAACTGACTGATTTACACAGGGTTGAATGCACTATATATCACAAACTGCTGGTTGGGTAAAACACTTTTAGGGTGATTTTATCACTTCCGGTTGCTCCAGGAAGCTTAGAATCAACACAGGTAGACCTCATAGTGGCTTGATGGATTGTCATTGAAGACAGGTTCATAAGACATTCATAACCCACATAGGGTTTATTTAAAGAATGCACGTTACATTTGCATATGATTCAACAGTGAAAAACATCACATCATATTGCAAACATAACACACTGTTGAATCATATTGCAAACACACAGTGTTACATTTGCAATATGATGTGTTGAATCATATTGCAAACATAACACACAGTGTTACATTTGTAATATGATGTGTTGAATCATATTGCAAACATAACACACAGTGTTACATTTGCAATATGATGTGTTGAATCATATTGCAAACATAACACACAGTGTTACATTTGTAATATGATGTGTTGAATCATATTGCAAACATAACACACAGTGTTACATTTGCAATATGATGTGTTGAATCATATTGCAAATGTAACGTGCATTCTTTAAATACTTTAGAAATACAAAATTGAACGTCCTGATGACCTCAGGATGGCCGGGCAGTGTTAGTGGTTCCTCTCCATCGCTCGTTGCGTGGTAATTTCATCATGTCGATTTTGGTGATGGTACCCCCCCGTTGAAACATATTGCAAATGCACAAAAGTCAACTAGCAAGTCAGTGTCCATCAGTCAATTGGATATTGTCAGACACCAAACTGATACCATCTGACACTAAACTCACTTTTTCCAACTCCTTTAGAAGCCAACTATAACATATTTCAGAGCAGGCCCAAAATTCACAGCGCCTTCCATTTAAACCATAATAAAACAAATAATACGTAGTTATGTTCTAGCTGCGGGTCCAGTTCTCACATTATGTTTAGCCCTATGTGAGGCGACCTCGAATCCTAAGTTTCGGCTCGATAGGTCATTCGGTGCCCGAGCAATACCTTAATTGGTGCTGAAAATCCACTTTTTTCATTGCCTTGCTACGGGGTCCTTGAATGAGCAATCAAACAGGCTCGTTGGGGTCTGACTCTATGGGCCGAGCCGGTTTCAATGCACCTAGTCTTGAGACTCTGGGACTTTTCTAAATGTCGTCCGTTTCGTTGAGCTGAAAATGAATTGAAAACATAGCAAATACACGAGGCTGTTTATCGGTCTGAGAACCTTCTAGAGCCACATAACTCACCGTGCACAATCGACCTGAGGTCTAGAACAGGTTTGTAAAGTTTCAGAACTCTAAGTCTGACGGTTCTTTAAAAGTTGGAACAAAAGTAACTACTACAGGCACTGTCTGCCTCTTAGCCCCTCAGTGTGTCCCTCCATCATTTCTGTTTGGGTGTGTAAATTTTTCTTTGAAATCTGATGGGACTAATGACTGATTTACAGTTCAGGAGGGTTGCCTAATCACAATTATGAAGTTTTGGAAAGATTTGACATTTTTAACCCTTCAAAACAGCCCATTTGACACCAATTATGGCACTTCCGGTTGGCACAGGAAGCTGAAAGTAAAGACATATACTCACTGGAGTATGCTGTTACAGAATCCTGAGTTTTAAGTCTATATGTTAAAAATTGACTGATTTACATAGGGCTGAATGCACTATTTCTCTCAAATTGCAGGGTGCTTATTGCAAACACTTTTAGGGTGATTTTAACCACTTCCGGTTGCTCCAGGAAGCTTAGAATCGACACAGGTAGACCTCATGGTGGCCTAATGGACTGTCATCAAAGACAGGTTCATAAGACATTCATAACCCACATAGGCTTCAGGTTGAATTTAGGGGAGCAGTCAATGTATTCCTATGGGGCGAAATGTCATTGTAAACTGTTTGATGTAAACACCTTCTTTTAACTGTGAAGGGTTAATGCCACAAGCTCAAGGATAGGCTTGCACAGATCGGGAGGACCTTAAGAACATTCCTGAGGTGAAATTGTGTTTCTAACCTTAACGGTTCTCTCTCTGTCTCCCAAAAGCAAATAAAATTGACATTGAGGTCAAAAGGTCATTCGTGTCCGTTCTCTTGTAACGGTCGCTGCGCTCAGACCGAGTGAGCTACGGTCAAGCGGGGCATCTCGTTGAACTCGGCACGGCCTAGGCATAATGGGAATGCCATTGCCGGCTTTGTGTGTCTTTAAGCACCGTACTTTTTCACTCCATCATTGCTTTGTGTGTGTGTTTTTGTGTGAGAGAGAGCTTTCCTTTGACATCTGCTTAGAGAAATGACTGATTTACAGTTCATGAGGCTTGTCTAATCACACAAATGAAGTTTTGAAAAGTTCTGACCTTTTTAACCCTTCGAAACAGCACCATGACACCATTTTAAGGCACTTCCGGTTGGCACAGGAAGCTATAGGTAAACACATATCTTGACTGGGGTATGCTGTTACAGAATCCTGAGTTTTAAGTCTATACGTTAAGAATTGACTGATCTACATAGGGTTGAATGCAGTGATTTTCAAAATTGCAAGTCATGTATATCTGGACACTTTTTAGGGTGATTTTAACCACTTCCGGTTGCTCCAGGTAGCTTAAAATCAACACAGGTAGACCTCATAGTAGCCTGATGGATTGTTATCAAAGACAGGTTCATAAGACATTCATAACCCACATAGGCTTCAGGTTGAATTTAGAGGAGCAGTCAATGTATTCCTATGGGGCGAAATGTCATTGTAAAATGTTTGATGTAAACGCCTTCTTTTAACTGTGAAGGGTTAATGCCACAAGGTCAAGGTTAGGCTTGCACAGATCGGGAGGACCTTAGGATTGTTCCTGAGGTGAAATTGTGCTTCTAACCTTAACGGTTCTCTCTCTGTCTCCCAAAAGCAAATAAAATTGACATTGAGGTCAAAAGGTCATTCGTGTCCGTTCTCTTGTAACGGTCGCTGCGCTCAGACCGAGCGAGCTACGGTCAAGCGGGGCATCCCGTTGAACTCGGCACGGCCTGGAGAATATGGCAATGTCATTTTAGTGGTGATTTCAGAATGCTATTTTGGTGCATTCATGGAAGGCGCTGTGAATTTTGGGCCTGCTCTGAAATATGTGATAGTTGGCTTCTAAAGGAGTTGTAAAAAGTGAGTTTGGAGTCAGATGGTATCAGTTTGGTGTCTGAAAATATCCAATTGACTGATGGACACTTGCTAGTTGACTTTTGTTGACACTTGCTAGTTGACTTGCTAGTCGACTTTTGTACATTTGCAATATGTTTCAACGGGGAGGTACCATGAGGAAAAAGCGACATGATGAAATTTCACGCAACGAGCGTTGGAGAGGAACCACTATCACTGCCCGGCCATCCTGAGGTCATCAGGACGTTGACTTTTGTATTTCTAAAGTATTTAAAGAATGCACGTTACATTTGCAATATGATTCAACATCACATCATATTGCAAATCTAACGTGCATTTGCAATATGATGTGATGTTGAATCATATTGCAAATGTAACGTACATTCTCTTAAATACTTTAGAAATGCAAAAGTCAACGGTCTGATGACCTCAGGATGGCCGGGCAGTGATAGTGGTTCCTCTCCATCGCTCGTTTCGTGAAATTTCATCATGTCGCTTTTTCCTCATGGTACCTCCCCGTTGAAACATATTGCAAATGTACAAAAGTCAACGAGCAAGTCAGTGTCCATCAGTCAAATAGATATTTTCAGACACCAAACTGATACCATCTGACTCCAAACTCACTTTTTCCAACTCCTTTAGATGCCAACTATAACATATTTCAGAGCAGGCCCAAAATTCACAGCGCCTTCCATTTAAACCATAATAAAACAAATAATACGTAGTTATGTTCTAGCTGCGGGTCCAGTTCACACATTATGTTTAGCCCTATGTGAAGCGACCTCGAATCCCAAGTTTCGGCTCGATAGGTCATTCGGTGCCCGAGCAAAACCCTAATTGGTGCTGAAATTCCACTTTTTTCATTGCCTTGCTACGGGGTCCTTGAATGAGCAATCAAACAGGCTCGTTGGGGTCTGTCTCTATGGGCCGAGCCGGTTTCAACGCACCTAGTCTTGAGACTCTGGGACTTTTCTAAAGGTCGTCCGTTTCGTTGAGGTCAAAATGAATTGAAAACATGGCAAATACACGAGGCTTTTTATCGATCCGAGAACCTTCTAGAGTCATATAATTCACCGTGCACAATCGACCTGAGGTCTAGAACAGGTTTGTAAATTTTCAGAACTCTAGGTCTGACGGTTCTTTAAAAGTTGGAACAAAAGTAACTACTGCAGGCACTGTCTGCCTCTTAGCCCCTCAGTGTGTCCCTCCATCATTTCTGTGTCGGTGTGTATTTTTTTTTGTTGAAATCTGATGGGATGAAGAACTGATTTACAGTTCATGAGGGTTGTCTATTCACATATATGAAGTTTTGGAAAGATTTGACATTTTTAACCCTTCGAAACAGCCCATTTGACACCAGTTATGGCACTTCCGGTTGTCACAGGAAGCTATAAATAAACGCATATCATCACTGGAGTAGGCTGTTACAGAATCCTGAGTTTTAAGTCTGTATGTTAAAAATTGACTGATTTACATAGGGCTGAATGCACTATTTCTCTCAAACTGCAGGTTGGCTATGGCAAACACTTTTAGGGTGATTTAACCACTTCCGGTTGCTCCAGGAAGCTTAGAATCGACACAGGTAGACCTCATGGTGGCTTGATGGACTGACATCAAAGACAGGTTCATAAGACAATCATAACCCACATAGGCTTTAGGTTGAATTTAGAGGTGCAGTCAATGTATTCCAATGGGGAGACATTTCATTGTAAACTATTTGATGTAAACACCTTCTTTTAACTGTGAAGGGTTAATGCCACAAGGTCAGGGTTAGGCTTGCACAGATCGGGAGGACCTTAAGAACACTCCTGAGGTGAAATTGTGTTTCTAACCTTAACGGTTCTCTCTCTGTGTCCCAAAAGCAAATGAAATTGACATTGAGGTCAAAAGGTCATTTGTGTCCGTTCTCTTGTAACGGTCGCTGCGCTCAGACCGAGCGAGCTACGGTCAAGCGGGGCGTCTCGTTGAACTCGGCACGGCCTAGAGATAATAGTAATGCCATTGTGGGCTTTGTGTGTCTTTAAGCACCGTACTTTTTCACTCCATCCTTCCTTTTTGTGTGTGTGTGTTTGTGTGAGAGAGCTTTTCTTTGACATCTGTTGGGAAAAATGACTGATTACAGTTCATGAGGGTTGTCTAATCACACAAGTGAAGTTTTGAAAAGATCTGACCTTATTACCCTTCAAACCTGACCCTGTGGCACAATTTTAAGGTACTTCCAGTTGACATAGGAAGCTGAAATTGAACACATACCCTCCTTGGCGTAGGCTCTTATATAATATTGAGTTTTAAGTCTTTATGTTAAGAACTGACTTATTTAAAGAGGGTTAAATGAGTGTGTGTTATTTCATAAAATCATATAAAATCACAGGATTCTCGCAGAGCTTCGAGACCCACTTTAAAAATGTACGTCTGAACACACTGCAACTGGATCTGTGATTTTTTTGAAAAAAAAATTCCTCTTTGTGAACATCACCAAACGGTCAATGTACGATTTCTCTTAAATTACGATAGATAAATGGCTGGTTCTTTTTTTCCTGACACCGTATGCTTATGTACTTTGACATGAAGCGGTCAAATTAGCACCCTACTTGCGTTTTAACCCTTTAATCCCAGAAAAATGGCCATAACTCAAAAAGCGCCGAGGTCTCGACGCCATCTTGTTCGGGGCCAACTGCCCATTACTCCAAACCTACGCTCGCCGAGTTTCGTCTTCGAAATATTTTCAGTTTAGGAGAAAAGGCCGCGCTCGTTTGCCACGTGCTCGTGCGCCTGCAATATGATTTATTTTCCCTCTTGTGGGAATTTTCGAGAATGCAGAAAAAAGTCAAAAATTTGTCATTTTTATAAAACGGAAACCGAAAGTCCGAGACGTTTTTTTGAGTGACTTCCTGAAAGAGCTCTCCGCCGCCCACGGCCCGACGCCGTCCGCGATTTTCTGCGACGTCGTAAGACGTCAGGTAAGGGACCGTACATTTGCAATGGGACTTTCTTCACTAACCATACGGCTCCCGTCTCACACTTCCCTTAAGGTATGTTAGCTGACATGTACTAATTAAGTGACTATCAGTGACTGACATAACAAGAGGAAGACTGCTGATGCACAACGCACATTTCGAAATTGCACCTTGTGTAGTCTACTATTCAAACTCGCAACAGGAAGTTGAGACCCCGACTGGAGTAAAACAATATGAGGGCCTTCAAAAGGTGGGCAGTGGGCCGCATGCCCATCCATGTAGAGCGTTATTAGGGGTAGTGGGCCACTCACTTGATGTGCTACTGATCTCCTGCCCAGCTGGAGTAGGGTCTGCTCCCATACCTGGATTCATCTTCCCATTAGGAATGGGCTGCGTGGAGGCTTTATGGGGATAACAGGGAGAGACAGTGTTAAACAAACATCTCTAACGTCTCACACATGGTTTACACGTAGATGCCAACTTCAGGAATCATGTCATGAATATAATCATTTGATGACCAGGAATCATGTGCTACTACAGGGCTGATTTATTAGCTGTGGAATGCACCGAACATACTAAGGAATGCAGAACTGTTCCTTTGGGGCAGAGTTGGAACCTGAGAGTTGGAACCTGAGAGTTGGAACCTGAGAGTTGGAACCTGAGAGTTGGAACCTGAGAGTTGGAACCTGAGAGTTGGAACCTGAGAGTGAATGCCAACATTTCATTGAAAAGTGATTTGTCTATGTAACCCAGAAGTAAAATCTTGAGTAATTTGGTCACCTGCGTGAATCTGTTCATGGAATATTATAACGTGATTTATGAATTATTGATGAGTAAGTGACATTGTGCCAAGTGGAATAAAGAGAGCAATGTAATACACTGCCCATAACTTTAACCAGTCACAGAACAGGTCGTGATTTTTGATCTGAGATTCTCTCTCATAGGGTAAATCAATGTCACCATATTCCTCACACAGGGCTCTGGTGGAAAGGTAGTGCATGATTTGGTTGAATGGGGAGCTATTCCCCATAGAAATAGGCCTATGTCCTCTGCCGGAACCGGATCAACTCCCATGTCCACCCTTCCTACTGTCGTCCTCTCTACCACTTAGAAACTGTCTCAAAATACAGAAAAAAATGCAATAATAAGAATCCAACCATAATGTGATATAATTCACATAATAAAAGCTAGTGAGGCAGCAGATGTTATTTTATAACCCAACCTGGGTTTCACTAATCAGGATGAATATATAGCTCAGTGTTGCACAGCAGTACTATAAACAGTTTACATTAAACCATTTATGCAGAGAGAGGTCACGTAAAGCATTGAGAATTTGAGCCAGTGCAGACGCAGAGTTGTGAGGAAGAGTCATTCTGTGACACTGTCAGTAGTGTTCCTCTCTTTCTCCCTCTCCCTTATCTGGTCACAACAGGGGGAGCCCTCTTCAAACAAACTCTTCAGAGGACACGCACAGAAAGACAAACTTTCAAGTCTCTATGGAATATGTTTTCATGAATCTGAGTGTAATTAAAATACAGCTTTACTGTTTTGATTCTAGCTTCTTATTTCAGCAACCAGAGCTGACTATGTAAATACAAATGAATCCTTGCACTTTAAAATGTTTCTATAAAGTGGGGTATAGCTTTTATAACTGTTACCATATGTCCTATATAACACTAAATGCCCAAACATAGTGAGCTACAAACAACAGTTGAAATTGAAGTGAGAGTTCTGAGTTTTAATCCACAATCATTTTCACACCCCAACACCAGGGGGCGAGGTTAGTTCTCTAACTTTCCAGAGTCGGACCAAACTTTGTTGTGTGTGGGTGGTCGGCCATCTGTTACAAGAATCCTTCTCAAGAAAATGTTAGGGATAGTTCTAAATGTCAAAAGGTCATTCAGTTTCAACAGGTAAATATGGTGTTAGTTCTGCTCTTCACTTTTTTAATATGAACATTTTTAACATCTCAGCTGCAGAGGAAAGTCGTAGAAGACTGTATTAGAGATTGCATGATAATGCATCCTGACAGAAGTTTTGAGGAGAATGACGAGCATGCAGATGTGCAGTATATTTAGAGATTCATATGATTAAATGAATCACCTTCAAAGCACTAAATGTTTGAGTCGCCTTGGAAACAGTAGAAAAGTCCAGTATGGACAGAGAAGAGAAGTGATATTATAGTGATGTGTTTTAGTGATTCTGGCAAGACCAGTTCTTACATGGCGTTGATCCGTACAGTAGAACTGAAGATGTTTAGTTGATACATCTGTAAAAGTCTTGTACAACTTTCAGGATATTTTGTTTTCTTATATAGATTCATGTCATAGTATTAAAGTTTCATCGTGGAGATTTGTCTATGTTTTTGTTGGTGTTTTTTTGTTGGAATAAAAGTTGTCAAAGTATATTTATATTAGGCTAAACGTGCTATTTGACGTGCTATTTGAAATAATCATTCACACATTCTACCCTTTGAAAATTCTTTAGTTTAGGCTTCCTAACCACAGCCCACCACGTTTCTCTCTCTGGGGTGTCACCAGGTGTCTAAAGAAGAACACCTTCCTGTATATAAATATTTCAGTTTTAATGTCATGTGCACAAGTACAGTGAAATGCCTTTCTTGGAAGCTCCAAACCCAACAATACAGTAACCAATATCAATGTAGCACTAAAAATAACATAAGGTATTCACACAAATTCGCTCTCTCACAGGTGATAACACTGACTGGACAAAGGTTGCTAGTTCAACATTTTGCCAAAAGCAATGCATTAATGTACAAAAGGACATTCTACCCTTTGAAAATTCTGCACTTGAGTATTGAAACAGCTTTTTCTTAGGCTCAGGGGAAGCTTTGTGGTGGTGAGCTGTCATCCTGTCAGAGCAATCCTATGACAAACATCCTATGACAAACATGTTTTATAAATGTTATGTTTTACTGTTCTGACATGAGAGATGATTTACTTGAGATGTATTTGTATTTTAAAGTGTGCTATTTTATTGAAATAAATTGTCAGCATTTTTTTCAAGATACCAAACTGAACGACAAAGCAAAAAACAGCATTATGTATGTAATATTATGTATGTTACAAACAGTCTTTCCTTACCTTGTACCTCCACCTCCTCCTGTAAATCCTCCTCTCTGACCCGACCCTGTGGTTCTCCTGGCTCTTTAACAGGTGGTGCCATAGAAGAGGCCCCCTCCTCCTCTGAGGCAGAAGGCAACATCCCAGACACAGTGGTTTCTTCCATCTCAGTGACCATCACAGGGTGCTCCGTGGGGCTGGCTTCCTGGGTCTCATTCCCCTCAACCTGCTCTTTAATGACAGAGCTTTCTGTGGCTGCCCCTTCTGAAGCATCACCCTCAGCCCATGCTGTTGGCTTTACTGGGCTGGCCTCAGTGGGTGCAGGCTGGTCTGTGTCCACTGCTTCCATTACCTCAGTGGTGCTCTCTGCTCCCTTTTCTCCAGGGGCGGAGGTGGTGTCCTGGGTGTCAGGCTCGGGGTTGACGGTGGCCTCAGGCTGGGCTCCATCCTCAGGGCCTGTGTGAAAAACAGACCAGAGATATTCTGTACCAGTCAAATGCTTGGACACACCGACTCATTCAAGGGTTTTACTTAATTTGTACTATTTTCTACATTGCAGAATAATAGTGAAGACATCAAAACTATGAAATAACACATATGGAATCATGTACTAACCAAAAAAGTGTTAAACAAATCAAAATATATTTCCTATTTTAGATTCTTTAAAGTAGCCACCTTTTGCCTCGAGGACAGCTTTGCACACTCTTGGCATTCTCTCGGACATCCTAGTAGTGAATATCTGAGGAAATCCATTCTGTCAAAAATCCAGAGGAAGATAGTGTAGGCCCTGTCCAGGGGCTATACTTGTACATCAAGCTGCCATATGCTACAGAATCAGGACATAGGCTCCTGCCCCTATGGGCCGTTCTGGCTTAGATAATCCTTACTTGTCCAAGGCTTACTTACTACTAGATAGTGGGCAAAAAGACAAATTCAACTCCATCTTTCAACTAATAAGATGTTGATGTTGCCAATTAATTTAATGATTACTTCATTGGCAAAGTGGGCAAACCTTAGGCGGGAAATGCCAACAACAAAAGCATTGCAAGTTTGAATTTAGTAAAGTTAGTGTGGGAGAGGAGGAAAATGTTTTGTTATTGATCAGTAATGACAAACATCCTGGCATTGACAACTTAGATGGAAAGCTACTGAGGATGGTAGCTAACTCTATAGCCACTCTTATCTGTCATATCTTTTATCTGAGCCTAGAAGAAAGTCTTTGTCCTCAGACCTGGAGGGAAGCCAAAGTCATTCCGCTACTTAAGAGTGGTAAAGTGGCCTTTACTGGTTCTAACTGCAGACCTATCAGCTTGATGAAAACAAATTAACAGCAGACTTTCAGCATGCTTATAGAGTAGAGCACTCTACATGTACGGCACTGACTCAAATGACTAATGATTGGTTGAAAGAAATTGATAATAAGAAGATTGTGGGAGTTGTACTGTTAGATTGCAGTGCATACTTTGATATTATTGACCATAAACTGTTGTTGAGAAAATGTATGTGTTATGGCTTTTCAACCTCTGCCATATCGTGAATCCAGAGCTATCTATCTAATAGAACTCAGAGGGTTTTCTTTAATGGAAGCTTCTGTCACGACTTCCGCCGAAGTCGGTCCCTCTCCTTGTTCGGGCGGTGTTCGGCGGTCGACGTCACCGACCTTCTAGAGATCACTGATCCATTTTTCATTTTCCATTGGGTTTGTCTTGTCTTCCATCACACCTGGTTCCAATCCCATCAATTACATATTGTGTATTTAACCCTCTGTTTCCCCTCATGTCATTGTCGGTGATTGTTTGTTGTATGTATTGGTGCTTATTATATTCTGGTGTGTGACAGGTTTTGTACCCACTTTCATTATTTTTGTATATGTTACTTATTAAACGACTCCGTTTATACCAAGTTCGTTCTCCTGCGCCTGACTTCCCTGACACCAGCACGCACCCTTTACAGCGTCTCTAATGTCAAACATGTAAAGTGTTGTGTACCACAGGGCAGTTCTCTAGGCTCTCTACTCTTTTCTAATTTTACCAGTGAACTGCCACTGGTAATAAACAATGCATGTGTGTCCATATATGCTGGTGATTCAACCATGTACACATCAGCAACCACAGCTAATGCAACCACAGCTAATGAAGTCACTGAAAACCTTTACAAAGAGTTACAGTTTGTTATCTTCTCTAAGATAGGGGACAGCATTCGGAATTTTGGATGAAAAGCGTGCCCAAATTAAACTACCTGCTACTCGGGCCCAGAAGCTAAGATATGCGTATTATTATGTAGATTTGGATAGAAAACACTCTGAAGTTTCTAAAACCGTTTGAATCATGTCTGTGAGTATAACAGAACTTATTTGGCAGGCAAAACCCAGAGGACAAACCATTCAGATATTTTTTATTTTTGAGGTCACTCTCTTTTCAATGTGTTTTCATTGGGAATCCAGATTTCCAATCGACTTTCTTGCAGTTCCTATCGCTTCCACTGGATATCAACAGTCTTTAGAAATTGGTTGAGGTTTTTCCTTTGAGAAATGAAGAAGTAGCACTGTTCAGAACGAGACTAGAGGGAAGTGTAATCTTTGTTAGAGGCGCGTTACACAGAGGCTCGCTACACATTGTTTTCCTCCGGTATTGAACACAGTATATCCCGTCTTAAATTAGATCAATTATTTACGTAAAAAAATACCTAAAGTTGTATTAGGAAGTAGTTTGAAATGTTTGGACAAAGCTTACAGGTAACTTTTGTAGTCATGTTGCGCGAGTTGGAACCGGTGTTTTTCTGGATCAAACGCGCCAAATAAATGGACATTTTGGATATATATTGACGGAATTAATCGAACAAAAGGACCATTTGTGATGTTTATGGGACATATTGGAGTGCCAACAGAAGAAGCTCGTCAAAGATAAGGCATGAATTATATCTTTATTTCTGCGTTTTGTGTCGCGCCTGGAGGGTTGAAATATGATTGTATATGTTTGTTTGCTGGGGTGCTGTCCTCAGATAATAGCATCGTTTGCTTTCGCCGTAAAGCCTTTTTGAAATCTGACACGTTGGCTGGATTCACAACAAGTGTAGCTTTAATTTGGTGTATTGCATGTGTGATTTCATGAACATTTTATTTTTATAGTAATTTATTTGAATTTGGTGCTCTGCATTTTCACTGGATGTTGGCCAGTTGGGAAGCTAGCGTCCCACATATCCCAGAGAGGTTATGGAATGGGTGGCCAATAATAAACTGGTCTTGAAAATCTCTAAAACTAAGAGCATTATATTTGGTACAAATCATTCCCTAAGTTCTAGACCTCAGCTGAATCTGGAAATGGATGGTGTGGCTGTTGAACAAGTTGAGCAGACTAAAATATTTGGTATTACCTTAGATTGGAAACTGTCATGGTCAAAACATATAGATTCAATGGTTGTAAAGATGGGGAGAAGTATGTCTGTAATAAAGAGATGCTGTGCTTTTTTGACACCACACTCCACAAAGCAAGTCGTGCAGGCTCTAGTTTTTTCTTATCTTGATTATTGTCCAGTCATATGGTCAAGTGCTGCAAAGAAAGACCTAGTTAAGTTGCAGCTGGCCCAGAACAGAGCGACACGTCAAACTCTTCATTGTAATCAGAGGGATAATATTAATACTATGCATGCCAGGTGCTCTTGGCTAAGAGTTGAGGAAAGACTGACTGCGTCACTTCTTGTTTTTATAAGAAACATTACTGTGTTGGAAATTCCAAATTGTTTGTCAACTTACACACAGCACTGATACACACACTTACCCCACCAGCCATGCCACCAGGGGTCTATTCAAAGTCCCCAGGTCCAGAACACATTCAAGGAAACATACAGTATTATACAGAACCATGAGTGCATGAATCTGGGGCGGCAGGTATCCTAGTGCATTAGAGCATTGGGCCAGTAACCGAAAGGTTGCTAGATAAAATCCCCGAGCTGACAAGGTAAAATCTGTTGTTCTGCCCCTGAACAAGGCAGTTAACCCACTGTTCCTAGGCCGTCATTGAAAATAAGAATTTGTTCTTAACTGACTTGCCTAGTTAAATTAAGGTTAAATAAAAAATAAGAATCTCCCTTCCATTGTCTATAGCGCAAGTGAACAGCAAACCTGGTTTCAAAAAACAAGTAAAGCAACAGCTCATGGCACAATGCCTCTCCCCCATGTGACCTACTTGTTGTGTGTATGTACCGTATGTGTAACTGATATACACGCACACACACTACATGTTAAATTGGAATATATTTTCGTTATGTGTCGGACCCTAGTAAGACAGTAGCTATTGGCATTGGCTAATGGGGATCCTAATAAATCAAAGTGTAACCGCGGAATGGCATACTGTATGAAATACAGAGGTGACGGAAAAGGTTATGATTTTGATGATTCTATTGATTGTGGTGTTGATGACGTGACTGGTGAAAAAGACAGGACTGACCTGCAGCATCTGAAGCAAGGTCTACATCTGTCACCTGAACACTCTCTGGTCCTGTTGAATCAAGGTTGATGGCCGCATCACAGTTCTTGTCAGACAAATCTGTCAAAAACAGAGGTTGGGATCAGGGATGAGAAACATAGCACAAATGTGTAATTATCTTCAGCATATATTATAGTCCAAGTTCTAAGAATGGCGAGGATGGCAAGAGTCATTAAGATTTATGTGTGTTTTAAGGGATCATTGTGCCAAAACTAGGCCCAGTTTCCGGACGACACATGCATTTCTCAAATCAACACATAGGGAGAACTTTCACTAAGTGCGTTGTTGGAGCATGTGTCGATACTGGTAGGATCGGGAGAAAGGCAGCGCTAATCTTGGATGAGCTTTCTCCATTCAAATCTTCCCATAACATTGGAATTACTTACTGACGACGGATCAGCTCCTAGAGAAATATTATCACTTATATGGCTGCTAATATTGCTGCTTTTTCTAATGCTTACCTTTAATAATGCACTAAATCACAGATTTGGGACATCATTGCGCACATTTGTTTTTACACATCATGAAACATATACTGAAAAATTACAGACAATAGCCTACAATTAGCAAAATAGAACTCGGTTGAACATGAAATAGATTTTAATATGAGTTAAATATATAGGCCTATGTGTGTCACGCCCTGGCCTTAGTATTCTTTGTTTTCTTTATTATTTTAGTTAGGTCAGGGTGTGACATGGGGAATGTATGTGTTTTTTGTAGTGTCTAGGGTGGTGGTAAAGTTTAGGGGGTTTATTAGAGTAGTTGGGTTCATGTTTAGTATAGAAGTCTAGCTGTGTCTATGGTTGAGTGTAGGTATCTAGGAAAGTCTATGGTTGCCTGAATTGGGTCTCAATTAGAGACAGCTGGTTATTGTTGTCTCTGATTGGGAGCCATATTTAAGGCAACCATAGGCTTTAGCTGTTTGTGGGGAATTGTCTATGTCGATGTTCTATGGTGCATGTATGCACTTAGTTCTTGCTTAGCTTCACGTTCGTCTGTTTGTTGTTTTTGTTTCGGTTTTTTCCTTCTTCTAATAAAGAGAAGATGTACTTTCCACGCGCTGCGCCTTGGTCCTCTCTCAGTCCCTTTGACGATCGTGACAGAATTCCCCACCAATCTACGACCAAGCGGCGTGTCAAGCGGCAACAGGATCCACCTACACAGGATTCATGGACATGGGAGGAGATACTGGATGGTAAGGGGCCTTGGGCACAACCGGGAGAATATCGCCTCCCTCGTGAAGAGCTGGAGGCAGCTAAAGCCGAGAGGAGGCGATATGAGGAGGCAGCACGGAAGCAAGGCTGGAAGCCCGTGAGTACAACCCAAAAATTTCTTGGGGGGGGCCTTAAAGGGAGTGTGGCGAAGTCAGGTAGGAGACCTGCGCCTACTCCCTGTACTTACCGTGGAGAGCGAGAGTACGGGCAGACACCGTGTTACGCAGTAGAGCGCATGGTGTCTCCTGTACACGTGCATAGCCCGGTTCGGTACATTCCAGCTCCACGTATCGGCCGGGCTAGATTGAGCGTTGAGCCGGATGTCATGAAGCCGGTCCAACGTATCTGGTCACCAGTGCGTCTCCTCGGGCCGGCGTACATGGCACCAGCCTTACGCATGGTGTCCCCGGTTCGCCTACATAGCCCGGTGCGGGTTATTCCACCTCCCCGCACTGGTCGGGCGACGGGGAGCATACAACCAGGTAAGGTTGGGCAGGCTCAGTGCTCAAGGGAGCCAGTACGCATGCACGGTCCGGTATTTCCGGCGCCACCTCCCCGCCCCGACCCAGTACCACCAGTGCCTCCTCCACGCACTAGCCCTATGGTGCGTGTCTCCAGCCCTTTGCCACCGGTGCCTACACCACGCACCAAGCCTCCTGTGTGTCCCCAGAGTCCTGTGCGTCCTGTTGTTGCTCCCCGCACTAGCCCTGAGATGCGTGTCCCCAGCCCGGTACCACCAGTTCCGGCACCACGCACTAGGCCTAATGTGCGTCTCCAGGGTCCAGTATGCCCTGTTCCTTCTCCCCGCACTAGCCTGAAGGTGCGTGTCCCCAGCCCGGTAACACCAGTTCCGGCACCACGCACCAGGCCTACAGTGCGCCTCAGCCGGCCAGAGTCTGCCGTCTGCACAGCGGGGCCTGAACTGCCCGTCTGCCAAGCGCCATCTGAGCCACCCGTCTGCCCAGCGCCATCTGAGCCATCCGTCTACCCAGCGCCATCTGAGCCATCCGTCTACCCAGCACCATCTGAGCCATCCGTCTGCCCCGAGCCGTCAGAGCCGTCCGTCTGTCCCGAGCCGTCAGAGCCGTTCATCAGTCAGGAGCCGCTAGAGCCATTCGTCAGTCAGGATCTGCCAGAGCCGCCAACCAGACAGGATCTGCCAGAGCCGCCAACCAGACAGGATCTGCCAGAGCCGCCAACCAGACAGGATCTGCCAGAGCCGCCAACCAGACAGGATCTGCCAGAGCCGCCAACCAGACAGGATCTGCCAGAGCCGCCAACCAGACAGGATCTGCCAGATCCGCCAACCAGACAGGATCTGCCAGATCCGTCAGCCAGCCATGAGCAGCCAGATCCGTCAGCCAGCCATGAGCAGCCAGATCCGTCAGCCAGCCATGAGCAGCCAGATCCGTCAGCCAGCCATGAGCAGCCAGATCCGTCAGCCAGCCATGAGCAGCCAGATCCGTCAGCCAGCCATGAGCAGCCAGATCCGTCAGCCAACCATGAGCCGTCCAGCCAGGATCCGCCAGAGCCGTCCAGCCAGGATCCGCCAGAGCCGTCATCCAGCCAGGATCCGTCCCTCAGTCCGGAGCTGCCGTCCCTCAGTCCGGAGCTGCCCCTTATCCTGGTGCTGCCCCTTATCCTGGTGCTGCCCCTTATCCTGGTGCTGCCCCTTATCCCGGTGCTGCCCCTTATCCCGGTGCTGCCCCTTATCCCGGTGCTGCCCCTTAGTCCAGTGCTGCCCCTTAGTCCGGTGCTGCCCCTTAGTCCGGTGCTGCCCCTTAGTCCGGTGCTGCCCCTTAGTCCGGTGCTGCCCCTTAGTCCGGTGCTGCCCCTTAGTCCGGTGCTGCCCCTTAGTCCGGTGCTGCCCCTTAAACCAGTGGGGTTAATGTGGAGGGTGGCCATTTGGAGGAGGCTACGGAGGCGGGTAGTGACTGTGGTGGGGTGGGGACCACGACCAGTGCCGGAGCCGCCGCCGTGGACGAACGCCCACCCAGACCCTCCCCTAGACTGTGTGCTGGTGCGCCCGGAGTTCGCACCTTAAGGGGGGGGTTATGTCACGCCCTGGCCTTAGTATTCTTTGTTTTCTTTATTATTTTAGTTAGGTCAGGGTGTGACATGGGGAATGTATGTGTTTTTTGTAGTGTCTAGGGTGGTGGTAAAGTTTAGGGGGTTTATTAGAGTAGTTGGGTTCATGTTTAGTATAGAAGTCTAGCTGTGTCTATGGTTGAGTGTAGGTATCTAGGAAAGTCTATGGTTGCCTGAATTGGGTCTCAATTAGAGACAGCTGGTTATTGTTGTCTCTGATTGGGAGCCATATTTAAGGCAACCATAGGCTTTAGCTGTTTGTGGGGAATTGTCTATGTCGATGTTCTATGTTGCATGTATGCACTTAGTTCTTGCTTAGCTTCACGTTCGTCTGTTTGTTGTTTTTGTTTCGGTTTTTTCCTTCTTCTAATAAAGAGAAGATGTACTTTCCACGCGCTGCGCCTTGGTCCTCTCTCAGTCCCTTTGACGATCGTGACAATGTGCTATGTATCCTATAATGTATGTATATTTTTTGATTGCAGTCATATCATTGTCTCTATGTTTCGCGGAGATCTTCTGTGTATAAATCACTCAAATAACGGAGGACAAAACAGAACAAAAATTCTGATAAAACTGCAGATCCTCGCAATATAATGACAACTCTTAATAAAGATTGTTTAAAAAGAAGACCAGCTTTATACGACAATAAAACGAAGGGCAAAAAAGCATCTATTAACGCACTGTTCTATAAGTGGTCTGAGGCAGTTGGTAATTAATGAGTGTTTTCAAGTTCAACTTAAGTTACAATAGTTTGGAGAAACAGCTCTAAAAATTAACGATGCTCCTACAAAGGCTCTAACAATTATCTTAGCATTAACATACTTTTGGGAAGCCAGATCCTGGTCAATATGAACTATGAAAAAATAAAAACTCACCTGATGCATTGAAACAGAAGGCATCAAAGGGTTGTTCCGGAGAGACATGATGGAAGAAGACCCCAGTCGTGTTGTTTTCACAGTTAACACGAGCCTTTTGTCTGAGGATGGTGGTGTTTCCGTTGCTGATCCAACCATATCTAGAATCAAATGGCAAATAGAATTTAAGATCCAATTGCTATAGTATGTTAGCCATTAGCTTTAGAATGTTTGTAGCTTACACCACAAAATTATCAGCAATACTTAAGAAATATGTCAAATATAGGCAAAAAAGTATGTAGTTAAAGTAGAGGTGAAGCAAGATAACACAATACTTTTTATTTTCGGTGTGTCCTTGTACTTGATCTAAATAGGAGATTAAATGTCAATTAAGTTAAACAATCATTTATATTGACACAATAAATCAATACTGCTAGCAGTGTTTAAGTTGAGATAAGGAACACCATACAAGGCTCCGTAATCATACAATTTATTGACCATTACCGTTTTCCCTGCAAAACCCCCCGAAACCGAAAGGTCCATGTTGGTCTATGCTGGTCAGTGCTGGTCTGACTAGCATGATCTAGCTGGTAAGGCTGTATGACTACCTAGTCAAGCTGTTGATGCTGGTGACCAGCTCATGCTGGTATGCTGGTGATGCTGGTATGCTGGTGACCAAGCTTGTCCATGCTGGTCAAGCATGGTCTAGTTGGTCAAGCTGGTCTGACCAGCATGGTCTAGCTGGTAAAACCACGCCCATCATTATCATATTTCCCAGAATCCTCTATTGCAGTTAGATTTTTTTATTGTTTTTATTCAATATCTGTGTTTTTGCATGTACATTGATTGATTCATTAGTTTTATGCTACACAAAGAAAAATTACATAAATGTTTCTAAACGAATCCAATCTGTTAGTTGGATTGAATGCACCGTTACTGAAATGGTTGTCCAGTTTAGATGTTTAGGTAGTCTCAATTATTCATCATCCTAACCCATACTGAACAGTTTCAATTGTTGGATATCCCCACTCTGTCTGGATACTAATAGGAATGAAGCATCACTTTGTAAGCCAGCATAATGTGACTTGCAGGCCTTTTGATATGTATTATATTGTCTTAAATAATTAGGCACTTTGGTGCTGGTTTTTCTGGTGACCAGCTAGTACTGGTCATCAGCATATCAACTTCACCAGCATAAGTTGTACAGTTGCCATGGCACTCTATTGGCAGCCTAGGCAGAGAGCCCATGTATATTTTCTAAATATGGAAATATTTACGCTTTTTTAAATTAATCATTTTACTTTCTTTTTGTTTTTGAATAGCCACATGTGTATAGATTTAGTCTGGATAAACAAACAAAACATCCTTCCCAAGATTTAATTGCAAACCAGCTTTTGAAAGTTGGCAAGTAAATAATGCTAGTTACAAGCTGTTTTGATTTCAGTACATTGGCCTACATTGGGATGTTTCTACGGTCTCGATCCAAGAGTGGGACTACAGTGCCATGACAAGTTGGCAGTGAGGAATTCATTACTCAAGAGTATTTCTCCGAATTTATGTGTGGACTGAATCCTGCATGTGGAGCTAAAATACAAACTGCATCTCATTCTACAAGTGTCCTACCACTACAGAGAAGACAGACGGGGAGACTCTTTGAGCTACCTGCATGCCCCTGGACGACCTGATCTAACTGCTCAGCTCCTCCTGTTGACCACCTGCACCTCCCTCTGCTCAAACCTTGTGCTATTGACTGTCTCTCCATCTGTTGGAGGCGTGAAGTAACGTACTGAGAACTTAGTAGTCCAGACCTTCTGCATACTCACATCATTCATATTTTTTTAATGTTTGTTTTGTTTTTAAAGTGTTTCGAGATACTTGTATGTGCCGTGTACTGCAATTCAGCTTTTAGCTGCTAAGTATGGCCGAAATGTTTTTAAAAAATCACAACGAAGGCTGATTACCAGCAAAACCAGCACTAGTTACCATCATATGCTGGTCTATGCTTCTTTTTCAGCAGGGGTGTTTTTGATTTAGAGAACGTCATTCAATGAGTGATAAGCCTACCACATTTTTTTTAAACACTTACAGAAGGGATTCACAAGTATTTTTCAATGGCCATACTAGTATACCACAAACACATGTCCAATACATACGTAGCTTGATTCTAAGTGGTATGCTAGTGTGAATATTGGAACAGGACCACTAGTCTCAGGGAAACATCTTGCTGATCTCTTTCCTTTGAATCAGCTGTTGTTTACTCTTTGATAAGGCATGTCCTGCGGTTCCTAAGCAGAGGCTCTGTTATCATGAAGACAGGTGTGTGACCTCACCTGCAGGTCTCTAGGCCTTGGGCATGGGCCTCGATGACCTGTTCCCTGCTGGCAATGGTGATACCCAGGCTCTCACACAGCTTCTTGGCCAGGTCCAAGGTCAATGAGTAGCGAGTTTCTCCTTCCACGTGGAACACTCCGGCATGGCTGCAGCTACGTGATTTCACTGTAGCTGAGGGAAGGAGGAGAAGGTGAGAGAGAGGTTAGTTTTGAGGAAATTTGCCAGTGAGACACTGTGACTGCATGGCGGTCATTTTGTTACTATGAATTTGAAAACTATCATATTTCGACATCATCAAAAGACTGAAAGAACACATGGTGGAAGAAAGGTTACTTTTCAATATGTCCAAAAATAACGAGGCATTGCTCTTGTCAGGTTAGGTGGTCAGTTACACACACCTAACTAGGCACAAGCCCAACTGGTGACAAACAAAACAGATGGGTCAAACAAATTCATTTCCCACTGGCATTTGCAATAAATTTGGTATTCACAATCAAGTTTCCATCACAATTTTCCCTTTGCTCTTGGCAGGTCAGGTGGTCAGTTTCACACAACGTACTAGACACAAGATCAACTGGTGACAAATAAAACAGATGGGTGAAACAAATTCATTTCCCAGTGGTATTTGCAATAAAGTTATAATTTTTATCACAATTTTGGGTTAGCAAATGTATAACAGACATGAGAAACACACCACAGGGCACACAAATCAAATCAAATTGTATTGGTCACATACACGTATTTGCAGATGTTATTGCGGGTGTAGCAAAATGCTTGTGTTTCTAGCTCCAAAAGTGCAGAAATATCTAACAAGTAATATCTAATCATTTCACAACAATACACACAATACACTGGTTGAATCAATGTTGTTTCCACATCATTTCAATTAAATTATGTTGAACCAACGTGGAATAGACTTTGAATGACGTCTGTGCCCAGTAGGATTTAAAACCTCTTAAGGATCTGACCCTTTTTAAATTTTCATCTAAAATGACACCCAAATCTAACTGCCTGTATCTCATGACCTGAAGCAAGGATATGCATATTCTTGATATAATTTAAAAGGAAACACTTTGAAGTTTGTGGAATTGTGAAATTAATGTCGGAGAATATAACACATTAGATCTGGTAAAAGATAATACAAAGAAAAAAGCATGCGTTTTTTTCTTGTTTTTTTGTACCATCATCTTTGAAATACAAGAGAAAGGCCATAATGTATTATTCTAGCCCAGGCGCAATTTTGATTTTGGCCACTAGACTGCAGCAGTGTATGTGCAAAGTTTTAGACTGATCCAATGAATCATTGCATTTCTGTTCAAAATGTTGTATCAAGACTGCCCAAATGTGCCTAATTGGTTTAATAATACATTTTCAAGTTCATAATTGTGCACTCTCCTCAAACAATAGTACGATATCCTTTCACTGTAATAGCTACTGTCAATTGGACAGTGCAGTTAGATTAACAATAATTTAAGCTTTCTGCCCATATCAGCTATGTCTATGTCATGGGAAATGTTTTTCTTACTTACAACCTCATGCTAATCACATTAACCTATGTGTCATGTGTGCTCCCTCTCCGGCCTCGAGGTCACCAGTTGCGCATCTGTAAAAGTTTGTGAGGGTTTTAGGTGACAAGTCACATTTCTTCATCCTCCTGAGTTTGAGAGGCGCTGTCCCTTCTGTGCCTTCTTCACCACACTGTCTGTGTGGGTGGACCATTTCAGTTTTTCCGTGATATGTACGCAGAGGAACTTAAAACTTTCCACCTTCTCCACTGCTGTCCCATTGATGTGGATAGGGGGGGTGCTCCCTCTGCTGTTTCCTGAAGTCCACGATCATCTCCTTTGTTTTGATGACATTGAGTATGAGGTTATTTTCTTGATGATCGAGTTGGAGGCGTGCATGGCCACACAGTCAGGGGTGAACAGGGAGTACAGGAGGGGGCTGAACACGCACCCTTGTGGGGCCCCAGTGTTGAAGATCAGCGAAGTGGAGATGTTGTTCCCTACCTTCACCACCTGGGGGTGGCCCGTCAGGAAATCCAGGACCCAATCGAACAGGGCGGGGTTGAAACCCAGGGCCTCCAGCTTAATGATGAGATTAGAGTGTACTATAAACTGAGGTATCAAGCCCTGAATGCTGTTTAAATCAAATCAAATCAAATTTTATTGGTCACATACACATGGTTAGCAGATGTTAATGCGAGTTTAGTGAAATGCTTGTGCTTCTAGTTCCGACCATGCAGTAATATCTAACAAGTAATCTAACAATTTCACAACAACTACCTTATACACACAAGTGTAAAGGAATTAATAAGAATTTGTACATATTGGTGAGGGATGGCCGACCGGCATAGGCAGGATGCAGTATGGTATAGAGTACAGTATATACATATGAGATGAGTAATGTAGGGTATGTAAACACTATATAAAGTGGCATTGTTTAAAATGACTAGTGGTACATTTATTACATCCATTTTTTTATTGTTAAAGTGGCTAGAGATTTGAGTCAGTTTGTTGGCAGCAGCCACTCAATGTTAGTGATGTCTGTTTAACAGTCTGATGGCCTTGAGATAGAAGCTGTTTTTCAGTCTCGGTCCCAGCTTTAATGTACCTGTACTGACCTCGCCTTCTGGATGATAGCGGGGTGAGCAGGCAGTGGCTCGGGTGGTTGTTGTCCTTGATGATCTTTTTGGCCTTTCCGTGACATCGGGTGGTGTAGGTGTCCTGGAGGGCAGGTAGTTTGCCACCGGTGATGCGTTGTGCAGACCTCACTACCGTCTGGAGAGCCTTACGGTTGTGGGCGGAGCAGTTGCCGTATCAGGCAGTAATACAGCCCGACAGGATGCTCTCGATTGTGCATCTGTAAAAGTTTGTGAGTGTTTTTGGTGACAAGCCAAATTTCTTCAGCCTTCTGAGGTTGAAGAGGAGCTGTTGCGCCTTCTTCACCACGCTGTCTGTATGGGTGGACCATTTCAGTTTGTCCGTGATTGGCTGACAGCCGTGGTATATCAGACCGTATACCACGGTTATGACAAACAATTCATTTTTACTCTTCTAATTACGTTGGTTTATAATAGCAATAAGGCACCTCGGGGGTTTGTGGTATATGGCTATTCACCTTGTGTCATGCTTACGAACAGCCCTTAGCCATGGCAGAGTGTATTTGCCATTTACCACACCCCCTTGGGCATTATTACTTAGGTATTATACAGACAGCAAAAACACTTCAGTGAATACTACGGTAATGTAAAAAACAAAAACACTACAGTGATTACTATAGTATACAGTGCCTTCGGAATGTATTTAAACCCCTTGACTTTTTCCACTTTTTGTTCGGGTTACAGCCTTCTTCTAAAATGTATTAAACTGTTTTTTCCCCCTCATAAATCTGCACACAATACCCCATAATGACAAAGTAGAAACAGGTTTTCAGAAATGTTTGCTAATTTGTTAAAAATGAAAAACGTAAATATGACATTTACATAAGTATTCAGACTCTTTACTCAGTACCTTGTCAAAGAACCCACTAATTGGGCAAATGTAGAATTTTGTTTGTTGTCTGAGTGAGGGAAATGCTGTAAATTAAGAGGACTCAATGTGTTTTGAAAGATGAGACGTTGAGGATTATTATAAATATCGCTTTAATGTCATACAAGCAGGCCAAACAATGTCATACTGCTTTGATGTCATAAGTTATATTAGTCCCACTGTCTCGCCAGTGTGACTTAGGACTTCTAACCCTGTTTAAACATTGTGTGTTTGAGCTACAGACTTCTGGGTTGTACAATTGGTCTGTGTGATTAACAGGGGCTGTGTCGGACGAAGAGGAGGAGTAGGGATTGGACCAAAGCGCAGCGTTGTTATATGACATAATGAAGTTTATTAAAGTCAAGACGAAACACGAAAACACTTCAACAAACTACAAAACAAATAAACGATGTAGACAGACCTGGACTTGAGAACTTACAAAATACGAAGAACGCACGAACAGGAACAGACTACATACACGAACGACAAAACAAAACAGTCCCGTGTGGTGCAACATACACAGACACGGAAGACAACCACCCACAACAAACAATGTGAAACAACCTACCTATATATGGTTCTCAATCAGAGGAAAACGTAAACCACCTGCCTCTGATTGAGAGCCATACAAGGTAAATTAACACTGACACTAAACATAGAACAAACAACACAGACTGCCCACCCAGCTCACGTCCTGACCCACTAAACACAACTATACAAAAGGAAAACAAGGTCAGGAACGTGACAGGCTGACCTAGATCGGTGTTTGTGAGACAATGGAGGATCCCAAAGAGGCCATGAGCTGGGTCTTTTTTACGAAAATGTCGTAGAGTCAGAATGGTTTGAACTACAAACTATTGAAAAGCTGAGACTCTAACGGACACGCACGTGTAACGTTTTTTGCTCAATGACGTTCACAAGCTACACTAGAGTCGTTAGAAGGTGAGTGGTTCTTCTGCATAGAAAATCACAGGAAATCCCAGGACATCGTGTCTATAATAGTTTACATAGTTGCTGTCACAAACTGCAAACAATTAACACTAGTTGGATATTAATTTTCCACTAAGCAACATTTTCTGTACTTACAGCATTCATATAAATTCCTTTTTTATCAGGTTTTTGCCTTGGCTGACAATTCTATTTTGACATTTGTCAATATAACTCATGAATGCAACTGTTTATGTCAAATTGTGTTGTTTTATACTTGTAACTCAGGTTGTCCTGAAAAGAAAATGGTGAAACACTTCAATGTGAGGCTAAATATAAGCACTGGATATACAGGTAAAAGAAAGAATGTATGAATGAAAAGCCAATTTTTGCTGGGGCCTCGGGTCTGATAGGGTTACAAGATGACGTTGCGTCATACCCTGGGTTGTTCTGAACCTATGTTTGTCTATTGTGACAAAAATTTGCCACAGAACACTCACCAAAATATATCATGCATTTGAATATACCCACTGGGCACAGACGTCAGTTCAAGGTCTATTTCATGTTGGTTCAACATAATTTAATTGAAATGACGTGGAAACAACTTTGATTCAACCAGTGTGTGCACAGTGGGTATGCGCACCAAAATGACAAACTGTTTCTCGGAATTGCCTTGTGAAAGCCTGACATTGTAAGATCATATTTTATAACTTAGGTAGTCATGTTGGTAATAGAACAAGCTTTCAAATGATGCCCACCTGACCCAGATTGCGATTTAAAATGGGCCGTTTTTGTTGCAACTTGCATCTATCCCAGATTTTCCAGTACTATTTGTATCATGTTACTGAATGTATCCAGAGTATTTTCAGATTTCATTAACAACAAATGTGACAAACAGTGTAATGTTTGGATTCAGTCTGGTGTCAGGTGAACTGTTGTGCCCTCAACTTTGGTGTAATAATTTTTCCATAATCTCCAAAATGTTCCCTTTAAATTTCTACGATGCTTATGCGTATACTTTTAATATTCTTCTTTAAGAAACATTTCAATTTAGCCCGATCCACATAGGCCAATTTCCATGAGTATAAAAGGTCAAGGATTTAAACATGACTTCACTCCTTCTGCAAACATGCCCTGTTCTTTGGCCTGTACCTCAGAGAAACATAGAGTTAAAACTTTCCTAAACACTACTTATTAAAAACTGCAATTACAACAACACCCTTAACAACAAGCTAAGCTGTGTTTTGGTATATTTATATTTGGTATATAAGCTGTGTTTTGGTATATTTCACTTGTGATTTCATGATTATAAATATTTGTAGTATTTTTTTTTAATGTGGCGCTCTGCAATTCAGCGGTTGTTTACGAAAATGATCCCGCTAAAGGGATCCGTGCGTCAAGAGGTTAACTAGATGAGATTATGTAACCAATTGTTTAAATACAATATGGCTAACATTTCTCTGATGTGCCCCTCATTTTATAGTACAACAACACTATCTCATTGGATAAAAGGGAGAGTTCTACGGAACTATCGTCTGGCAGAAATGAACGGGTTGAACTGCAAATTAACAGGATGTGGCACGCCCACACACAAACACAGAAGCACACACACAGAAACACACACATAGCAACACACACACAGCAACAAACATAATCATTATCATATTTCACACTAAGGGAGGCTTCCGATCACTTTTCCACAGTCAGTTCCTAAAATGGTGAACAGCACATTTGCATCTGGGTGAGAATCTATTCTGTGACACAATCATACAGTCTTGTGACATACCGAAATGAGAAATGGAAACTACAGTATTGGGGCAGCCGAGTGTGAATTGCCATGTCTCTACCTTGTCTCTGTGGTGACCCTTTGCTCTTGTCAGGTCAGGTGCTTAGTTTCACACGCCTCACAAGTACTCAACTGGCAGCTTCATTAAATAGTACCCGCAAAACACCAGTCTCAATGTCAACAGTGAAGAGGCGACTCCGGGATGCTGGCCTTCTAGGCAGAGTTGCAAAGGAAAACCCATATCTCAGACTGGCCAATAAAAAGAAAAGCTGAAGATGGGCAAAAGAACACAGACACTGGACAGAGGAACTCTGCCTAGAAGGCTAACATCCCGGAGTCGCCTCTTCACAGTTGACATTGAGACTGGTGTTTTGCAGGTACTATTTAATGAAGCTGCCAGTTGAGGACCTGTGAAGCGTCTGTTTCTCAAACTAGACACTCTAATGTACTTGTCCTCTTGCTCAGTTGTGCACCGGGGCCTCCCACTCCTCTTTCTATTCTGGTTAGGGCCAGTTTGCCCTGTTCTGTGAAGGAAGTACTACACAGCGTTGTACGAGATCTTCAGTTTCTTGGCAATTTCTCGCATGGAATAGCCTTCATTTCTCAGAACAAGAATAGACTGACGAGTTTCAGAAGAAAGTTCTTTGTTTCTGGCCATTTTGAGCCTGTAATCGAACCCACAAATGTTGATGTTCCAGATACTCAACTACTCTAAAGAAGGCCAGCTTAATTGCTTCTTTAATCAGGACAACAGTTTTCAGCTGTGCTAACATAATTGCAAAAGGGTTTTCTAATGATCAATTAGTCTTTTAAAATTATAATCTTTGATTAGCTAACACAACGTGCCATCGGAACACAGGAGTGATGGTTGCTGATAATGGGCCTATGTACGCCTATGTAGATATTCCATACAAAATCAGCCGTTTCCAGCTACAAGAGTCATTTACAACATTAACAATGTCTACACTCTATTTCTGATCAATTTGATGTTATTTTAATGGACAAAAAAACGTGTTTTTCTTTCAAAAACAAGGATATTTTCTAAGTGGCCCCAAACTTTTGAACGGAGGCTTTTTTTACATTTATATTTTCATCATTTAGCACACGCTCTTATACATTTTCTTCAATCAGCAAAGTCAGTGCTCAGAAAGAAGTCAAGTGCAAGAGTTATTTCACAGTGCGGTTGTGATTTCACCTCCAGAAAAGGGCCTTCAGAGTACTTGGGAATAGTACATATATTCACCTTCTGAGGAAGTTTGTAAAGATAGTCAGGATAAAATGTATAGAAATATTACATCAATATGTCTATAGACTGCAAACGCATGAACATCATGAACACGCACACACACTCACATTGGAAATCTCACCCCAGATATCCTATCCTATGGTGCTTGCTGATACATGATTACCATGGCGACAGAGACAAACATCAGTTGCGAAAGATGTGGTTCAAGCGAGCATTGTGTTTTGTCTTTTGTCTCCAGGGTGTTGGGCACTGGCAGAATAACAGACCAAGAGGATAAGTGTGTAGGGACAAGAGGGATGTCAAGAGCGAGGTCCGTAGGGCTGAGCCGCTCGCTTCAATGCCTGTCTTCATCTATCTCTGTCTGAACCTATCTCTCTCTCCCTCCATCTATCACTCTTCTCATGGGTTTGGCTATACACACCTTTGATCATCAATGGACATTGAGTTATTCAGTTTAAAGTTTGTTCTCCCTCCACATACTGTAACATCAATATTCTTAGAGTGTCAGGCCTTTTAGTCTACAGACTGCAAAAGCATTAACATCATGTGCACACAGGATATCTCACCCCAGATATTCTATCTCCATGGTACTTGTTGATATAGGATTACCATGGCGACAGGCACAAACATCAGTTGCGAAAGTGAGAATTGTGTTGTGTCTCCAGAGTGTTGGGCACTGGCAGAGCAACAGGCCATGACGATGGACCACGAAAGCAATGGGTCCCCCTAGTGCTAAGCCACCCGCTTCAATACCTGTCTACATCTATCTCTGTCCGAACCTGCCTCTCTCCATCTCTTTCTCTTCTCATGGGTTTGGCGCTACAATTCACCTACCGCCCTGACAGATCCACAGACGACGCAATCTCTATTGCACTGCACACTTCCCTCACCCACCTGGACAAAAGGAATACATATGTGAGAATGCTCTTCATCAACTACAGCTTGGCCTTCAATACCACAGTGCCCTCTAAGCTCACCATAAAGCTCACAGCCCTGGGACTGAACTGCTCCTTATGCAACTTGGTCCTGGACTTCCTGACGGGCCCCCTCCCAAGTGGTGAAGATAAGCAACATTAATTCCTCGACACTGATTCTCAACACAGGGGCACCACAAGGGTGCATCCTCAGTCCCCTCCTTTACTCCCAGTATACCCACGACTGTGTGGCCTCACACAGTTCCAACTCTATCATCAAGTTTGCTGATGACAGTAGTAGGCCTAAATGCCAGCAATGATGAGATGACCTACAGGGAGGAGGTAGGCAGTCTGATGGCATGGTGTCAGGTAAAAAAACGGAACTTCAGCAAAACAAAGGAGCTGATTGTGAACTTCAAGAGGAAGCAGGTCGAGCATTCCATCCTTATCAACTGGGCCGCTGTGGAGAAGGTCAAAAAGTTTCTTGGCTTGCACATCTCTGAGGAGCTGAAATTGTGAAATCACACGGACACCATGGTGAAGAAGGCATGACAGTGACTCTTCAAACTCAGGATGCTGAAGAAATGTGGTCTGTCCCCGAGAGCCCTCACAGTGTTCTACAGGAGCACCATCGACAGCATACTGTCGGGCTGCATCACACCCTGTTACGGCTACACCACCGCCGCGGACCGCAAGGCGCTAAAGAGGGTGGTACACTCAGCCGAACACACCATTGGGTGCACACTGCCTGCCTTCCAAGACACCTACAACACCCGTTGCCGCAGGAAGGCCAAGAAGATCATCAGTGCTAGCATAATTGCAAAAGGGTTTTCTAATCATAAATTAGCCTTTTAAAATGATAAACTTGGATTAGCTAACACAACGTGCCATTGGAACACAGGAATGATGGTTGCTGATAACTATGTAGATATTCCATAAGAAATGTGCAGTTTCCAGCTACAATAATCATTTCCAACATTAACAATG
The DNA here is from genome assembly GCF_016432855.1 of Salvelinus namaycush. Classification (NCBI taxonomy): domain Eukaryota; kingdom Metazoa; phylum Chordata; class Actinopteri; order Salmoniformes; family Salmonidae; genus Salvelinus; species Salvelinus namaycush. Next base: position 36,600,528 of record NC_052315.1, read on the forward strand.
TCTCCACTGTATTTCTGATCAATTTGATGTTATTTTAATGTTCAAAAAAATGTGTTTTTCTTTCAAAAACAAGGAAATGTCTAAGTGACCCCAAACTTTTGAACGGTATTGTATATATATTTTATAGCAGGCTATCATGATAATTTTGTCTGACATGCCCAAAATACAGACCTGTTGATAAAATGTGACACTTCGCAGTGACCGGAGTTTGACAAGTGACTACAGTTTGCATTGAATTGTGGCTCATACTGTATCTACCCCAGAAGTGATCAAAATTCTTCACTCGTTCCCTCGAGCTAAATCGAGGGCCGAGGGGGCAACGTTTGTGAATTGGACCTCCACTTAAGATGACAATCAAACTGCATCCGGTTTCGACAGGGATTCCCTGGGGAAAGTGGCTAGCACGAGGGCTGAGGGGGTTGAAATAACTTGTTTGGATTGCAGCCTTGGCCACTTTAATAGTTGGTTTTGAAATGTAGGCCTGAATTTGTCACAGGTCAGGTTTTCTCCCTTGAGGGTACTACCTGAGGTTGTCACTGGAGAACACCCTTGGGTTACATCTAGTATCCAGGTGACCCTGATTGGGCTTATTGGGATCACCTGCTGGATGGCTATTTAGGATCCTCTGTGGACAGGGCCAGTTGCTCAGGTCTCATGTTTTGTTCAGTGTTCTCGTTTGCCCTTGCTTTGTTGTTTTGCTTTGAAGACCTTAAGTAAATATTCTGGATTTACCATTACCTCTGCCTGCTGTGGTTCTCTCACCTGGGTCCGAGTTCGTACTAGCACTAATGTCACAGAATTTGTCCATGAACTCAAGATAACACAGAAAAATAAAACATCAGCTGAATTGATGTTGTTAAATTACTGACAAATTACTATACCAGAGAAAAATCGTCTCAGTAACCAGGTTTCCATCCAACCTTTGTATGCAACCAAAGTACATGTAGAATATATATTTTTTTTACTACAGGCCTGATGGAAACCGTACATTTCTGGTAAACTTTACAAAATACGCTAGATAAGGTGGGATATTTTTGTGTCTGTAAAATTAATTATGTGAGAAATGGTGGTGGAAACACCTTTATAAACAAATGTTGATATAATAGCCTTCATATCGAAGTAAACTTATTTAAGTAAACTTATTATTAACGCGTTTATTTGTTTTGTGGTCCTCCCACTATGACTCGGGAAAGCATGCAGTTTATTAGGAGAAAGTATTGGTGAAAATGCATGGTGATGAGCTTGATGCTTATGTCACGTCTACTACCTCTCCCCCTCTCTGGCGCTAATTGTTGCCAGTTTACTCATTATTACGTACACCTGCCACCATCGTTACGTGCACCTGTGCCTCATGAGACTCACCTGGACTCCATCACCTTCCTGATTACCTCCCCTATATCTGTCACTCTTTGGTTCTTTTCCCAGGTGTTATTGATTCTATTCCTGTGTTATATGTCAGTACGCTACTTGTGGTTCTTGTTTTGTACCATGTTTAATTTATTATTAAATTCACTCCCTGTGCTTGCTTCCCGACTCCTAGTGTACCCGTTACAGAATAACGCCTCACCAAAGGGAAGCAACAGGGATTTATTTTTACTGGTGACGTCGGGTCCAAGGAAGGCTGCTGAAGCAACCGGGGATGCCTCAGCTAGCTCGTCAGGCTTCCATGCCTCAGCTGTTTCGATAGGTTCTCAAGCCTCGATTGGCTCGTCAGGCTTCCATTGGTTGAAGCTACTGGGGATGCCTCAGCTAGCTCGTCAGGCTTCCATGCCTCAGCTCACTAAACAGGTTCTCAAGCCTCGGTTGGCTCATCAGGCTCCCAGGCCTCAGCCGGCTCGTCAGGCTCCCAGGCCTCATCCGGCTCGTTAGGCTCTCAGGTCTCAGCCGGCTTGTCAGTCTCCCGCGCCTCATCTGGTTCGACAGGTTCCCCCGCCTCAGCTGGCTCGACAGGTTCCCCCGCCTCAGCTGGCTCGACAGGTTCCCCCGCCTCAGCTGGCTCGACAGGTTCCCCCGCCTCAGCTGGCTCGACAGGTTCCCCCGCCTCAGCTGGCTCGACAGGTTCCCGCGCCTCAGCTGGCTCGACAGGTTCCTGCGACCTTCAGCTGTGGCTTGATCCGTGTGTCAGGGAGGGGGTACTGTCATATCTACTCCCGCTCCCCCTCTCTGGCGCTCGTTGTCACCAGTTTACTTATTATTACGCACACCTGCCACCATCGTTACGTGCACCTGTGCCTCATGAGACTCACCTGGACTCCATCACCGTCCTGATTACCTCCCCTATATCTGTCACGCGTTGGTTCTTTTCCCAGGTGTTGTTGATTCTGTTCCTGTGTTATATGTCTGTACGCTACTCGTGTTTCTTGTTTTGTTCCTTGTTTCATTTATTATTAAATTCACTCCCTTTACTTGCTTCTCGACTCCTAGCTTTCCCATTACAGCTTAGCTGCCTTTTCACAAATGAAAATAATATTGCTCTTTTGTCCATAATAATCTCATCGTGTAGTTAGCCTACCCAAACTGTATCTGCGAGCTGTTGGCTAGAGCACCCGTGCCAATAACGGAGTGGGCAATTTCAAAATATATAACACGCAAAATATTTGTGACAAAATGATCAGAAGAGTTAAAAATGCGATGGAAACCAATATTACTTGTATGTTTTATTCGGTAAATGGGAATTTAACAGCAAAAGTTATTTTTATGGAAACATGCTGGCAAGATTTGCATTTAGTTTTTATTAGGATAAAAAAAATATTTGCCTGAAAATCTATCGTCAATTGGATGGAAACCTAGCTGTCTTCATTATTTTACAGCTGTCTGTTTTGATGTCTCAATGTCACACCCTGGCCTTAGTTATCTTTGTTTTCATTATTATTTTAGTTAGGTCAGGGTGTGACATGGTGAAGTATGTGTTTTTTGTATTGTCTAGGGTGTTGTTTGGTTTAGGGGGTTTAGTAGAATAGATGGTTTAATGTTCAGTGTAGGTGTCTAGGAAAGTCTATGGTTGCCTGAATTGGGTCTCAATTAGAGACAGCTGGTTATTGTTGTCTCTGATTGGGAGCCATATTTAAGGCAGCCATAGGCTTTAGCTGTTTGTGGGTCATTTTCTATGTCTAGTCTATGTTGAACGTAAGTAGTTTGTGTGTGCACTTGCGTTTGTAGCTTCACGGTCGTTTGTTGTTTTTGTTAGTTTGTATAAGTGTTTCGTGTTACGTCTTCGTATAATAAAAAAGAAGATGTATTCATATCATGCTGCGCCTTGGTCCAATCACTCATATCAAGACGATCGTGACACTCAATGATTTGACTTGTGTATCTGACAGTTCAGCCTGGTCTCATAGACTACACGCAACATAGTAAACGTATATGGGGTACACTCAAATTACACTTAACAAAAATATAAATGCAACATTTTCAAAATGTTTTACTGAGTTACAGGAAATCAGTCAATTGAAATAAATAAATTTGGCCCTAATCTATGGATTTCACATGACTGTGAATACGGATATGCATCTGTTAGTCAAAGATATGTAAAACAAGAAAAGAAGGGGTGTAGATCATGCAGTGCTGCCTCATGCAGCGCAACACATCTCCTTCGCATAGAGTTGATCAGGCTGTTGATTGTGGCCTGTGGAATGTTGTCCCACTCCTTTTCAATGACTGTGCGAAGTTGCTGGATATTGGCGGGAACTGAAACACGCTGTCATACACGTTGATCCAGAGCATCCCAAACATGCTCAATGAGGTCTCTGGTGAGTATGCAAGCCATGGAAGAACTGGGATGTTTTCAGCTTCCAGGAATTGTGTACAGATCCTTGCGACATGGGGCCGTGTAATATTATGTTGAAACATTAGGTGATGGCGGCGGATGAATGGCACGACAATGGTTCTCAGGATCTCCTCATGCTATCTCTGTACATTCAAATTGCCATTGATAAAATGCTATTGGTTCGCTGTCCGTTGCTTATAAGTGCCCATACCATAACCCCACCGCCACCATGGGGCACTCTTTTCACAACATTGACATCAGCAAACCGCTTGCCCACACGACGTCTGCCATCTGCCCGGTACAGTTGAAACCAGGATTCATCCGTGAAGAGCACACTTCTCCAGCGGCCATCGAAGGTGACCATTTTCCCAATGAAGTCGGTTACGTCGTCGAACTGCAGTCAGGTCAAGGCAAGGGCGACGAGTATGCAGTTGAGAATCCCTGAGACGGTTTCTGACAGCTTGTGCAAACCCACAGTTTTATCAGCTGTCTGGGTGGATGGTCTCAGACAATTCCGCAGGTGAAGAAGCCGGATGTAGAGGTCCTGGGCTAGCATGGTTACACATGGTCTGCGGTTGTGAGGCCGGTTGGAAGTACTGTCAAATTCTCCAAAACGACGTTTGGAGGCGGCTCATGGTAGGGAATTCCATTCTCTGGCAACAGCTCATTCCTGCAGTCAGGATGCCAATTGCACGCTTCCTTTAAAACATCTGTGGCATTGTGTTATGTGACAAAAATTCACATTTTAGAGTGGCCTTTTATTGTCCCCAGAACAAGGTGCACCTGTGTAATGATCATGCTGTTGAATCAGCTTCTTGATATGCCACACCTGTCAATTGGATGGATTATCTTGGCAAAGGAAAAATGCTCACTAACAGGGCTGTAAACAAAATTGTGCACAAAATTTGAGAGAAATAAGCTTCTTGTGCTAATGGAACATTTCTGGGATCTTTTATTTCAGCTCATCAAACATGGGACCAACATTTACATGTTGCGTTTATATTTTGTTCAGTAAATTATGATATCTTACATTTAGTATGGTTACATGAGACAGATGGCTAATTAAGGCAAAAAAATAAAAGTAGGGTGGTTGGTCGGAGTGGATAGGTGAGCGTATAATAGTTGGCTTAGATCTTCTACCTGTCCGACTGCAGTTTGCTTTGCCACCCACAGCACAGAGTTGTGGAGAGTCAATGCACTCACAGCAGTTCCCTTATCAACCCGGTACGTTAACAGATGATGTATCACATTTAGAAAGTAAACACATGTTTAGGGCATCAGTTTAGCTGCCTGGCCCAGCCCTTTGGTGTACACTAGAGTCCTAGCAGAGGCAGGAAGTTGAACAGGAAGTTACTTTACCATTAGTGACGGTTGGGCACAGAGACACATGCACACACTCACAACCACAAACCCCTCCCCAACCACACAAACATACCCACACACACCACAATGTCTCTAAACTTGAGAAAAACAACCCCTGGCATCACAGACCTGCCCAGAGTGGATCAAAGTGAACACAGCGTTTGGACGACTGAAAAGAGAGGGAACCCATGATTCAGAGGTGTTACCATTAGCATGCAGGGAGAGTGGCCATGTGCTGCTTTGTCACTCCAAGATCCTGCTATTCCAAGGCAGTGACTCTAGAAAAGCTGCTATTGTCAGTTAATGGAGTTGAAAGGGCCAGAGACCACAGAGGGTCTGGATATACAGAGGCTGCTAGCTAGGAGAAAAGGGAGCTTTTAGCGCATGCCAGAACCTCCAGGTGCTCTGACTGGAAGAGAAAGGCTCCTCTCTCTCCTATTGCTATACACAGTATATTACACCACACACTCTAGTAAACACTGTACACTGGCAACCACCACCACACACATTAGTCAATTTGCAGTTTGTGCTCTCCTAGCTGTCTTATCAGACTTGAAAGCCAAACAGCTCTTTCGCACCTGTCTGAATTTCTCTGATGCATCTCTCTCTCTCAAATATCAAATATGTCAGTACTGTATATATAAAAATTTTTAAGGACATACCAAATAAATGCAAAAATATTCCCATATATAGTAGGTACAGTTTAAACCATTCTCACACCTATCTTTTTAAATGGATCAGATTATTCAAACTCCTGATGGTAAAGTTTAAACACTGACTAATGCTCAGGCACTATTTAAAAGAAAGAAAAATATTTACAATAAAAAAGCTTATTCAGATTCAGAAGGGTTCTATGCAGTTCTTAGGATGACAAAGATTCTAGGTAGAACCCTTTGCCTTACAAAGAACCCTCGTCTTCCAAAAAGGGTTCTTTCAAAGAAAATGGTTCCTTCCGCAAAGAATCCTGTTGGAACCCTTTTTCTAAGAGTGTACATTTCTCACAAACTCTGGCAACATCAGTGTGACATTGATCTTGTGTACCATTTTCTTTCTGTTAATCTCTCTCTCAGTAGAAGACGGTGCTGTCAGCATGTATGTTGTGGCTAGCCCTCACTCTGCTGGTCACAAGATCCACAGAGCCAATAGACCAGTGGTACAGGAGAAACATGAGATCCCCTCACACAAAACTCACCAAAGCAAAGTCACCTGAAGGACTCTCTTTTTCTCTCCCTCTCCTCAACCTTTCTCCGACCCTCCCTTATTCCGCCTTTCTTCTTCTCTTACTTTTTTGAAGGCTTGGCATGAAGAGGTTCTGCTTCTCAAATCTCAGTGACCGTTCATTTTCACCATTATGTCTTTCAAAGACTTTCAGCTCCCACCTCTTACATCCAAATTGAGAAAACATTTGAGTTATTACATGATTACCGACTCGCAGTGAAAGCTCACAGAAATGCCATAGAAAAATACACTTAGCTACAGCCGCTGTATTGGTACCAATTACAAAATGTAGTCTGGTTGGAGATTTGGGGAGGTGGGGTTAGAGATGGCTGGGCTTGCCTCATGCATTAAGGATCTGTATACATTACAGAGAGAGGCCTTTGGAGAAGCTTTGCCTGGGCTACAAAGACTGCAGTGTATATGATCAGGGAAGAGAATGCAGGGCCGGGGGTACAGCCTTGCTACCGGCGAGCCTGAGACTCACAGAGAGGCTTTACAGCGTAATTAATTGGTTGAACAACGTTCTGGGAGATACAGTAGGGCTGAAATACAGTTCAAATGCAGATCAGCTTCTGACTGAGAGAAGGGGCCACCAAAAGCACTGGAGAGGGGGATGAGGCTGAAACTCAATGAAAAAGGAAGAGAAGCAATTGCTGAATTTAGTGATGGCCAGGCTGTGACACCTACGGGTGGTTGGTTGGTAGAGAAAGCTAGAGGAGGGTAGTACAAGGGTCAAGCACGTGTCCATGCAGATCAGATGGCAGGTGACAGTACTCCCAGCTTGCATGGGCACAAGCCCTCTTTGTGAGGCCCTAGTCCTGGTCCACAGGGGCCTCTCACCGACCCTCAACTTGAAATGTGACACCCACAGGTACGGGAGGGGTAGTTACGCCAGGGGAGCCAATACATGCACACAGACTGGGGGCCGGCTGGCCTCGATGGTGTGTGTGTGCGTGTGTGTCCAGCCTGGACGGACACAGCCTGATCTGGCCCTGTGCATTCCTTTAGCCAGGATCTGATCTTACAGGGCTTGTCTAACATGCTCTGAGGAGCGGAGTAAAGCTGGCCACTAGCCAAGTCACCCTGAGCAAACAACCGAGCGATGAGAACAGCCATCATAATATTTCTATAACATGGACATGCATGGATGTTGCATGAATGTTTTTTTGTGTGTGTTTGCGAGTGAGTGTGTCTAAAGCAGAACATTATTTTTAAAAAGTGGATCCAATAGGAGGCGTCATTAACCAGAATGGGTAGGAGAGCAAAACATTTTCTGAAGGTCACATTTCAAGGTACCTCCTATTGCCTTGGACATTTACAGAACCACATGTGGACTGGATCCACAGTAATGCGAGAGCCATTGTAAAAAGCTTCCATTAATAGGATCTTGGTTTACATGGATGTCTGGACGAAACACATGTCCATGAGTCCTGCTGTTAATGATGTGCTTTAGGAGGAAAGACTGCAGCACATTTAGGGTTCAAAGACAAGGCCAGGGTAGGACGAGCTGTAACCACCCCAGGACTGCATTCGCCAGACACCCAATTACTGTTAACACACACACACGCGCGTGCGCGCACACACACACACACGCACTTAGACACACGCACACACAGCTATCAGTTTCTTACAACACTGCATGCCCTAAGCTTAAACCATTGGGCAAACAAATATACAGTAGGAACACATGGGGGAAATGTGAGCACACACCCCTTTGTTTCTAAACCTTTAAACACATACAACACACACGTACAAACTACCTTATACCTCCTCTCTTGTTTGCCTTTAAACCGTTCATATTTATAGCTGTATAATGGCACAGAGCCAGAGAGGAGGCACAGTGATACCCCTCCCCTCCCCCCACCCTGCCAAGTCAAAGCGAGCGAGACTAAGCCAGACCTGTTTGATTCAGCACCAACTTCCCCTCCTCAAAAAGATGCCCCTTTGACATACATCCAATCAAGATCCCTCACTGAAAGCATGAAATTTATGGAATTTATGAATTTCTTCCTTTGAATTAGAAAATTAGCATTAAAGCACATCGACATATCCCTAAGCTGTGGTCAGACAATGAGTAGAGCTCTTTCGTACCCTCACATTGAATGAAGAGCAGATAGATGCTTTCTGAAGGCTACAGTGGCAATACAATACCAAGATAACTGTCTGAAAGCATGAGAAAAGAGCAGCTGCCCGGAATGGGCTCATCGTTTTCCCTAACACACTCTCCGGTAAGTGTGTGTCTGAGTGTGCGTGTGTGAGAGAGCACAAGCAACTGTCTCCTTTGTGTCTGTGCTGTCATGAGTCTCAGACTGCCAGACGTAAGCTAGTGTAGCCTAGCGCACATTGCTTTACCAGCGTCTACACATCCATTTGGCACTGCCCCAGCCTATCGTTCTCTCTCCTTACACACAAATAGACACACTATACATGCTCATCAACTGTCTAGCCATAAAATCCACCAACAAAGGAGAGTGTTTCCAGGCTGAAACCAGAGGAAAAAAGCCCCAGACAAAGAGGCATCCGCTGAGCAGAGAGAGATGCAGTGCCCTCACCTTGAGCCGGTTCCGACCTGGAGGAGGCCAGTAATCCAAAGGTGACCCCCAAGAGCAAAGTCCACATCCTGGGCTTAGCGTCTGGCGATGGCTGGGTGAGTGACTGGAGGAGGAGGAGGAGGTGTGTATGGTCTCTCCAGTGGTCCTGTCTTCTCTGTGCCAGGAGTGAGGGGTGGTGTGTGTGTGTGAGAGAGAGAGCGATAAAAAGAGAGAGAGGTTGTTGTGGGTGTCTGGTAGCTATTGGAGCTGAGACAGACTTTGGCCAACTTTTTTATATTCTGTGTGTGAGAGAGGGTTTCAGAGCTTAGTGACACACAGGCAGAAGGGGGAAGAGGGTGGTGCCGGTGTGTACACACCCTTCTGCTTCTCCCTCTCTTGCTTCCTCCCCCCCTCCTTCCCTACCTTGTGCAGCCTCTCTCTTTTTCTCTCTCACACTCTCTTTTCTCCTTCCTGTCACTGTTTGTTTTTTATTTTTTATTAGCTTGGAAGGTGCCCCTCTCTTGTGTTTTGCTGACTATCCCCTCTCCTTCACTCCCTCTTCTACCTTTCTTAAATTCTGTCTCTGACAGCAACAGTTTCTGAGTGCATCTGGTCTTTTGTTCACTCCTTGCTCTGCTTTCATTTAATCTCATTTTTCTCCAGTAAACCTCTCCCCCTCTTTCTCCCCCTTCTCTTCCCATTCTCAACAACTGCCATGATACAGTGACACTATGTCATCCGATGAAATAAAGCTAACTTTTATTCTTACCATGGGCTTTTTCTCAAGACCTTCCCTATCCTAGTCTCTTTTCCATTGTAACTAATAGGTCAAACGACTAGATGGATTTCGGCCATATTCATATTATAGATCAGTGGCCAATGAGAATTCAAGGTGAGCCTATATGAAACAGAACCATGAACTGACTGGACATACACTGCCTTCAGAAATGATTCATACCCTGTGACTTATTTCACATTTTGTTGTGTTACAGTCTCAATTCAAAATGGATGAAATAAAAAAAAATCTTGCCCATCTACACAATACCCCATAATGACAAAGTGAAAACATGTTTTTAGAAAAATGTTCAAATTTATTGAAAATGAAATACAGAAATATCTAATTTAAATAAGTATTCACACCGCTGAGTCAATACTTTGTAAAAACACCTTTGGCAGCGATTACATCTTTGAGTCGTCTTGGGTATGTCTGTATCAGCTTTGCACATCTGGATTTGTGGATTTTCTCCCATATTTTCTCAAGCTCTGTTAAGTTAGATGGGGAGCGACGGTGAACAGCAATCTTCCAGTCTTTGCACAGATTTTCAATTTGATTCAAGTCCGGGCTTTGCCTGGGCCACTCAAGGACTTTCACATTGTTGTCCTGAAGCCATTCTTTCATAGCTTTGGCTGTATGCTTGGAGTCATTGTTCTGTTGGTTGTTTGCACTCTGAAGCAGGTTGTCATCAAGGATTTGCCTGTATTTGGTTCCATTCATTGTTCCTTCTATCCTTACCAGTCTCCCAGGCCTTGCCACTGAAAAGCCTCCCCATAGCATGATCCTGCCAACACCATGCTTCAAGGTAGGGAGGGTGTTAGACGGGTGATGAGCTGTGCCTGGTTTTCTCCAGACATAGCGCTATGCATTCAAGCCAAAGAGTAAAATGTTTGTCTCACAGACCACAGAATATTTTTGCCTTATGCGCTCAGTCTTTCACATGCTTTTTTTTGCAAACTCCAAACGTGCTGTTACGTGCCTTTTTCTCAGGAGTGGGTTCCGTCTGGCCACTCTCCCAAAAGCTCAGATTGGTGAAGTGCTGTAGAAACTGTTGTCCTTCTGTCAGGTTCTCCCATCTCAGCCAATGAACTCTGTAGTTCTGTCAGAGTGATCATTGGGTTCTTGGTCATCTCCCTGACCAAGGTCCTTCTTGCTCGGTTTCTCAGTTTGGTTGGACGGCCAGCTCTAGGCAGAGTCTGGGTAGTTCCATATTTTAAAAATTTCCCAATGATGGAGACCACTGCGCTCTTGTAAACATTCAACACTCTAGAAATAGTTTTATAACCTTCACTATTCTATTTCGGAGATCTTCCTCATTGTATAGTTTCTGCTCTGACTTTCACTCTCAACTGTGGGGCCTTATATAGACAGGTGTGTTTCTTTCTAAATCAAGTTTCTCCTTTCTCTTCACTATTATTCTACAATGTACAATAGTAAAAAATAAAGAAAAACCGTTGAATGAGTCCAAACTTTTCACTGGTACTGTATATATGGAGACTGTTTAGTGCCAAAAAAAAGTTAAATACATTTAAACAATTCAAAACAATTCCTGATATTTCTTATATCTCGCTGTCACGATCCTCTTCCTGGAAATGACTGGACCAAAGCGCAGCGTGGTACGTGTTCATGATATTTTATTAAATCAGAACACTTGAACAAAAATAACAAAGAGAAAAACGAACAGTTCTGTAAGGTAACTAAACTATACAGAAAACAACTACCCACAAAACACAGGTGGGAAAAGGCTGCCTAAGTATGATTCCCAATCAGAGACAACGATAGACAGCTGCCTCTGATTGAGAACCACACCCGGCCAAACACAAAGAAATAGAAAACATAGAAATAAAGAACCTAGAATGCCCACCCTAGTCACACCCTGGCCTAACCAAAATAGAGAATAAAAGCCTCTCTATGGTCAGGGTGTGACACTCTCAGATATAGGACAGACACTTCAGAACAAGCTTCCTTCCGATTTTTTGAGAGACTATCTGTTGTTCCATGTAGTGAATCAGTTATTCAATGTGTTTGTATGGGCTAATAGCAGTAAGGCCACACATGTAATTTTCATCAAATACTTTTATTTGTTTGGATACTTCAAGGTGTCTTAAAATTCCAACTCAAATAGCAAAAGGATCCTTGGTATAACTTTCTTTAAACAATTCCATATAGCTGTTAGACTGTTATGGGAAAACTATATCCTCCTGATTCTTGCTTACAGGAAAAACTCAAACAGGAAGTACCACCAACACGCTCAAAACGGAGGTGGTCAGATGAAGTGGATGCTAAACTACAGGACTGCGTCCTAACACAGACTGTAAAATATTCCGGGATTAATCAGATAACATTCAGGAGTTTACCACAAGTCACCAGCTTTATTAATAAATGCATTGACAACTTCGTCTCCACAGTGACCATACAACATATCAACCAGAAAACATGGATTACAGGCAACATCCGCACTGAGATATAGGCTAGAGTTACCGCTTTCAAGGAGCGGGACATGAATCCAGACGCTTATAAGAAATCCCGCTACAACCTCTGATGAGCCATAAAACACGCCAATTGTCAATACAAGACCCTCAATACAGTTCTAAAGCTGCACCATTGAGAGTATATTGACTGGCTGCACCACCACTTGGCATGGCAACTGCTTGGCACCGGACAGCAAGTTGCTAGAAAGGGTAGTGTTTACGGCCCAGTACACCACTGGGGCCAAGCTCCCTGCCGTCAAGGATCTCTATACCAGGCAGTGTTAGAGGAAAGCCCTAAAAATGGTCAAAAACTTCAGCCATGCAAGTCACAGACTGTTCTCTCTGCTACCGCATGGAAAGCATTACCGATGCACAAAGTCTGGAACCAACAAGACCCTGAACAGCTTCTACCCCCAAGCCGTAAGACCACTAAATAGTTAATCAAATAGCTACCTGGATTATCTGCATTGACCGATGTCATGACTGTCCTGGGAGGATCTCAATGAATCAGCTTGGCAATTGCTGACAATAACCAGACAGCTCACACCCGGTCGTAAATTAAAGCAGGGGATAACTCTCTCTCTACCGTTTAGTATCAACCAAAGGAATAACTTTGTCTAGAGATACTTTTTCCCACCCAAACTCTAATGTCCAAAAAGTGATAATGGAACAATATTTCTAACACAGCAATGTGGGAAGTGGTCACTAATGTCATATTGTTTTTCATTTTGTGATGTTATTAAAAATTGTATGGACCAAATACTGTAACTTGGAAAGGATACCCCCTTTATCTGTCAAGTTTTCATCCAATATGTTGTGAATACAATATGAACAATTATGAACATATTTTTGCTATGATATGAATGTGATTTTAGGAGGGATAAGAAAATCTAACTCCTATAAACTGTGCATAAGTAAGTAGCCATGCCCAAAGTGAGGTCGGACAGCGTGTCAGACAGACAGAGACATCCCTTTTGGCCTGAGTGCATAAAAAGCCTTGGTAACGAAAATAACATTAGAACAGAAAGGCATGGAGCGGTAGCTTCATGTTGGAAATGGTTGAAATGTTGAACGTCAACACGAGGTGAAGAAATAAACTCACCTTCCTTTAGACCAGAAAGACGACGAGCTGCAGCTCAAGTCCATCGTGGTCCGAATCCTGAATACCAACACGAGGAGGAAGCGGTGAGAAGCTCACCTCAGACAATCACTGGTACAACTGATTAGCTGTCTTAAGTCAGATATCGAGAAAAGTGAATCTAAGTGAGACTATCCTACTACACTCATCACCAATGGGAACCGTCGACATGGCTGGTTATCTTCCAGAGTGAACAACAGTAGAGGACGGGAAAGGGGAGACCACTTTCAGACAATCAGGACCGAGATGACGAAGGCACATGTAAATACATTCATGATTTTGTATTTCAAACGGGCAGCGGTTTGTGTGCAAAGTATATGGTTAACGGGAGAATAGTTATAGAAAGTGTCCCTTTTTCTTTCTCTCTCTCTCTCTACCCCCTCCCATCTATGTTGTAACAAGCCGTCATATCTTGACAGTCCACTAGGAACCTTGTTTCATGTAGGTGTGTGTGGGTATTCTGTGTTATTATTTAGTTAGCTAGTAAATAAATGATTTTACCAATTTGTGTAGAACTGAATAACCCAAGAAGGAGATTTGCAAATCCAAAAAGGTTACGATCGTTTGACTGAGTATTTGATAAGAGGTAATGATTAATAAGATGACTGTTTATCGATGTTATATGTAAAGGATTTCTCTGTACTTTGTTCCGTTAATTTTTCCCTAGATCCTTACAAGTCTCTCAGTCTCTACCACTGAAAAATATCCCCACAGCATGATGCTATCACCACCATGCTTCACCTTAGGGATGGAGAAAGGTTTCCTCCAGACGTGATGCTTGGCATTCAATCCAAAGAGTTCAACCTTGGTTTCATCAGACCAGAGAATCTTGTTTCTCATGATCCGACAGTCCTTTAGCATTCTTTTGGAAAACTCCAAGCGGGCCGTCATGTTCCTTTTTTTGAGGAGTGGCTTCCATCTGGCCACTCTACCATAAAGGCCTGATTGGTAGAGTGCTGCAGAGATGGTTTTCCTTCTGGACGAATCTGGCATCTCCACAGAGGAAGTCTGGAGCTCTGTTAGAGTAACCATCGGGTTCTTGGTCACCTCACCTGGCCGGGAGGCCAGCTCTAGGAAGAGTCTTGGTGGATCCCAACTTCTTCCATTTAAGAATGATGGAGGCCACTGTGTTCTTGGGGACCTTCAATGCTGCATGACATTTTGGGTACCCTTCCCCAGTTCTGTGCCTCGACACAATCCTGTCTCTGAGCTCTACGGACAATTCCTTCAACCTCAAGGCTTGGTCAACTGTGGGACCTTGAATAGCCAAGTGTGTGCCTTTCTAAATCATGTCCAATCAATTGAATTTACCACAGGTGGGCTCCAATGAAGTTGTAGAAACATCTCAAGGTTGATCAATGGAAACAGGATGCACCTAAGCTCAATTTCGAGTCTCATAGAAGTGTCTGAATACTTATGTAAATAAAGTATTTATGTTTAAAACAAACAAAAAACAACCTGTTATTACTTTGTCATTGTGTTTAGACTGCTGAGGATTTTTTAAAATTTAATCCATTTTAGAATAAGGTGTAACAAAATGTGGAAAAAGTCATTCATAAACAACAGGCGTAGACTCACAGTGAAATGCTTATTCACATCGACTCGGTACTGGTACCTTGTGTGTATATAGCCAAGTTGTCACGACTCCTAACGAAGGTGGCTCCTCTTCCTGTTCGGGTGGCGCTCGGTGGTCGTTGTCACCGGCCTACTAGCTGCCACCGATCCCTTTTCCCTTTTCTGTTGGTTTTGTCTGATTTGTTTCACCTGTTTCTTGTTTAGATTTTGAGTTGGGCTATTTAAGCCGGTAGGCCCGCCTGCTCTTTGTGCGGGCTTGATTATTTTTCCCACTGTGTTGACGTGTGGTAGTGCGTGTTGTTTAGTTACCTGTTTTGGGCATTTGTTTGATTACGCCCAGTTTCGTGGAGAGTACTACTTTTCCCTGTGCGCAATAAAGCGCTATTCTGAACTTTCTGCCTCCTGCACCTGACTCTGCACCCACTACGCCTAGTGTGTTACACAAGTTATCGTTATTCATTGTTTATTTATTCCTCGTGTTATTCTTTTTTTGAATATATTTTTCTCTCTGCATTGTTGGGAAGGGCCCGTAAATAAGCATTTCACTGTGAGTCTACGCCTGTTGTTTACGAATCATGTGACAAATACCATTTGATTTGAACACACACACACTTTAAACCCCCTATTATCCTTTGAGACCCTTCTTTAAAAGTCACTGATGTCTCTTCTTCTAGCCATGGTAGCCAAAATAATGGTCAACTAGGCATTTTTATACATGACCCTAAACATGGAATGTTTTAATTGCTTAATTCACTTAGGAACCACACCAGTGTGGAAGAACCTGTTTAAAATATATTTAAAGTGTTTTGTATATTTTGGCAGCTACCTTTAGATGGCATCTATGTGAAGATTAGGCAAGCTGTTAATAATGTTATCAACCACACCGTTTCTATTTCCATGAGGGTGATATCATCACTATGACATTCATATTGAGCTTCTAACTTAAAATACACTGGTCCTTTCAGGTCTAAAGGAAAAAACTCAGACAAAATGTTTCTACATTTCCATGTACTTACAACAGGTCAACAATATGAATGCTGTATCATAGTTGTCTTGTTTTCTGCTCCTTTACCAAACATGCATAAAGAATGTTGTAATGGCCCACCGTGAAAACACAATGCTGGCAAGGAGTTAAGGCCAGCACAAAGGCACCCAATTGATTCTATTTGGCCCTTTCACTGGACAATCGATGTCGAATAATGTCGAATAAGATTTCAGAGCGGCCATTTTGGACAGTAATTTTCCAGATACTAATTTCAAGTAACCCATGGCACCTTACTTGCTTGGCTACCCAAACTCCTTGCTCTGGCCAAATGCTATGCCACACCCATGGACATTAGTTTCTTCTCTGCAGTAAGTCTCGATCTGAGTATGAGTCTCGAACTGAGTACCTTCCCGACAATTTCTGCAATGAAAATACGTTCTAGACCTTTTGATTGGTCCCAGAAACCGATGGGTTGAGCCAAAGCCAGAACACGTGGGTAAAGCAACATTTTGAAAATGTGTCATTGGCTTTGATACTCGGATTGGTTGGAGATGATCCAATCGCTGATGACTTTGTTTTGTACAACACCCCTCATTTTGACATTACCACGAACAACTTCAATGATTGCAGTCTCAGACTGAAGTATGTAGTGACAGTATAGAGCAGCGGAAGAATTCAGTTTGTGTTGTCAGGCAAGCACCTTTCAGGATAAACTAAACATGTGTATCTAAAGTAGTCTATGTAAAACACCTTGAATATGTGATTCTACATTAATATGATGTACTGTATATTGTATGCAACAAGCCAATATAATACACACATATTGTATCTGTATATAGCTATAAGTATATCTACAGTATATTATCTATATGAGGTAATAGCGAGAGCAAAGGTGAGACATAAAGCACTGTGTCCAGTTCATTAACCACAGGAGAGATATAGAGAGCATTGTTATAGTTTATCTTTATCACGCCTATGAAAGATGATGGTAAAGATAACCACTGCTGTATAAATCCCACCATCGGCGATGATCTATCATCTCGATGACAGCTCTAGAGATTTGGACTTGTGACTGTGACAGGTGACAGTGTGGGAGTGTTATGAATAGCAAGTTGCCATCTAGGTGTTTGCTGTGTAAAAAGCCACATTTATCTCACACTAACAGGAAAACAGTCAGGTTTGTGTAACACATAAAGCAATGATATTGCAATAAAACACTGTGGATATCAGCTCATGTCCTTTTGATTCATTTGTGTGTCCTATCCTATGTATTGTGACTGAAATAATCTGTATCCCAACAACACAGTAAGGCAAACATACAGTAAACTCCCCTAAAGTATTATGATGCATGGCATAGTCTCCACTCTTCTGTGGCTCTCCCTGAGCCATTCATTAAACAGCTGTTAGACCTGTTGCTAGTGCTGACACTGCTGCTAGCTCCTGAAACACAGCCAGCTGTAAATGAAGGAAACACCTAGTGTGGGGCTAAACAGCCACGTTCATCATCCCTCCCAACCCAGGAGTTTATTAGGAAATACCTAACGCTGTAAATAAACACAATGTGAGTTGAATTGCTGGAATTGGTAACAATGTAGAAAACACTGGGAACAATGAAGTTCCCACAGGTCACTGTCAGAGAACCTGTCCACTTCCTATTCCTCAACCTGCCTTAGCCCCGTCAATGGAACGCAGTAATGTACAGGGATTTATAACCATATATGAGATGAAGACAGCTGGTTTCACAAGAGGCCAGTGAGTCAAGAGGACCAGAGGATCTGTGGATAAGTGGAAGGCAAAATACTTACTGCTGATAAGACAGAATTAGCTTGAATTGACTTGAGGCATGAATGTGAACTAGACTGCCCTTCAGGCTGTGGATTGTATTTTACAGCAAAATCCTTTTGTAATCTTGTGTATTACACAAGAAGATGAGAGAGTGAATCATGTGTGAATAATGATGGGATCAACCTGAGTGAGGCATACTGGGCTGTAGGAACTAGAGGACAAAGCATTAACCACAGTGACTAAAGGCCTTCCTTCCCACACTGTAAGTCGGATTCAGTCTTTTACGATTATTACATGTCACATTGTGTGATGTTACCAAATTATATTCTTAATATCAACATGGCCAGATTGTATGATTCGCTTCAGTTCTGTCGTCACATTCTGCGATTGTCTTGTGAGGCTACGTCAGCCGATGTAGGGTATGTCAACTGCAGCGGTGTATTTGGTCTGTGCATGTTCCAGCACCAGAAGCGTAAGCCTCCCTCTATGCTTATGCACAAGTGAAGTGAGTTTTGAAAAACTGAAAGTATGCAAATAGTTTTCACATACAAATTTGATATGTCTTAACTCAGAATGAAATAGGCTTCCCAAAAATAACATGGTTGTCGCGGTAGAAAGTTTATTTTGAGGTAGCCTGATTTCAGATTTGTCCATGTAAACAAGATTATGGAAATCATTCTTTTTGCAAAGCATGTAATGTTTTAAATCAAACTATTATATTAATCTGACCATTCACAATGATCGTATTATTATGGGTATACTGTGAGAGAAAAAGTATGTATTTACCTCATTTGTTGAATATTATTAGTTAACAATTATATGCTTAACAATAGTAAATACACTTCCATTCTAACAATGCTGGGCTTCTGAGAAAGGATGGTTCCTCTCTTCGTTTTCTGTATTATTGGGCTCTCAACAATCAGCTACGGGTGGTCCTTGACCAGCTCCATTATTGCAAAAATGTATCGATATTAAAGGTTGATTGTTTGAAGAAATTGAAAGTCTCTTCTCCCTTACTTGATTAGAATTTCCACAACAATACTCAGTGCCGGTTGTGTTCCTATTGGTCAGTCACCGGGATCGACTCGTAACACCAGCCACACTACACGATAAAAGCTCAACATTTCTGACACTGGCAAAACTTTTTCCAAGCCTATGACCCCACGTAGTGGTATTTCATCGGCAAACCTAGACCGTCACACTGAACGAGCCAAGATGTCTGACAATGGTTTACGACCTAAGAATTTGTCAACGACATATTGTCTGGGACTATAAGGGCACAAGAGGAGACCCAGATGCAGACACGGGAGGCAGATGGTTCGAGTCTCTGATATTTATTATAATCTAAGGGGCAGGCAAGAGAGTGGTCGTGGACAGGCAAAAGATCATAAACAAGGTCAGAGTCCAGGAGGTAAAGAGTGGCAGGCAGGCTCGAGGTCAGGGCAGGCAGTATGGTCAGGCAGGTGGGTTCAGAGTCAAGGCAGGCAAGGGTCAAAACTGGGAAGACTAGCAAAAGAGAGATAAGAAAAAGCAGGAGCACAGAAAACCACGCTGGTTGACTTGACAAGACGAACTGGCAACAGACAAAGAGGGAACACTGGAATAAATTCCCAGGGATTAATGGGGAAAACGGGTGACACCTGGAGGTGGGTGGAGACAATCAAAGACAGGTGAAACGGATCAGGACATGACAGGGACGCAAAATCGTGGCATGAGAAGGCTA
Source organism: Salvelinus namaycush (assembly GCF_016432855.1). Lineage (NCBI taxonomy): Eukaryota > Metazoa > Chordata > Actinopteri > Salmoniformes > Salmonidae > Salvelinus > Salvelinus namaycush. Next base: position 36,619,857 of record NC_052315.1, read on the forward strand.
AAATCATACAGTCTGTGCGGCCCTTTAAGAATCCTCCCTCTCTGAATCATACTTTACCTCACACTTCCTCAACGTGTCGCTTACTGTTCAGTCATTGGCATGGTAACATATATTTTTGTTTTCTCCTCTGTGGTGATAACAGGGTACAAAGCAAAGGCGAATACCGAGACTCCCACATAAAACACAAATTTGTGTTCCCATCAAAACAGCTGGAGGTAATGAAAGTGCACTTACACACATTGAATGACTCTTACGTCTGAGGTTAACACATAATTACGAAGATTAAATCTAGAATCTGTATAAACTATCATGTAATGTTGAATATGTCTCAGAGAGAGAGAGAAAGAGAGTGTCCTTTTGAGTTTCCCTCCAGAGAACAATGGCTGTCTCGTTTCTCTCTGTGGGAGGCAACAGTGACCCACACTGCAAAGACGGTCCTTAAGGGGGGCGCTGGACCATTTGTGTCATATTTGCTTTTGTCGACTAATGTCTTTTTAAGCAGTTAGGCACACAGCGACTGGTATGGCCAAATGTAGCACAGACAAAAACCAAAATGGTGCAGCACAATGGAATGTTCCAGTTGCTCAAACACCAAACCATTTCACCTGTGCTTACCTGTTTACCTTAGTCAAACTCAGGAAAAGGACCCAGGGACTTGCTCTAGAGTGAACATGGCCTTTGACTGAGGGTATCATATTTCTCTGAAAGGGGTAAATTTTGGAGTCTGGGATTAAGATATGGATCAAATTTCCTTTCTTGTACGAACCCTTAAGGAAGAATGAGAGACACGTTGACAGACAGCCAGTCAATAGGACTAGTGAGAGAGAGAGAGGAGAGGAGGGGGAGAGAGAGAGAGAGAAACAAAGACAGACAAAGAAGAATGTTCTGAGCAGTTTGAGCATTCTCAAAATTTGTACCAAACGCCCAACAAATCAAACGTGGTTCTGTCCAGGCTCTCCAGATGACATAAGTGTGAGTAGAACAGGAACACAGGAGGTTAATTGACGCTAGGGGTCAGATTTTATTTTTATTTTTAAATAACGTTCCCAAGGTAAACAGACTATTTCTCAGGTCCTACAGATTAGGATAGAAAACACTCCAAAGTTTCCAAAACTGTCAAAATATTGTCTGTGAGTATAACAAAACTGATTCTGCAGGCGAAAACCTGAGAAAATCTAACCCAGAAGTGATTATTATTTTTTTTAATCTGTGTTTCCTGGCCTGTCTTTCTTCCATTTAAAGGGGTATCAACCAGATTCCTTTTCCAATGGCTTCCTCAGGCTGTGACCAGGCTTTAGACATAGTTTCAGGCTTTTATTTTGAAAAATGAGTGAGATTTTTCAAAAGTAGTCAGGTGTCCTCAGATTAGTTCCTGCGAGCGAGAGGGTAGCTCTCCATTTTCCTTTTCTCTGTTATTGATTAGGTTACGGTCCGGTTGAAATATTATCGATTATGTTTGTTAAAAACAACCTGAGGATTGATTATAAAAAATATTTGACATGTTTCTACGACCATTACGGATACTTTTTGGAATTTTCGTCGAACGGAACGAGGCTTTGGTTTTTTGAACATAACGCGCAACCCAAATGGCGTTTATTTAGTAATATTTATCGAACAAAAAGAACATTTGTTGTGTAACTGGGAGTCTCGTGAGTGCAAACATCCAAAGATTATCAAAGGTAAGCGATTAATTTTATTGTTTTTCTGACTTTCATGACCATGCTAATTTGGGGCTAGCTGTTCTAGCATTGATTTATACACTCACAAAAGCTTGGATTTCTTTCTCTGTAAAGCATATTTTCAAAATCTGACACGATAAGTGGATTAACAACAAGCTAAGCTGTGTTTTGGTATATTTCACTTGTGATTGCATGATTATAAATATTTTTTGTAATATTTTGTGCCCTGCAATTCAGCGGTTGTTTAGGAAAATGATCCCGTAAAAGCGATCCGTAGCGCAGAGAAGTTAACTGGTGTGTGGCAGGCAAGCCTAATCCCAAAATTACAGATATACAACCAGTAAGAGTTTCCTCTGCTCTCATGCGTTTACTCAATATGGCATACGTACACAGACACACACACAGCCAGACCCGTGGTCGGTTCTGCTTGTGGTGACGGCCTGGCTGACTAATATCACTTCCTCAGCATTCCTCTCACACGACGTGCCTTTTTTGCCTGGGAGCAGCCCATTGAGAAGAATGTGGCTAGACGTGATCACAAGATGTCCATATATGTACAGAGCGACGAGAAAGCTGGTTCCACTAATCATTAAAGTATGAGGGCAAAGACTCTAGTGAAGATGAACTGTAAGTCAGTTGGACTAGTGGACTATACCTCTGTCACACTGTCAGTAGTGGATAGGCAGTTGATATTACCCCTAGTGCTGAATAAAACAGGCTGCTCAGTACCAGGATATTCATTAAACATGTATCAGTTAATGAATTGTTGGGAATAAGGAAGGATGATATAGCCAAGCCTCAATGAGCTCAACTCTTGAAGATACCGTGAAGAAATGGAACCATGGTGGTTGCAGTGGTGCAGTTTCCTGTGGGGTTTGGTTAACATTTCTCTGCAACCACCAAAACACACCCTGATCCAGAATGGGGTGTGGGTGTGTGTGTGTGTGTGTGTGTGTGTGTGTGTGTGTGTGTGTGTGTGTGTGTGTGTGTGTGTGTGTGTGTGTGTGTGTGTGTGTGTGTGTGTGTGTGTGTGTGTGTGTGTGTGTGTGTGTGTGTGTGTGTGTGTGTGTGTGTGTACCTCTGTGTGTGTTAAGAGGATCAGACGTGTCAGCCCTACCTCACCCCTGCTCAGTTGACGCAGCAGCGTCAGAGCCTGAATGAACCAGCCAGTCTCGGCTGGGCCAGGCATCATGGGAGCATGACTGGGCTGCTTCAAAAGGACTGGCTTTGCTCTACAATAACAGAGTGAGCGAGGGGCTTGGTTGGTGTTTGGGTGACGAGATGCTTCAGGCAGCCAGGTGTTTGGATAGTGACGGTGTGAGAGTCTACTGTATGGCCAGCAGGAATTCCCATGTGTCATTCACCTCTGGGTCATACAAGATTTAGTCAGAGGAAAACAAAGAGAACCTCATTCTGTTACACCCCTATTTGATGTATATACAGTACCAGTCAAAAGTTTGGACATACCTACACATTCCAGGGTTTTTCTTTCTTTCTTTTTTACTATTTTCTACATTGTAGAATAATAGTGAAGACATCAAATCTATGAAATAACACATGGAATCATGTAGTAAGCAAAAAAGTGGTAAACAAATCAAAATATATTTTATATTTTTCAAAGTAGCCCCCCTTTGCCTTGATGACAGCTTTGCACACTCTTGGCATTCTCTCAACCAGCTTCATGAGGTAGTCACCTGGAATGCTTTTCTAACAGTCTTGAAGGAGTTCCCACATATGCTGAGCACTTGTTGGCTGCTTTTTCTTCGCTCTGCGGTCCAACTCATCCCAAACCATCTCAATTGTGTTGAGGTCAGATGGTTGTGGAGGCCAGGTCTTCTGATGCAGCACTCCATCACGCTCCTTCTTGGTCAAATAGCCCTTACACAGCCTGGAGGTGTGTTTTGGATCATTGTCTTGTTGAATGAGTATGTGTGTCCAAACTTTGAATGGTACTGCAGGTGAACCAATCTGATCAATATTTGGGCACAATGTGCGTTCGTCTGTGTCACATGCAGTCATTCTCATAACTAGGGTTAAATGGAATCTACACAGAATTTTTGTAGTTGAAACGGGTTTTCCCTTACAGTAAGTCATGACCTGAAAGCACACAGGTGCAGTAATATTGCGCATAAATGCCACTACGCATCTGGTGCCACCAAGCCAGAACCCCTCTCATCCAGTACCAATGAAACATTGAAATTGTATGCTTGTTCAAAGAAATTACTAAGAAGGTACACACAAATATAGAAAGATCAGAATGAAGTAAAGGGAAAGAGTTGTAATATTTTTTTCCCAGCGTACAGTTTCAGTACATCCCCGTTAGAACGAGTGATTCAATAGAAGGGAGCAGAAGTAGTGAGGGGATAAGGGGAGGGCAGAGGAAATCCTGTCGACAATGGTTAAATAAACTTGAGCGTGAGACATTGTGGATGGGACTGGGCCTTTTACCAAGTCTGGTGATCATTCACAAAGCCTGCTCACCCAGAGAAGAGTGTGTGTGTGTGTGTGTGTGTGTGTGTGTGTGTGTGTGTGTGTGTGTGTGTGGACGTGTTTAACTATAACAAACAAAAATTTGACCAACTGGGCAAATGTTTGTATCCCCACAAGGTCAAATTCTATTTCTAGGGAGTTTATGGTTAAGGCGAGTCTTAGTTTTAGGATTATGAACTAGGGTTAGCGTTAGGGTTAGTGTTAGGTTTTTGGGAAAATAGGATTTTGAATGGGACTGAATTGTGTGTCCCCACAAGGTTAGTACTAGACTGTGTGTGTGTGTGTGACAGAGCAAGCTGGCCACAAGATGTCTAAGCAAACAATATTTACAAAATATAAAGTACCAGTCAAAGGTTAGGACACACCTACTCATTGATGGGTTTTTCTTTATTTTTACTATTTTCTACATTGTATAATAATAATGAAGACATCAAAACTATGAAATAACACAAATGGAATCATGTAGTAACCAAAACCATGTTAAACAAATCAAAATATATTTTATGTTTGAAATTGTTCAAAGTTGCTATCCTTTGCATTGATGACAGCTTTGCACACTCACTTCACCCCATTCACAGTGTGTTTGCACAAACACTTGGTGTATGGAGCGAATTCAGTGCCAACAAAAACTTGATTTGAATTTTATAATTTTGAAAGGTATTAGGATATTAAATGTAATATTTTTGAATGATTAATGCACAAATTCAATAATTGAATTAATATATTGAACATTTATGTCATGATTTGAAACTAAATTGAATTGCATTGTTGAATTGAAAATTGAAAATTGCATTGTTTTAAATGTTCATTTCAATGTAATTCAATATTTATAAATTCACTTTGAATATGGTATATATGTTCCTAGTCCGTCATTGAAAATAAGAATTTGTTCTTAACTTTAAAAATAAAAAATATACTGCATTCATTGTCAGTGTATAAAGTTTATAAACCTTAATTTCAAGTTAATCAAAGTTTCATATATTCAACTTCTCAGATGCTTTCAGATTCAGTGCTCTAAGTTCAGATGCAAAACCAGAGACAACATCCCGGTATTTTGCCAGGCAGGAAAGATAGAGTAGAACAGATAGAACCGAACGCTCTCTGTGGTAAACAGAAGCTTCTGGCGGTTTCTGAAGCCAATGTGGCATGTTTAGTTTATTTTCTTGTCATGATTTTGGCTCTAGTGTTTGTACCACTTGGCTATAAGCTATTATGACCCCATTCCTGAAAGCTAAGACTCTCTGGAGCATGGACGATCACAGGCCGCATTAGAAGGGAGTGTCACAAAAGCCGCAATTTGGCCCCCATGAGAATAGTTGAATAGCCCTTCATAGCCCTTCAAAGGATAGTCTTTCCGATCTCTATTTAATCTTTCTCTTGTGACTGACTGGGTTCGAACCAGGTCTCCTGCATGTCACAAGACTTTGTTAGGCCACTTAGATAAAGCCCATAGAGATTAGTTCAGGAAGCGAACACACGTCTTCAAGTCTCTTGCAAGATTCATCAAACCACCTCGGTTACATTTCACCCCTCACGGCACCAATATAACTGACTGGGTTCAAAATCAGGCCTACTGCACAACAACAACACTTTCTGTGGCAAGCAGAAGGACCTGTGCACCCTATTTAATGAGTACAACAGAGGTGGTTATCCATCCATGTGATAAATAGCCTCGTAATTACCAGACTGATTACCGCGCGTAGCGGTAGACTATGTGATGAGCAACCTTGGCTGAGAGATGAAGACATGTTAGTTTGACTGATTGGGTTCTAACCCAGGTCTCCTGTTCCCCAGACAATGCAACTTTTCAGGACTCAGACAAGTTACTCATCACACGAGTGTGGTCACTTGACCTCGTCCTTAGAGATACCCACTGAAGTCACAGGACCAATGCCTAGGCTTTACCCTAACTGAATTAAACTAATGGACAGCAATACTTCTACTGCTATTTTGCTCACATCTACGATACCTGTAGTTATATATTTATACAATACATACATATAACCTCTCAACCTCTCTTTCGTGTTGTCTGAGATTCCCAAAGATTTGAAAGCAGCTGCGGTCATCCCCCTCTTCAAAGGAGGGGACACTCTTGACCCAAACTGCTACAGACCTACAGTGGGGAGAACAAGTATTTGACACACTGCCGATTTTGCAGGTTTTCCTACTTACAAAGCATGTAGAGGTCTGTAATTTTTATCATAGGTACACTTCAACTGTGAGAAACGGAATCTAAAACAAAAATCCAGAAAATCACATTGTATGATTTTTAAGTAATTGGTGAGCAAAAATTTTTCCTAAGGGATGGATCAGCTTAATATTGCGGAAAGAATGTTGCTTCCATCAATGTAATTGTCTTCATCATTTCCAATCCCCCATATATTTTTTTGGTAAATATATATATCCATACACGCATGCATACATATACACATACCGATATAGACATACATACTTTTTTAAAGAATATACCTTTATTATTATTCCCCGCAAACCCTACCACCGATCTCCCAATTGGAGTAAACTAATAAACACTTCGGCTTTTACCTTCAATTTATACATCTTATACACATTTTACAGACACAGTCTACTTTACAATAGTTCTCTCTTGTTTGTTCTTAGTCCTTCCTCTATTTCTGATGTCCATCCAGTTTGATTTCTATTTGTAACGGTGCTATTTCACAAAAGTTCCAAACCTATATACATTTTACAGATCCCGTATGTTTTACATTGTTTATCTTGTTATTAGTCCCACCCTTCAGCTCCATTCAACCCCTCCCATCTATCTCTCAACATCATCCATTTCGGATTTCTATTTGCCATATATTTTTCAACTGTGCTGTGATGCTTCACAAAATAATTGAACCTTTCTATTCTCATAGCTTCTATAGATTGTAAATTAAAATTAAACATATTTGCTAAAATAATTATTATATTATTGATTGATTGACTATGGCTTTTCATATCACCCAGTATTGCTAGCTGTAGCGTTAGTTCTAGGCAAATGTTGCAATTCTTCAGCCATTCCTGGACCTGTGACCAAAAACGAGCTACATATGGACAATACCAAAATAAATGATCTAATGACTCTGCCTCCTCACAGCAGAATCTGCAGAGCTGGGAAGATTGTATCCCCCATATATATAACATTCTATTAGTTGCAAAAATTTTGTATAGTAATTTAAATTTAAAGTTTAAAGTTTTTAATCCGGCGTTATTTTGCGTATCAATTCATAAACCATGTGCCATGGAATGGGTACATCGAAAATCTCTTCCCAACTATTTTGCAATTTATATGGCACAGCTGTCAGTTTTTTGGTCCTTAAATGAAATTGGTATATGTTTTTATTTACCACACTTTTCTTTAACCATTTATGTTCTTAAATACAGAGCCGACATACAAGTTCCTTACTTTTTTCCCCTTGTACTTGCCTCTTCCATTTTTGTGGTAATGCTGCAATTAATTGGTTGTAATTTTGGGTAGAGCAGACATTTCCATATGTCTGTGTTAGCTGCATGTGTGACATAACTCCACCAGTCCTATTTATGATATCATTCACAAAAATTATACATTTTTTTTGTATTATTATTATTTTTTTAATCAATTAGTATATTTGAATTTAACCACAATATTTGTTGTATTATTTGTTCTGTCTTTTCAGGTGGATTAAACTGAAATTGCAACCAACTTTCTAAGGCTTGTTTAAAAAATAAGATATTTTGGAGATGATTTCCTTTTCAAACAACCGAAAGTGAGCAGGTGTAATCTGAATAAAGGGGAAAAGGCCCTTCTTGAACATAGGATGAGACATTCGTACCAATTTACTAAAGAACCAGTTTGGATTTAAGTATAACTTTTGTATGACTGATACCTTTAGTGAGAGGTCTAATGCTTTAATTTTTAATAATTTCTGCCCTCCGAATTCATATTCGTTATATAAATAGGCCCTTTTAATTTTATCTGGCTTGCCGTTCCAAATAAAATTTTATATTTTTTGTTCATATAATTTAAAAAGCAGGTCCATGTCCCATGATATTTGCATTGCTACTAAGTAAACCTCCAATTGGTCCCAACTATTCCACCCGCTAAAAGTCCTCCTCATCCCTCCTCAATGCCCGGCAGACCACCCCGACCCCCTGTATCCCATAGCCCTGAACCGACTGGGATCCATCCTTTGAAAAGAGCACACAGTGCCATTTGCCGAATTGAAGTAGATCAAATGCATTTCCATCACCCTCACCTCGATTTATATTATATATAGATGTGGATCAGCCTCTATTGTCCCTAACATATTTTACAACTTCGCAACAGTTGTGGGATACACACATACACCCACACACACTCAACCCATACCCCCACACAACCATAAGCTCACATTCTCAACAATTGCACCATTCCAGAGCCCAACTCAAGATAGGTCTTGATTTACAAATGCACTTACAGTTGCAGCTGCATGAGAAGGCCTGCAAGACCGCGCAAAAAATGGGCAGAAATTGAGAGATTTTATTTACCATTGTCACATCCTAGATGATGGAGGTCAAATGTACACCTTTTCCCTGAAACACCCACAATACGGTCACCCGTATTGACCATATTCCCAAGCATCTCCATGCAGTCAGACTTTGATTTTGTGCCACCAGGGTCACAATAATATACCCCCTCTATGAATGTCCGAGTGTGACCCCCTCCCCATGGGTTACTGCAGCTAGTGTTGCCAGCACTGCCACTGCCTGGGTGGGGGAACCCCACCGGATCCCCACCGGCTAGGTACAAGGTCGTCAAGGTTCTCATTAGCAGCTTTGAGAATTTCCTTGTATATTATGCTCTCCCTTTAGGGGGCTTTGGCTTTGCAGGACCAACCCTGCCAAGCAGGCTCAGAATCTTGAGGGGACAGTGCTGCTCTTGGTCTCTGACCTAATTTTGGTTGCATACAGACCGCTTACAGCAGGCACATAAAACAGTTAGGGACTTCTCCTTAGTATCTGGGTCATTCAGGTGGGTGTCTAGGGTATAGGGTCATGGACCGTACCATTTAAATAGGATCATAAATAAATAATTAGATATCATTTATTTTAAAAATGTAGTTCCCCATGATAGGACAATAAATAAATAAGACTTATAATTCATTATAAAAGTATATCCATAATCTGAACAACATTGAAAACCCTCTCATACCCCAGCTCACAGCAATACTGTCACGCTCGCTATCCTCAAACTCCCTGTCATAAAACAACCAAGGCACAGCGTGCATGTCGTTCCACATTTTTTAATCGGAGTGAAAAATTTAACCAACAAAACAGACAGGTAAACAGCAAAGAACGTGACGCAACCGAGGTGCACACAAACACACACGGAAAAATAATATTTACCCACACATTAGGTGGGAAAAAAGGCTGCCTAAGTTTGATTCTCAATCAGAGACAACGATAGACAGCTGTCCCTGATTGAGAACTATACCAGGCCAAAACATAGAAATACAGAAACCTAGAAAACAAAACATAGAATGCCCACCCAACATCACACCCTGACCTAACCAAATAGAGAAATAAAACGTCTCTCTAAGGTCAGGGCGTGACAAATACATTGGTTCTGGGATATGCAACTATTTCATTACTCACTCACTCAATTTTCCCAAACATAACAAATAAAATAAAAAATAAACACACACTACTGTATTATTGACTGTATGTTTGTTTTACTCCATGTCTAACTCTGTGTTGTTGTATGTGTCGAACTGCTTTGCTTTATCTTGGCCAGGTCGCAATTGTAAATGAGGACTTGTTCTCAACTTGCCTACCTGGTTAACTTGAGCCTATGGGGGGTGCTATTTCGATCTTGGAAAAATTGGTCCCCAAATTAAACTGCCTCGTACTCAATTCTTGCTCATAAAATATGCATATTATTATTACTATTGGATAGAAAACACTCTCTAGTTTCTAAAACCGTTTGAATTATGTCTCTGAGTGAAACAGAACTCATTCTGCAGCACTTTTCCTGCCAGGGAGTGAGATTTCAGAAATCTCGGCCTCTGTTCCCAGGTCAGTTTATAAGTCCCTGTGAACGCTGTGGGGCTACAAACACTGCATACGCCTTCCTCTAGATGTCAGTAAGTGGTGACAATTTGAATGGAGTCGATTGCGCAATCTGGGACCTTATATTAGACCCTGGAGCGGAAGTACCTTTCTTTTCAGCCGTGCGCTCGACGCAGAGTGGACGTCGGACTGGCCTCCTTCCAAGCTTTGGTTTAGCCAGTTCTATATCCCCGGTCATGTTTTTATTCGTTATAGGTGTTAAAGACATCATAAGGTAGTTAATTTAAACCGACTTATAGCAATTTATATCAGTTTATTGCGATTTTCTGGCATTTCTTTGTGACGCACTTTCAAGAGTTGGACACTTTTCCGGTACATGCCGAACGTTAGTGGCCATTTCGACAGGACAAGAGGACATCTTTCGACCAAAAGACGATGGTTCTGGAGAAAGGACACCTTGCCCAAGATTCTGATGGAAGCTCAGCTATAGACCTGAGCCAACTCCCGGTGCTTACGAGCGTGGTACTGGTCGGGCACCGTGTTATGCGGTAAAGCGCACGGTGTCTCCAGTTCGATCTCATAGCCCGGTGCGCTATATGCCAGCTCTCCGCAAGTGCCACGCTAGAGTGGGCATCCAGCCAGGGCAGATTGTGGGAGCTCAGCGCGCTTGGTCTCCGGTGCGCCGTTTTGGCCCAGGGTATCCTGCGCCGGCTCTGCGCACTGTGTCTCCAGTGCGCTGTGACAGCCCGGTTCGTCCTATGCCTGCACTCCGCCCATGCCGGCCTAAAGTGGGCATTCAGCCAAGAGGAGAGGTGCAAGTGGTAAGCACTGATCCAAAATTAAGGAACGCTTTGACTATGTACAGGCTTTTCTTTTTTTTTTCACTTTCCTTTTTTATCTATTTCACTTGCTTTGGCAATGTAGACATATGTTTCCCATGACAATAAAGCCTATTAAATTGAATTGAGAGAGAGAATCTTAGAATTAATCTGAGACCCCTTTATAACATGTGAGTTTGGATTAAAAATCTGAGTTGTTGACCAATGGCATTACTGCTAAGTTAACCTCCAATCAGACATCAGACCTAAAGGATTTTAATGACAACGGCACCTTTACTTCTAAGAGGTGTGACAGAATGGGGGATAGAAAGAACACAGAGAAGAATAAATTCCTGAGAAGACAATCAAGCTTTTGCATAGTGTAAAGAGTCACTTTGCAGGCTGGGCAGCCCTACACCCAATGCTAATCAGGCTAGGGTCTATTTTTCTCCACTTCCTGTCTGACTGACATGCCCAAAGTAAACTGCCTGTTACTCAGGCTCAGAAGCCAGGATATGCATATAATTGGTACCATTGGATAGAAAACACTTTGAAGTGTGTGGAAATGTTAAATTCCTATGGCTTCCTCTAGATGTCAACAGTCTTTGTTCAATGTTTCAGGCTTGTTTCTTCCCAAACGAGGAAGAATTTTGAGTTTTGGTACTGGGAGTCAGAGTTGGAAATCAGTCTGTGCGCGCGCAACGAAGAGGATGCGCACCTGCTTATTTTGCTATTCTATTGAACACACTTCTTTCCGTATGAAATATTATACTTTAATTTCATTTTAGGGTACCTGAGGATTAAATAGAAACATATTTGTCTTGTTTTAACATGCTCAACAATGCTCAACAATTAATCCATGCATTGATTTCTGACTTTGGTTTAATTCAGCAACACTGGCGATGTCTTTGGGCATGGGGTGAGTGTTGTTCAATGATAGGCAGGATAGACAGGTATAGCTATGTACACTCTTAGGAAAAAAGGTTCCAAAAGGCTTATGTGGCTGTCCCCATAGGGGGACCCTGTTTAGTTCCAGTGCCTTCGTAAAGTGTTCAGATCCATAGATTTCTTCCACATTTTGTTGTACAGACTTATTCTAAAATTGATTAAATCGTTTTTTTCCCCCTCATCAATCTTCACACAGTAACCAATAATGACAAAGCAAAAAAAGGTTTAAAAAATTGAAATATCACATGTACATAAGTATTGAGAACCTTTACTCATTACTTTGTTGAAGCACATTTGGCAGGGATTACAGCCTTGAGTCTTCCTGGGTATGACGCTACAAGCTTGGCACACCTGTATTTGGAGAGTTTCTCCCATCCTTCTTATATTTTCAGTTCTCTTCAGAGATGTTCCATCTGGTTCAAGTGAATCTTTGACCCAGTGTGAGGTCCTGAGTGCTCTTGAGCAGGTTTTCATCAAGGATCTCTCGGAACTTTGCTCTGTTCATCTTTGCCTCATTCCTGACTAGTCTCCCAGTCCCTGACACTGAAAAACATCCCCATAGCATGATTCTGCCACCACCATCCTTCACCGTAAGGATGGTAACAGGTTTCCTCCAGACGTGACGCTGTGCATTCAGGCCAAAGAGTTTAATCTTGGTTTCATCAGACCAGAGAATCTTGTTTCTCATGTTCTGAGAGTCTTTAGGTTTCTTTTGGCAAAATCCAAGATGGCTGGCATGTGCCTTTTTCTGAGGAGTGGCTACTGTCTGGCGACTCTACCATAAAGGCCTCATTGGTGTAGTGCTGCAGAGATGGTTTTCCTTCTGGGAGGTTCTCCAATCTCCACAGATGAGCTCTGTCAGAGTGACCATCGGGTTCTTGGTCACCTCCCTGACCGAAGCCCTTCTCCCCCGATTGCTCAGTTTGGCCGGGCGACCAGCTCTAGGAAGAGTCTTGGTGGTTCCAAACTTCTTCCATTTAAGAATGATGTAGGCCACTGTGTTCTTGGGGACTTTCAATGCTGCAGAAGTTGTTTGGTACCCTTCCCCAGATCTGTGCCTCGACACAATCCTGTCTCAGAGCTCTACGGACAATGTCTTCGACCTCATGGCTTGGTTTTTGCTCTGACATGCACTGTCAACTGTGCGACCTTATATAGACAGGTTTGTGCCCTTCCAAATCATGTCCAATCAATTGAATTTACCACAGGTGGACTCCAATGAAGTTGTAGAAACATCTCAGGGATGATCAATGGAAACGGGATGCACCTGAGCTCAATTTCGAGTCTCCATAGCAAAGGGTCTGAATACTTATGTAAATATGTTTTTTCTGTTTTTATTTTTTATACATTTTAAAAATGTATAAAAAGCTGTTTTTGTTTTGTAATTATGGGGTATTGTGTGTAGATTGCTTAGGATTTTTTCAAAAGTTCAGAATAAGGCTGTAACAACAAAATGTGGAAAAAATCAAGGGGTCTAAATAATTTACAAAGAACCATTTTTGGTTCCAGGTAGAACGCTTTTGTATTCCATGCAGAACACTCTGCGGAAAGGGTAATACATGGAACCAAAAAGGGGTTCTTCTAATGGTTCTCCTGGGCCAACTATACTTGTGAGAGAAACTCTCTCCCTTTTCTCACCATTGTATGCTGGATGGTTAAGCCTTTACACACAGTGCCTTACAAAAGCATTCACCCCCCTTGGCATTTCTCCTATTTTGTTGCATTAACCTGTTTGGGCTGCAAGCCCGACGTCGGTACACTTATGACAACATCCAGCTCAAGTGCAGGGCGCGAAATTCAAAATATATTTTTTTTAAATATTTAACTTTCACACATTAACAAGTCCAATACAGCATATGAAAGGTACACATCTTGTGAATCCAGCCAACATGTCCGATTTTTAAAATGTTTTACAGGGAAGACAAAATATGTAAATCTATTAGCTAACCACGTTAGCAAAAGACACCACTTTTTTACTCCATCAGTTTTTTACTCCATCAGTAGCTATCACAAATTTGACCAAATAAAGATATAAATAGCCACTAACCAAGAAACAACTTCATCAGATGACAGTCTGATAACATATTTATTGTATAGCATATGTTTTGTTAGAAAAATGTGCATATTTCAGGTATAAATCATAGTTTACATTGCAGCTACAATCAGAAATTGCACCGAAAGCAGCCATAATATTTACAGACACCAACGTCAAATACCTAATTACTCATCATAAAACATTTCTGAAAAATACATAGTGTACAGCAATTGAAAGACAGGCATCTTGTGATTCCAGACAATATTTCCGATTTATTAAATGTTTTACAGCGAAAACAAAATGTAGCGTTATATTAGCGTAGCCACAATAGCCAGAAACACTTGGGCGCCGACGACCAGTTCACATGCACGACAGATATTAGAAATAGCATCATAAAATGTTTCTTACTTTTGGTGATCTTCCGTCAGAATGTTGGACAAGGTGTCCTTTGTCCAGAACAGTCGTTGTTTGGATCTGGAACGGCAAATTTCCCTCTTGATTTAGCATGGGCTCTTGCCAAGTGGCACGGATCTCTCCAACGTCAACAAAGTCAGAGAACGGAACACGGCAAAACTCCCGAAAAAATTTCAATAATCTGATTAAACTATATTGAAAAAACATACTTTACGATGATATGGTCACATGTATCAAATAAAATCAGAGCCGGAGATAGTAGTCATCCATAACGGCAGCTAAACAGAAGGCAAATCCATGTACCCTTTCGCGCTGCCAAGAGTACCGGAAATGAGGGACACGTCATACAAAGAGCTTGTATTCAAATTCAGATCAAGATAAACACGAAATTTCTTCTCTCACAGCCTCTTGACATCCAGAGGAAGGTCTATGAAGTGTACGTAGACTCTTACGTATCATGCCCATGTATAGGCAGGAAGTTGAACAGAGCATCGATTTCAGACATTCCACTTCCTGGTCAGGAAATGTGCTGCAGAATGAGTTCTGTTTCACTCAGAGAAATAATTCAAACGGCTTTAGAAACTAGAGAGTGTTTCCTATCCAATAGTAATAATAATATGCATATTGTACGAGCAAGAATTGAGTACGAGGCCGTTTGAAATGGGCACGATTTAACTGGCTACTCAATACTGCCCCTTGCAGCCATCTTTTCTGTGACTTTTTTTTACTTTGGCCAGTCGACCAGTACATATGCTAAATGAAGAGGGAAAGTTGCCATTATGAATGGATTGAACGACTCATCAGGACTAAGGACACATTGATCAACATTCTGATGAAAGATCAGCAATAGTAAGACCCAATTTACGATGTTATTTCATATATCTGTCGTGCATGTGAACTGGTCGCGGGCGCCCAGCTGGTTCTGGCTGGCGTGGCTATGCTAATTTAGCGCTACATTTTGTTTTCGCTATAAAACATTTAATAAATCTGAAATATTGATTGGATTCACCAGATGTTGGGCTTTCAATATCTGTACGCTGTGTATTTTTCTGAAATGTTTTAAGATAAGTAATTAGTTATATGACGTTGGTCTCTGTAATTGTTCTGGCTGCGTCAGCACTATTTCAGATTGCAGCTGCAATGTAGAACTGTGATTTATACCTGAAAAATGCACATTTTTCCAAAAAAAACTATGCTATACCATAAATATGTTATCAGACTGTCATCTTATGAAGTTGTTTCTTGGTTAGTGGCTATATATATTTTTATTTAGTCGAATTAGTGATAGCTACTGACGCAGGAAAAAACTGTTGGAGTAAAAAAATTGTGTCTTATGCTAACGTGGTTAGCTAATAGATTTACATATTGTGTCTTCCCTGTAAAACATTTTAAAAATCTGAAATGGTGGCTTTATTCACAAGATCTGTATCTTTCATCTGGTGTCTTGGACTTGTGATTTAATGATATTTAGATGCTACAATTTACTTGTGACGCTATGCTAGCTATGCTACTCAGTGGGGGGGAGTGGGGGGTGATCCCGGATCCGGGTTGGTGACTCGTTAAAGGTTAAGAACTAATTTGTCTTTCAATTGCTGTCCAACCTGTATTTTTTTAGTCAAGTTTATGAATAGTTAGTTCTTTACCCATCTCCCCAGCTGCATACATGCGTCACCTGAAGTCATTTACATATGACAGATTCTTAGGGGCCTCTGTAGTACGCCAGCTATCTCGTAAAACAGCTAGTGGACCACGTACAGTGTGTCCAAAAACTAGGTTGTTAGGGCTAAATCCCGTGCTTTCCTGTAAAACCTCTCCAGCTGCAAGCATCAACCAAGGCAACCCCTCCTCCCAGTCTCGGTCCAACTCAGTGCAGTAAGCATGCAACAACAACTTCAAGGTCTGATGGAACTGCTCCAGGGCTCCTTGACTCTGTGCATGATATGCGGTTGCAAGATTGTGTCTAATGCGAAGTTTGCATAACACCTGTGAAAACATGTGAGAAGTGAAGTTGGAACCTTGATCACTTTGAATAATTAAGTGTATTCCAAAAGTCAATGCCCTAACAACGAACTTGGTTATGGTACGGAGAGGATAAGCAGCGGGATAATGGGTCACATCACCGTCAACAAGTAAATACTACAGGCTTTGGAACGAGGCAATGGGCCAACACAATCAATAATCAGATGCTCGAAGGGTTGGCTTACAACCGGTATTGGGTACAAAGGTGCTGGCTTTAAAGTCTGGTTAGGCTTCCCAGTCAACTGGCAAGTATGGCAAAGTTTGATAAATCCTGAGACATATCTTTTCAGCCGAGGCCAAAAGAAATTACGCACAATACGGTCATAGGTCTTCTGAGCACCCAAATGACCAGCAATATCCCCATGAGAGGACTAAAAAACAAAATCACAGAAGGTATATGGTACCACAATTTTAATGACAGGGTCACCCAAAAAATGGTCACCCATGAGGTAGCAATTTCCTCACCAAAATGGGATCCTATAAGTAGCATCCCTGTACTACACTTGGAACATCATCAGCTGGGAGGACCTGCTCAAACAACCCTTTCAGAGTAGGATCAGCCCGCTGTTCTGCTAACACTTCACTAGGGGAAACAGACAAAGGAAGGTCAGGCATAAAAGTTACAGAATAGTCCGCCACCTCACTGGCCTCTACACCAGACTCAGTGTGGCTCATTGCACGAGTCGCAGCACAAGCAGTAAACACTTTGGAGAAACTCTGAGCACTTTCATCTGGCACCTCTGAGATGGGCCAACGGCATGGAAACTATGGGAGGTGGTAATCCATCTCGCCAGACCCACACACTGGCAAGGTCATTTCCTAGAATCACCACCACTCCTTCGACAGGCAATGAGGGACGCACTCCTATGATGTCCTCACCTTGTACCAGATCTGTGGAGTTCACAAGTTTGTGTAAAGGGACAGATGAAATATACAAACCTATCCTTCGGAGCAAGACATGGTGTCCTGTATCCGTCTCTGGAGAAAAAGGGAGCACTGACTGCAGAATAAAAGACTGAAGGACCAGTGTCTCGCAGGACTTTAACAGGGACCCTCTCTTGGTTACCTATCAGCGATACGTAACCATCTAAAGAATGGTGAATAGATGGATACACTGTCAATCATACCCAATGGTTCTTTAAACTGGTTCTGAGGTGGAACAATTGAATCCCTTACCTTAAAAGCAGGTGCCGCTAATGCCATAGGCTTTACGTGCGTATTAACCCCAGAAGGCCTAGCTTTAACTCTAAGGACAGGGTATTCATTTTTCCAATGACCTTTACCATGGCAGTAATTGCAGATTTTGCCATGATCTGATTTCACATCGGAACCACAGTCAACTCCTTGAGACAAGATCAGGCCCAGTAGGAAATAATTTGTCCCAAAACTCTCCCTGCAACCATAATTGCAAAGACAGGGTTCCCCAAAGTAATCTTTATGCGTCAGCACATGCGTCAGCACAACACGGCAGCTGCACAACTGCTCGTAGGTTGTACCATCCAACGAAATGAACCATCGGTTAAACTGGGTGTGCAAATCCCGTGTGAACTCAACATAAGTCTGTCAGCTTTTTTCCAGGTTCTAAACCGCTGGTGATATGCTTCAGGAACTAACTCATAGGTGTGCAACACAGCAGCTTCAACTTTGTCATAGTTTTGGCTGTCAGCAACGTTAAGAGCCAAATAGGCCTCTTGTGCTTTCCCATTTAGCACACATTGCAACATCAACGTACGGTCGGTGTCAGGCCAATTCCTGGAAACTGCTACCCTTTCAAACAGTAAAAAAAATCTCAGGTTGCTTTTCACTGAATTTCGGCAGGAGCCTCAAGTTTCCAGCTACGTCGAAGGAAAGCTGAGCACGACCTCTGGAGAAATCATCATAACTGTCATTAAGATACATGTCAGGTAGCTTACCATCTCTGACCAAATCTAAAACGGACTTGTTGCAGCGTCAGTTTGACACACTCCGTTTCTTGTTTAAGCCTTTCAACCTCCAAGGCGTGTTGCTGTTTCAGCCTATCATGCTCTAGTTGTAGCAAGATTTCCTTTTGCTGTTCAAAAGATAAGACAGGATTATGGGCATTTGCTGTGGACCGAAATGTAGCCAAACCAGGAGAAAACTACCCCATTAGAATGCTGGATTCGATCAAGTTGGCCTTTAGTATGGACTTAACCGTCTAGTCAGACGTTTAACATCAATCTCAATGTTTCGCAATTCGTAACAATTGGTCTTTAATATAGCAATCCAGAAGCTCCTCCCTCGGGACTTGGAAGAATTCCTCAATGTTAGCCATAGTCAAACAGTCAACCAATTATGGATGAATAACAACCTGCTCTCACCCCAATTGAGTACACCAAACCAGACAAAACAGAAGCACAGTGTCAACCACAAAAGAGAAAAAAAACTAATGGAGCTTCACCAATACCTATTACTAGCTCAAACCTTTAGTTCCACACGTGACATGCTGGTAGAAATGAGGTAAGATGGGTTTCAGTTTTCCTGCATTAAAATCACCAGCCACTAGGAGCGCCACCACTGGATGAGAATTTTTCGTTTGCTTATGGACTTATACAGCTCATTGTGTGCGGTCTTAGTGCCAGCATCGGTTTGTGGAGGTTGACAGCTACGAAAAATATAGACCTCTTCTGAATGCCTGGACCTGTTAAGACATGAATGTATGGTTCACTGCTTTGATGAAGCTCAGTGGGTGGGGGACAGGGCGGAGGGAGAGAGAGAGAGAGAGAGAGAGAGAGAGAGAGAGAGAGAGAGAGGGTTGGAGTGGTAGAGCCGAGGGAGAGAGAGGGGCGTGGGGCGGTGTGGAGTGGTGGAGTTCATCCCTCTGTCTGTCTCCCTCTCTCTCTCACAATGTTGAATGAAGACCAACCCCCCCCAACTTCCTAAGGAAGTTTATTTTTCCCCCACATCACAATGAGCAGCAGGCTGTCTGCCTGGCCTGCATGTTCCCCATTGAGTCTGTAATCAAACATCTCCATTATGTTAGATCCCTTTAACTAACCAAAGCTCCAAAACTCTCATTGTTACATGCACGCACGTACATATGTGCACACACCCATCATAAGTCGGATCTGAAGGACATCTGGACACTAGTTTAATAGCCAAACCATCACACCATGACAGTATTGGCCCTCTTCTGTCTCCATGGCAACTGTCCGTGGTATTACTGATGTCACGTGACTCGCCATGCTGTGTGTTGGTAAGTCTGACCTCCAGCCCTACACCCCAGACACTACACCATGCTCTCCTTCCTTAAGATTCAGCCCTCATTTCATCAAAACCATATATCTTCTAAAACAGCCAATCGGACGTGCTCCTCTACAGCGAGCGGTGCCTGACTCCAGACGTTCTGGGTATTGGGCTGTATGCTCCATGTAACTCAGTTGGTAGAGCATGGTGCTTGCAATGCCAGGGTTGTGGGTTTGATTCCCATGGGGGACCAGTATGAAAATGTATGCACTCACTACTGTAAGTTGCTCTGGATAAGAGCATCTACAACAATGTAATGACAGAGACAGGCAGCCTCTGCTCAGGGAAGGAAATGTCACTGTGGCAGGAGGCTGACAACAAGTCAAAATCCTTTGGTCATAACTACCCAGCTAGCACATAATGTTCTAAGAGCCATATGTTTCTTATAGCATGGTTGTCTTATGGTTATTTTGCATCCAACCTTACAACTACTTTCTGGGAATGGGGCAGGATGTTTACTTGGCTTTGGAACATTCTCAGCACATTTAGTAACTTTACAAAAAAACATTGTTTTCTAGGTTACTTTAACAGAATGTTTCCTACATGTTCAAACGTGGTTACATTTATTTTCAATTTTGGTAATGTTCTAGGAAAATTCTCCAACTGGTTTGGCATTTGGCATCCCGTGTGGCATTGGGAATGTTATGAAATAGTTCAGAGAATGTAAAGAAACAACGTTATTTTGTGGGAATTTCAATACTCCAGCGTTTTCTACAGGTTTTTTCTATAGGTTTCCTCATGCTTCTATTTAATAGCATGTTCTCAGAACATTCAGAAACATCATTCCTAGTGGGAATTTCAGTACTTCAGCACATAAACCACAAGACGACATTAGTATTTAAAACACATACAGTACATCCGTTCTCAACAACAAAACTCTCGAGTTCCTCTATCTCATTTTTGTTTTTGCCCTAGCACTACACACCTGATCCAAATCATCAACTCATCATCAGACTTTTATTATTTGAATCAGGTGTGTACTGCTAGGGAAAAAACTAAAATGTGCACCCATTTGGGTCCTACGACCAGGATTGAGAACCACTGTCCTATGATGTTAAGGTGTGTTGGCTGCGCTCACTAATTGGCCACACCTGATCTTGATGAAGGTTTGTTTCCTTTGAAATGGGGTCTGTTTGAATAGCCTAAAATGAACAGCTTGTATCAGAAAATAAATAAAAAATACATAGCATTCTAGCTTTATCTTGGTGGCGTAGTGGACTAATTCCATGGCTAGAGAACAGAAGACGACAGGGTTGAATCTCACTGATGTTGTGCCACAATAAAACATTTATGTGTTAGCATGATTAAAAGTCCCGTGTGGCTCAGTTGGTAGAGCATGGCGCTTGCAACGCCAGGGTTGTGAGTTCAATTTCCATGGGGGACCAGTATAGTAAAAAAAAGTATGAAAATGTATGCAATCACTACAGTAAGTCACTCTGGATAAGAGTGTCTGATAAATTTCTGAAATGTAAAATGTAATCAATGGCTAGACAAATTAATTTCCATGTGTCCTATCTGTGCTTGGCGTTCAAAACAGTTAACCCAAAATAAGCTGGCAATCTTATTGAAAGATTTAAGGATGTAACTCAAAATAACCTTAAAACCTCCCAGGAAAACATTCAGCGAACCATAGTAAAACGTTCTCAGAAACTTCCTGCAACCTAAAAATGTATGTTCCCAGAACAAGTGAAATTTTCCCATCCGTCCTGAGAATGTTTAAAACTTTCCATTTTACCGGTTAGGAAACTGATGGGTTCAAACCCAGAACCAATGGGAAACCAAAAATGTACGTTCCCACAACTATCAAGGAACTAAATGTGCTAGCTGGGTAGTTACCACAGCCACAAAGTCATAAACCTTGCCTATTTCTACAATTATCTTCTTAAAATTTGATTTTAAACCTAACCCTAATCTTACCCCCATGATGCCTAACCCTAACCTTAAATTAAGACCAAAGAGCACATTTTTGTTTTCATAAATGTTTTTGATATAGACTTTGTGCCTGTGGATGAAATGTCCAACACCATTCCGGAACACTTCCTGATTTCCCAATAAAAGATAGGTCTATTGACAAACAGCGGGGCTATCAAGGTTGTGATTAGTATACTGTTGCTACATTAGTTCCTAATGGCAATGTGAATGTATCCACGTTACCAACACTTCCACCTGTCTAGTGCCAAGGTTCTGTGGTAGGTGCCTTCCTCATATGGCATCCAAACGATGGTTATGAAAGGATGTATAAACTCATAATTTAGAAGCAATGACCACCCCCTCTCCATCCTGTGAATCTCCCTGGTATGAGACAGAGTCTTTGATGGACCCCCTCCACAGCCGCCCCCTTGGTTCTGTCGAATCAGACCTTTGGCCAAATCTAATCTATGGGCCGATGGTTATCATAGGTGGAATCAAACCTACTGTACATGCATGCAACAGCTGCTGCCTCCCCTGCATCCATATATACTATGCAGTAGCCTGCACACTGGAGGGGATATGAGACCATTAATATGGAATTCATGGATTCAATTTTCAATTGGCAAAGATGAGGAAGGAGATTATCTTGGATATAAGAGGATTTAGGGTAATAGCATATTTCATCCTGTGTAAAAAGCAAAGCTATACCACATAGAACGTCTTGCACATATCCTGTATACATAAAAGATCATATGGTATGGCACTGTCAAAAACAATAGCTGAACACCACAAAATATTGAGCTGGCTTTTCAGGGTTGTGTGTGAGATGGGGACAATGGGAACAGAATAGCTGGCATTCTGTAACAGGATTATTTTCCTTATATTGTAGCGAGGTGGTTATAACTCCAGCTGAAATGTTCAGAGGTGTTTGTCCTTTTCTCTTTCTTTAGCACACCTTCCATCACCGTGGTAACTAGGAGACAGTGGCTGGGTGTGTGTGGAAATGGGTGGAAGAACAGTGGGCACACTGTAGAAAGCAGCTGTGTGGTGCCAATTGCCTGTGTGCTCCCTGCACTCCCGCTTGTCTCTCCCCCACTCCCCTCCCCTCAACACAGAATGCACACATCTTTCCCTGCTACCAAAGCAACGGCTCCAGCCAACCTCAAAGGAAGAACAAAATGTTCTCTCACCACAGTCATTGTAGTGTGGTTGTATGCAGTGTGAGCGATGGAACCAGCACTGTCACCGGTGAAATAGTGGGAGGGACCCTGGGTTTTGCATTGGTGTTGCCTTTTAGGAGGGGACTCTTAATTGGGTCCTGGTAATTGTAACCAGTATAGTTTTAGTGGATTTCATGTTTCATTTGTGTGTGCTTTTCTCCTTTGAAACACATGGAATACCATAGCCTATCTGAATATAGCTAGTGTCTGAATTTCCTGTGCCTACAGTAGATAGAATCAGCAATTTCCTGAAAGACAATGCCGTATACACTGAGTACACAAAACATTACGAACCTGCTCTTTCCATGACATGGGTGAATCCAGGTGAAAAGTATGATCCCACACTGATGTCACTTGTTAAATCCACATCAAATCAGTGTAGATGAAGGGGAGGAGACAGGTTAAATGATTTTTAAGCCATGAGAAATGGATTGTGTAAGTGTGCCATTCAGAGAGGGTTAATGGGCAAGACAAAATATTTAAGTGCCTTTGAACAGGTTATGGTAGTAGGTGCCAGGCATACGATTTGAGTGCATTTGTCACGCTCAACAGTTTCCCGTGTGTATCAAGAATGGTCCACCACCCAATGGACATCCAGCCAACTTGACAACTGTGGGAAGCATTGGAGTCAACACGGGCCAGCATCCCTGTGGAACGCTTCCGACAACTTGTAGTCCATTCCCCAATGCATTGAGGCTGTTCAGAGGGCAAAATATAATGTACATTACATATGCTATGTAAAAAAGCCTTTATAAATCAATTTCATTGATAGGTAGCGTGTTTAGGGATAGATAGCATGTAAAGGAATGTTTGATAGTATGGGTGCTGTAACGAAAAGTGTTCTCATTGGACAAGTGCACGTATGTATGACCTGTTTCAAAGTGTTTCTCACAATGGAGCAGGTCCCAGGGCCATCCCCCAGGCCATGTGATCTCTCACAAGGGGGGATAAGATGAATCCGGGAACGCCTCAGATCTCCAAATCAAAATTATATTGAGCATCTCTGATTTAACAAAGGTGAGCTCTGTTAGGGCCACAGAGGGCTCTGTTGGGGTAAAGGGAGTGGGATATTGATGTCATTAGAACATTTCCAGTGTGTCTGTGTGTTTATGGAGGATACAGTACCCCACCAGTGCTGACACACACATAAACAGCTGTTCTAAACATACTTAGAGCGCAAACCCATCTTCCGCCGGAGGCTTAACACCCCTCTCTAGCCAGCAAATTATCCTAATTGGTTTCTATGCAATAGCCATGATGCAAATCTCTGGCTTCAGATTCCAATTAAGCACACAGACCCAGACACATCTGTATTTACACTGGAGAGGATTATATAAGACAGGATGGAGGAGACATTGGTAAATAAAACACAGAACAGCCTTTTGTGAGTTGAACTGAAAATTTGCAATTTATTGGTTTGCTTTGTCAATATATATCTGTTTTGGGGGTGGTTATGATAGACTAAATTTGTATTTAAATAAGTTAAAACCTTTCATTTTCACAATCGTGAGAGATATCAGTGGACTTGTTTGCTTTCCTCAACCTATCAGGAGACCCAAAAATCACAACAGTCAGAATGTTGAGAGGAATTTCTAAGTGCCGCTCACTCTGTCAGGGGTAGAATGAGTTACACAGAAGAAATGCAGTGCTTTTGATGGCCCATAATAAACACAAAATAAATTTACAAAAACATATTAGAATTATCCAGGTGAAAGAATGAGAACTAATTGTGACATGGGTCGTTGCATTGGGACTTGATATATGGGACTGGAATAGCCAGTCCCATGCAGCTCCCACCTCCCACAGGTTAACTGTTATGGTAACATTTGTCCGGGGCTCCACTACAGAACATAGACCTCTCCAGCAATAGTACACTTACACACCTCCATCCCAAAGCCTTATGAGTGATGATCAGGACATAGCATAGGTCATAAACAGTCAAAACAGTCAAAACGACTATATACAGGCCAATAGCACACCTAACATTGAAATGTGCATTGACAATGATCATTTAGTTAAAATTAACTTAAATTAACTGTCTGACCACTTCTCTTACAAGCATGAAATAGGCTTCATGATGGAAGTGTTTCCCTCGCTCTCCTTCACTCCCTCTTCATCCCCCTCTCAGTTCAGTGTCATGCGCTGTGGCCGCTCCAGGTTGGCACGGAACTTGTCCAGGAAGCGTGATGCCAGCTCGTCGTCCACAAGGCGCCCATCGCTGGACAGGGTGACGGTCATCAGCTGCTGGGTGCTCAGGGCACCGGTCTCCTCGGTCAGATGCAGCACAGCCCTTGATGTTCCCACAGCCAGGATACATGCCTGGGGAGGGTTGATCACCGCACTGAACTCACTGATGCCAAACATTCCCAGGTTAGAAATACTGTCAGAGAGAGCGAGAGAGAGAGATTTAATTTTTCATGCCAATAAAGCTCATTTGATTTGTGAGGAATAAATAGGGGGAGGAGAGATAGGAGAATGAGGGGGAGGTATGAGAGAGTGCGAGAGAAAAAGAAGGGTGGTGAGTGAAGGGAGGGAAATGAGAGAGATAGGAGGCAATGGATATCCCATTATAAGTATGGCTCAGCCAGGGAAAACATGCAGACAATTAACCAAGGGGAGATTACAGTCAGAGATAACGGGGCCTTATTACTACCGATTCCCTGTTACTAATAAATTCAATACAACATATACTCACATCGTAAAGAAGGGTGAGAGGTGAATAAAACTGAATACAACAGAGCAGTGGAATATATAGGTGAATAAAATGGAATACAAGAGGACACCAGAGGGAACATTTCCTCAACAGACAAAGACAATGTGACACTTCTAACAACAGAGGTGAACACAGAGAGAGACCATCCTAGCTCTGTGTCTGGTGAGCAATAACATCCATAGGCAACTTGCTGTGTGACTTAATGACATACAGGCCTTGGGGATGGATGGACGAATGGATAAAGTGAGGGATGGAATGAGGGAGGTAGTAAGCATATAAACTCAGCAAAACTGCGTTTATTTTCAGCAGACGTAATATGTGTAAATATTTGTATGAACACAACAAGATTCAACAACTGAGACAAACTGAACAAGTTCCACAGACATTTGACTAACAGAAATGGAATAATATGTCTCGGAACAAAGGGGGGGGGTCAAAATCAAAAGTAACAGTCAGTATCTGCTGTGGCCACCAACTGCACAAAGTACTACAGCACATCTCCTCCTCATGGACTGCATCAGATTTGCCAGTTCTTGCTGTGAGATGTTACCCCACTCTTCCACCAAGGCACCTGCAAGCTCCAGGACATTTCTGGGGGGAATGGCCCTAGCCCTCACCCTCCGATCCAACAGGTCCCAGACGTGCTCAATGGGATTGAGATCCGGGCTCTTCGCTGGCCATGGCAGAACACGGACCTTCTGGTCTTGCGGGAAATCACGCACAGAACGAGCAGTATGGCTGGTGGCATTGTCATGCTGGAGGGTCAGGTCAGGATGACCCTGCAGGATGTGTACCACATGAGGGAGGAGGATGTCTTCCCTGTAACGCACAGCGTTGAGATTGCCTGCATAACAACAAGCTCAGTCTGATGATGCTGTGACACACCGCCCCAGACCATGACGGACCCTCCACCTCCAAATCGATCCCGTTCCAGAGTACAGGCCTTGGTGTAACGCTCATTCCTTCGACGATAAACGCGACTCCGAACTTCACCCCTGGTGAGACAAAACCGCGACTCGTCAGTGAAGAGCACTTTTTGCCAGTCCAGTCTGGTCCAGCAACGGTGGCTTTGTGCTCATAGGCGATTGTTGTTGCCAGCGATGTCTGGTGAGTACCTGCCTTACAACAGGTCTACAAGCCCTCAGTCCAGCATCTCTCAGCCTGAGCACTGATGGAGGGATTGTGCGTTCCTGGTGTAACTCGGGCAGGTGTGATGTTCGGATGTACCGATCCTGTTCAGGTGTTGTTACACGTGGTCTGCCACTGCGAGGACGATCAGCTGTCTGTCCTGTCTCCCCGTAGCGCTGTCTTAGGCATCTCACAGTACGGACATTGCAATTTATTGCCCTGGCCACATCTGCAGTCCTCATGCCTCAGGCACGTTCACGCAGATGAGTAGGGACATTGAAAAACAAAAAGAACGATGCCCAGAGTCAGTAGAAAGGCCTCTTTAGTGTTCTAAGTTTTCATAACTGTGACCTTAATTGCCTACTGTCTGTAAGCTGTTGGTGTCTTAACGAACGTTCCACAGGTGCATGTTAATTAATTGTTTATGGTTCATTGAACAAGCATGGGAAACAGTGTTTAACCCCTTCACAGTAAAGATCTGTGAAGTTACTTGGATTTTTACGAATTATCTTTGAAAGACAGGGTCCTGAAAAAGGGACGTTTCTTTATTTGCTGAGTTTATCTTCAAGGAGAGATAGAGAGCTCACATCCTCTATAGGAATTAATTATCCTCCTCTCCGAGACAAAAAACCCATTTATGTCTAAAAGACCCATTAATTTGAATGCATTAAAACAGCCCGCCCTCCCTCCACTGGAATGGATGGCCACGTAATTGATGGCTCTTGTCGTCTGGCCACATATTCTCTTCATGCCTGCATGTGATAATGTAGAATATGCATAATATATGGACTAGCTATTATATGGGGCTGGGTTATAACTAATAGCAGGACATTTAGGACTGCTTCCCTATCAGCAGACCACTGAACTATACAGGAATTATTACCTCATGCCAGGTACAAATCTTCCCCCGTGAAAGTTCCCAATCGTTCTAAGATTGTGACGTCATGCTGTAAAATTTCTCCCTGCGTGAAAATGTTCCCAGTTCAATAATTGCACGTGCATCTCTTTATGTGGATTACTGATCTCGTGCGGACGTGCGGATGTCTCTCCCTCTACCTCGAAAAACTGTTCCGTGGGCACGCACATTTACTTCACACATCTGCCAATCAATGCTGACCAGGAGTATTGACCAATAACAAGATGCTTGTTGAGGCTTGAGATCAGCATATAAATACCCAGACTGCGCGTCAAAGTGCTGAGGGTTGATGTGAGGAGAGATTTTTTGCGTTTGCCAATTTTGATTGAAAATGCATATTTGTTCATTTAACTAGCTATACACCTCTGAGAACAAGGTCACTCGACCAGTTTAGAGCTAATTACGCTAATTAGCTAGCTAAGTCAAGGGCGAGGGGGTGTGAGAAACATCTGCAGGAGCTCAGCCATCCACACAGACGATTGTGCAATTAATGACTGGGAACATTTTTAAGCTGTGAACATTTTTACAACATGACGTCAAAATCAGAACAATTGGGAACTAATTCATGCTGGGAAGATTTTTACATGACACTTGGTACAAACACGGCAGATAGTAATAATAGTGAAGTCGACGGTGATACAGACACAGCTATTGAGCACCTTGCTACCACACATGGTCTCCCACGCCATAGACCTGTACGTCTGTATACTTAAATGTTGAAGAACATGTGAAGTGCTGAGTAGAACCTGAGTCAAAGATCAGTTCACCCAAAAATTGATAATTACATAGAGATCTGTTTTTGACGATATATCGTATAGTTTTGACATTATCGCAATATTATAGTTGTGCTAGATGGCTGTACCTGCACCAACACTTCCTTCATAGCTTGTTCTCCATCTTTTGAAATATGGCACCAACACTTATATTTCCATGACTGCTCAGAACTTTTTTTTGTCATGGCTCTCTTGTTCCTCTGCAGCAGACGTAGTGCCTTCAGAAAGAATTCACACCCCTTGACTTTTTCCACATTTTGTTACGTAACCGCCTGACTTAAAAATGTATTAAATTCAGATGTGTCACTGGCCTAGACACTATACCCTATAATGTCAAAGTGGAATTCTGTTTTTAAAATTAACAAAATATGAAAAGATGTCTTCAGTCAATAAATATTCTACCCCTTTGTTATGGCAAGTGTAAATAAGTTCAGGAGGAAAAAAAGTGCTTATAAAGTGCATTCGGGAAGGTGTTCAGACCCCTTGACTTGTTCTACATTTTGTTAAAGCCTTATTCTAAAATGGATGAAATACACAAATCTTAATATATATATATATTTTTTATCAATCTACACCCCATAATGACAAAGTGAGAAGAATACCCTGAAATATCACATTTACATAAGTATTCAGACCCTTTACTCAGGACTTTGTTGAAGCACCTTTGGCAGCGATTACAGTCTCAAGTCTTCTTGGGTATGACGCTACAAGCTTGGCACACCTGTATTTGGGGAGTTTCTCCCATTCTTCTCTGCAGATCCTCTCAAGCTCTGTCAGGTTGGATGGAGCGTTGCTGCGCAGCTATTTTCAGGTAACTCCATAGATGTTCAATCGGGTTCAAGTCCGGGCTCTGCCTGGGCCACTCAAGGACATTCAGAGACCTGTCCGGAAGACACTCCTGACTTGCCTTGGCTGTTTGCTTAGGGTTGTCCTGTTGGAAGGTGAAGCTTCGCCCCAGTCTGAGGTCCTGAGCGCTCTGGAGCAGGTTTCCATCAAGTATATCTCTGTACTTTGCTCCGCTCATCTTTCCCTATATCCTGACGAGTGTGCTAAGGAAGTATTTACTAAAAAAAACTGAAGTAAAAAATAAATAAAACATGTGAACCCAGGTCTGGAGGGTTGTATTAGTGGCCTATGGCAGCTGAGGCCTCACCCAGTCCCTGCCGCTGGATAACATCCCCACAGCATGATGCTGCCACCACCATGCTTCACCGTAGGGATGGTGCCAGGTTTCCTCCAGACATGACGCAAGGCAATCAGGCCAAAGAGTTCAATTGTGGTTTCATCAGGACAGAGAATTTTGTTTCTCATGGTCTGAGTCCTTTAGGTGACTTTTTGCAACTCTAAGCGGGCTGTCATGTGCCTTTTACTGAAGAGTGGCTTCCGTCTGGCCCCTCTACCATAACGGCCTGATTGGTGGAGTGCTGCAGAGATGGTTGTCCTTCTGGAAGGTTCTCCCATCTCCACAAAGGAACTCTGGAGCTCTGTCAGAGTGACCATTGGGTTCTTGGTCATCTCCCTGACGAAGGCCCGTCTCCCCCGTTTGCTCAGTTTGGCCGGGCGGCCAGCTCTAGGAAGAGTCTTGGTGGTAAATTAGATATCTGTATTTCACTTTCAATACATTTGCAAACATGTCTATAAACATGTTTTCATTATGGGGCATTGTGTGTAAATGGTTGAAGAAAAATAATTACTTAATCCATTTTGAATTAAGGCTGCAACAACAAAATGTGGACTAAGCAAGGGGTATGAATACTTTATGAAGGCAATGTATTGTGAGCAATATGTTTTGAATGTAAAGTCACTATAAAAATCAGTATCCAATCGCAATACATATAGAATCGCAATACATTTCGTATCGGCACCTAAATATTACGATAATATCATATCGTGATGTCCCTGGCAATTCCCAGCACTAATAGCAAGGGCGTGTTGTGTTTACCTGAAGGAGCCTCCCTGGTACTCATGAGGAAGCAGCTTCCCATTTCGAGCCTTCTGGGCCAGAGCCTGGAGAGAAGAGATAAGCATTTAGTCAGTCATCTAATGTAGTCAGATGATCTTCTGGACTTACTCTGAAATGAGATTGTCAGGGATAAACTGGTTTACATTCTGGCCTAACTCAAATCAATGATCTACTGTCTAGAGGTGATGCTGGTTCAATCATATCTATCAAATCAGGTTTCTAGTAGTTCCAGTGATATCGTTGAACCATGAAGTCCATACTGTAATGTTGAAATGCTGACAACCTCCAACATGGCATGGTTAACATTCTAAAGGCAAACCTCACTCAGAGTTCATACTGTCAACACCCCAACTGCTTTACTAAAAGGGCTTCACACCAGAGCTTCTGTTAGCATCACTTAAATAAACCTAGGCATCAACACACACAGAGCTAGAGCAGAGTGCAGTTCAATACCACTCTGTTGAACCCCATCGAAGGCAACACATTGCTTTTTCATTAACACAATGAGAGCTAAATTGGCTGAGCGGGAGGAAACACTGCAGGCTATTGCTTTTAATGAAGAATCCCACTAATTTAGAGTTAAAGGCTCTGCAAGGTCAATCTGTCATTTGCAGTGGCCATACAGCATTTACTGCGATACGGCCTCTGTAGAAGTCAAGTCATTCATACTACTTACGCTCTGCATTGTTAAAAAAATTAGGAGGCGCATGGCATCGCCATATGGAGCTCGATTTGGCCTCCGCAGGAGCCGCAATTGCGTCACACCCTCCATACGGAGCCTCGGGACAGCATTGCAGGATCGAGCATAAATCAGCTATTAGTCTTTAGAAGGATCCTAAGCAGGCCATCTGGGGTGAAATGTGACTGCACTAGACTAATGACAACAATATTCTGTTAAATGAACATTGTGTGTAAACAATCGACTCATCTTGATTTACAGCTCTGAATGCATGTCCTGTAGCCTATCATCTAAGTTTAACCCAGTTGACACCATTGTTGATTACAAGTCCAGGGTAAACTTCAAACACAGTAGTACTTTTGTATACTATACATTTTCCCTTTACTGGCTACAGTGGAGTGAGAGCCCAAGTTGCTGCTTCACCAAATGTATTAAGTGTGTCATCCTCGCTATTGACCTGAATCGACTAGACTGAGTAAGGGAGTTGACGTGACTCAGTGAGCAGAGAAGACAGGAGAGCAGTTCTCTCATGTAATGGTGCTTTACAAACAATAACATGAAAACACACATTCCCTTCTTCAATCAAAAGTCAAAATAATCAATATGACGTATCATAATCCTACATACAACACTCATGTACGTCATGCTCATTCAAATTGAAATATGCTTTATAGATATTGCAGCGAAGCTGCTTTTATCTAAAACACTATGTCAAAAGACCCAGAGACGCAATAGAACACATGGGGAGCCATTTGCAATAAAAGCACTGAAAGGAGAAGCAATCATGTTTTCAGTGGATTCAGGCATGGTAGCCAGTGAGCGCTCTGTGTATTTTCCAGACCACATGTTGTATTCAATTAGCTGCTGATAAGGGGTTTACATTCTGCCCTAACTCAAACCAGGCTTCTGACTCATATTTAATGTGTAGTAAATGTGCATGAGAAAGAGAACAGTCTGAGTGTATATACATGGTTGTGTGTGTGTCTTGTTAGCGATTGTGTGCACTCTGGGGAGAGTCAATATTAGAGAACAGTAATGAGTTGTGGCGGGCCACAAAATGGGGAGCACATGTCCACCGCATCATGAGGGGATTTACATTGTCACTGCTGGTGACACAGCCTAATCACTAGCCTCTTGAGACAGAAGTCTATTTCTTAAGCTGGCACACCGGTGTGTTGTGTGCGTGAGAGCGAGCAAGAATGAATGTGCATGTACAAGTGTGTTTGAGCTCTCCCTCCCTCCCGCTCTCCCCAGCTGCAGGCAGTCACCTGAGGGTAAGGACTGACTAGTGGTTCTGTAGACTCCATTAGTGGCCTATGGCAGCTGAGGCCTCTGTACCCACCCCCACTATAAACCTCTTTATATACCTTCTACTGATCTAGCATGGTGATCTTTTCTCATCATATCCGTATGTATATTTATGTATAATTATGGCACAGTTGATAGCTGGATGCTGAAATGGAGATGGAGGGAACTTGAGTCTTAAATGTCCAATAACTCAGACAAATGCAGTGAAGAAAAATAAGTGTTAAGGAAGTATTTTCTAAAATAAACTGAAGTAAAAAAGAAATAAAACAGGTGAACCCAGGTCTGGAGGGTTGTACTTCAGGCCTCTACCAAAGCATTATCTGCATTATTCTTTGCAGTTATTAAATCTTGCACAAATTATGTTGGTGTTGCTAGTGGATTGATAGAAGAAACCAAGTCTTAATGAATTGATGATACAGTACATGACCATCATGCAAACTGTGTCAAACAAGTACATTTTCTTCACATTGTGCTATTGTGTGTGTTCTTTCGCGTTTTGTCATTTATTTTGTACATAATGTTTCTGACCGAAAAGAGCTTCTGGATATCAGAACTGCGATTGCTCACCTTGTACAGGACAAAGATTTTTTCTTTGATGAGTCGGACGCAAAGGTTTTATTTCAGACACTGGACAAGGCCCTAATCCCTGTAATTCACATGAAGAAGAGAGGGAGATATAGGCCGTAGGTTGAGGGTGCCTTGTAAGAATCCGACAGCGAGTGTGTAACCTGCCTCTACCATCCGTCCTATTAGTCAATGTGCAAACATTGGATAATAAACTGGATAAGCTCCAATCAAGACTATCCTATCCAATCAAGACTATCGTGGCTGAACGACGACACAGATAACATACAGCTGGCGGGGTTCATGCTGCATCGACAAGATAGACCAGCTGCCTCCGGTAAGACAAGGGGTGGCGGTCTGTATCTATTTGTCAATAACAGCTGGTGCATAAAAATAGTCAAACACACTGAATCAAATACACTCCAATGGATTTAACCTAGGGATTTGAAAATATTTTCAAATCGTAGGCTATTTATAGGACCTTATTTGAAAATACTTTCAAATACTTCCAATAGAAGCAGTTGATTCGGGCCACATTACTTAAATACTGAAATACACAGAAAATAATTGATGGTATTTAAATAACAAATACACATGTATTTGAACCCAGATCTGCAATACTCCCTGGTCCCTGTCCAAGAAGGTAAATGCCACCAACCCTGCTAATGCGTTAACCTAGAGAGTGATTCAGAATGAGCCTCCACACTACAAGTCATTACCCAGCCTGACCTTTCTAAAGAAAGCTCCTGAGGAATGCAGTCTAAGTCAGTTTCAGAGCAAAGGGCTGCTGGTGATAGTACAGTCCTACACTAATTTTAGTGGAACTTTAATTTGAGTGTTTTGTAACTACTATTAAATAATGGAGACAGCAAATTCCATTTCAGATACTGTAACATTAACTACTGTAACATTAACGATTGTAATCCCCTCCGGCCGGGATAGTTAGCAGCTCACTGGCATGTATTTCTCCAACAGTACATAAGGCCACCATTCTGAACTGTGAGCACAACAGTGCCCGGGTATCGAACAACCCTACCTTGGCATTAGCTGAGATCTCCTGCACCCCCTTGTCAGCAGCGTTCGTGATGATGGGGGTGATGAGGCCCTGTGGGGTCGCCACAGCGATGGAGATGCTAATGGAGTCCAGTGCCTGAGGCCCCTCCCCCGACCAGGTCACGTTGACCTCCGGCAGCTCCTGAAGACAAAGGTCAGGTCAGATTTTGTCAGAGGAGATTAGACACTGAGGACGAGAAGAGGACTGAGGGGGAGAGAGAGTGGAAGGGTGGAAGAGAAGGGGATAAAGGAAGACAGACTCTGACTCTCAGAATCACCTACATTTACACATACCCAGAACTTGCCTTAGTGAGAAGGTGTTGCCAGCAATGGACAATACACAAACAAAATGCAGACAGTCCACATAGACATCATACAGACTATACAATATCAGAACAGTAAACATAAAACTCTGGAGTATAGGCTGATTACAGTGGGAATATACAGGTACCTGACAAAATAAAGGAAACGCCAACAATAGGGCGTTGGGCCACCACAGCTTCAATGCGCCTTGGCATAGACGCTACAAGTGTCGGGAACTCTATTGGAGGGATGCGACACCATTCTAACATGAGAAATTCCATAATTTGGTGCTTTGTTGATGGTGGTAGAAAACACTGTCTCAGGCACCGCTCTAGAATCTCCCATAAGTGTTTATTGGTGTTGAGATTTGGTGACTGAGATATGGCATATGGTTTACATCTTTTTCATGCTCATCAACCCATTCAGTGACCACTTGTGCCCTGTGGATGGAGGCAAAGCCATGGTAGCCAAAATGATGGCCTTCCCAGCATTTTTAGACATGACCCTAAGCATGACGGAATGTTAATTGCTTAATTAACACAAGAACCACACCTTTTTGGAAGCACCTATTTTCAATATAGAGTACATTGTAGTGCTCATTTTCTCAAATGTTTCCATTATTTTGGATGTTACCTGTACAATTTACAGCGGGATATATCAATATAAGCAGATATACACACATATAACCCCATAATGACAAAGCAAAGACAGGCTTAGGATAAGATATCTGGGGTGAGATTTCCTGTGTGTGTTCATGATGTTCATGCTTTTGCAGTCTATAGACATATTGATGTAATATTTCTATACATTTTATTCTGACTATCTTTACAAACTTCCTCAGAAGGTGAATATATGTACTATTCCCAAGTACTCTGAAGGCCCTTTTCTGGAGGTGAAATCACAACCGCACTGTGAAATAACTCTTGCACTTGACTTTTTTTGCTAGCACTGACTTTACTGAAGAAAAATAATAAGATCGTCTTCTAAATGACTAAAATGTAAATGTAAAAGCCTCCATATACGTAATTGACATCTGATAACAGCCAGGTTGTATGTCACCTTGCCAATGAAGATATTTCCCCCTTACCCAAAGGGTTTCCCACTGCTTGTCTACATACAGTGCATTCGGAGAGTATTCAGACCACTTGACTTTTTCCACATTTTGATACGTTACAACTTTATTCTAAAATGGATTATATATATATTTAAAAAATCCTCAATCTACACACATTACCCCACAATGACAAAGCGAAAAAAAAAAATGAAATACTTTACTTACATAACAGTTGAAGTCGGAAGTTTACATACACTAAGGTTGTAGTCATTAAAACTCGTTTTTCAACCACGCCACAAATTTCTTGTTAACAGACTATAGTTTTGGCAAGTCGGTTAGGATTTTCCAACAATTGTTTACAGACAGATTAATTCACTGTATCACAATTCCAGTGGGTCAGAAGTTAAAATAAACTAAGTTGACGGTGCCTTTAAAGAGTTTGGAAAATTCCAGAAAATTATGTCATGGCTTTAGAAGCTTCTGATAGGCTAATTGACATAATTTGAGTCAATTGGAGGTGTACCAGTGGATGTATTTCAAGGCCTACCTTCAAACTCGCTTGACATCATGGGAAAATTAAAAGAAATCAGCCAAGACCGCCACAAGTCTGATTGTAGACCGCCACAAGTCTGGTTCATCCTTGGGAGCAATTTCCAAACGCCTGAAGGTACCATGTTCATCTGTACAAACAATAGTACGCCAGCATAAACGCCATGGGACCACGCAGCCATCATACCGCTCAGGAAGGAGATGCGTTCTTCCTCCTAGAGATGAACATACTTTGGTGCAAATCAATCCCAGAACAACAGCAAAGGACCTTGTGAAGATGCTGGAGGAAACAGGTACAAAACTATCTATATCCACAGTAAAACGAGTCCTATATCGACATAACCTGAAAGGCCGCTCAGCAAGGAAGAAGCCACTGCTCCAAAACCAGCATAAAAAAGCCAGACTACAGTTTGCAATTGCAGATGGGGACAAAGATCATACTTTTTGGAGAAATGTCCTCTGGTCTGATGAAACAAAAATAGAACTGTTGGGCCATAATGACCATCATTATGTTTGGAGGAAAAAGGGGGAGACTTGCAAGCCGAAGAACACCATCCCAACAGTGAAGCACGGGGGTGGCAGCATCATGTTTGGGGGTGCTTTGCTGCAGGAGGGACTGGTGCACTTCACAAAATAGATGACATCATGAGGTTGGAAAATTATGTGGATATATTGAAGCAACATCTCAAGACATCAGTAAGGAAGTTAAAGCTTGGTCGCAAATGGGTCTTCCAAATGGTCAATGACCCTAAGCTTACTTCCAAAGTTGTGGCAAAATGGCTTAAGGACAACAAAGTCAAGGTATTGGAGTGGCCATCACAAAGCCCTGACCTCAATCCTATAGAAAATTTGTGGGCAGAACTGAAAAAGCGTGTGCGAGCAAGGAGGCCTACAAACCTGACTCAGTTACACCAGCTCTGTCAGGAGGAATGGGCCAAAATTCCCCCAACTTATTGTGGGAAGCTTGTGGAAAGCAAACCGAAATGTTTGACCCAAGTTAAACAATTTAAAGGCAATGCTACCAAATACTAATTGAGTGTACGTAAACTTCTGACCCACTGGGAATGTGATGAAAGAAATGAAAGCTGAAATAAATCATTCTCTCTACTATTACTCTGACATTTCACATTCTTAAAATAAAGTGGTGATCCTAACTGACCTAAGACAGGGAATTTTTACTAGGAATAAATGTCAGGAATTGTGAAAAACTGAGTTTCAATGAATTTGGCTAAGGTGTATGTAAACTTCTGACTTCAACTGTATGTAAATGTGATAGTTTTTTATTTGTAATACATTTGCAGAAAATTCTAAAAACCTGTTTTTGCTTTGTCATTAAGGCTGTAACGTAACAAAATGTTGAAAAAGATCTGGTCCTGGAGGATCAAGGTCCTGGAGTGGCCTAGCCAGTCTCCAGACCTGAACCCAATAGAAAATCTTTGGAGGGAGCTGAAAGTCCGTATTTCCCAGCGACAGCCCCGAAACCTGAAGGATCTGGAGAAGGTCTGTATGGAGGAGTGGGCCAAAATCCCTGCTGCAGTGTGTGCAAACCTGGTCAAGAATGACAGGAAACGTATGATCTCTGTAATTGCAAACAAAGGTTTCTGTACCAAATATTAAGTTCTGCTTTATCAAATACTTATGTCATGTAATAAAATGCAAATGAATTACTTAAAAATCATACAATGTGATTTTCTGGATTTTTGTTTTAGATTCCGTCTCTCACAATTGAAGTGTACCTATGATAAAAATTACAGACCTCTACATGCTTTGTAAGTAGGAAAACCTGCAAAATCGGCAGTGTATCAAATACTTGTTCTCCCCACTGTAACTGCATTCTCGTGTTTCTTTTATTTATTTATTTTTGTATTTCACCTTTTCTGCTTATCTATACTATTACCTTTATTCTGCATTGTTGGGAAAGAGCTCGCAAGTTAACCCAATGAGTCCCACCAGCGAGCTTTAGGACTTCTAACCCCTTTTAAAACATGTGTGTTTGAGCTACAGACTTTTGGGTTGTTCCATTGGATTCATATTTTTCTTCTCCCAACCATTAGTCTGTGTGATTAACGGGGACTGAGCTAGAGCAGAGGGGCCCGGGGCAGACTTTTTTTAAACCAAAAAATGTCTGTGGAGTCAGAATGGTTTAAGCTACAAACTATTAAATGCAATCTATGAAAAGCTGAGACTAACAAGCTACACAAGAGTCGTTAGAAGGGGTGTTTCTACATAGATCATAGGAATACCAAGGACATTGTGTCTATAATACCGTAATAAACTTACAATGCTGCTTTCACAAACTCCAAAACAGTTGTCACTGACTAGTTGGATATTAATTTCGCACTGAGCTAACAATTTCTGTACTTACAGCACTCACATAAATTAGTCTGTGTTTTTTTATTGACATTTGCCAATAAAACGCATGAATGCAACTGTTCGTCAATTTTGTCTCGTTGTCATGAATAGAACAATTTGAACACACTCAATTGTGGGGTGAAAATACACTGAAATATTAACAGCTCTTGGCATGATTTATTATTATTTTTTTTTAACTCTTATTTTACCAAGTAATTTAACTGAGACTGCATTCTTATTTACAGCAATGACCTGGAGAATAGTTACATGGGAGAAGGTGGGGGGGTGAATGAGTCAATTGGAAGTTGGGGATGATTAGGTGGCCATGATGGTATAAGGGACAGATTGGAAATGTAGACAGGACTCCAGGTTTAAGACCTCTACTCTTTGAATAAGTACCATGGGATCTTTAGTGACCACAGATAGTTAGGACAGCTGTTTAACATCCCATCTGAAAGATGTCACCCTATACAGGGCAATGGCCCCAATCAATGCCCTGGGGCATTAAGATCTTTTTTGGGGACCAGAGGAAAGGGGGCCTTCTACTGGCCCTCCAACACAACTTCCAGCAGCATCTGGTCTCCCATCCAGGGACCGACTAGGACCAACCCTGCTTAGTTTAGCTTCAGAGGCAAGTCAGCAGTGGGATGCAGGGTGGTATGCTGCTTGCAAAGACTGACCAGGTGAATCCAGGTGAAAGCTATGATCCCTTACTGATGTTAAATCAACTTCAAATCAGTGTAGATGAAGGGGAGGAGACAGTTTAAAGAAGGATGTTTAAGCTTTATGACAATTGAGACATGGATTGTGTAAGAGTGCCATTCAGAGGGTGAATGGGAAAGACAAAATATTTAGGTGACTTTGAACAGGGTATGGTAGTAGCTGCCAGGCGCACCGGTTTGTGTCAAGAACTGCAACGCTGCTGGGTTTTCCATTCTCAACAGTTTACTGGGTGTATCAAGAATGGTCCACCACCCAAAGGACATCGACAACTTGACACAACTGTGGGAAGCATTGGAGTCAACATGGGCCAGCATCCCTGTGGAACGCTTTCAACACCTTGTAGAGCCCATGCCCCAACAAATTGAGCGTGGAACATTTTTTCTTAATGTTTTGTACACTCTGTGTATAAGGACTGGACATGCAGATAAATGATAGGTTAAGCATTTCACTGTACTGTTCTACACCTGCCATATCCTTTGCATGTGACAATAAAACTTGAAACTATACCCTGTCCTATCACCACGATTGATAAGGTACGATTACATATTAAGATAAGATGTTTCCACAGAAGTAAGGATGGGCCAGGGTGAATGGGCCAGTGTTATAGTAGATTCACTGCTCTGAGAAAAGGCACGGCCGCAGGTCCTAACAAAGCGGTGAGCCACGTTCTCATCTTTTATTCACCTCCTTCCCTGTCTCCATGGATACAGTCAGTCACACAAAGGAGCTATATTCATATTCAAAATGCACATTATGAAAATCAAAGCTTTTTCTCTCCCCAAATTGTACTAGCTAAGGCACCCAGCTGAATCCTACAGATTTTGTTTGGCGATTACATGCCCAGTCTTCAGACAGAGCGCAGGAAATTGAAAATCTAGACAGTTTCCCTACTACAGAAATGTTTTCCTTCTCGCTTTCCTTGCCATGAAGAATTTACAAAATTAATTTAGAAAACCTTTGTGATTAGGGAGATTAATACTCCCGAACCAGAAAATAGTATTCATCTCTCAGAATTCCCATCAACTGGCCGAAAGACGTGCTAGAATTAACTGGGAATTGGTGTCTATTTATAAGTCTGCCCATCAGCCAGACGATAGTAAGCTCTGTGCCTGCCTTAGCCTACCACCAGTCAGTTGATAAATATAAATGGGGTTGTTTGAACTAGGGACAGTTGGGGAGGATTGGCTTCAGGGGATCTGCAATGGTGAAGGTGACGTGGCTTTGTTGCTCAGGAAACTAAAACCAAATAAATTCTAGGCTGTGAGGCAACACACATTTTGTAAAGGGCTGTGCACTTTCTATGGGCACTGTAGATCTATCAAAAACATTCCTATGGAAATGAACATTGACAGAATGACTGAAACAGGCATGGTACTTACTCTAAGCGTAGCAGCAGCAGCCTTGATGATAAAATCATTGACGGACACTTTGATTTCCGCTGAAACAAAAACAAAAGACAACAGTTGTCAAACACTCCAGATTTATAATTCAAGAGCTGCTAGTCAGGTAAGTTAATTATCCAAATACCAACTGCTCCAAAGACCATGGCAGGTGACATCTGGTATGCAAGCTATAGGATGATGTGAATTGTAAAGAAGAATCAGACTTACTAATCATGTGTGTTTAGGACAAATAGAGGCCTCCCAGCAAACCAAAATTGGTTCAGCTAAAGTTACCAGAACATTCGTTAGGTCGCGGCAAATGTTCTCATAACACAAAATGTCCAGTCGTGATGATGATTATAGAGTGTTTGTACATTATAAAACATTTTCCAGATGTTGAACGTTCCTAGAACAAAATTAAACCATTTCTTTAAAAAGGTTCCAAGAATGTTTGATTAGGTTGTGGGAACAGTCTGGTGAGAACATTGTGGGGACGTCCCAAAATATATGATCCCAAAACACAAAAACTGTCCAGTTGGGCGATTGATTCTACAATGTTTATTTTAGGGTGAAAAAACATTCCCCTGATGTAATAAGAACATTCCTAGAACACATTGTCTGTTCTTTAAAAGGTTCCCAGAATGAAATATGTTAAAACTAAAACAAATACGTTATGAACGTCATAAAAACACAGTTTTTAGGAAATAATGGAACATTGTGGGAATGTTCTGTGTAACCTATGTGAATATCACAAGAATATTCTTGCAACATCCCAGACAACTCTTAAAACGTAATTCAATGTTCTGGGAACCTTTCAAAAACTTAGACCAGGTGTTCTGTCAACATTCTTGCAACATTAAAAGGATATCCTGTGCTACCTAACTTAAACATTGCATAAATGTTATCACAATTGAGCATATTTTGTGTTCTGGGAACCACTCTTGTAATGTATCCACACTGTTCCCACAAACGCATTAAATGTTCTGGGAACCTTTACAGAACTCAATGGCTGTTATGTCAACATTCTTACAACATCAAAGGAATGTTTTGTGCACCCTAAAACATACATTATCTGAATGTCAGCACAACTGGACAGCTTTAGTGTTTTGGGAACCTCTCTCGTCATAGCCCCACAATGTTACCACAACTTAAATAAATGTGTTTAGGGGGCCTCCTGAGTGGGGCAGTGGTCTAAGGCACTGCATCACAGCGCTAGCTATGCCACACGAGATTCTGGGTTCGAGTCCAGGCTCTGTCGCAGCCGGCCACGACACCCATGGGGCAGTGCACAATTGGCCCAGCGTCGTCCGGGTTAGGGGAGGGTTTGGCCGGCAGGGATGTCCTTGTCCCATCGCGCACTAGCGACTCCTGTGGCGGGCCGGGCGCAGTGCACGCTGACACGGCCGCCAGGTGTGCGGTGTTTCCTCCGACACATTGGTGCGGCTGGCTTCCGGGTTAAGTGGTCATTGTGTCAAGAAGCAGTGTGGATTGGTTGGGTTGTGATTCGGAGGACGCACAGCTCTCGACCTTCACCTCGCCCGTACGGGAGTTACAGTGATGAGACAAGACTAACTACCAATTGGATACCATCACATTTTTTTTATTATTGAAAAAAGAAACATGTTAGGAACTTTTAAAGAACATAAAAAAATATGTTCTTGTAACATCAGATGAATGAGTTTTGCACCCTAAAATAAACATTGTATTATTATTATACAATGTTTATTTTAGGGTGCAAAACTCATATAATAATCCGCACAACTGGACAGCTTGTGTTTTGCGAACATATCTATTGTGATGTCCCCACAATGTTTGCACTAGACTATTCCCACAACTTATTTAAACATTCTGGGAACCTTTAAAAGGTGTTCTGGGAACGTTCTAGCAACAACAGGCAAATGTTTTATACATTCCCTGACCTTCTGTCCTGCCTCTTCCATCTGTCTCATTCTCTGTCCTCCAGGTTTCCTCTGTCTCGCTTTCTTTCTCGCCCCTATATACCTCACCATCTCTCCTGTCCTCAAT
Organism: Salvelinus namaycush; assembly: GCF_016432855.1. Classification (NCBI taxonomy): domain Eukaryota; kingdom Metazoa; phylum Chordata; class Actinopteri; order Salmoniformes; family Salmonidae; genus Salvelinus; species Salvelinus namaycush. The sequence continues at coordinate 36,662,170 of NC_052315.1, forward strand.
ACAGTGCCCGTGGTGGAGTGGGCAGGGCCTGGCATGGCGTTAGCGCTGGGCTGTTTAAGAGTGCCCATTAGCAGCAGACGGTTATGAATGCTGTTAGCAGTATCACTAATGAGCTAACCGTGAAATTCGCTGTGCTACTGAACAAAGAGAACAAGGGAAAACAACCGGACGGATAGAGGATAGAGAATAACTCAACACACACAACACTGAAGCTAATAGGATTGGAATGGCCACTCATGCCGCGTTTCCAGCACAGACACACAAGACTAAAACAGTGCTGAAGAGAACATTTTTAGGAATCATTCTTCCATCCTTGGAAATTGAAATGTATTACATGTATTGTCACGGTCATCTTGAAGAGCATTTAAATAAAGTTGGGTTTAACTGTCAGGTTTAGATTTAATAAGGCCGCTTTGCATTGCATTCATCTCTCATCTCTTAAAAGGAATAATGAGCTGAACCAGGAGTTTGTCCTGACCATGTAAACTGAGAAGAAACAACTCTGGGCCCTGGTGCCACCTCATCAAAACACTATGGAGTTTCTGGACTGGCTCGGGTCCAAGTATTAAAAAAAAACACCATCGGGTGGTAGTTATGACACGTGCAAACAATGTTCTTTATCTTTCTCGCTCTTCTTGTAGAGTAGCCTACCTGTACCTCCCTTCACTGAGAAGCCATTAAGCAGAAGAAACATGGAACATATATTGTGCACAATGCCTTGGCTAATTTGATTGGTGGAGAGAAATGGGATGAGAGAAGAGGTGAGGGAGTGAAAGGAGAACATGCAAGGAATCCCCTGCAGGACAGAATGGGTTAGACACTGCCAGCCCTGCATAATCACTTCATGTCATATCATTAAAGAAACACCAGCCCTCCTCTCTCTCCATATCCCTTCAGTTTCTCTCTCTCCCTCCCCCTTTCCTTCACCCTCCTCCTTTCCTTCTTTTCTCCATCTCTCTCCCCATCACTCCCTTTCTTAGGCGTTTAGCAGACACCTTTTCCCTGCTGCGATGATATAATCACAGGACACATCAATGTGACATGCTTTGAACCCGGAATACATGATTATCCTGGCTGACTGGAGACGTTTGAGTTCTGAGTGTCAAAAAAAAAAAATAGTCTCTCCTTTGCCTGTGGAACACTTCAAATGAAGACACCCAACAATATATGTATCTTACCCTAATTTAAAAAGGAAATCGCCACAGAATACCCCCCCCATGGGACTTTGCGTAAATGACATGACAATGCCATGCAGGGTACACAGTACATACAGTGCATTCGGAAAGAATTTAGACCCATTCACTTTTTCCACATTTTGTTACATTATAGCCATATTCTAAAATGTATTAAATAGTTTTTTCCTAATCAATCTACACACAACACCCCATAATGACAAAGCACAATGACAAAGGTTTTTAGACATTTGTCTCATGGTCTGACAAACACCGCTCTAGCTGGCACCTTTCACCGCAGATGCGGAAGTGCGACATTGGCGGCATCCAATGCAAAAAAATAAGGTTTTTAAGCAGATTTTTTTATTATGCTAATTACATTTCCGCAGGGGCTTGGACATCAACTCTCGGAGGTTTTAAAGTAGTCAAAAGTGTAGTATTTGGTCCCATATTCCTTGCACGCAAAGACTACATCAAGCAGGGTAGCCTAGTGGTTAGAGCGTTGGGCTAGTAACCCAAAGGTTGCAAGTTCAAATCCCCGAGCTGACAAGGTACAAATCTGTCGTTCTGCCCCTGAACAAGGCAGTTAACCCACTGTTCCTAGGCCGTCATTGAAAATAAGAGTTTGTTCTTAACTGACTTGCCTAGTTAAATAAAGGTTAAATGTAAGTCGCTCTGGATAAGAGCGTCTGCTAAATGACTTAAATGTTAAATGTAAAATGTAAGCTTGTGACTACAAACTCGGATGTATTTGCTGTTTGTTTTGGGTTATGTTTTGCAGAATGGTGAATGATGGAGTAATTTTCTTTCTAAGTGAGTAGATAAGATGTTTCTGAGCACTTCTAAATTAATCCTGATAATTCCAATAATAAGAAAAATCATGAATGAATCGTGAATAATGATGATTGAGATGCCGTTGAGAGGTTACAAAAAACATGCTTACTCATTGCTCATTAATACCATAACGGGAAGTTAGCATTTTTTTGGGGGGGTATGGTATTTGTGCCTCTGTAACCTTCTCACTCATCACAATTCAACACACGTTTCTTTCTAAACGGTAAAACAGATATGTATGAAAACACCCTCAAATAAAAGCTGACATTCTGTACTGTCGTCTAATATGGAACATCTCAAATCTAAAATGCTGGAGTATAGAGACAAATAAAACAAATGTAGCTTCACTGTCCAAATACATATGGAGGTGTTGAATTCTGGGTGAAACTTTGAACATTGTTATACTCAGAAGTATAGGAACAGTTACAAAAGAGACATGAGGGGCGCCATAATGAAGCTTTGGAGGGGCTGAGTGCAGGGAACACGATGTGGCAGTGTTGTGGCAGTACTGATAAAGGGAGAAACCGTTGAAGGCTCACGTCTCCCTGCTTAGCAATAATGCTGCAATGTTTAGCGATAAGGAGGAGACTACACCGCTAGGCTACCTATATTCGCTAGGCTACCTATATCCCTCAGTGTTCAGCTGGGTTGTGTGATGTAGTGCTAATGTTTACTTGAACACAAACAGCCTTTATCTTTGGCCAGCTTTGTGTTGTGCTGTGCATGTTATGTTGTGTTCTGATGTGATGTGTTGTGTTCTGATGTGCTGTGCCCTGTTATGTTCTGATGTGATGTGTTGTGTTCTAATGTGATGTGATGTGCCCTGTTATGTTGTGTTCTAATGTGATGTGTTGTGCCCTGTTATGTTGTGTTCTAATGTGATGTGTTGTGCCCTGTTATGTTGTGTTCTAATGTGATGTGATCTGTTATGTTGTGTTCTAATGTGATGTGTTGTGCCCTGTTATGTTGTGTTCTAATGTGATGTGATGTGCCCTGTTATGTTGTGTTCTAATGTGATGTGCCCTGTTATGTTGTGTTCTAATGTGATGTGATGTGCCCTGTTATGTTGTGTTCTAATGTGATGTGATGTGCCCTGTTATGTTGTGTTCTAATGTGATGTGATGTGCCCTGTTATGTTGTGTTCTAATGTGATGTGATGTGCCCTGTTATGTTGTGTTCTAATGTGATGTGCCCTGTTATGTTGTGTTCTAATGTGATGTGATGTGCCCTGTTATGTTGTGTTCTAATGTGATGTGTTGTGCCCTGTTATGTTGTGTTCTAATGTGATGTGTTGTGCCCTGTTATGTTGTGTTCTAATGTGTTGTGTTGTGCCCTGTTATGTTGTGTTCTAATGTGTTGTGTTGTGCCCTGTTATGTTGTGTTCTAATGTGATGTGATGTGCCCTGTTATGTTGTGTTCTAATGTGATGTGATGTGCCCTGTTATGTTGTGTTCTAATGTGATGTGATGTGCCCTGTTATGTTGTGTTCTAATGTGATGTGCCCTGTTATGTTGTGTTCTAATGTGATGTGTTGTGCCCTGTTATGTTGTGTACTAATGTGATGTGTTGTGCCCTGTTATGTTGTGTTCTAATGTGATGTGCCCTGTTATGTTGTGTTCTAATGTGTTGTGTTGTGCCCTGTTATGTTGTGTTCTAATGTGATGTGATGTGCCCTGTTATGTTGTGTTCTAATGTGATGTGATGTGCCCTGTTATGTTGTGTTCTAATGTGATGTGATGTGCCCTGTTATGTTGTGTTCTAATGTGATGTGCCCTGTTATGTTGTGTTCTAATGTGATGTGTTGTGCCCTGTTATGTTGTGTACTAATGTGATGTGATGTGCCCTGTTATGTTGTGTTCTGACGCGATGTGCTGTGGCCTCACCTTTGGCCATCTCCTTGCGGAGCTGCATGACAGCGCCCAGGTCACAGTCGACGGTGGCGTAGGCGTGAGGGATGGTGGTCTTGGACTGCGTCAGCCTCTGGGCGATAACACGCCGCACATTAGAGGCCGGGACCTCTGTGAAAGTGCCCTGAGACAGGAGAGGAGGAAAGAGAGGACAGAACAAAGAACGGTCAGTCAGTCACTGTGCAGATTTATATTTCTGGACGACTTTATAACTCTGCTCCCATCAATAACGCCATTGCAGACGTATTCACTTTCACCTAAAGTTAGAGGCTTTGATGAGGCTATAGGACCCCATGGCAAGGCTTTTGACAAGCTCGTTACAAAAGATCGATTTTGTTCAACTAAAAATAGGACCAACTCTAAGGTGGTATATTGGGTCATTTATTGCGCCCAAGCGACGTAATCGTCTTGAAAATACAATTAGCACTTAAGTTATTGACATGCTAGACACTATACTAGGTAGTACAAACCCAATAAACTCCAATATGGCAAACAAGATGAGGAAATACCTGTGCAATTTTTGCCATTACAACTAAATCCACCATGCCTAAACACATATATATATATATTGTCACGGCTCCTCCTCTGCATTGCAGGGGCGGTTCCTCCTGCAGGCAGAGGAGGGTCGTTAGTGATTGGAGCCACCTGGGCTCAGTGTATTTAAACTGCTTCAATAATCACCTCTCTCTCTCTCTGCTCCTCCAGGTATGATCCTGTTTTATTTGTTCCTTTGTAGTTTTGCATAGTTTTCACTCAGTCATATTCACACACACAGATTCACGCATCCATGCACTTTACATACACCCTACATTATAATACTTCCACACCTCATTCCTTTTTCTTAGTTTAAAGTTAATAGTTTGGTTTATAATAAAGAACATTTTTAATTGGCCTATACCTGTTGTTCGTGTCCCCTCATTTTTGTCACAGGCTATGAGCCGGCCTGTGACAATATATATAAGAATACTAACCTCGTGTAGATCTTAATTGCTGTAAACACTTCTGCAGTAATGCTACAATTAGTATTCAACAGTCAAAACTAAACAGGTTCTCTTTACATCCCCATTACAGTGAAAAAGAGGCAGGGATGGAAAGCAGACTACCCCAACCAGTCTGGGTCGTCTTTACGAGGCTGCTGTTTGGAATGTTTGGACGGGCCTGGCTCTAAAGCTTGACCAGGGTGTGGGCTCTGTCTCAGGACAGGAGGAGCCTTCTATTCACCTCACAGTATAGAGTTTTCCAATAAACACAATACTCTTTACAAGGGCATCAAGTCAAGCTTAAAAAAAACAAAGCTATCAAATAAAAAGTACAAAATACGTCAAATAACAGCAATGACTGATCATATAAAACTTAAGCAAAAGTCAAGGTGCTGTTTTTTGGTCGTTACAGACTGAAAAGCCAGAGAAGTGTGTGTGTCATCATACCACAGAATGCTATTCCCTCATATCAGAATACAGCAAACAAATTACCTCATCACCTCACTACTAAGAAATAGGATAAAGTGTTGTCACTGGAGGTGGCCTTTTGTTCCTCTGAGCGATGCTCGGCGCCCTGACAGAATTACCGTGACTCCTCAAGAGACCCAGGAGCCTTCCTGCCTCCCCACCAGTCGTCTGTCAGGGGAAACAGAGGTGATACTGATGTCTCATTTGGAGTCCCAGTAGTCACTGATCAGCAGGGGTGCTTTCAGAGAGAGAAAGTGGCTATGTCTACACTTACGTGCAACTTTGCTGTGAGAATACGAAGATCACATTGAAAAGACAAAAGTCACATTGTGGTCAGATTGTGTTCAGATCTGGCTGACCACATCAGGCGGTGGTCAGGGATGCACTGTGTGCTAATTTCTCCTCAGTCTGGACACAATCAGGCTACCAAAAGTAAACACAGTGGGAAAAGTCATGCGCACTCCACCCACAAGTCTCCAAAAAACATGTGTTTTGGAAGCGAGAGCCACCTTTTCATTATAACTTTGGAGGAAATACATTCCTAGCATGTGAGGAAATGCTTGCTGGCCTCATAAACGCTAGCCAGCTAGCTAATATTTAGTTATGGTAGCCCGTTTGCAAGCCCTTTAGCTTTGCTTGCTAGCTTGCTACAGAAGATAACACAACAACAACTTGGTGGTAGTGCCTATCACATTTTGTCTATTTTACCGTTTGTAGAATGCATACTGGCATTTGAATATAGCGCAGAAAAAGGGAATCTGGACACATTGAAATGTAAGTGTACACGCATGATGTGCTCGGAATTCCATGATCATAATACAAAAACTGCATTAACTGTCAAGTCTAGACACGGCCAGAGAGAGAAACCTCAGGAGACCAAAGCCTATTGTCTCTCTGCCTCTCCTCCATGTTTTTAACAGGCAAGTTGAGACAGTCGCCTGTGTTGGAGGCTGCTGGTGCCATCTTCCGCATACCACTACTCTCTGGGGTGTAACGACTCGATAAGCCGAGAGGAAGGGAAGGAGAGCTGGATGGATGGCTACCTGTTACTTTAGTGGACACTGCTTACAGCCCCAATGTTATGCACGGCTTAGAGACGACATACAGACATCTAAAATCAATGGCCTTTGTCAATCTGTCCATTAACTTCTACATGGTGTCTTGTTAACTCTGTGTCCTTGGTGCCAGAACATAGGAAACGCTGTCATCAACAGCACACATTCCCAAATCACAGGGAGGTTAGCGGAGTTGGTCAGGAAACGGTCAGAGACCCATGTCCTCAGCTCTCTACAGGGTTTCCACTGACCAGATGATCATGTCTGGATACCCCCTGCACAACCCCAGGCCTCTGTCTGTTTGATGGCTCAATCTGTGCGGGAGAGGGAGTAAGACGATATGTCATCATGCTCATTTTGCATGGGAGCACAGGGGCTGTGTGCAAACGATAGGGATCTGTTCCATAGCATGGGGGCCTCCAGAGCCTATTAAGATGCTGCTAAGGTCTGCTTAGACGCTTTTCATACGCTTTGGAGCAGAGTGTTGTTTGTGTTTCAATACTTTCTCAGAAGTTCTTCCAAACCCTGCTGGAATACAAGCTAACTGTGTCCAATCACCGATCTCACAGACTTGCACAACAGGAACAAACAGGAGGAAATTAGGAACATGAAAGTCACACCATTCAACTACCGACAGTAGTAGTATATATTAGCATAAACTTGGCTTTCTGAATGAGGGAATTATCTACTGGAAAATGCTGTTCCTCCGCTTTATAATGTTATAAGATGTTACATAAGGCTAGAACGAGGCTCCAATACTTACAGGCAAATTATTAATGTGAAGTCATGAGAAAATGAAATCCGTGAAAACGTGCCCTCAACTCCACTAATCAGATCTTGATAAATTGTGTGTTGTGCCCATCACCTTTAGTGAATAGCAGCACTGAGAGACGGCAAGGTAAAGCGAGAGAGAGTGTGTGTAAAGCGAGAGAGAGTGTATAGAAAGTGGGGGAGGGTAGGTGGCAGCCATAGTGACTCATACCAACGTCAAGGTGGTCCCTGCCTCCCTCCATTTCTTCACACACACCAGTGAGCCTTGAAGAGTTAAATATATACTTCCCTAACCATGACTTGCTTTTACAACATCCTTATGATATAATCCACTGTGTCGAGGTGCATGAGTCATCAAGCCATACACTTTCTGAAAATGCTTCAAGCCCCTTGAGCACTTGGTGTTGATCTCGATTTTGACATTTTAATGTGTTTACTGATAGAGTGTGTGTGTGTGTGTGTGTGTGTGTGTGTGTGTGTGTGTGAGTGAGTGAGTGTACTCACCGGAGCTCCAGGCTTGCCAGGTATGGATTGAGGAGGGTACATGGGCCTGCTGCCTGGGGGAAGTGGGGCAGCTGCTGGGGTGGCAACTGGTCTGGGGGCTGCTGCCACTGGAGCTGCTGTAACTGGAGCTGCCTTGGAATCAGGGAACTTTTTCAGGAGATTAAGGGCATCTCTGTGGAGGAAAAGAATGGCACAAGGTGGTTGAGAATAGATTAAGCAAAAAAGCGGGAGACAAAAAAGACAAATCCCCACCACTATTACACAGATCAATACAAACAAGTAGCCAACCATTATAACAAGACCAAGCAAATGTACACTATGCCTACAGTATGACTCAGAGAGGGTGGATCTGAGACCAGGGCTTTGAAACCGTATGAAAAGACTTAACACTGGGCCACTCCTCTGACACCCTGACCGTCCCAACATGAATGCGGACAAACAAACTAATAATGCAAATAAAAACTGCTTTCACACACACCTGTACGGAGTATTGCAGCAGATACGGAAACACCAGTGTGTAGGTAGGTAGCCAGGCACTAGGAAGCCATTTATCGGTGTCATGTTATTGAGAGCCTGAGTAAAGCATACATGATGTACTTTCTATCCAAGCGTAAACATCCAAGTTCTGGCCTTCTGTCAGTGAATGGGCCTATTGATATTGACCCTGCTTGGCTTGGAGAGGAAAAACACTAATCTCTAAATGTATCTCAACCGGAGTCGACACATACTCCAACATTGCCCAATATGATAAAAAATAAACATTTGAGAAAAAACGGCCCCAACACCTGGGAAATGTAAATATTTCCCAGGGATAAGCAACATGCTTTCAAAACCCAGGTTAGGTAGTGGCTGGCCTAGTACTCACTACTCGCATAAACATTTATGCAAGCAAATGAATCCTCTCACCATCTTCAGAGGAGAGCGTTTGTTTAGCTGAAAGCTTTTCAATGGAAATACCCAGGCAGGCAGACAGGAATAGAATGTCTATCTAGCTGTGTAACGGAGGTCATTGGAGAAGTTTGCCCCAACCAGGAGAGGGCTTGGTGTAGTCAGGTCAAGCACTACGACTACCACCACGGTTTCCACTGTGTGACCCAAGGCTGGAGGAGACTGACTGAAAGTGACTCCATTGTTCATTTTGTGTGTAATGTCACAGGCAGAGAGACCGAGAGTGTAAGAGAACAAAAAGTGGAGGGCCAGGTATAGAAAGAGGAGGAGAAAGAGGGAAAGAGGAGAAAGACAGTGATCAAGCGAGCAAGAGAGAGAGAGAGAGGAGAGCTAACTCTTATTAAATCCTTCCAGGGCTAGCACAGGGACGGTGATGTGAGAAGAGAAGCGCTCACCATTCACAAACAAATACCTCGCCACAATGGAAGCCAGGATCAGGTGTCAGATGCATTCACTCTCTCATCGGACAAACGGAGCATGCATATCGCATGGGCACACTGGACAGGCTAAACAAGTCAGGAGACGCAGGGAACTAAAATGCCAACAAAACTACTATGAGCAATAAATCACATCAACTACACGTCGCTCTCCAAAACATTATCTATATCATAACCGCCTAGGAAAACAAAAAAACAAAACCTGACTGATTATCATTAGTTTCATCAAGTGTCCCTGAAGCGTAATTAATGTGGTTTGTCAGGCAGGCACCTGGATCGGAGGCTCAAAGGTGGCAGCCATCTTTGATGTGGGCTGAATTCTCTGCTTATCAAACAGAACAGAGCAGTAAAGTGCTTTCAGGTAACAGCCTCGCCCTTCCTCCAGCCCAGAGCACAGGCAGATATGATGATCAGAAATGTTCTTTCGGTATAAATATTAACACCTGCATGGCTTTGTCGTTAGTCATGACACATTGTTGTATGTTGCTTCCGCTTCACACGTTAGACACCTTTCCCACGGCTTACATTATCGGCAGCTGCAATCTACAGTAAATGTTAATACATTGAGTTAAATTATTTTAAGGGGACTGGTATTACCTTTTTGGGTATCTGCTCAGAGCTCTCTGGTTCCACACCAGTGCACTGAGGCCTTCCTACACCAGATTTTTGTCTGAACCAGCTACCCCTGCCACCCTCGTCCATACAGCAGGGACAAGGCTGGGTCCCCTGACTCTCGTCTTCCATTTCCATGCAGTCTCTCTCGTAATCCCTCACTTCCTCCCTCTCATTGTTCTTGGATGTTGTTTGTGGGGACCTTGGCATGTTGGAATTCCCCCACCCACACTTAAAGACACACAAACCAATTTGCAGACACACATATATAATAGAAGAGAAATGTAGGTAGGCAGGCATAAGAGGCTGGTTCCTCCAGGTTAGGCTAGCGACAGGAAGCTACATGCCCTCTGAAAGACCTGAGCCACTTTGCATGGGTGGCCCAATCACTACCTGCTCCTCCACTCTTCCTACCCGTTCTGCTGATACAGTTGAAGTCTGAAGTTTACATACACAGGTTGGAGTCATTAAAACTCGTTTTTCAACCACTCCACAAATGTCTTGTTACCAAACTATAGTTTTGGCAAGTCAGTTAGGACATCTATTTAGAGCATGACAAGTAATTTTTCCAACAATTGTTTACAGACAGATAATTTCACTTATAATTCACTGTATCACAATTCCAGGGGGTCAGAAGTTCACATACACTAAGTTGACTGTGTCTTTAAAGAGCATGAGAAATTCCAGAAAATGATGTCATGGCTTTAGAAGCTTCTGATAGGCTGATTGACATCATTTGAGTCAATTAGAGGTGTACCTGTGGTAGTATTTCAAGGCCTATCTTCAAACTCAGTGCCTCTTTGCTCGACATCATGGGAAAATCTAAATAAATCAGCCAAGACCTCCACAAGTCTGGTTCATCCTTGGGAGCAATTTCCAAACGCCTGAAGGTACCACGTTCATCTGTACAAACAGTAGTACGCAAGTATAAACACCATTAGACCACGCAGCCGTCATACCGCTCAGGAAGGAGATGCGTTCTGTCTCCTAGAGATTAACTTACTTTGGTACGAAAAGTGCAAATCAATCCCAGAACAACAGCATTGGTCCTTGTGAAGATGCTGGAGGAAACATGCACAAAAGTATCTATATCCACAGTAAAACGAGTCCTATATCATCATGACCTGAAAGGCCGCTCAGCAAGGAAGAAGCCACTGCTCCAAAACCGCCATAAAAAAGCCAGACTATGGTTTGCAACTGCACATGGGGACAAAGATCGTACTTTTGGAGAAATGTCCTCTGGTCTGATGAAACAAAAATAGAACTGTTTGGCCATAATGACCAACGTTATGTTAGGAGGAAAAAGGGGGAGATGTGCAAGCTGAAGAACACCATCCCAGCCGTGAAGCACGGGGGGTGGCAGCATCATGTTGTGGGGGTGCTTTGCTGCAGGAGGGACTGGTGCACTTCACAAAATAGATGGCATCATGAGGGGGGAACATTATGTGGAAATATTGAAGACACATCTCAAGACATCAATCAGGAAGTTAAAGCTTGGTTGCAAATGGGTCTTCCAAATGGAAAATGACCCCAAGCATACTTCCAAATTGGTGGCAAAATGCCTTTAGGACAACAAAGTCAAGGTATTGGAGTGGCCATCACAAAGCCCTGACCTCAATCCTATAGAAAATGGATGGGCAGAACTGAAAAAGCGTGTGCGAGCAAGGAGGTCTGCAAACCTGACTCAGTTACACCAGCTCTGTCAGGAGGAATGGGCCAAAATTAATCCAACTTGTGGAAGGCTACCCAAAACGTTTAACCCAAGTTAAACATTTTAAAAGCAATGTTACCAAATACTAATTGAGTGTATGTAAACTTCTAACCCACTGGGAATGTGATGAAAGAAATAAAAGCTGAAATAAATCACTCTACACTATTATTCTGACATTTCACATTCTTAAAATAAAAGTGGTGATCCTAACTGACCTAAGACAGGGAATTTTTACTTGGATTAAATGTCAGGAATTGTGAAAAACTGAGTTTAAATGTATTTGTCTAAGGTGTATGCAAACTTCTGACTTCAACTGTACATGTGCATCTGAATTTGCATGACTGCTCCTACTCCAGCTAAGAGAACAAAGAGAGTCCAGCCAGTGAACAAGAGGAGGATGTGAGATTTAGATTAAACATTGACTATGTCATTACCTCCCTGTCAGTTTCTTTCAAAAGGGATGGGGGCTGCATGTAGAGAGCTTCACATTACAACTTGAAAAATAACCCCTCAATATATGTACCATGTACAAAATTCATCCTATTTCTTTGTATGATGGAGTGTGTTCCACATTATCCATGAATCCCAATGCAACATGAAGAGTGTCCTTTCTATACGATGAAGAGCACATTAATTTAGCTCATACATCGTCAGCCCAGAGCCCCCAGTGTGTGTCGATGACATCACTCACTAATAGGCTACTGCGTGTGCTGCTAGCTGGCTCACTGCCTGCCTGGCTGGCTGATCCTTCCTCACACAAGACATCTGCTTTTCACACAGACCATTTACAGCCACTGACAGACAGACAAGGCCAAAGAGCCTCAAAGCCTGTGAAGAGGTGACTGGAATATGAAAGATGCATGCACACACACGCGCACACCACAGACACACACCACAGACACACACCACAGACAAACAAACACACACACCTCCCCCTGACTGTCTGAGTGAAACCCAGACTCTACACTGCCATCTGGGACACGACAGAGGGAATGATGGTCATGAAAAGCCCTTTACTCCAGTGGAGAAAAGCCTTATATTGCCACAGAGGGAAAGATCTGAGTCTCTCAACATAAAACACAATATCTACAACAGTCCAGAAACCTGGTGCAGCTGGGTTAGATTTTTGGTCTGAACTCTTGCAGATTCTAGCTATTAAAGAATACTGTGAAGGTATACCGTAAACCAGTGTTACCCAACCAGAGGTAGTAGGACCCCTGGAGGTACTTGAGAAAACTCATGAGCCCATAAACCTACTGTAAAATGCAGATGATGGGTTACTTCCAATGATAATCTGGGCAGAGAAAAATATACTTGGTGGTACAGTAACCAATAAAGGTTGGGAACCACTGCTGTATAAAGTAATGATACGATATAATGATACTGTAATTCTACTATTATCAGTAATGATGATAAGGATAATATCTAAAATCACTGGGTCAAACTGAGGCAGGCTTTTCAGATCGCTTATCAGAGAGCGATAAGAAATCTAGAAAATGAATGCTGCGGACAGGTTTTGCATTACCCTAACGTCCACCGAAAATAAACGTACAGTGTACCTTGAAATAAGTCACGACCACACACTTCCTTGGACAACAGACAAATGGACACATTTCTGAACCAACCCTTCCCATAAAAACACCATCAGCCCGAAGTACAAAAAAACTCTACTCCATTCCTCTCTCCTCCGGCAGACAAACATGCAGCACACTGAAATGGTGTAAGTGCCTTTAAACTGGTATTGATGTTAACAACAGGGGACGTACTTGACGATAATAGCCCTTCGCATGGAGACAATATGGCTGGCTTAGACACACGTCTCTCTGAGGCAGACAATGTAAATGTTAGTTAATTTTAAGCCAAAGCCCATTTCATGCTTATTAGGGTTGCAAAAGGAGGGTTTATCACTGGAAACTTAAGGATTTTATGAAATTTATCACAAGACTTCTAGTGGCTCTTTTGGGTACTTCAGATTATCACAGGAGACTAATAATCTCTGACCCTCTGCGAGGCCTTACCACATGTACAACACATGAAATAATTTAATACGATCATTTAAAAATACATTTAATGACAAAGCTGTAAAACTTCCTAAATATAAACCAACTTAGTGAATACATACCATTGGTGTTTAATATGAGGGTTTCAACATTAAAAACAACATTTTTTTTACAAACACATTTATTTTACAATGTCAATATGCATTTGTTGAAAATGTTTTGGCGTCAAACTGGTGGTAGTTGTGAAAAAAGTCAATAGTTGGAAGAGTTGCAGAGTTAATTGAAAATAATGCCATTGTTGATTAGATGCTTTTTTTCATGAATGATACTATTTTCCTCTTGAACCATATGGTCTGAGCAAGGCAGTTAACTCCCAACAACAACGGCTCCCCAGGCGATGTTGATTAAGGCAGCCCTGCTCTGATTCAGAGGGTTTGGGTTAATTGCAGAAGACACATTTTGGTTGATTGCATTCAATTGTGCAACTGAGTAGGTATCCCTTTTCCCTCTACTAGAAACTCGTGGACACAGATATAATAAATTAAGACTACACATGAATATACTATAAGTTATTCAAGTATAAATTACCAGAGTTACGAAAGATTGCCATTGATTAAGTTCATTACCAAAATTACTGAAGATTCCTGTAACTTTGTTAAATTACCAGAAGCTTATACAAGACATGCCCTGACATAAGAGAGGGTAAATCTCCAGTAGTCTAATTCACAGACTTTGGGAAATAGGCATTACCACAGATATTATAAAAATTATGTATGATCTTAATTAGCCAGATTTTTTCATTCCCCTTCCTCCTGTCTGTGTTTCTTTGTAAACTTGATGGTGTTGGAGTCATGCCTGGCCATGCAGTCATGGGTGAACAGGGAGTACAGGAGGGGACTGAGCACGCTCCCCTGAGGGGCCCCCGTGTTGAGGATCAGCGTGGCAGATGTGTTGTTACCTACCCTTACCACCTGGGGGCGGCCCGTCAGGAAGTCCAGGATCCAGTTGCAGAGGGAGGTGTTTAGTCCCAGGGTGCTTAGCTTAGTGATGAGATTTGAGGGCACTATGGTGTTAAACGCTGAGCTGTAGTCAATGAACAGCACTCTCACGTAAGTGTTCCTTTTGTCCAAGTGGGAAAGGGCAGACTGGAGCGCAATAGAGATTGCATCATCTGGGGATCTGTTGGGGGCGCTATGCAAATTGGAGTGGGTCTAGGGTTTCCGGGATAATGGCGTTGATGTGAGCCATTACCAGCCTTTCAAAGCAGTTCATGGCTACAGACGTGAGTGCTACAGGTCAGTAGTCATTTAGGTAGGTTACTTTAGTGTTCTTGGGCACAGGGACTATGGTGGTCTGGTCAGAGCATGCTCAGAGTACATGTGCTGATAATCCGTCTGGCACTGCGGCCTTGTGAATGTTGACCTGTTTAAAAGGTCTTACTCACGTCGGCTACGGCGAGCGTGATCACACAGTCGTCCAGAAAAGCTGATGCTTGGGTGGGTTACAGTCACTGTTGGGACGACATCATCGATGCACTTATTGTTGAAGCCAGTGACTGATGTGTACTCCTCAATGCCATCAGAAGAATCCCGGAACATATTCCAATCTGTGCTAGCAAAACAGTCCTGTAGCTTAGCATCTGCGTCATCTGACCACTTCTTTATTGACCGAGTCACTGGTGCTTTCTGCTTTAGTTTTTGCTTGTAAGCGGGAATCAGGAGGATAGAATTATGGTCAGATTTGCCAAATGAAGGGCGAGGGAGAGCTTTGTACACGTCTGTGTGTGGGGTAAAGGTGGTCATTTAACATGCTGGTAGAAATGAGGTAAAATGGATTTAAGTTTCCCTGCATTAAAGTCCCCGGCCACTAGGAGCGCTGCCTCTGGATGAGCTTTTTCCTGTTTGCTTATGACTTACAGCTCATTGAGTGCGGTCTTGGTAAATAGACCGCTACGAAAAATCTAGATAAACTCTTGGTAAATAGCGTACTCTACCTCAGGCGAGCAAAACCTTGAGACTTCCTTAATATTAGATTTCGTGCACCAGCAATTGTTTACAAATGTACACAGACTGCCAGCCCTTGTCTTACCGGAGGCAGCTGGTCTATCTTGTCGATGCAGCGTGAACCCCGCCAGCTGTATGTTATGTGTCGTCGTTCAGCCACGACTCGGTGAAACATAAGATATTACAGTTTTTAATGTCCCGTTGGTAGGATATTCGTGATCGTAGCTCATCTATTTTGTTTTCCAATGATTATACGTTGACTGATGGTAGAGACAGATTACCCACTCGCCGTCATATCCTTACAAGGCATGCATGATAATTGTATAAATCAATTCCATTAACCATATATTTTGTTGGAACACATCCAGCAAATGAGAAAGTGTTTTCTAAGCCATTGAGGTGAAGTGAAGCATGGTAGAGATAGGTAGTGGTGCTTTATCTATCTGTAGCTAGCCATTCATGTGTGTTCTCTGTACATGCTGTAGCTGTAGGCCTTAGAAACAGAGAAGGAAAGAGGACAGCCACATACCTGCCATTGTTATTTGACACTGTGTTGAATCCCCCATATCCCCCCTCTGTGGAGTTAACAGTACACAATGTTCTCCAGAAACACAGGCCCTCCTTTTCACCATCAACGGACAATGAATAGAGGAAAAGAGAGAGTGAGAAAAACAGATGGGGAGAGAGAGATAAAGACTAATGATTTGAGAGACAGTTGAGTTTGTTTTGATGTCAGAGCTGTCATATCACCGCACCACATAACATCTGTTTACTTTAGTTAGGAAACTCACTGATGCACCAGAAAATAGATGAGCAGTTGGCTACACTAAAGAGTGGGAGTGGCCTCAATTTTTTTTCTACTTCCCTGCTCCATTGTGTATGAGGGCTATTGGTATGATAAATCAAGCACTGAATAACCAGTGATACAAATACCCAACATCCTCATCCCCTTCCACTCCTAAATGAACCCTTCCTGTGGATTTGAGTTACCACTATGATCTCATTAATGGGCTATATGCTTTGTTCTGTGTTGTTGTTCTATAGTGGACCCACACAAGAGGCCACTCCTCTTGGCCGCAGAGACAAAATGTTGCTGTTTTAAAGCACATTTTCTGCAATTCTACTCATTTTGCCCCAGGGCAGAGAGAAAATGTTAGTTTTAAAGCTAGTTTCCTGCAATTCTACACATTTTTACATAGCATAAGAACAAGGCTTAAGCTATCTGAGTGCGCTGCAGTTAAACGCATATAGGGGAAACATTGCTGGCTATCTACCCTCACCAAAGAAGTGTACATACTTTTCTGCTATGTCTGCCGTAAGGCCCTCACAGACTGTACAATTTTAGCCGTCTTATGCCACAATTTTGTCATCCCAGACAAAATGTACACCTCATGGCCATGGGCAAATCTTCAGGTCGTAAACAATTGCCGGACGCCTTGCCTCGTTCAGGTCTAAGTCTGCCGATTATGTACCACTTTGTGCGATCGTAGGCTCCAACAAAGTTCTGGCAGTGATCTGGAGCCTTTATTGTGTAGTGTTGCTGGTGTTACGAGCTGATCCCGATGACTATAGGGTAGGGTAAAAGTATTATTGTGAATAGTCAGATTAATATAATAGTTCAATTTAAACATGTTCATGCTTTGGAAGAAGAACGACTTACCTAATAATCGTGTTTACATGACATCTGAAATCAGACTACCTGATGGGATTTTGAAAAATGCTTAAAATCGTCTACCACTTTCTGTGCATTGTTTTACCACACAGCCATGCAATCTCAATATACCAAAAACAACGTCGCGGCAGGAGAGGTAGACAGAGCGGCCTCCTGGACAGACGTTGAAGGCGTCCACACCACCCACCACTTCCGAGCATATTACTCGCAAATGTCCAGTCTCTAGACAACAAGATGGACAAAATTAGGGCAAGGGTTGCCTTCCAGGAAGACATAAGGGTTTCTTCATGCATCACGCCGACAGAAACAAACATCTTTCTGGTAAGAAGGGCGGGGGTGTATGCTTCATGATTAACAACTCATGGTGTAATCATAACAACATACAGGAACTCAAGTCCTTTTGTTCACCTGACCTAGAATTCCTTACAATCAAATGCCGACCACATTATCTCCCAAGAGAATTCTCTTCTATTATAGTCACAGCCCCCCCAAGCAGATATCTCGACGGCCCTCAAGGAACTTCACTGAACTCTATGTAAACTGGAAACAATATATCCTGAGGCTGCATTTACTGTAGCTGGGGATTTTTACAAAGCTAATTTGAGAACAAGGCTACCAAAATTCTACTAGCACATTGATTGTAGCACATGCACGAGCAATACACTGGATCATTGCTACTCCAAATTCCATGATGCATACAAGGTCCTCCCCCGCCCTCCCTTCGGCAAATTCGACCACGACTCCATCTTGCTCCTACCATTCTATAGGCAGACACTTAAACAGGATGTACCCGTGACTAGAACCATTCAACGCTGGTGTGACCAATCGGAATCCACGCTTCAAGATTGTTTTGATCACGAGGACTGGGAAATGTTCCGGGAAGCCTCAGAAAATAACATTTATTGATACTCTAACTCTGTGAGTGAGTTTATAAGGAAGTGCATTGGAGATGTCGTACCAAATGTGAGTATTAAAACCTACCCTAACCAGAAACCGTGGACAGATGGCGGCATTCGCGCAAAACTGAAGGCGTGAACCACCGCATTCAACCATGGAAAGATGTTGGGGAATATGGCTAAATACAGCAACTGCACCGCCATCAACCAAGAGGCTCACCAGAGGGTGGTGCAGGCTGCACAACGCATCACCAGGGGAAAACTACCTGCCCTCCAGGACACCTCCAGCACACGATGTCACAGGAAGGCCAAAAAGATCATCAAGGACAACAACCACCCGAGCCACTGCCTGTTCACCCCGCTACCATCCAGAAGGCGAGGTCAGTACAGGTGCATCAAAGCTGGGACCGAGAGACTGAAAAACAGCTTCTATCTCAAGGCCATCAGACTGTTAAACAGCCATCACTAACACAAAGAGGCTGCTGCCTACATACAGTCTCAATCATTGGCCACTTTAATAAATGGATCACTAGTCACCTTAAATAATTTAACTTTTAATAATGTTTACATATCTTACATTAATCATATACTGTTTTATACCATCTATTGCATCTTACCATTGCCACTCGGCCATCGCTCATCCATATATTTATGTACATATTCGTATTCCATCCCTTTACATTGTGTGTATAAGGTAGTAGTTGTGGAATTGTTAGATTACTTGTTAGATATTACTGCACTGTCGAAACTAGAAGCATTTCGCTACACTCGCATGAACATCTGCTAACCTGGTGTATGTGACCAATAAAATTTGATTTGATTCAATAGACAAACATTGTCAGTAGAATGGCCTTACTGAAGAGCTCAGTGAATTTCAATGTGGCACAGTCAGATACTACCTTTCCAACAAGTCAGTATATCAAATTTCTGCCCTGCTAGAGCTTCCTCGGTCAACTGTAAGTGCTGTTATTGTGAAATGGAAACGTTTAGGAGCAACAATGGATCAGCCGTGAAGTGGTAGGCCACACTAGGTCACAGAACGGGACCGCCGTGTGACGAAGCGCGGAGTGCCTAAGAATCATCTGTCCTCGGTCGCAACACTCACTACTGAGTTCCAAACTGCCCCTGTGATGAATCACGCTTCCACATGTGACAGTCCGACAGACAAATCTGGGTTTGGCGGATGCCAGGAGAGCGATACCTGCCCCAAAGCATAGTGCCAACTGTAGAGCTTGGTGGAGGAGGAATAATGGTCTGGGGCTGTTTTTCATGGTTCGGTCTATGCCCCTTAGCGTTAAGATTTCCATTCACTGGAACTACAGCATACAATGACATTCTAGACGATACTGTGCTTTCAACTGTGGCAACAGTTTGGGGAAGGCCCTTTCCTGTTTCAGAATGACAATGCCCCCGTGCACAAAGCGAGGTCCATACAGAAATGGTTTGTCAAGATCAGTGTGGAAGAAATTGCTTGGCCTGCACAGAGCCCTGACCTCAATTCCATCTAACAGCTTTGGGATGAATTGGAACACCGACTGCGATCAAGGTCTAAAATCGTCCAACCTCACGAATGCTCGTTGCTGAGGGGACTTCCATTCAGCCATGTTCCAACATCAAGTGGAAAGCCTTCCCAGAAGAGTAAAGGCTGTGATAGCAGCAAAGGGGGGGGGTCAAACTCCATATTAATGCCAATGATTTTTGATGAGCAGGTGTCCACATACAACTTTGTACACTACATGACTAAAAGCATGTGAAAACTATTTCGAAGATGCATACTTTCAGTTCTTCCAAAGTCTCTTTACTCGCGCATAAGCATAGAGGAAGGCTTGTGCTGCTGGCACATTCACAGACCAAATACACCGCTGCAGTTGACATACCCTACATCGGCTGACGTAGCCTCACAAGACAATTGCAGAATGTGACGACAAAACAAGTAAATTGTACAATCTGGCCAGGTTGATATAAAGATTTTAATGATAAAATAGCAGAGTTTGACATGTAATAACCGTAAAAGACTGAATCCAACGTACAGTGTGGGAATGCCTTAAGGTGATCTTCCTGTGTCGAGTGTGGTTCCTTACGTCCTCTTACACTCGCTCTTTAACAGACACACATGTGCACAAACTCGTGTGAATAACAAACAGACACACGGGAACATAGACAGATATGTCTCCCAAAACATACGGCCTGTGTTTCTATGGCCACCAGTCGGCCCTGGAGACTGGGTTGCCATGGAGACAGCTGTGTCTTAATGAGATTCCCCAGTAGGGTGCGAGTTGGGTAACTAGAACGTTCCATCAGACCCTGCGTGACAGCAGGTGGCCATTAAAGTTGTGTGTGTGTGTGTGTGTGTGTGTGTGTGTGTGTGTGTGTGTGTTGTTTGCGCTTACAGTTTCCTCTGGTTTCCACATAACAGGGTTAAAGCACCTGGCAACTTGATAACTTTTTCACTCAGTGAATTTCTGTCACTTCACACCGTATTCTCCTCTCTCCCCTTTCATTCACAACATCTCGCACTTGTTTTTGTCAGTTAGATTGTTATTTCTTCCTCAGAGAGATCTGCACTATTTTAACTTGCTCAGTAGTGTATAACACACATAAACCACCCAGTACCCACACTAAAGTCACAAAACATTTGACAGTCTGTAGCTAGATTAGAAGAGGGGAACCATGTCCGCCCTATTCATTACACTTCCCCACGCTGAACACATCTCGTATGTGAACTCACTCCTTGGTGATGATGCCCCTGTGTCCAGTGGGGGTGGCCAGCTGGGGGTCCAGACCGTGTGTGTCCAGGATGTGTCTGGCTGCCGGGCTCAACCGCAACCTGGGGGGAGAGGAAAAGACTCCTGTCCTATGTGTGTCAATAAGGCAGGAGAGTATCTCTTGCGTTTTAACATGGATGTGGAAAGGGACGGTAGTCTTACACAGCACGTTGTGTGATGGTGGAGACCCTAAGAATGGGAAAAGGAGTTGCATGTATTCTGAAAGTATATCTGGCCAGGCAAAAGAAGATGGGCTTCAGCTGTAGTCTAGTTCCTCTCAAGGTTTCTTCCTACCTTGGGGGTTTCTTCCTTACCACTGAAGCATCTATTTGCTCTTTACAGGGTCATGCCAAGGTTGCTATCAAGCACTTTTGACAAATGTTTGTATATTTGTGAAAAGCACTACACAAATACCAATTGATTTACTGATTAATTTAATGATTCGTTGATTAGAATGGCTGAGTAGAGTGATGTAATAGTGGGGGAGAGGAAGAAGAGGAGAGAGGTGAGACTCACGGTCCTGTGGAGGCTGCTCTGGGGGGATGTGGTGGGGGTGCAGCGGGGGCTGCCGGAGGGGGAGGAGCTGGGGTGGCTGCCACGGGGGGCGGGATCTCCACCGTCTTCCAGTCCTCCCCTTCCTCCACCATGAGGGCAATGAGAGTCCCCAGACGCACGGCACGACTGCCCTCCTCCATCTGAGGACACGCAGAGACACATGACCTTTTATAATAATAATCACTATCAAGCTGCATTTGTATTTGACTCAGAATGCGCAAGAAGACTGAGGAGAGGTGGAGAAAGAGAGAGGGGAAGAAAGCACATAAGAACGAGAAAGAAAGAGCATTAGGGGGAAGAAGAAGTGAGGAACTAGAAAGGGAGAAAACAAATTATAGGAAGAAATGGAAAGAACCACCAGGAGGAGGGTTTTCAAAAGATCATTACCTCTTGACATAATATGTTACTGCTACCAGAGGGACCATAGGCAGACCTTTCCATCCACTGTGTGTCTGTCCACACTGCCTCCTCAATTCACTTCATTTCCCCTCACCTCTGTTCTGACAAAACACACAAGGCCAAGTACTCTAATGGAGGGGGGAATGAATGCTTACTGTTCCTTCACCCCCCCCCCCACCCCCCGTCGCACATCGATTCGATCTCAATATCCATCTTTCTCTTCATCTTGGTCTCTAAAAGTGTCATTAAGGCACAGCATGGATGTCTCCACCCCCTCATAGTCAGCAAGGTGTTTCCCCCGGTCAATATTGATTAGTTCTAAATGAGAGGCCAGGCACAATGGATGAGGCAGGGCTGTAACACTCCATCTATTTCCAAATGGTATCCACTTACGGAGCTGTCATTCCTGCTAAAGGGCGTAGCTCCGCTCGCCAGAAAAGAGAAAAACAACACAAATAACAACCGCTGTTGCCGACAGGGAAAGCGGTCCCTTTCAATCATGGCGACACTGAAATTGATCAGGCAATTGGTTTCTGCATAAGATCAGAACACAAGCCCTTGTAACTGGCTGAATGTCAGATAGCTTTGAACCCAGTCACCACCTCCCCAGTGGCATCTAAACAATAGGATGTGCTCCAATAAGACCACGGACTCCAGCTAACCAGAAACAACAGCAGGATGAGACCACCTGCGCTCCCAGCCAGCCAGCCAGCCAGGCACACCAGGATACTCCCCTCAGTACAACCGTCAAAAACGCTTTCATACCACGTCTCACTGAGTCAAGGCAAGGGATTCCTAAAAGCAAAAAGGTAGGCTAATGTCTATTGTCCATTGGATAGTAGGTAACTAGGGAAGATGTGAGACTGCTTTGGCAGTGAGGGAAAAAAACAGTGTTGTTTACTACAAAATAGCTGGTGGCACAACATCCCTGACGCATGAAACTACCAAGACTACCCGGTCTGGCATGTTCGTTGTGTGACTATATATGTGGCTTCCTGTCCATATGCAAGGTGCTACAGGTAGTGTGTGTGTGTGTGTGTATGTGTGTCCATGGCACCTCTGGCCTAGTGTAAGGTGATCAATAAATGGCAGGGCCTCATGGCTTTAGAAATGCCATTACCACATACAGTAGGACTATGTGGCTATGTTGGTTACATTCACCACAATGAGAAATGACAGGATTACCAGGACAGTTGGATGTGACATGACACTGAACTTTAGCCCTGGCTGTGACCCCTGACCCTAGCCTGGCTGGGTCATACAGCTGTCTGAAGGGCATGACAGATTAGTATATCCCCATCATAATCCACATATCTTCATTTGATTGAATGAATGCAACACCGCAGTATTTCAAACTGCCTCTGACAACCACCATCCCAATAGGCACACAACTCTATTGTGCAACAAAACAAACCCATTCAATTCCAATGTGACTGTGGGGCTGCAAATACAAGAACACATACTGAGCAATGAACAAGAAAACATACAACCACAGTCTTGCACAATACTGTGCCACACAATGCATGTAACTGGTGTGTGTGAGAGTGAGTGAGAGACCAGCGATGCTCTCTCCCTACAATTAGGCTCTCTATAAACACCAGTTAGACAAGCAGGTATTTATAGACGTTTAACACAGCTCTTGAAGAAGCTGCAGCTGGGGGCTGTGTCATTCACAGCCTTTACACACGCACGCACGCACACACACACACCTTGTCATCGTCCCTTTCTTTCCACTTATTCACAGATGGGGTGCCGTCTTATGTGGATGTCTCCATCAAAGACGCAAGAGCACAAAGGCACACAGAGAGAGAAACGGGAGAAGAGTGTAACACACTGCTAGTGTGGGGCTCAACACTGCCACCTGGTTGTAAAAGGACAGTGCCGGTCTTGAACCATTCAATACACTATGGATACACTATGCTCTTGTGATCTCTGATACAATTCAAGACTCTCACACCCAGACTTCCACCCTCAACAAGGATAGGCTTGAGACCCGTGACTTGTAAACAGTAGACAATTAGTCCCTCGCCTCCAGATCAAAGAGAAAGGAAGAGGAGGGGAAGAGGTTGGCTTATTTGGAGACTCTTGGAATAAAAATATACTGTATTGATTTGTTGTGTGTGTGTGTGTGTGTGCGTGCGTGCGCCCGCGCGCGTGTGCCTCTGTGTGAGTGTATTGATCTGCCAGGAGAGCGAGACAAAGAGGGATTTGAGGCGATATGATTGAATCCTATATCCTGCAACTTGTTACTGGGCAGACTAGTCTAATTAGAGTCCAGAGGAGGGCTTTACCCGAGCAGCCCTCTCTCTCCCAGGGCTTTTGATTCGTCTGCATTCTCAATCTGATAAATTAAAGCATACGAGGGAGATCAGTGAGTATAGTGTTCCTACGGGGTCTATCCTGAATATATCAACTAGTTCATAAATGATATAACGAAACACCATTTATGAGGTTAACCTATGCATTTTGTATAATTTCAAAGACCAGACGAAGATCTGTGTTGGATTGAAACGTTGCCTATAAAGGTGGTAAATTGGGAGAATATTCAACATGCGGGCCTTTCTGTTCTTCTCTTCATAAGGCTTCGGCCCAGGGGAGAACAACTGGCCCTTCTCATTAATGCCACAGAAGTTCAAGGCCCACCGCTACTGCAGGTATTATTGGCAGAAAGCATGATCCTCCATTATAGTGAAAAGGGAAATGGCAATCTTTGTGGTCAATCTTCGTGTAAATAAACACTTTCGAAGACAAACATGGTACCAATAATTGCTTCTAATACACCAGATTTATGTCCTTGAACCAATTATTTTAAAATCGTACAGAGAAGTTGAGTTGCTAATTGAGTTGCTAATGGCAGCATGCAGTATCCCGGTCAGCCATCAACTTGAGTTATGCTGCGTTTAGACGAGGGATGCAAAAACCGGCATACCAGTCGACATTGCGGGACAAGAAAGCAAGAATGACGGTGATGGCAAAAGCAAGCCAGCACGACGGGATGCGTTGCTATGGTGATTTCAGAGCAAATCAACATCCGGTAGAAAACAATGCTACGGCAGACGGCAAAAGTTCAAATATTTGAACTCTGGCGGCAAGTCCCATCTACCGTGGCGGCTGATGGCATTCACTGCCAGCTTCAACAGCATTTACCATTGTGCTCTCATTGAAAACAATGACATCCGGATTGAAGTCTACCTCATACCAGGTAAACGCAGCATTACTCAATTTGAGGGGGCAGCACAGAGCTAGCCTGCAACATCACTTCCTCGAGTAGCTCTAACTCCACGTTATGTCTCCATGAGACGCCATCTTAACTCACTTCATTTGACTTCAATGATCTATTGAGTCTTCACATAGAAATGAATGATGTCACGTGATGGATGGCTTTGTCCATTCTTTTTACAGTCATGGTTTGGCCAGTTGTAGTGCAGGGAAGATGTCAGTTAAGCTGAGACACAGCCAACAAACTCCCCCCTGGAAGATTAATCTATCCTAAAATGACAGCATCCTGATGAGAAAGTATGTAGGAATGGAGGGAAGCAGAGTGATAAATTACATGATAAATGCTGTCAGGTTAGCACTGTGGACCATGTCAGACCATCTTCATCTAGCCTTTCCTTCTTCCATCCATTTAAACATCCATCCATCTTGCCACTAGTTATCTCGACCGTTAAATGTTGACATACAGTGAGGGAAAAAATAATTTGATCCCCTGCTGATTTTGTACGTTTACCCACTGACAAAGAAATTATCAGTCTATAATTTTAATGGTAGGTTTATTTGAACAGTGAGAGAGAGAATAACAAAAAAATCCAGAAAAACGCATGTCAAAAATGTTATAAATTGATTTGCATTTTAATGAGGGAAATAAGTATTTGACCCCTCTGCAAAACATGACTTAGTACCTGGTGGCAAAACCCATTTTGGCAATCACAGGAGGTCAGACGTTTCTTGTAGTTGGCCACCAGGTTTGCACACATCTCAGGAGGGATTTTGTCCCACTCCTCTTTGCAGATCTTCTCCAAGTCATTAAGGTTTCGAGGTGACGTTTGGCAACTCGGACCTTCAGCTCCCTCCACAGATTTTCTATGGGATTAAGGTCTGGAGACTGGCGAGGCCACTCCAGGACCTTAATGTGCTTCTTCTTGAGCCACTCCTTTGTTGCCTTGGCCGTGTGTTTTGGGTCATTGTCATGCTGGAATACCCATCCACGACCCATTTTCAATGCCCTGGCTGAGGGAAGGAGGTTCTCACCCAAGATTTGACGGTACATGGCCCCGTCCATCGTCCCTTTGATGCGGTGAAGTTGTCCTGTCCCCTTAGCAGAAAAACACCCCCAAAGCATAATGTTTCCACCTCCATGTTTGAAGGTGGGGATGGTGTTCTTGGGGTCATAGGCAGCATTCCTCCTCCTCCAAACACGGCGAGTTGAGTTGATGCCAAAGAGCTCAATTTTGGTCTCATCTGACCACAACACTTTCACCCAGTTGTCCTCTGAATCATTCAGATGTTCATTGGCAAACTGCTGCCTTGAGATCATTGACAATATTCTCCCGTGTAGTTCTGGACTGATTCCTCACCGTTCTCATGATCATTGCAACTCCACGAGGTGAGATCTTGCATGGAGCCCCAGGCCGAGGGAGATTGACAGTTCTTTTGTGTTTCTTCCATTTGCGAATAATCGCACCAACTGTTGTCACCTTCTCACCAAGCTGCTTGGCGATGGTCTTGTAGCCCATTCCGACCCTTGTGTAGGTCTACAATCTTGTCCCTGACATCCTTGGAGAGCTCTTTGGTCTTGGCCATGGTGGAGAGTTTGGAATCTGATTGATTGATTGCTTCTGTGGACAGGTATCTTTTATACAGGTAACAAGCTGAGATTAGTAGCACTCCCTTTAAGAGTGTGCTCCTAATCTCAGCTTGTTACCTGTATAAAAGACACCTGGGAGCCAGAAATCTCTGAGAGGGGGTCATACTTATTTCCCTTATTAAAATGAAAATCAATATATAACATTTTTGACATGCGTTTTCTGGATATTTTTGTTGTTATTCTGTCTCTCACTGTTCAAATAAACCTACCATTAAAATTATAGACCGATCATTTCTTTGTCAGTGGGCAAACGTATGAAATCAGCAGCGGATCAAATACTTTCCCCCCCTCAATGTACATTCTGTCCACCGTATCAATCCATCTCGAAAATCCCTGCACACCCACCAATCCATCAATGTGTGGGGGATCTCTACATGTGCCATATCAGCCTTTTGTCTGTTCACGGATGTTACACTGGCTGCTAAACTAGAATCCTAGTGGGTACATGCTTAGACAGCACCACTACTACACCACTGTGGGCTAATCTGTGCTGTGATCTACAAAGAGCAGAGGCCATCATGCCCCTTCCACACACAGCCAGGAAACACGTCGCTCATACTAGTAACACCACACACGATACACACCAGGACGCAGACACACATCCACAGAGAGACTGGCACGCTTCCTCTCTAATACCCCCAGTAGAGACTGGGTCTGGGGTATTCAGGGGTGGGGGTGTTGGTCTGGATGCTGGCTGAACCTGGGGGGATTATCGCTCTCCCTCTTTCTGCCAGCTCCTAGCCTTCCTAAGCCCCTTCCTCCAACTCCTGGGCAGTTGCCATGGAAACTACCTTATCCCCATGGCAGCCGAGACATGGATCGGAAGGAGGGAGAGGGAAGAGAAAGAGGAAGAGAAAGAAAACATGAAGAGAATGAGAATAGAGCAAGGGCTAAAAAAGGCAGAGAAATTATAATAATTGAAAATATATAACAATGAGAGAGACACTTCGCCTGCTGATAGTGATCTCAGAGAAACGTTACATTTCCAGAGCAACACTCTTGTTTATGCACACGTGTTGCTATCTGTCTAAGTAATTACGCCATATCAGCTCTTTATTCAGGGTACACTCAGACATCACCTGAACCACAGCACTAGAACAACATGGGTATGCTTCGCTGAACTATGCTATGTGGCCTGGTTTACACGGCTAATTGCCACTAGGACACTATTCTGAACGATGTGACACTCACTGATCGGATGACTGACTAGAGGGGACCATGGCATCAGCTGTGGGACAGGCAAGGGTCTGTGTGTGTGTGTGTGTGTGTGTGTGTCACTTAGCTAGTTGATGAATGTTGGGTTGAAAATAAATACAAAAAACACATTACATGACCAAAAGTATGTGGACACAATCCAGACTCATGGGCATTAATATAGAGTTGGTCCCACCTTTGTTGCTATAACAGCCTCTACTCTTCTGGGAAGGCTTTCCACTAGATGTTGGACCATTGCTGCGGGGACTTGCTTCCATTCAGCCACGAGAGCATTAGCGAGGTCGGGCACTTTTAATTCACCCCAAAGATGTTCGATGGGGTTGAGCTCAGGGCTCGGAGCAGGCTAGTCAAGTTCTTCCACACCGATCACGACAAACCATTTCTGTATGGACCTCACTTTGTGCTGTCATGTCATGCTGAAACAGGAAAAGGGTTTTCCCCAAACTGTTGTCACAAAGTTGGAAGCACAGAATCGTCTAGAATGTCATTGTATGCTGTAGCGTTAAGATTTCCCTTCACTGGAACTAAGGGGCCTAGCCCAAACCATGAAAAAAACAGCCCCAGACCATTATTCCTCCTCCACCAAACTTTACAGTTGGCACTACGCATTCGGAAAGGTAGTGTTCTCCTGGCATCCGCCAAAACCAGATTCGTCCGTCGGACTGCCAGATGGTGAAGCGTGATTCATCACTCCAGAGAACACGTTTCTAGAGTTCAATGGCGGCGAGCTTTACACCATTCCAGCCAACGCTTGGCAATGCGCATGGTGATCTTAGGCGTGTGTGTGGCTGCTCGACCATGGAAACCCATTTCATGAAGCTCCCAACGAACAGTTATTGTGCTGACGTTGCTTCCAGAGGCAGTTTTGAACTCGGTAGTGAGTATTGCAACTGAGGACAGAATATTTTTACACGCTACGCGCTTCAGTGGTCCCGTTCTGTGAGCTTGTGTGGCCTAGGCTGCCACTTCACAGCTGAGCCGTTGTTGCTCCTAGACGTTTCCACTTCACAATAACAGCACTTACAGTTGACCGAGGAAGCTCTAACAGGGCAGAAATTTGATGAACTGACTTGTTGGGAAGGTGGCATCCTAGGACAGTGCCACATTGAAAGTCACTGAGCTCTTCAGTAAGGCCATTCTATTGCCAATGTTAGCCTATGGAGATAGCATGGCTCTGTGCTCAATTTTATACACCTGCCAGCAACGGGTGTGGCTGAAATAGCCAAATCCACTCATTTGAAGGGGTGTCCACATACACAATATATACAAAAGTATGTCATTATGACTGCTGGATCATTTAACTCTGATAAGAGGATGGAGGAAAAGAGTGGTTTACAGGCAAAGCTGTACCACAGAGTTTTCATCAATATCCTCTCACTCTCTCTCGTTAGGACGTAATTGAAGGCTTTCTACCATTGCCAGATCGATCTGACAGAGGAGGATAAACTGCTTTCATCCCTCTGTTCTGAGGGACAAACATGAGGCGCAGTGTTTATGAAAGACAAGTGATCGGTCTGTCTTTGGCAGAGTCATTAATATTCACACAACGCGCACACACACACAGAGACAGAGGTCACGAAGCACATCAGTGATGTTCCGCCAATTAAGGAGAAGAGGGAAGCCCTAAGAACTGACACACACAACACAGTTCACTCACCAGTATCTTGGCCAGGACGCCGTCATCATTGGACTCCAGGGTAACCACGGCCTTGTCCGTCTCGATCTCACAGAGCGCATCGCCAGCCGCCACCGCATCACCTGCAGGACACCAGCAACAGTCAGACCGCTTACAATGTCAAAGACCAATAATTGGGGAAAGGAAAAAGTTACATGAAAAAAAATTGGTGAGAGACAGTGTAGAAAGTCAATTTCTAAGGGATGATGAAACCATAGATATAGAACTGATATATTGCTATGGTGGTAACACTGATCATTAGGCCAAACAGTGGGGTACATAAAGTCACCCTTGATAAAGATGAGCAAAAAAATACAGTGTAAAATAATACAACTGAGCTACTGTATATTGTATGCAAAAAAATTGGGACAATTTATTATACAGTATATACTAATACAATTGCTCAGAGAAAATAGATTTAGTTTATCAAGTAATAAAAACAAAATCTTAAAAAGATATGGGTCAAAATTATTGGCCCCCCGTTTTCAGTACTCCAGCACCCTGCCCTTGCAAGGATAACGACACAGGCTTTTTCTCAAATGTTTTATGAGATTGGAGAAGACCATTCCTCCATACAGAATCTTGCCAGATCCTTGATATCCTTCATCTGCGCTTATGGACTGCCCTTCAATTCAAACAGTAGCAGTACTGGGTGTAAAGTAAGGGGTTCTGGTGGATGTATATGTTCTTCATAATATTTCTCATGCATCTACATTTCCCTATGGGGCTAAAGAAGCAAGTCTAAAACCGGAGAGGGGAGGGGTGATTCAATATGTTTTATTAAAAAGAGGCCATTTGTTACTGAGTGAAGACAAGGCAGAAGAGGAAGATGGATGTTGGGGCCTATTGGGCAGGGGTCACATTGAGTCAGTCTTTATTTTCAATAGGTGATCCTAGGGTGGGAAGGTCACTTCAGGTCAGCACAATAACACAAGGAGAGAGAAGGTACACATCCATACAGGGAAACACCATCCTCAGCTCCAATATCCTGCCTAGTAAAAGATCACCTCAACTTTTAGGAAGAGAGAAAGGGAGAGTTGTGGGAGAGAGGGTAGTGGGAGGATCATAGAGGATGTGAGGGAAGAAGTGGGCAGGGGTGGGAGTGAGTATTGACCTCAGAAGCTCCAGAAAGCTGGGAGAAGGGAGGACTAGATTGGATGTGTGTGTGGTTTTAACACCAGATGACCCAAGGGGTTAGCCAGTGATGAGCGATATTGAAAGTTAACTTCTTATGGCTGAAGGGGCAGTATTGACTAGTTTGGATGAAAGGTGCAGAGGTGCCCAGAGTAAACGGCCTGCTCCTATGTCATAGTTGCTAATATGTGCATATTATTGGATAGAAAACACTCTGAAGTTTCTAAAACTGTTTGAATTATGTCTGTGAGTATAACAGAACTCATATGGCAGGCAAAAACCTGAGAAGTTCCACTTCCTGTTTGGATATATTCTGGGGGTGCCAGATTTTCAACCAAGCTCTCATTGAAAATACAGAGAGATATGGATGGGTTTTCACTTCCTACGGCTTCCACTAGATGTCAACAGTCAATAGAACTTAGTCTGATGACTCTAATTGTGAAGGGAGGCCGAAGGAGACAGGAATGAGTAATCACTTCCATGAGGTGCCCACGCATTGAACTGGCGCATTCACGTGAGAGTGAGCTCCGTTCCATCGGTCAATTGAAGTCGATGTAATTCTCCGGTTGGAACGTTATTCAAGATGTATGTTAACAACATTCTAAAGATTGATTCAGTACATCGTTTGACATGTTTCTACTGACTGTAACGGAACTTTTGGACATTTCGTCACGTTATAGTGGACGCGCTGAGACTTTGGTTAGGGCGTTTGGTAAACAATTCGAAAGTAGCTAATTGGAAATAAATAACGGACATTATCGAACAAAGCAAGCATTTATTGTGGACCTGGGATTCCTAGGACTGCATTCTGATGAATTCATCAAAGGTAAGGAAACATTTATCATGTATTTTCTGGTTTCTGTTGAGTCCAACATGGCGGCTAATTGGGCTATTGTTCTGAGCTCCGTCTCAGATTATTGCATGGTTTATTTTTCCGTAAAGTTTTTTTTAAATCTGACACAGCGGTTGCATTAAGGAGAGGTATCTATATCTATAATTCCATGTGTATAACTTGTATTATCATCTACATTTATGATGAGTATTTCTGTTGAAACGATGTGGCTATGCAAAATCACTTGATGTTTTTGCAACTATTTTTGATATAAATATGAACTTTATCAAACAAAACATGCATGTATTGTGTAACATGAAGTCCTATCAGTGGCATCTGATGAAGATAATCAAAGGTTAGTGATTCATTTTATCTCTATTTCTGTTTTTTGTGAAAGCTATCTTTAGCTGGAAAAAATGGCTGTGCTTATTGTGGTTTTGTTGTGACCTAACATAATCGTTTGTAGTGCTTTCGCTGGAAAGCCTATTTGAAATCGGACACTTTGGTGGGATTAACAACAAGATTACCTTTAAAATGATATAAGACACATGAATGTCTGAGGAATTTGAATTATGAGATTTCTGTTTTTTGAATTTGGCGCCCTGCACTTTTTTTTGTTTTTGTCATATCGATCCCGTTACCGGGATTGCAGCCATAAGAAGTTTTAAACAGTCAACCACCTGCCCCTTTCAACTCTCCTCCACTGGAATGGCAATAGGATTAAGCTACACGGTGACACAAACGTACAATATAAGGGGATGGGCAGGGATGTAGTGCTGCTGTTCCGCAGGTGAGCGGGCTCCCTCAAAACTGAGCTGGCAAAAATATTTCAGGAAAAATTGTTCTAAATAAATTTGATTTAAATGACCACTAACATTCCATGAAAACGTTAGAACGAAAAACTAAACAAGCTTATAGGTAGGTAAGGTAAATTATGGTTTCTTCCCGGTCTTCTCTCTTTCTGGCAGTGGTGCGAATAATGAATAACTGTTGGCGTGTGTGCAGAGGCCCGTCGGCCGGAGGCTTGACCACTTCGACCGGGCCAAATCTGACGTGACATGAACAGGCACAGACATAAAACTTTACCAGGGGTTGCTAAAAACATCTGTCCTCCAGTTTGTTACGGACTAAGTGCTCATGTACGACGCACCTGAACTCGACTTACTGTCCGAGTGCTTAGCTTACAGAAACGTACCACCTCGATTGCGTATGCAGACAAACTGATACACCACATGAACCTTATCACACCAATGAGAGCTAGGATCCAAATTCACCACGTCTGCCTTGGACTAGAGGTCAACCGATTAATCGAAATGGCCCATTAATATTAGGGCCGATTTCAAGTTTTCATAACAAAATGTTACACTTTTATTTAGCTAGGCAAGTCAGTTAAGAACACATTCTTATTTTCAATGACGGCCTAGGAACGGTGGGTTAACTGCCTTGTTCAGGGACAGAATGACAGATTTTTACCTTGTCAGCTCGGGGATTCAATCTTGCAACCTTACAGTTAACTAGTCCAACGCTCTAACCATCTGCTTTACATTGCACTCCACGAGGAGCCTGCCTGTTACGCGAATGCAGTAAGAAGCCAAGGTAAGTTGCTAGCTAGCATTAAACGTATCTTATAAAAAAATCAATCAATCAATCATAATCACTAGTTACCTACACATGGTTGATGATATTACTAGTTTATCTAGCGTGTCCTGCGTTGCATATAATCGATGCGGTGCGCATTCTCGAAAAAGGACTGTCGTTGCTCCAACGTGTACCTAACCATAAACATCAATGCCTTTCTTAAAATCAATACACAAGTATATATTTTTAAACCTACATATTTAGTTAATATTGCCTACTAACATGAATTTCTTTTAACTAGGGAAATGCTGTCACTGGCTTGTTGCGAACTGCGTGAAGACAGCCAACTTCGCCAAACGGGGAATGATTTAACAAAAGCGTATTTGTGAAAAAAGCACAATCGTTGCACGACTGTACCTAACCATAAACATCAATGCCTTTCTTAAAATTAATACACAGAAGTATATATTTTTAAACCGGCATATTTAGCTAAAAGAAATCCAGGTTAGCAGACAATATTAACCAGGTGAAATTGTGTCACATCTCTTGCGTTCATTGCATGCAGAGTCAGGGTATATGCAACAGTTTGGGCCGCATGGCACGTTGCGAACTAATTTGCCAGAATTTTACGTTAGGACATAACATTGAAGGTTGTGCAATGTAACAGGAATATTTAGACTTATGGATGCCACCCGTTAGATAAAATACGGAAAGGTTCCGTATTTCACTGAAAGAATAAACGTTTTGTTTTCGAGATGATAGTTTCCGGATTCGACCATATTAAATGACCTAAGCCTCATATTTGTGTGTGTTATTATGTTATAATTAAGTCTATGATTTGATAGAGCAGTCTGTCAGTGATGGTAGGCACCAGCAGGCTTGTAAGCATTCATTCAAACAGCACTTTCATGCGTTTTGCCAGCAGCTCTTCGAAATGCTTCAAGCATTGAGCTGTTTATGACTTCAAGCCTATCAACTCCCGAGATTAGGCTGGTGTAACCAATGTGAAATGGCTAGCTAGTTAGCGGGGTGTGCGCTAATAGCGTTTCAAACGTCATTCGCACTGAGACTTGGAGTAGTTGTTCCCCTTGCTCTGCATGGGTAACGCTGCTTCGAGGGTGGCTGTTGTCGATGTGTTCCTGGTTCGAGCCCAGGTAGGGGCGAGGAGAGGTACGGAAGCTATACTGTTACACTGGCATAACTAAAAGTGCCTATAAGAACATCCAATAGTCAAAGGTATATGAAATACAAATCGTAGAGAGAGAAATAGTCCTATAATTCCTATAATAACTACAACCTAAAACTTCTTACCTGGGAATATTGAAGACTCATGTTTGAAGGAACCACAAGCTTTCATATGTTCTCATGTTCTGAGCAAGGAACTTAAACGTTAGCTTTTTTTACATGGCACATATTGCACTCTAAATTTCTTCTCCAACACTTCGTTTTGCATTATTTAAACCAAATTGAACATGTTTCATTATTTACTTGAGGCTAAATTGATTTTATTGATGTATTATATTAAGTTAAACTAAGTGTTAATTCAGTATTGTTGTAATTGTCATTATTACAAATAAATAAATACATTTATTTTATTTTATTATTATTATTTTTTTTTTTTATAAAATCGGCCGATTAATCGGCATTGGCTTTTTTGGTCCTCCAATAATCGGTATCGGCGTTGAAAAATCATAATCGGTCAACCTCTACCTTGCGCAGTGGAACACAGAACGATGTGTGACCACTTACGTTTATAGTGCTGTCCTTTCAGCATCACGATTCGAAGGGCCTTCAAATCGCTTAAAATAACCCTCATCAAGATATGTTGCTTAATCAGTACTTATTACAAATAGAATATAATCACTTCTCACCATGGAGCTCATTTAGTAAAGTTAGATCAAAGCTTAATCAATGTCTTGCAAGATCACTTAAACATTGATTGGAATTTAATAGCATATACTATAGCATATTAGGCCTATAATATGTCACACCAAAAACACCTTAGTCATTTCATATTCGAAGCTGAATAGGAAAATAGTGCCATCGAAAAGTATTCAGACCCCTTGACTTTTTCCAAATTTTGTTACGTTACAGCCTTATTCCACAATGGATAAAATAAAAAAAAATCCTAGGCAATCTACGCACAACACCCCATAATGACAAAGCGAAAAACAGGTTATTATTTTTGCTAATTTATTACAAATAGAAAACAAATACCTTATTTACATAAGTATTCAGACCTTTTGCTATGAGACTTGAAATTGAGCTGAGATGCATCCTGTTTCCATTGGTCATCCTTGAGATATTTCATCAACTTGGAGTCCACCTGTGGTAAATTAAATTGATTGAACATGATTTGGAAAGGCACACACCTGTCTATATAAAAAGGTCCCACAGTTGACAGTGCATGTCAGAGCAAAAATCAAGCCATGCGGTGTAAGGAATTGTCCGTAGAACTCAGAGACAGGATTGTGTCGAGGCACAGATCTGGGGAAGGGTGCCAAAAAATTTCGGCAGCATTGAAGGTTCTCAAGAATCATTCTCAAATGGAAGAAGTTTGGAACCACCAAGACTCTTCCTAGAGCTGGCCAAACTGAGCAATCGGGGAAGAAGGGCCATGGTCAGGGAGGTGACCAAGAAACCGATGGTTTCGAAAGAGAGTGATGCCAGGAGAACGCTACCTTCCCCAATGCATAGTGATAACTGTAAAGTTTGGTGTAAGAGGAAAAATGGTCTGGGCATGCAATGACATTGTAGACGATTCTGTGCTTCCTGAGGGGGAAGAGACACTATCGTGCCCTCTTCACGACTGTGACTGGGTTGGTGTGTTTGGACCACAATAGATTTTGACGTCGAGGAAGTTGAAGTTCTTCCCCGTTGATGTGAATGTGGGCGTGCTCGGCTTTCCGTTTCCGCTACTTTGTTTAACTGAGGGAAAGGTTGTTGTCCTGGCACCACTGCCAGGTCTGTGAAGCTCCTCCCTATAGGCTGTCTCATCGTAATCTGTGATCAGGCCGCCTACTTTTGTTTTTTCGTCAGCAAACTTAATGATGGTATTGGAGTCGTGTGCGGCCACGCAGTTGTGGGTGAAAGAGGGAGTACAGGAGGGGACTAAGCAGGCACATAGTGATATATGCCTTAGAGCGAGTCATTTCAAGATGTTACCTTTGGTTCTTGTGCAAAGGGACTGTGGTGGTCTGCTCGAAACAAGTACAGTGCATTCAGAAAGTATCCAGACCACTTGACTTACTCCATCCACAGGGTTACATTACAGCCTTATTCTAAAATGTATTAAATACATGTTCATCTTCAATCTACACAAAATACCCCATAATGACAAAGCAAAAAACAGATTTTGAATTTTTGCAAATTTACAAAAAATTAAAAGCAGAAATACCTTGACATTTGCTATGAGACTCAAAATTAAGCTCAGGTACATCCTGTTTCCATTGATCATCCTTTAGATGTTTCTACAACTTGATTGGAATCCACCTGTGGTAAATTAAATTGATTGGACAACAATCTAAAAACGTGTTTTTGCTTTGTCCATTAGCTGGTGCTCTCATGCATGGTTCATTGTTGCGTCCCTTGAAGCGAGCGTAGAAGGCATTTAGCTCGTCTAGTAGGATCATGTCATTTTGAAGCTTGTGGTTGGGTTTCCCTTTGTAATCCGTGATAGTTTGCAAGCCCTGCCACATCCGACGAGCATCCGAGGCGGTGTAGTAGGATTCAATCTTAGTCCTGTATTGACGCTTTGCCTATTGCATGGTTCCCATGTAAGGTGCATGTGTACAAAAACTTTTCTTTCAAAAAATCTTTATGCGTGGTACAATGCGCACCCCCAGCTGTACAAGACTGAAGAACACACAAAGAAAACTCAAAACACTTTAAATGTAGTCTGTATTGCTTCCTTTTAACATCTCATCTTCATTACTAACACTGGCAGACAGCTGTGAGTGGAAAAACAAGCTCTATGAGCCTTTTCTAAAAGCCATGAAATATGATTGGCTGAAATGCCTTAGAGAGACTTGGTCACCTACGATCAGAATTCATACAGTTTCCTCCAAAATATAGACCTTCAGAATAATAAGAAACATGGTTTCCATTGGAAATTATTAATTTAATTTGGGATGCTCAGGATGACCTTCGTGTGGAATCACCCACATATTGTTTGGAAGAATATACTATTCAAACATCACATTTCCAGAGTAGAAATTGACATTATAGGTCTTTAACCAATCATAGCACTTCTGTAGGATTGCATATTTATCAAATCACCAGCAGAGAGTTCCCATTGAATTAACGATGTCAAAGCTGACGTGCATACCTATATAACGTAGGTAGATGACATGCAACGAAAAATATAGTGCTACACGTGCAACACAGCATTCCTAACCTAGCCCACAATGTCTGCTGTGTGGATCGAGCAAACAACAAGTCGAGCAGTCATTTGTAAGAGTAAGAGCATTTCAGCAAGACAACGTAACGGCGGAATCCATTAACACCAAGATAAAGGAATTCATTGCCATTGAAAATCAACCCTTCTCTGTCGTGGGTGATGTTGGCTTTCGCGACTGGTTGAGCACCGGTACACACTACCAAGTAGGTGCTATTTTTCCGATGTTTCCCTACCGGAGTTACACAGTATTGTTGAAACTCACAGATACTTGCTATGGGCGTCACTGCTATTAGCTTCACGACTGACATTTGGACCAGCGATGTCAGCCCCATGAGCATTATGAGCGTGACAGCAGCGGGTCGATGAGGATTTCGTACTGAGGAAAGCCGTATTGCATGCTCAAGAATGTGCTGTTTCTCATAAAGCTGCTTCCATTTCAATGGCATTTGAGAACATGAACACTCCTAGCTCCATTCGACAACTGAGAAATAATCTCAACTGTGTCTGCAGCAGACGTGATATGTCATTGCATTGAAACACCTGCCCAACAAAAAATTCCACTAGAGGTTGTGAAGAAGCGATTCGGTGGCATTCTCTCTGAGCTTCTACTGTGTCGCCACCATGCTTGATGCTAGGTACAAGGACCACTACTTCGATGCAGACAAGAAACAGGGTTTAAGTGCATTTTACCTACACAGCTGGACAAGACGGAAACGGACACAGTGACAGTGCACACCGAGGAAGAAAGGCACCGGCAGACAGAGCTGAAACTTCACTGCTTGACATCCATGATGAAATCCTGGTTGAGACTGAACAACTGAACAATGAAACAGCACAGCAAGTAAGTGAAAGAAATGGGTTTTGATTATGTTTTACTGGTAATGGGGACATACGTAAATGACAACAAAATTACTTTTTGGTCAGTGTAGTGTAGTGTAGTGTGTGTGTGTCTGTGTGTGTGTGTAACCTGGTGGTTCAATATTCCCAGTTCTTCAATATTCCCAGTTAAACCTGTTTGGGATAGGGGGCAGCATTGGGAGGTTTGGATGAAAAGCGTGCCCAGAGTAAACTGCCTGTACCTCAGGCCCAGAAGCTACGATATGCATATAATTTGTAGATTTGGATAGACAACACTCTAAAGTATCCAAAACTGTTAAAATAATGTCTGTGAGTATAACAGAACTCATATGGCAGGTGGAAACCTGAGAAAAATCCAACCAGGAAGTGGGAATTCTGAGGTTTGTTGTTTAAGTGAATGCCTATCCAATATCCAGTGTCTGTGGGGGCAGATTGCACTTCCTAAGGCTTCCAGTAGATGTCAACAGTCTTTAGAAGTTGTTTCAGGCTTCTATTGTGAAAGGGGAGAGAATAATACCACTCAGAGTAAGTGGCTCAGTTGAAAGCCATGAGTTGTTTATCGCGCGTGACCGTGAGCTCGTCGTTGGTTATCTTGCTGTTGTCCGGTTGAAATAATATTGAAAATGTATGATAAAAAGATCCTAAGGTTTGATTATAGATATCGTTTGACATGTTTCTATGAACTTTAATGGAACTTTTTTGACTTTTCGTCTGGATGTTGTGCCCGCGCTTTGTGCATATGGATTACTTAACTAAACGTGTGAACAAAAAGGAGGTTTTTGGACATAAAGATGAACTTTATCGAACAAAACAAACATTTCTTGTGTAACATGGAGTCCTGGGAGGGCCACCAGATGAAGATCAAAGGTTAGTGATTCATTTTAATGCCATTTCTGACTTTTGTGACACCTCTCCTTGGCTGGAAAAGGTCTGTATGGTTTGTGGCTAGGCGCTGTCCTAACGTAAACGCACGGTGTGCTTTCGCCGTAAAGCCTTTTTGAAATTGGACACTGTGGTTGGATTAACAAAAAGTTTATCTTTAAAATGGTGTATAATACCTGTATGTTTGAGGAATTTTAATTATGAGATTTCTGTTGTTTGAATTTGGCGCCCTGCAATTTCACTGGCTGTAGGCTAGCGGAACTCCCTTCCCAGAAAGGTTAAGAAGTTTTAGGTTGTAGTTATTATAGGAATTATGACACGTCGACTATTTCTCTCTATACAATTTGTATTTCATATAGCTTTGACTATAAACAGCGCTGTGCTTCAAACATTGCTAAGAGCTGCTGGCAAACAAGTTAAAGTTTGAATGAATGCTTACGAGCCCGCTGCTGCCTACCACTGCTCAGTCAGACTGCTCTATCAAATATCAAATCATAGACTTATAATATAATAAACAGAAATACGAGCCTTTGGTCATTAATATGGTCAAATCCGGAAACTATCATTTCGGAAAAAAAAAAAAAAGTTTATTCTTTCAGTGAAATACGGAACCGTTACGTATTTTTTAGAACGGGTGGCAACCCTAAGTCTAAATATTGCTGTTACATTGCACAACCTTCAATGTTATGTCATAATTATGTAAAATTCGGGAAAATTAGTTTGGGATGAGCCAGGCGGCCCAAACTGTTGCAAATACCCTGACTCTGCGTGCAATGAACGCAAGAGATGTGACACAATTTCCCTAGTTAATATTGCCTAACATGAATTTTTTTACTTTTAACTAAATATGCAGGTCAAGCTAGCTAACCTAGTAATATCGTCA
Organism: Salvelinus namaycush; assembly: GCF_016432855.1. Lineage (NCBI taxonomy): Eukaryota > Metazoa > Chordata > Actinopteri > Salmoniformes > Salmonidae > Salvelinus > Salvelinus namaycush. The sequence continues at coordinate 36,702,182 of NC_052315.1, forward strand.
ACCATGTGTAGTTAATTCGTGATTATGTGAAGATTGTTTTTTATAAGATATATTTAATGCTAGCTAGCAACATACCATGGCTCCTTGCTGCACTTGCGTAACAGGTGGTCAGCCTGCCACGCAGTTTCCTCGTGGAATGCAATGTAATCGGCCAAAATCGGTGTCCAAAAATGCCAATTACCAATTGTTATGAAAACTTGAAAAATCGGCCCTAATTAATAGGCCATGCCGATTAATCGGTCAACCTCTACCTTAGACAGCTGCGTCCATGTGTGTGTGTTAACTATTTAACTGTACTAGAATGCTTAAAAGGCCACTAAAATGTGAAATATCGGTTATCGGTATTGGTTTTTTGGGGGGAAGGAAGATATTGGATATCGGTATCGGCCAAAAATGTTATATCGGTGCATCACTAACCACAACACTACATAAAGAGAGACCTAAGATGACAACACGGCATGGTAGCAACACAACATGGCGGTAGCAACACAACATGGCAGCAGCAAAACACATGGGCACAAACAGCACAAAGGGCAAGAAGGTAGAAACAAGAATACACCACGTGAAGCAGCAACAACTGTCAGTAAGTGTCCATGATTGAGTCTTTGAATGAAGAGATTGAGATAAAACTGTCCAGTTTGAGTGTTTGTTGCAGCTCGTTCCAGTCGCTAGCTGCAGCGAACTGAAAAGAGGAACGGCCCAGGGATGTGTGTGCTTTGGGAACCTTTAACAGAATGTGATTGGCAGAACAGGTGTTGTATGTGGAGGTTGAGGGCTGCAGTAGATCTCAGATAGGGGGGAGTGAGTCCTAAGAGGGTGGGGCCTAGGATCGAGCTTTGGGATACTCCTGTGGTGACAGGCAGTGGCTTTTTACACTGCACTCAGAGGTAGATAGCAAACCAGGCCAAACACCCAAGGCTATGTGTCTATGGTGGCGAGGGGGGAACAGCGTTGCAACCCGGTGACATAGACAACGCCAACTTTCTCTGGGCCAATTAACTGGCAGCAGTCCTCAGGTGCCTTACTATCTCAGCATGCCTGGGCTCTGACTGCTGTGTAGAAGGATGTGATGTCACACGGTCAAAAATTAACAATGGCCCCCTATCACTCCGGGATGGAGAAAGGGAGAAACATGGCACTGCTTTTCTCCTCCTTAATAAATTAGGAGAGCTGGCTAATCTGACAAACACTAAACTGCACCATGGAATATCCAGTCATTATTAACATCTCAAAATGTAGAATGTGTTTAGGGTGATGAGTGTGTCTTTATGAAGGTATATGGATGGAGATGTAAAATTAAAATCAACCATATTGGATTTGTTTCGTAGGCTCGATTATATTATGTAGCATTGTAGTCTGCATGCAACAGAAAAGCTGAGTATGTTGTGAACATTGGCAAATGGAGGCACGGCTCTCTTACCTTCTTTCTTCAACCATTTGACGATGTTTCCCTCCTCCATGGTGGGAGAGAGAGCAGGCATCTCCACTTTGACTGGTGCAGCACCTAGAGGAAAGAGAGAACACATCAACACCAGTCAGATCACAAGTAGCAATACATGCTCATCTATAAACAGCAGGGAAATGTTCACCCTAGTCTACATAACTAGAAGTCTATTGAACATAAATGCATTAATAGGCCTATGCTACACTGTAAATACAAAAACGTATGTGGACACCCCTTCAAATTAGTGGATTTGGCTATTTCAGCCACACCTGTTGCTGACAGATATATAAAAATTGAGCAAACAGCCATGCAATCACCCAAGACAAACATTTGCAGTAGAATGGCCTAACTGAAGAGCTTAGTGACCTTCAACGAGGCACCGTCATAGGTTTCCACCTTTTCAATTAGTCAGTACGTCAAATTTCTGCCCTGCTAGAGCTGCCCCAGTCAACTGTAAGTGCTGTTATTGTGAAGTGGAAACGTCTAGGTGCAACAACGGCTCAGCTGCGAAGTGGCAGGCCACACAAACTCACAGAACGGGACCCGAATAATAAAATCGTCTGTCCTTGGTCGCAACACACACAATACCGAGTTCCAAACTGCCTCTGGAAACAACGTCAGCACAAGAACTGTCTCCATGACCGAGCAGCCACACACAAGCCTAATCTCACCATGCGCAATGCCAAGCGTCGGTTGGAGTGGTGTAAAGCTTGCCGCTATCGAACTCTGGAGCAGTGGAAACACGTTCTCTGGAGTGATGAATCACGCTTCACCATCTGGCAGTCCGACAGACAAATCTGGATTTGGCGGATGCCAGATGAACACTACCTGCCCCAATGCATCGTGCCAACTGTAAAGTTTGGTGGAGGAGGAATAAAGGTCTGGGGCTGTTTTTCATGGTTCCGACTTGGCCCCTTAGTTCCACTGAAGGGAAATCTTAACGCTACAGCAACCAATGACATTCTAGACGATTCTGTGCTTCCAACTGTGTGGCAACAGTTTGGGGAAGGCCCTTTCCTGTTTCAGCATGACAATGCCCTGTGAACAAAGCAAGGTCCATGCGGAGATGGTTTGTCAAGATCGGTGTGGAAGAACTTGACTGGCCTGCACGGAGCCCTGACCTCAACCCCATCGAACACCGACTGCAACGCCATATTAATGCCCATTATTTTGGAATGAGATGTTCTAAGAGCAGGTGTCCACATAATGTTGGTCATGTAGTGTATATCCTATTCTGATTGGGTCTGTGTGACATCAAATAAGTCCATTAAAAAGGCAAGCTAGGCTATATTCAGTCAGTCTTTTGAGATGGAAGAGGAGCAGAAAGTTCAGAGCCTAGAAATGCATAGGCGCTTACGAAGAAGAAAGAAGTGGTACAGTAAGAGGCAATAGGAGAGGGGCTGAGAGCTGTGGGGCTCGTGCCTCAGCACTCATCCACTGACAGGGAGAGATCAAAGCCACCAGGCCACAGGAAGCAGACAGCACACTGGCGACAGAAGAGAGAGCAGTGCAGGCAGATCAACAGTAGGCTGCGATGGCGGCTGACATATTTGCCTCGGGCTGGTAGCCCTGTCACCCACTGGGCCACCACAGCCTGGGACCTAGCCGTTCACAGCAGCTGGAGCCACTCAGAAGACAACAGTTCAGCTGGCTCAGGGCCATGTAGGCATTGGGCTGGCCATGCTAGTGCCCAACTAAGTCACCTCCTTGTAATACTGAGTATTACAATGTTATGCTGCCTGAGAATGACAAATGCTAGAATACAGACCTTTAGATAGAACTAGTGGATTAGAAATGGCTTGCAAGGCCCGAAAGATACTTGGTGATGAGCCATGGCTGTGGGTGAACAGAGGGAACCTCATGTACTGGTGCTCGTGTTGTTGTTCATGTGTTGTTTTGCCGTTCATGTACGAAGGTCTCCTTCTGCTCTGCATGTCATGTGTGAAGAACTCAGGCCTGGATGAGCACATATCTGCACAACAATGCCCTGAAAGCACACCCGCTGAAACCTCCCATTCATAACCCTAGCTCTCTTAATCCAAACAGGCAGGGGAAGCCAATGTGCAATTGAGTGTGTGCGTTTGTTGAGACACACAGACAAGAGAGAGAGGCAGAGAGCTAGAGAATGTAAGGGCCGTGACCGCCATGACAGGAGCTTGCAGACCAATTCCTGTCTGTAAAACATTGCCCTGCCCCGCCTGTCGTCGTCAACTGAAATAATTTCTCATCACAGGCTCGATCTTTATCCCAGCCTTACAAAAAACCTATTGTCATAGTCAGATCCAAAGAAGGTCTTTACAATCCATTAACGGCACACAGCAGAAAGATCACTAGTTCAAATTAACCTTAATTATAAGCCAATTTGTCTGGCTTCTTTTTTCATTTTGGCTAGGCTTAGGCCAGGGCTCTCCAACCTTGTTCCTGGAGAGCTACCGTCCTGTAGGTTCACTCCAACACTAATCTAGCACACCTGATTCTAATAATTAGCTGGTTGATAAGCGGAACCATGTTAGTTCCAGGCTGTATCACATCCGGCCTTGATTGGGAGTCCCATAGGGCAGCGCACAATTGGCCCAGCGTCATCCCACCTACTATGGGAGGCATAAATATTCCTATGGAGAATTGAGAGACTGAATAGTAGTGAGATAATCCCAGCCTATTCAGGTGTGGAAGGGAATGAAATTGTAGACCAGAGCCAAAAGAGCTTTAAAACAAGATATAATTAAATATTATTGTTCTACTGGGTACAGGTGAGGCCAAATGTAAGATAAGAGCCATTCTGATAGATGTGTGGCAGAGGAGATGGGACTGAGCCCTTTGGCAGCGATTACATTTATATGCCCTCCAAAGAAAAAGGTCAGTGGACCAAGATTCAAAGATCAGATTAGGAAGGCAGGGTGGTGTTTGCGCAATTGCGCTACTTGTCACTACATCTGGTTGGCAAGCATGTGAATCGTTTGTGTCTGGAGGGTATGGTGAATGAACTGGTGGAGAATGTGTTATACATGTTGAAGAGCATGTTGAAGAGAGGGAAATATTGAAGTGTAGGGTCGTTGAGGTTAGACAGGGGTTGGGAAGGAGTTTGAGGGATGGGGGAGGGTATATTAGAAGTTAGAAGGGTTCTTTTTTTCTTCTCAGAAGTTCTGAATTAGGTAGGAGGATTTAGAAATGTGGAGCTAATGTTGTAAACCGCGATTGACCACACTCCATCCAGCACAGTAGGTGGCGGCATCCACCTTTAACATTTGTTTGCAGAGCTCCATTACATCATAGAAGAACAACTTGGGTTGGAGCGAAAAACCTACAGGAGGGTAAGCGCTCAAAGAACAGGGATGGAGTCCCCTGGCATAGCCTGTTTGTTTCTTATTTGGGGGGGATTTTCTTCTTTGTCAGGGTAATTTTAGCGGGGGTATTGGATCAGAGGTGACAGAGGACGCATGTCCAGAAGGGCCCATCAAGACCCACAAGTCACATCATCCTCATTTCGGGGGCATCTTTCTCGAGACCATTTTTGGTCATCCTCTCCGTATTCTGACCCCGATTTAAACTGTCAAAGACCTGAGGAGGAGAGGAAATGAACTACATGCAATACTTTCTCACATCAAGGATTTTCAGGGCAGCATGCACGACTGAAGCCCAAGGCCCCATCATGCTCACCATTACATTCCAGAATGCTTTGGGTCATGCATCTGACTCACCACTGACCTGAGGACTGCTAACAATCTGCTCTCTTAATTCATTGAGAAAACTGAGGCATGCAGAGCCTAGCAGCCAGTAGGCCTCCGCAACATGTTTCCCATTCAGTGGGCTAGGTGTAGGCTATGTAAGTCTCATTTTCATAAAAAATCACATGAAATAGGCCCCAAACATAGAAAAACATCACTGAACTACTCATTAGATGAGAGCAAAGATGATGGTATCTTCAAATTGACCCCGGAAAAAAACCAGCTGATTAGGCAGTTCCAATTAAGGTCTGCAAATAGGTCTACACTGATTCAATATTAGCAGGTCAAATCATCCAGAAAGGCAGGAACAGTGGCTCTTTATTCATTCCATTCCTCACTTTCTCGTTCTCAAAACGCATTGAATCACAGAATCACATGGATCTTCTCATCAATGCGCTTTGTAAAGGAGGTGAATAGAGATAAGATTGAGTAAATGAAAAAAACTTGACAGTGACTTGATTTCCTCATACAGTATATACAAACACATATATAAGTGCATTCGGAAAGTATTCAGACCCCTTGAATTTTTCTACATTTTGTAGTTACAGCCTTATTCTAAAATGTATAGTTTTCCCCCCTCAATCTATACACAATACCACAAATTGACAAAGCAAAAACAGGTTTAGACATTTTAGCAAATGTATAAAAAAAATGAAATACTACATTTACATAAGTATTCAGACCCTTTACTCAGTACTTTGTTGAAGCACCTTTGGCAGCGATTACAGCCTCGAGAATTCTTGAGTATGATGCTACAAGCTTGGCAAACCTGTTATTTAGGGAGTTTCTCCCATTCTTCTCTGCAGATCCTCTCAAACTCAGTCAGGTTGGATGGGGAGCATCGCTGCACAGCTATTTTCAGGTCTCTCCAGGGCTTTAGCTGGGCCACTCAAGGACATTCAGACTTGTCCCGAAGCCATTCCTGCATTGTCTTGGCTGTGCTTAGGGTCATTGACTTGTTGGTAGGTGAACCTTTGCCACAGTCTGAAGTCATGATAGCTCTGGAGCAGGTTTTCATCAAGGATCTCTGTTCATTTTTCCCCTCGATCCTGACAAGTCTCCCAGTCCCTTGTTTCTCATGGTCAGAGTCCTTTACGTGCCTTTTGGCAAACTCCAAGCGCAATGTCATGTGCCTTTTATGAGATGGTTGTCCTTCTGGAATGTTACCCAATCTCTACAGAGGAACTCTGGGTCACTCTTACAGAGCTCATCGGGTTCTTGGTCCCCTCCCTGACCAGGGACCTTCTCCCCCGACGGCGCAGTTTGGCAAGATCTAGGAAGAATCTTGGTGGTTCCAAACTTCTTCCATTTAAGAATGATGGAGGCCACTGTGATCTTGGGAATCTTCAATACTTCCGAAATGTTTTCGTAATCAGGAGAGAAGGGCCTTGGTCAGGGAGGTGACCAAGAACCTGATGGCTAGTCTTACAGAGCTCTGTAAAGTTGGGATAACTTCCAGAAGGACAACCATCTCTGCAGCACTCCACCAATCAGGCCTTTACAGTAGAGTGGTCAGACAGAAGTAAAAGGCACATGAGAGCCGGCTTGGAATTTGCAAAAAGGCACCTAAAGACTCTCAGACGATGAGAAACAAGATTCTCTGGTCTGATGAAAACAAGATTGAACTCATTGGCCTGAATGCCAAGCGTCACGTCTGGAGGAAACCTGGCACCAGCCCTACTGTAAAGCATTGCTTTGCTGGTGACACTGATTTATTTACAATTCAAGGCACACTTAACCAGCATGGCTACTACAGCATTCTGCAGCGATACACATCCCTTGTTTGCGCTTAGTGGGACTATAATTTGTTTTTCAACAGGACAATGACCTAACACACATCCAGGCTGTGTAAGGGCTATTTGACCAAGAAGGAGAGTGATGGAGTACTCCATCAGATGACCTGGCCTCCACAATCACCTGACCTCAACCCCATTGAAATGGTTTGGGATGAGTTGGACCACAGAGTGAAGGAAATTCGGCCAACAAGTGCTCAGCGTATGTGGGAACTCCTTGAAGACGGTTGGGAAAGCATTCCAGGTGAACTGGTTGAGAGAATATCAAGAGTGTGCAAAGCTGTCATCAAGGCAAAGGTTGGCTACTTTGAAGAATCTCAAATATAAAATACATTTGGATGTTTAACACTTTTTTGGTTACTATTTTAATTAAGAACAAATTCTCATTTACAATGACAGCCTACCCCAGCCAAAACCTAACCAGGACGATGCTGGGCCAATTGTGCGCCACCCTATGGGACTCCCAATCACGGCTGGTTGTGATACAGCCTGGAATCGAACCAGGGTCTGTAGCGACACCTCTAGCACTGAGATGCAGTTCCATAGACCACTGCACCACTCGGGAGCCCCACTACATGATTCCAAATGTGTTATGTCATAGTTGATGTCATCACTCTTATTCTACAATGTAGAAAATAATAAAAAATAAAAACCATGGAATGAGTAGGTGTGTCCAAACCTGACTGGTACTGTACAAATATATATATATATATATATACACATACACACATACATATGAATGGTACAATACTGCCCTCTGCTGGATACCTTTGTGAATTGCCAAATCATTGGGCCAGGGGGCATTTTTATGAGCAGTGATGGCAATGATCCAGCAAGAGGCAGCATCACCAGGGGCCAGTTTTCAGAAAATGTTATCTTAAGTGTAATCTTAGAATACTGCCCCCCAAAATATCATGTTTTCTGTGCACTTTAAGTAAACTGAAAAGCAATATGCCTATTTCCCTCAATTGTCATGGGCTCATAAAGACAGAGACTGAAAAACAGCTTTTATCTCAAGGCCATCAGACTGTTAAATTGCCATCACCAGGCGGCTTCCACCTGGTTACGTAACCCTGCACCTTAAAGGCTTCTGACCCATATACAGAGACTTGAAATCACTGGCCACTTTAATAATGGAACACTAGTCACTAATAATGTTTACATATTTTTGCTTTACTCATCTCATATGTATATACTGTATTCTATTCACCTGCATTTTATTTTCTACTGTATTTTAGTCTGTGTCACTCTGACATTGCTCATCCTAATATTTATATTTGTTTCCATTATTTTACTTTTAGGTTGTGTATATTGTTGTGAATTGTTAGATATTACTGCACTGTTGGTGCTAGAAGCACAAGCATTTCGCTAGAGCCGCATTAACATCTACTAAACATGTGTATGTGACAAATAAAATGTGATCTTATTAACATGTTTTAAATGCAGCATATCATTTGATATCAATATCATAGGCCTAGATATTTTGTTTCGTCTGTTTTAAAAAGTTACACCCAAAAGTAAGCAGGGCCACAATCTGAAGTGGGGAGCAGAATTTAACACAAATGATTTTAAATCTAATCACCCCACATTTGTAAAAGCTGGCCCCATGTCCATGACTCAACTGACCTAGCACAAGGTCCAGGTAGGATGAGTGAATTGGTTAAAATAGAGTAAACGTGATCAACCTTACAGCAGTGTATTACTGACTTAGTTACAACACACCTACAATGTTTTGTCAGCTTTAGCAGGAGCACAGAGTGGGCTATGCAGAGAGACACTGAGCAGCATACAGAAAAACCAACACGATTTTCAGGTTGGTCAAATCAGGTCCTAGTTAAATTCTCTCTCATCAATAATGTATTTTTAATGACTATTTATTTTATTAATCACATTCCACCCACCCTGTTAGTTTGTTGTAATTGTTTCAGAAAACAACCCCTTCCTACAATGACAACACATTCAGGAAGTGTAATGTCTTCGGTGAGAAAACAACGGTACAAAGCTAACTAAATAAACAAACACTCAGTTGAATCTATTTTACCTTGTTAGTCTATGTCCCACCCATAAATGTCCACCCTATTAGGCAAAATTCTAGAGAAAATTAAGCACATTTCTAAATGTTAAATATGTTTGATCGAGAAGATAAAATCCTGTTCAAGTCTTCACCATTATGCCTGCTCAATTTTGCTCACTCACAGAGCTATGACTAATTTAGGCTCCACGTTTCCAACCTGCAACTAACAGGTTGAAGAAAAAAAAAAAAAGTGCCTGAGGTTAACAAATGTTTTCCTGAAAGTCAAACGTCCTTTTCTGACAAAATACAAAACAATATTTAATAAAAACATTTCTAAATGTATGAGGTCCAAAACTATGGCAAATCGTAGGAATGACCCAACTGGCTAGCTAGCAAAATAAAAACCAAGATTTGTTATGACTAGCGTTAGCTAACTGGCTAGCTACCTAATCTGCGCAACCTTGACAGCTCGGCTGTAACATCTACGAGAAGAGCTAACGGATAGCGAGCGTCTGATAATGTTCAGCAAAGCCAAAGAAACATAAGACCCATATTACTTCAATAAGACCCATAGATGCAGTGACATCTGGATGAAACGTATTTTTTTTTAGAAGTGGGTGATGTAAAAATAAATAAGCGGTTAGCTTGCAAGTTTGCTAGCGGCTGTCATCCGCAACAAACGTTAGTACAATAAATGAAGTATCAACGCTTACCAAATAAATATGGCGATTGAAAGAACTGCCTGACATTGTCCTGAAACGAATATGAAGTCCAGGATTTTTTTTTAAGCTTTGCAAATCTCAGGCCAAATAGAATTCCTTGACGACCCAAACGCAAGGAGGCCGCCATGTTTTCGTCCTCAGTCGATAAAAGCTGCCCAGGTTTATGCCTGCCAGGTGATAAGAGTAAAAAAAAATCAACCGTAAAGTGGTACAACACAAAGCCATTACGTGGAATAGTTTATATACGATTTAAAATGAGCCAGGTGACTAGACAGATATACATTCATCAAGATTACTATTTGACTGCAACTCTCCTATAAAAACAAAATGCCAAAGACGTCCTTCTTGGATATTTGAGGTCCTTCTTTGTAGTCTTCCTCTGTAATGAACTTGTAGTTCAACTGCAACCTGATGAAAATGTCATGTCCAGTATTTTTTTTACAGAAAAAGGGCTAGCACAGCACAATTGAAATATATATATTTTTCTTTTTTTAAACTTGTTTGATATTTATTAACTATGTATTATATACTCAACAAAAATATAAATGCAACATGCAACAATTTAAAAGATTTTTCTGAGTTGCAGTTTATATAAGAAAATCTGTCATTTGAAATAATATAATTTGGCCCTAATCTACAGATTTCACATGACTGGGAATACAGATATGTATCTGTTGGTCACAATATGGTGGTCAGGATACTAGGAAAGGTCGGGGCGTGACCACCATTTGTCTCATGCAGCGCAAAACACATCTCCTTTGTATAGATTTAAAAAGATCAGCTTTAATTTGCAATGTAAATCTTTGCATCATTTCCAATCCGCCATAAATATACATTTTGGAAATATATATATATTCATATATATACAGTACCAGTCAAAAGTTTGGACACACCTACTCATTCAAGGGTTTTTCATATTTTTACTATTTTCTACATTGTAGAATAATTGTACAGACATCAAAACTATGAAATAACATATATGGAATCATGTAGTAACCAAAAAAGTGTTAAACAAATCAAGATATATATTTTATATTTCAGATTCTTCAAAGTCGCCACCCTTTGCCTTGATGACAGCTTTGCACACGCTTGGCATTCTCTCAACCAGCTTCACCTGGAATGCTTTTCCAACTGTCTTGAAGGAGTTCCCACAAATGCTGAGCACTTGTTGACTGCTTTTCCTTCACTCTGTGGTCCAGCTCATCCCTTACCTCAATTGGGTTGACGTCGGGTGATTGTGGTGGCCAGGTTATCTGTCCTTCTTGGTCAAATAGCCCTTACCCACATGCAGGTGTGTTAGGTCATTGTCCTGTTGAAAAACAAATAATAGTCCCACTAAGTGCAAACCAGATGGGATGGCGTATCGCTGCAGAATGCTGTGGTAGTCATACTGGTTAAGTGTGCCTCGAATTCTAAATAAATCACTGACAGTGTCACCAGCAAAGCACCATCACACCTCCTCCTCCATGCTTCATGGTGGGAACCACACATGCAGAGACCCTCCATTCACCTACTCTGCATCTCAAAGACATAGCGGTTGGAACCAAAAATCTCAAATTTGGACTCATTAGACCAGGGGTGTCAAACTCATTCCACGGAGGGCCTAGTGTCTGCAGGTTTTTGGTTTTTCCTTTCAATAAAGCCCTAGACAACCAGGTGTGGGGAGTTACTAACTAATTAGTGATGTTAATTCATCAATCAAGTACAAGGCAGGAACGAAAACCCGCAGACACTCGGCCCCCCGTGGAATGAGTTTGACACCTGTGCATTAGACCAAAGGACAGATTTCCACCGGTCTAATGTCCATTGCTTGTGTTTCTTGGCCCAAGCAAGTCTCTTATTATTATTTTTGTCCTTTAGTAGTTGTTTCTTTGCAGCAGTTGGATCATGAAATCCTGATTCACTCGGTCTCCTCTGAACAGTTGATGTTGAGATGTGTCTGTTACTTTAACTCTGTGTAGTATTTATTTGGGCTGCAATTTCTGAGGCTGGTAACTCTAATGAACTTATCATTTGAGCAGAGGTAACTCTGGGTCTTTCTTTCCTGTGGTGGTCCTCATGAGAGCCAGTTTCATAGCTCTTGATGGTTTTTGCAACTGCACTTGAAAAAACTTTCAAAGTTTTGAGCATTTCCGAATTGACTTACTGTCGTTTCTCTTTGCTTTTTTGAACTATTCTTGCCATAATATGGACTTGGTTTTTTACCTAATAGGGCTATATGATGTATAACACTCATACCTTGTAGCATTAACGCATTCAGAAGGAAAGAAATTCCACAAATGAACTTTTAACAAGGCACACCTGTTAATTGAAATGCATTCCAGGTGACTATCTCATGAAGCTGGTTGAAGGAATGCCAAGATTGTGCAAAGCTGTCATCAAGGCAAAGGGTAGCTACTTTGAAGAATCTCAAATATAAAATATATTTAGATTTGTTTAACACTTTTTTGGTTGCTACATGATTCCATATGTGTTATTTCATAGTTTTGATGACTTCGCTATTATATTACAATGTAGAAAATTGTAAAAATAAAGAATAACCCTTGAATGAGTAGGTGTGTCCAAACTTTGACTGGTACTGTATATATACAACGTGCCTTTGGAAAGTATTCAGACCACTTGACTTTTTCTACATTTTGTTACATTACAGCATTATTCTAAAATTGATTAAATACATACATCAATCTACACAATATCCCATAATGACGAAGTGAAAACAGTTTTTTTTTAATTAGGAAATTTATTAAAAACAAAAAACATAAATATCATATCTACATAAGTATTCAGACTCGTTGGTATGAGACAGATCTGAGCTCTGATGCATCCTGTTTCCATTGATAATCCTTGAGAAATTTTTACAACTTGACTGGAGGCCATCTGTGGTAAATTCAATTGATTGGCCATGATTTGGAAAGGCCCATTGTTGACAGTGCATGTCAGAGCAAAAACCAACACATGAGTTCGAAGGAATTTTCCGTAGAGCTCCGAGACAGGATTGTGTCGAGACACAGGGTACCAAAAGATTTCTGCAACACAATGGTCTCCATCATTCTTAAATGTAAGAAGTTTTGAACCACCAAGATTCTTCCTACAGCTGGCCGCCCGGCTAAACTGAACAATCGGGGGAGAATTGGGAGGTGACCAAGAGGTGACCAAGAAAGAGGTGAGATGACCAAGAGGTGACCAAGAAAGAACCTGATGGTCACTGTGACAGAGTTCTAGAGTTCCTTTGCGGAGATGTCAGAACCTTCCAGAAGGACAAACATCTCTGCAGCACCCCACCAATTAGGCCTTCATGGTAAAGTGGCCAGACAGAAGCCACTCCTCAGTAAAAGGCAGATGACAGCCCACTTGGAATTTGCCAAAAGGCACCTAAAAACTCTCAGACCATGAGAAACAAGTTTCTTTGGTCTGATGAAATCAAGATTGACGTCTTTGGCCTGAATGCTAAGCATCACGTCTGGAGGAAACCTAGCACCATCCCTACGATGAAGCATGGAGGTGGCAGCATCATGCTTTGGGGATGTTTTTCAGCAGCACGGACTGTGAGACTAGTCAAGATCAAGGAAAATATGAATGCAGCAAAGTACAGAGGGATCCTTGATGAAAACCTGCTCCAGAAAGATCAGGACATCAAACTGGGGCTATAGTTCACCTTCCAACAGTACAACAACCCTAAGCACACAGCCAAGACAACGCAGTGGTGGCTTCGGGACAAGTCTCTAAATGTTCTTGAGTGGCCAAGCCAGAGCCTGGACTTGAACCCGATCGAACATCTCTCGAGAGACCTGAAAATAGCTGTGCAGCAACGCTCCCCATCTAACCTGACAGAGCTTGACAGGATCTGCAGAGAAGAATGTGAGAAACTCCCCAAATACAGGTGTGCCAAGCTTGAAGTGTAATACCCAAGAAGACTCGAGGCTGTAATCACTGCCAAAGGTGCTTCAACAATTTACTGAGGAAAGGGTCTCAAAACTTATTAAATGTGATATTTCCTTTTTTTTTTTTTTACATTTGCAAAAATTTCTAAAACCTGTTTTTGATTTGTTATATAATTTGTATATACAGTTAAAGTCGGAAGTTTACATACACCTTAGCCAAATACATTTAAACTCAGTTTTTCCTAATTCCTGACATTTTATCCTAGTAAAAATTCCCTGTCTTAGGTCAATTAGGATCACCACTTTATTTTAAGAATGTGAAATGTCAGAATAATAGTAGAGATAATTGTTTATTTCAGCTTTTATTTCTTTCATCACATTCCCAGTGGGTCGGACGTTTACATACACTGAACTAGCATTTGGTAGCATTGCCTTTAAATTGTTTAACTTGGGTCAAATGTTTCAGGTAGCCTTCCACAAGCTTCCCACAGCAAGTTGGGTGAATTTTGGCCCATTCCTCCTGACAGAGATGGTGTAACTGAGTCAGGTTTGTAGGCCTCCTTGCTCGCACACACTTTTTCAGTTCTTCCCACACATTTTCTATTGGATTGAGGTCAGGCCTTTGTGATGGCCACTCCAAAACCTTGACTTTGTTGTCCTTAAGCCATTTTGCCACAACTTTGGAAGTATGCTTGGGGTCAGTGTCCATATTGAAGATCCATTTGCAACCAAACTCTAACTTCCGGACTAATGTCTTGAGATGTTGCTTCAATATATCCACATAATTTTTCTTCCTCATTATGCCATCTATTTTGTGAAGTGCACCAGTCCCTCCTGCAGCAAAGCACATCCACAACATGATGCTGCCACCCCCGTGCTTCACGGTTGGGATGGTGTTCTTTGGCTTGCAAGCCTCCCCCTTTTTCCTCCAAACATAACGATGATCATTATGGCCAAACAGTTCTATTTTTGTTTCATCAGACCAGAGGACCTTTCTCCAAAAAGTACGATCTTTGTCCCAGTTTGAAGTTGCAAACCGTAGTCTGTTTTTTTTATTGCGGTTTTGGAGCAGTGGCTTCTTCCTTGCTGAGCGGCCTTTCAGGTTATGTTGATATAGGACTCGTTTTACTGTCGATATAGATACTTTTGTACCTGTTTCCTCCAGCATCTTCACAAGGTCCTTTGCTGTTGTTCTCAGATTGATTTGCACTTTTCGCACCAAAGTACGTTCATCTCTAGGAGACAGAATGCGTTTCCTTCCTGAGCGGTATGACGGCTACATGGTCCCATGGTGTTTACACTTGCATGCTATTGTTTGTACAGATGAACGTGGTACCTTCATGCTTTTGGAAATTGCTCCCAAAGATGAACCAGACTTGTGGAGATGTACAATTCTTTTTCTGAGGTCTTGGCTGATTTATTTAGATTTTCCCATTGATGTCAAGCAAAGAGACACTGAGTTTGAAGGTAGGCCTTGAAATACATCCACAGGTACACATCCAATTGACTCAAATGATGTCATTTAGCCTATCAGAAGCTAAAGCCATGACATCGTTTTCTGAAATTTTCCAAGCTGTTTAAAGGCACAGTCAACTTAGTGTATGTAAACTTCTGACCCACTGGAATTGTGATACAGTGAATTCAAGTGAAATAATCTGTCTGTAAACAATTGTTTGAAGAAGTACTTGTGTCATGCACAAAGTAGATGTCCTAACCGACTTGCCAAAAGTATAGTTTGTTAACAAGAAATTTGTGGAGTGGTTGAAAAATTTGAGTTTTAATGACTCCAACCTAAGTGTATGTAAACTTCCGACTTCAACTGTACACTGTATACAGTGCATTCGGAAGTATTCAAACCTTTTGACTTTTTCAATTTTTTGTTGTGTTACAGTCTTATTCTAAAATAGATTAAATGAAACATTTCCCTCATCAATCTACCGACAATACCCCATAATTACAGGGTTTTAGAAATTGTTGAAAATGTATTAACAATCAAAAACAGATAGCGTATTTATGTAAGTATTCAGACCTTTTGCTTTGAGACTCGAAATTGAGCTCAGGTGCATCCTGTTTCCATTGATCTTCCTTGAGATGTTTCTACAACTTGATTGTGGTAAAGTCAAGTGATTGGACAGGCACACACCTGTCTATTTAAGATCCCACAGTTGACAGTGCATGTCAGAGCAAAAACCAAGCAATGAGTTCGAAGGAATTGTCCGTAGAGATCTGAGACAGGATTGTGTCGAGACATGGATCTGGGGAAGGGTGCCAAAAAATGTCTGCAGCGTTGAAGGTCCCCAAGAACACAGTGGCCTCCATCATTCTTAAATGTAAGATGTTTTGAACCACAAGACTCTTCTTAGAGCTGGCCGCCCTGCCACACTGAGCAATCAGTGGAGAAGGGCCTAGGTCAGGGATGTTACCAAGAACCCGGTGGTCACTCTGACAGAGCTCCAGAGTTCATCTGTGGAGATGGGAGAACCTTCCAGAAGGACAACTATCTCTGCAGCACTCCACCAATCAGGCCTTTATGGTAGACTGGCCAGACAGAAGCTAGTAAGAGGCACATGACAGCCTGCACCTAAAGGACTCTGAAGTGGAAAATGTGGAAAAGTCAAGGGGTCTGAATACTTTCCGAAGGCACTGTATGTATATATTTTTGTACATGTTGGTCATTTAGCAAACACTCTTATCCAGAGCAACTTACAATTAGTCAATTCAGGAGCGACCTGCCAGGTTGGATGCAATCAAGAAGTGTGCAGAGCCTGAGATGCCCAACCCTGAGAGGGTGGAGAGGAGGATCTGATGGTTCACAGTGTTGAAGGCAGTGGATAGACCTAGGAGGATGAGGACAGAAGAGAGAGAGTCAGCTTTGGCAGAGCGGAGAGCCTCTGTGACACAGAGGAGAGCAATCTCAGATGAGTGAGCCGCCTTGAATCTTGACTGGTTAGGGTCAAGAAGATAATTTTGGGAGAGATAACGAGAGAGTTGGTCAGAGACAGCTGCTCAAGTGTTTTGAAAAGAAAAGAAAGAAAGGATGTAGTTGACATCATAGGAGTCGAGGGTTGGGTTCTCTTGAAGTCAGCCAGTGGTCAGGGATGAGTTGACGAGGAATGGGAGAAGGTCTCCAGAGATGGTCTTGATAAGGGAGGAGGGGATGGGGTCAAGTGGGCAGGTTGTTGGGCAGCTGGACATCACTAGTCGTAGGATTTCATCTGAACAGAGAGGGGAGAGAGGTCAAGGCGTAAGGTAGCTCTGTGTAAGTGGGATCAGTGGGCTGGAATATTCTCCTAACCCTCAGAAAACTGGACACAGGAATGTTTTTGCAACATTCCTATGAAATGTGTCTTGAACATTAATATTTTATATTCTGAGAACATGGCAACCATGTTCTGTGTAAGTTTGGTGGGAAGTTGATGGAATTTTCTCCTATGTTCCGTTTGACATTAAGGGAATGGTATCTTGGAAACAGACCTAGCACGTCACTGGAACATTCCTAAGAAAACGTTAGGAAATTACCTAATGAGACTCTTAAGTGAATGTTCTCTAAAGTTGTGAGAATGTTTGTTGTTAGCTGGGTGAGGTTTGATTGGGTGGGGTTTGATTTCAAGTAATGCCCACTAACACGGGGTGTTAGCTTATAAATTATTTCTCAAACCACTCTGAGCGGACACCGGCTGTCCAGCTAACTTATCTGATCTCACAATAAGAAAGTTTAATTAAGTATACTGGGCTGAACAGGGAAACATGAATGAGCAAAAGCGATGAGGATGAAAGCCTTTCTCAAATCAAACAGTAATCTGTGCCGCTCGATCATGTTGTCCACAAGGCAGCAAGATGCATCGTTTGGAAACACACAACATCTCTTTTCAATATATTTTAAGGCAGATAAAGCCTTTTTATAGATATACTTTTTAAAGCAATTACTTTTGCATGTGAAATAATCCTACTCATTACTCCGCGTGCTTAACCTACGTCACTTTTGTTTTGAGCCGACTTCTCCATCGGCCAAAACAGGACACCAGGCCCAAACCCGGGAGACAGCCTGATTCCAAAATGAATAAAATCAACGCTAACCTGATTCGCCCGGGGTATTAATCAAATCCCTTACTGGCAGTCAAACACCTAAGCTAACTGGCTGAAGTTGTCAAGCTTGCTAGCTACATTTAGTTTTTCTCTCTCTGGATGGTGTGTTGTGAAGATAGGCAGGCATGTTAAAAGTTGTTTACATATTCTATCACTTTGGCTATCCAAAGGAACCTCTCACTTGTTTCTGTGGTAACAAAAAGTTAAAGTGTATCTTCCGGTAGAGGAGACAATGCTTCCAAACACACATTGCTCCTTTCCAGATGGAGTCATAGGCTACTTAATATCAGTGCGTTTTTTGGATAGTATGATATATCCACCAAGGATATAATATACAAGTGTCAGTTTACTGTTCTGCCTGCATTATAACTCCAGCTGAATATGTCTTACTCACAACTTGGACCGTATGCCTTAAAGGGCCCTGTGAGTGTGGACTAAGAGTGATAAGTGGCTCTGATAAACTGTGATTGGGTATTTGTTGTGAGAACACAATACCTCCAGTGAGCAGGGACTGGGACAGAGACAGAGAGCCTGCTGGGTTTGTCTTTATGCCTGTGGTTATCTGTCATCACTTCCTTATTCTTCCTCCACCGTCTATCTGATTGCATAAATGTCTTCTCTTTGAAATACAAACAAATATCTAGCACGGCTCATTCAAATTGGGATCTAATCTTTCCAATGTGACAAAGGATACGAGGAGCCAGAGAAGTGATTGCATGGGTTATAGCGTATGCATACTGTCCCCTTTTGTCAGAGATTCCTGGCCTCCAATGAAATAATGTTGATAGGGTATCCATCTAGTCAATCTAACCAGATATGCTAAAAGTTATTCAACATTGAATTAAAACAAAGTATCCCTGTAACAGTTTCATCAATAAAAATGTGTTTGTTTGAATTCCAGATCCTGAACACCATCACATGAGAAGGTGTTTCAACATACCATTCATGAGACAGTGAAAATGATCTCTTTAAGTGCACAAACACAAAATAGCAGAAACCAGACACTTTCTGAGTAAGACATGGGTCTTAGTAAAAATGGTTTGAATTACTACTTAACGCTAGAAGTGCAGAGGAAGTCAGTTTGACACACGCACGATGTTAGAATTTCATTATCTCAAACAGAATTTGTGTTAAAAGACGTTTTAAGAGGACCAAATCCCTGGAGTGCCAAAAAGTGACTTTTTCAAGTACTCCTACAGTCACATGCAGGTAAGACATTTAGATTAAAAATATATATATTTTACCCACTTTTTCTACCCAATTTCGTGATATCCAATTACGATCTGTCTCATCGCTGCAACTCCCCAACGGGCTCTGGAGAGGCGAAGGTCGAGTCATGCATCATACGAAACATGACCCGTCAAGCCGCGCTTCTTAACACCCGCTCACTTAACCCAGAAGTTAGCCGCACAAATGTGTCGGAGGAAACACAGTTCAACTGACCACCGATGTCAGCCTTCAGGCACCCAGCCCGGCACAAGGAGTTGCTGGATCGCAATGAGCCAAGTAAAGCCCTCCCAGCCTAACCCTCCCCTAACCCGGACGACGCTGGGCCAGCTGTGTACCGCCCTATGGGACTCCCGGTCATGGCCGGTTGTGACACAGCCTGGGTTCGAACCCCAAGCTGTGGTGACACCGTAACACTGCAATGCAGTGCGTTAGACCGCTGCGCGACATTTCTATATTGTATCAGAAAGAGGTGAGGTTTCCAAAACACCCACCTTTGCCAAATATCTACTTTTGAAGAGATAAGCTTTAGTTAAAAATATCACATTTTTCCACAAATAAGCATTGTTCCTTTGCGTTCTACACGTGCACGCGGCAGCAGATTGCCTACAGCAACATAAATTAAGGGGGGTATTATTTACCTTTATTCATTTAACTAGGCAAGTCAGTTAAAAACAAATTCTTATTTTCAATGACGGCCTAGGAACCGTGGGTTAACTGCCTTGTTCAGGTGCAGAACGACAGATTTTGACCTGGTCAGCTTGGGGATTCAATCTTGCAACATTTCGGTTACTAGTCCAACGCTCTAACCTAGACTACCTGCCAGGTAGCGTGGCCTGGCAGTTTATATTTTTGTTCAGTATAGTTGATTTAACCCTTGGTATGGTGGAGTGGTGTTCGGATCTGTTGGACCCATTTTCAATGTTTACTAAAATAAAAATTATATAATGAATTATTTATTCAACCTGAGACTCATTGGCCTTGGCTCATTTTCTGTGAAGAACATGTAAAATAACACATTTTCATTTTGTGCACCCCCCTACACATCATTTATATTAAATATGTGGTGTTCGGGTTCACTGGACCCGAGGGTAATAAAAGTGTGGAAGAGTGTGAGTGTAAGTGAAAATTTAACAAAAATGTATGCGGAATGCCTTCACTCTGTCTTCCTCCTCCCTGGGTCTGCTGTTTCAACATAGCACCAAGAACCTGTCTGTCTCCCTGCCTGTCTGCCTGCTTTTCTCGTACTCTCTTTACCCTTTGTAGTGTGTGAAACTACACAATGTCTTGCGGGAACCTGCACAATGTTATTTAAATACATTATTTCGATCAATTATTTCGATGCGTTGCTAAAAATTCTGTATTTTCCCCAACTCTACCCCAGCCAGGTGCAAATTGGAGGAGGAAGAAAACAAATAAATTGCTTTGTATGTGTGGCTCCTTACCAAAATCAATCAGTATGGCAAAAAATAATCTCTGCTCAAATAATTTTTGCAGAGAGAGAAGCTAGTGTGGAAGGAGCGTCTTCCACTTTGGAAGATGAAGAATTTTCCATATATGAGGATCATGTCTCTGTCAATTTGGAGTCTGAGAGTGAGTTGGAAGAAGAGGATGAGATTGACCCTCAGCCAGCCCCAGGACCAGCCCGTCAGCAGCCAGCCCCAGGACCAGCCCGTCAGCAGCCAACCCCAGGACCAGCCCGTCAGCAACCAGCTCATCAGCAGCCTGCAGGAAGAGAAATATGGATGTAAAAAAATTGTGAAATTGAATGGTCTTCTTGCCCAAGGAATGAGCCACCCGGCATGGCGGCCAATGTGATAAGGATGCAACCAGGGCCGGCACGGATTGCGATTACTCATATGCAGGACATAAAGTATTCTTTTGAACTGTTCATCCCAGACACCATTCAGAAAATAATTGTGGACTGTACTAATTAGGAGGGAAGGCATGTTTTTGGAGAGAGATGGAAGGAGATGGACCAAAGTCATTTACATGCATACTTTGGGGTTCTTATCCTTGCTGTTGTTTTCAGATCAATTGGGGAATCCACAGAATCCCTGTGGGATGCAGAAGCTATCAGATAACTTTTCTGTGCAACAATGTCTCTGTAAAACTGTCACATTATTTCCAGGATTATCCCCTTCAATAACCAAGACACCAGACCAGCTCGGCGCACAGAGAGACAAGCTAGGTGCAATCAGGTCAGTGTGGGACAAGTGGGTGGACCACGTTCCCCTGTTTTACAACCCTGGGCCCAACGTTTCTGTTGATTAGCAGCTTATGCCATTTAGGGGCCGCTGCCACTTCAGACAGTACATACCGTCTATACCCGCAAAATGTGAAATCAAGACCTGGGCTGCCTGTGATGCTGTTTCATCATATGCGTGGAACTTGCAAGTGTATAAGTATACGTCTGGTGTTCAACTTTCCCAAGTTCTCTCACGTCACCCCGCTCCTCCGCTCTCTCCACTGGCTTCCAGTTGAAGCTCGCATCCGCTACAAGACCATGGTGCTTGCCTACGGAGCTGTGAGGGGAACGGCACCTCCGTACCTTCAGGCTCTGATCAGGCCCTACACCCAAACAAGGGCACTGCGTTCATCCACCTCTGGCCTGCTCGCCTCCCTACCTCTGAGGAAGTACAGTTCCCGCTCAGCCCAGTCAAAACTGTTCGCTGCTCTGGCACCCCAATGGTGGAACAAACTCCCTCACGACGCCAGGTCAGCGGAGTCAATCACCACCTTCCGGAGACACCTGAAACCCCACCTCTTTAAGGAATACCTAGGATAGGATAAAGTAATCCTTCTAACCCCCCCCTCCCCCCCCTTAAAAGAGTTAGATGCACTATTGTAAAGTGGTTGTTCCACTGGATATCATAAGGTGAATGCACCAATTTGTAAGTCGCTCTGGATAAGAGCGTCTGCTAAATGACTTAAATGTAAATGTAAATGTATAAGGGGAAGCCAGATGGAGGAGCCCCTGAGAAGAATCAAGGGATGTGATTTGTCCTGGACATGACACAGGTACTCTGTGGCCACAGCATCACATGCAACGACTTTTTTACTTCACACAAGCTGGGACAGGAGCTCCTTAAGAGGAAGTTGACGATGGTAGGAACAGTAAGAAAAAACAAGCCAGAGCTCCCACCTCAGCTGTTGAATACATGGAACAGGACTATTATGTCCTCTAAGTTTGTGTTCATGGCCGACACGTCCCTAGTGTCCTATGTGCCAAAGAAAGGCAAAAATGTGCTACGCTGCATAGGGATGGGAGAATCTGTGGCCAGGAACATCAAAAACCAGAAATCATAATGGATTACAATGAAACAAAATGGGAGGGTTGGACAATTCAGACAAACTGGTGACTGGCTACAGCTGCAAAAGAAGAACCCTTCGCTGGCCACTTGTGATATTCTTCAACATCTTGGACATCTCGGCGTACAACGCTTTTGTCATCTGGATGGCATTGAACCCAGATGGGAACAGAGGGAAGCTCCAGAGGAGACAGCTCTTTCACTAGGAGCTGGGCAAGGCATTGGTAAGACCTCAAATGCAGAGGAGGCAACATATCCCAAGGATCCCAGCTTCTGCGCCCGGCCCACATAACCAACAACTCCTAATCAAATCAAATCAAATGTCATTTGTCACATACACATGGTTAGCAGATGTTTAATGCGAGAGTAGCGAAATGCTAATGCTTCTAGTTCCGACAGTGCAGTAATATCTAACAAGTAATCTAACAATTCCCCAACAACTACCTAATACACACAAATCTAAAGGGGTGAATGAGAATATGTACATGTAAGTACAGTATATGGACGAGTGATGGCCGAGTGGCATAGGCAAGGTGCAATAGATGGTATAAATACAGTAGGTGCAATAGATGGTATAAATACAGTATATACATGTGACATGAGTAATGTAAGATATGTAAACATTATTAAAGTAGTATTATTTAGAGCGCATTGTTTAAATGACTAATGATCCATTTATTAAAGTGGCCAGTGATTGGGTCTCAATGTAGGCAGCAGCCTCTCTGAGTTAGTGATTGCTGTTTAGCAGTCTGATGATCTTCAGATAGTCTCTCGGTTCCAGCTTTGATGCACCTGTACTGACCTCCCCTTCTGGATGGTAGCGGGGTGAATAGGAAGTGGTTCGGGTGATTGATGTTCTTGATGTTTTTGGCCTTCCTGTGACATCGGGTGCTGTAGGTGTTATGGAGGGCTGGTAGTTAGCCCCCGGGGATGCGTTGCGCTGTTGCGCCTTCTTCACCACACTGTCTGTGTGGGTGGACCATTTCAGTTTGTCTGTGATGTGTATGCTGAGGAATTTAAAACGTTCTACCTTCTCCACTGCTATCCCTTCAATATGGATAAGAGGGTGCTCCCTCTGCTGTTTCCTGAAGTCCACAATCATCTTCCTAGTTTTGTTGATGTTGAGTGAGAGTTTTTTTTCCTGACAGCACACTCCGAGTGCCCTCACCTCCCTGTAGGCTGTCTCGTCGTTGTAGGTACCTATACCGGAAGTAAGTGTGAGTGACGTTGTTGCATGTGATTGTGTCTGACTCTCCTACCTTGGCTTGCTGTAACTATATATGTGACCCGTGTCAGGAAACTAGGCGTATTTACGACTTCACAGGAGAGCCGTTTGAACGCAAACTTTTTTTTTCAAAATGTGTTTTTTGGCCTTCTCGAACATGTGAACTTTGCATTAATAACAAACTTGTCAATACTTAAATACGAATAACTTGTAAAAATCTGTAAATACGAATAAAATTGTTAAATTACAAGCCTAGATGGTTTAGCCAAAGAAAAAGACAGCAACCATGATTGGCTGAGATAATGAGTGTACTGGTCATGCCAAGAGATGAGTTTGGATTGGTCTGCCACAAAGCATGCTTCTGTCTATTTGTGCTGGTCAGTATGTCTAGGTAATCCTGTCTAACACAGCTTGAATTTTTTATTATTATTGTGTATTAAAACTGTGTTGCTCTCCACTTTCTGGAGGACTGAGAATTGAAATCAGTGGAATTCGAGTCTGATAGCTAAGGAGATGGAGAAAACTCCTTTCTCCGGATTACATCTTCAAACTAAGGGCAACCATGGTATCTGACAGGAGATGTGTTTAACCATGAATGATGTATACAGGTAAGATAGTCTAGCTAGCTAAATTTTCACATTTGACACGTTTCACATTTAGACAGAAAGAGCCATTTGCTTGGCTAGCTATAGGCTAATGTTAGCTAGCTAACATTGCACCTGGTTGGTTAGGTACCTGCAGATTCATGCAGGGTAGTAACGTCAAGATTTGTGATTATGGTTCATTGTTTACCTACCTAGCTAGCTAACGTTAGCTGGCTAGCTCACTAGCTAACGCTACGTGTATGACTTATTATTCGTATCTCAGAGCAATTTGTTTTGCTGGCTATAGCCTAATGTTAGCTAACATTGACTTGGTGGTTAGCTACCTGCAGATTCATGCATGATAGTAAAGTCATGAGTTGGGATTATGATTCATTGTTTACATAACTAGCTAGCTACATGTCTTAACAAAAGACTCCACTATGTAAGTAACCATTTCGGGTGCATTGCTAAATTCAGTCTGGCCATCTATTCCGATTTCAGAGCACTCTCGTCTAAGTGTGTCAGAGAGCGCAGAATAACTGATGAATTTACAAACGCTCAACACCCGTTGAATTTGGCCGGTGTCAGTAAACATCGGCAAAAAAGCTACATTAAATTGCTACCAGCAGCACCTCAGATTTCCCACTTGCTGGTTGAATTTTGTTCAGGTTTTCGCCTGCCATATGAGTTCTGTTATAA
Source organism: Salvelinus namaycush (assembly GCF_016432855.1). Classification (NCBI taxonomy): domain Eukaryota; kingdom Metazoa; phylum Chordata; class Actinopteri; order Salmoniformes; family Salmonidae; genus Salvelinus; species Salvelinus namaycush. The sequence continues at coordinate 36,726,893 of NC_052315.1, forward strand.
TCACAGACATCATTCAAACAGTTTTAGAAACTCCAGAGTGTTTCCTATCAAAATCTACTAATACTATGCATATATTAGCAACTGGGACTGAGTAGCAGGCAGTTTACTCTGGGTACGCTTTTCATCCAAACGTGAAAAGACCCCCTTCTCTCCGTCCCGTATCATCGCACCAGTGGTGTGGGACGTGGACGCCAACATACGGCAGGCCCTGTGTACGGAACCCATACCTGCACATTGCCCGGAGAACCGTGCCCACAGGTGTGCGGGACTGCCTCCATACCTGGGCGGCACCTGTGTTGGGTCATCCTGGGATAGGCCGTACCATCGCCTGCCTGACTGAGATGTACTGGTAGCCCACCTTGGCGAAGGACGTCCGGGTTTATGTCTCTTCCTGCTCCATCTGTGTCCAGTCTAAGACACCCAGACACCTCCCTTATGGAAATCTCCTTCCCCTGCCGGTTCCACAACGACCCTGGTCTAACCTCTCAGTGGACTTTGTCACTGACCTTCCCCCCTCCCAAGGGAACACCACCGTTCTCGTCGTTGTGGACCAGTTTTCAAAGCTTATCGCCTCCTTCCTCTGCCTGGGGTCCCATTGGCCATGCAAACCGCAGAGGCTCTTTTTACACACGTCTTCCGGCACTACTGGATCACGGGAGCCTGGTTCCTCTCTAGGTTTCTTCCTAAGTTCTGGCCTTTCTAGGGAGTTTTTCCTAGCTACACCTGCATTGCTTGCTGTTCGGGGTTTTAGGCTGGGTTTCTGTACAGCACTTTGAGATGTCAGCTGATGTAAGAAGAGCTTTATAAATATATTTGATTTGATTCCGGAGTACCACCCTCAAGCTAATGGGCAGGTGGAGAGGGTCAATCAGGAAGTGGGCAGGTTCCTGAGGTGTTACTGTCAGGACTGGCCAAGGGAGTGGGTGGATTTTCTACCTTGGGCTGAGTACGTGCAGAATTCCCTCCACTCCTCCACTAACCTCACTCCTTTCCAGTGCGTGTTGGGATATCAGCTGGCCCTGGCACCTTGGCATCCGTGCCAGACCGAGGCCCCTGCGGTGGATGATTGGTTTCGGCACACTGAGGAGACCGCGGTGCTGAGTTCCTGCGGTGGACAACCTGGACGCTTCGCTGAAAAGGGATTTTCACTCTCGGTGCCCTGACTGACCCGCACCTCATCTCTGTAGTCTTCCCCAAGGCCGGTTTTGTCCCACCTTCAGCGCGTTGGTTATTGTCTTGGATCCCAACGGTACTGCTGCTCATTCCCTTCACCAGCTCCGGAGGTCTACGTCACCGGCCTTCTAGGTGTCACTGAACTGGATTCATTACCACCAATCCCGGACTGTCTTGTCTTATTACGCACACCTGATTCCCATTCCCCCTGATTAGTATGTGTCTGTATGTGCCCTCTGTTCTCCCTTGTCTGTTATTGTTACCATGTCCGTGTGAGTACCTGTGCTATTCAAATCAAGTTTATTTTATATAGCCCTTCGTACATCAGCTAATATCTCGAAGTGCTGTACAGAAACCCAGCCTAAAACCCCAAACAGCAAGCAATGCAGGTGTAGAAGCACGGTGGCTAGGAAAAACTCCCTAGAAAGGCCAAAACCTAGGAAGAAACCTAGAGAGGAACCAGGCTTATGAGGGGTGGCCAGTCCTCTCCTGGCTGTGCCGGGTGGAGATTATAACAGAACATGGCCAAGATGTTCAAAATGTTCATAAGTGACAAGCATGGTCAAATAATAATCAGGAATAAATGTCAGTTGGCTTTTCATAGCCGATCATTAAGAGTTGAAAGCAGCAGGTCTGGGACAGGTAGGGGTTCCATAACCGCAGGCAGAACAGTTGAAACTGGAATAGCAGCAATGCCAGGTGGACTGGGGACAGCAAGGAGTCATCATGCCCGGTAGTCCTGACGTATGGACCTAGGGTTCAGGTTCTCCGAGAAAGAAAGAGAGAAGGAGAGAATTAGAGAGAGCATACTTAAATTCACACAGGACACTGGATAAGACAGGAGAAGTACTCCAGATATAACCAACTAGCCCCCCGACACAAACTACTGCAGCATAAATACTGGAGGCTGAGACAGGAGGGGTCAGGAGACACTGTGGCCCCATCCGATGATACCCCCGGACAGGGCCAAACAGGAAGGATATAACCCCACCCACTTTGCCAAAGCACAGCCCCCGCACCACTAGAGGGATATCTTCAACCACCAACTTACAATCCTGAGACAAGGCCGAGTATAGCCCACAAAGATCTCCACCACAGCACAAACCAAGGGGGGGGGGGGGGGGGGCGCCAACCCAGACAGGAAGATCACGTCAGTAACTCAACCCACTCAAGTGACGCACCCCTCCTAGGGACGGCATGAAAGAGCACCAGTAAGCCAGTGACTCAGCCCCTGTAATAGGGTTAGAGGCAGAGAATCCCAGTGGAGAGAGGGGAACCGGCCAGGCAGAGACAGCAAGGGCGGTTCGTTGCTCCAGAGCCTTTCCGTTCACCTTCACACTCCTGGGCCAGACTACACTCAATCATATGACCCACTGAAGAGATGAGTCTTCAGTAAAGACTTAAAAGTTGAGACCGAGTCTGCGTCTCTCACATGGGTAGGCAGACCATTCCATAAAAATTGAGCTCTATAGGAGAAAGCCCTGCCTCCAGCTGTTTGCTTAGAAATTCTAGGGACAATTAGGAGGCCTGCGTCTTGTGACCGTAGCGTACGTGTAGGTATGTACGGCAGGACCAACTCGGAAAGATAGGTAGGAGCAAGCCCATGTAACGCTTTATAGGTTAACAGTAAAACCTTGAAATCAGCCCTTGCCTTAACAGGAAGCCAGTGTAGGGAAGCTAGCACTGGAGTAATATGATCAAATGTTTTGGTTCTAGTCAGGATTCTAGCAGCCGTATTTAGCACTAACTGAAGTTTATTTAGTGCTTATCCGGGTAGCCGGAAAGTAGAGCATTGCAGTAGTCTAACCTAGAAGTAACAAAAGCATGGATACATTTTTCTGCATCATTTTTGGACAGAAAATTTCAGATTTTTGCAATGTTACGTAGATGGAAAAAAGCTGTCCTTGAAACAGTCTTGATACGTTCGTCAAGAGAGATCAGGGTCAAGAGTAACGCCGAGGTCATTTACAGTTTTATTTGAGACGACTTTACAACCATCAAGATTAATTGTCAGATTTAACAGAAGATCTCTTTGTTTCTTGGGACCTAGAACAAGCATCTCTGTTTTGTCCGAGTTTAAAAGTAGAAAGTTTGCAGCCATCCACTTCCTTATGTCTGAAACACAGGCTTCTAGCGAGGGCAATTTTGGGGCTTCACCATGTTTCATTGAAATGTACAGCTGTGTGTCATCCGCATAGCAGTGAAAGTTAACATGTTTTCGAATAACATCCCCAAGAGGTAAAATATATAGTGAAAACAATAGTGGTCCTAAAACATAACCTTAATGAACACCGAAATGTACAGTTGATTTGTCGGAGGACAAACCATTCACAGAGACAAACTGATATCTTTCCGACAGATAAGATCTATTGTATCGGCTTCCATGCTACGTGTTATTGTGCACTTGTTTTACGGGTCTCGTCCCATGTATTATTTAGAGGTTAACACCTCGCTCTTTTGTTTGGGTGGAGAAAATAAAAAACCCTATTACATATTCCTGCACCTGTCTCCAATCATTATACAATGTGACTTGTACTTAAGTACATTTAAAACCAGATACTTTTACTCAAGTAGTATTTTACTGGGTGCCAATATGTTTTCATTAAGTCATTTTCTTAAAAGCTATCTTTGACAATAGAGCACTTTTTCCACCACTGCTACAGTGTCACTGCTTGCAGTACAACTTACTAGCATGCATTGTGCATGCCAGACATGGTGACAGTGCCAGTCAGTGGAGACTCCTCAGAGGAAGAAGGGAAGGACCATCCTCCTCGTGGATTTCAGAAAAATGGAAATAGTGAAACAAAAAGTTATTTTTTAGATAAAACTATACTAAATATTTACACCACATGTCGTGGAAATTCAGTACTGAGAGAGACTTAGTCATTTCTTCAAACAATCATCTTTATTTAATATCTATTCATTATTGCAATAATGAGACCGTCAGCCCAACAGTCTTGACTGACTGTTATGCTGAGTCTGAATCATACAGACAATGCACAGTTCATAAAGCTAATACACAGAATGCTTGGTTCCACCCATCCCATATAGATTGGGGCACACCATAAGCCACTTTGGGTTCATCCTATGGTCATCTGCCTCTGGTGCTGTCTCCCAGATGCCAGAATGTCTAAGAACCATTGAGGCTCTCTATCTCATCTATAGCATGCAGGACCAGTTAGACCGGAGACATACAGTATGTCTCACATACACCACTAATGATAGACTGGAATGTGGCTGGTTTTTTTTTATCACCGAGACATCAATCAATCGTCAGCTTCAAGCTATCTCTAGTAAAACCCATGTACCCCACACCCAGACTAGCTGCAGGGTGCTAGAGTGGACACCATAAAAACTCAGCATTAGCAGGCCAGTCTCACTCTTAGTTAAATATATAACCGTTTACTATTAATATCAAACAAATCAGGTAAGTATGTAATTTTCCCCTGACATTCCTCTCAAGAAGCTAAGCTTCTTCATCAAAAAAAAGTAAGGATACAAGCATTACATGATTATTGTTAAACATAAATTCAAACAAACAAAGTACATATTTCTGGTGCCTGACATTTCATCCATAGTAAACAACCTTTCTTTTGGTGGCTGAGTTTTAGACTTATCTAAACACAGTCAATCTGTGTCAAGTTGTCTAGGTGTTATAATTATTTCAGCTCTGCCCAAACTTGAAAACAGCTTGCTCAACACGTGAAGGATGCAAAGGGACAACTCAATTCCTTTCCAGTGTTTTATTATGGTTTTGATGCCATTTGTTGAATATGTTGAAACAGTTGATTTGTTGAATAGAGTAGTTGAATGACAAATAATAAGGAATAGGTTGATAACCTTTAAGAGAATAAACATGCATTATTTTACACTAAACAATGCATGACACAGCAACAAAGCATGGCTTTGAATAAAGTAAACGTTTAAACAATTTAATCTAGCACTTCTAGCAATTACTTCTGCAGTCAGAAAATATCCACAACAAAAGAAGTCACCACTCCTACCAGAGTTAAACATGTAAATTGTGCTAAGCACTGGATGCAACATAATAAATAATTCCAAACATTACATACCAGTTGCGTCTTTAGGGTTGAACAATGAGCTGTGTGTATGTTGAGGACCCAAGCAAAGCTAAGCCCAAACATTTTATACCCATGCTTATTTGCCAGGTGCGCATGTAAAAGTAGTCCCTCCAGAAATCCTGGCTCAATTTTTTAGTTCCACCCGTGTTTTTGGGTTATCTGCCCTCTTGAGGCCTGGAGTTCTTTAAAGGAAGAGCTGCCATTGTGCTCATGTTTTGAGTGTTCTGTTTTTTGACGCAACAATCTGGAATAGAAAATGAAAATGTAATCACACACAAGATTCATTACAGGAAATAGGACAGTCATCACACTGGCACTATGCACAAAGACAGGGGTCAGCGTGACAGACACCCCTCTCTGGGCACCTTGTACACTCAGTGTGGGCTCCACATCTGGGTCCTTATGGTCAGGATTGGGGTCCTCATCAGAGATGTAGTCAGGAATAGGGAATACGTCAGGAAATCATTCAGTTTCCAAATCCTAATTTAAACCCAATTAATTATCCAACCAAAATTTTGAATGACATTTCTCGGTGATTCACATTGGTTTTATCATCCAAAATCAAAAACACTCAATTTAACACTGGCAGGATGTACATTTATATTACCCTACAATAAATTAATCTCATAATTCTAGTATTAAGTTCCTAATCAGGGTTATAATTACAGATCAGTATCTCAATGCATTCTTAGCCTAAATCACTATAAATTTAGCAGTGTAGACCTCCAAGTCTAAAATAATTACGGGTAAAGTTGACCAACCCCCTCCCTTCTCCGGCACTTAATCTTTTGGCATTTTTCTTCATTTTCTTCTTTAGATAGCTTCAGAGTTCAAGGTGGATGGCCCATGATAATGTCCCAATTTCAATGTCTCACCTGAACCCCACCACAACTCATTAAGTCTTGTACATTTGCCAACCACTATACCAGCAATATGAGAGAAGTTTTGGAACAGATCTCTCTCCATGCTCACTCCATGTGGACTTCTTTTGCACTCCTGAGCGAAAAACATTTGATAACTTCAGCTGGATGCTGTACACCGTTGGCTCAGACTCAGGTCTCTAGATAGAAGTGTTGCAGGACAGGGCCGTAGTGAATGCCATTTCTTCAGCCGGTTAGAGGGGGTTTTGAGGTTCACACCCTGTTTGGTCAAATTATCCCTCCTATGCATCTAGATACCATCTCCACCATAACCTCAAGAAAGAACAAATCAGAACAACAATTCAAATTATTACTACTACCAATATTCTTAATGCAAATCTCTAAAACACATGTCAAAGAAAAAAAATATCACATTCTGTTGAAACAATGTTCCAAATGAGCTTATACTCCCTTATCACACTGTCAACCTCATCACAGTCATAGGATCAGTCACAGAGTTAGGAAGTTATGCTGATCATACAGCAGACCCAATCTGGTGAGATTTATCAAACCAAAACAGAACGCAACAATACACTCCTTCATACCATACATCACTCAATACATCCCTACATATCACTCAAGGTGTGAACTTCAATCCCCCCCCCCCCCCCAAAAAAGGTAATTCCTCCATCTTGACGCATAATTCACCATAGTGACTAATGTGTAAAAACAACAACACTACAAATCAATTACTACCCTAACTCCAACAACATTTTTTTTTACCCATAGCTTCATAGTAAAAATAGACTAGAGACAGGTCTAACCTTCTTGTGGTCCTATTAGTTATACAACTTCTCCGTAATTATCAGTATTACAAATTACTTTTAAATCAGTATTAAATATGACCTTTAAATCATCATCCAGTGTCTCTCGGCACTCACCACACTAGAAAGTCAGGACAGAGGTCAGAGGTCATTCAAACCCTGTTACTTTCTCTATTAGACCAATTATCTAAAAAACAGTTAAACATGTCACAGATTTTGTATCCCAGGTTTACTGTAAGTTTCTTCAGTACATTATTTTAATCAAAATAATTAATATGTGTTCAATTAAAACTCAGAAAAGAAACACTTCTGAAAATTCCATATGTGTGTGTGCCCCTTTAAGATACCTAGGCATTAACCCTTATTCATAACCAGGAAGTTGTGTGTGCATGCTGGTGTGTGTGTGTTAAACCATAGGTCAAAAACAAACAAAATGGCCAGGCCTTATGTAACCTGGTAACTCCCCTTTACCACTGAATCCAGATACCTTTATGCCTATAAAACTGCCAAATGTCACTAACCCCTCTTCCAAGACCATAGCCTGAGGAAACATTCAAAAGAGAGAGAAAATTACTACCCCCATTCTCCTGGAAGAGAAATGTCCATTTCTTTAGCATTCACAATACTAATATCATAATCAGCAACCCAAAGGTTTTAACTACAAACAAAACATGATCATGATAAGTCCATTGTACTCCCTCAAATAATTAATTGTTTGTTTTAATCTACCCCAACGTTTATGTGCGCATAATTTAGCATGTGCTACCCTTAGAAACAATTCACTCACATATCGTATTATATGACTGGTCTCTATTTTCCATAACCATGTCAAATTATCCTGGTATCGTTACTAGACAAATGTGGGCTACCTGCCGCCCCCATGGGACTCTCAATCACGGCCAGACGTGATACAGCCTGGATTCGAACCAGGGATTACAGTGACGCCTCTTGCGCTGAGATGCAGTGCTTCAGACTGCTAAGCCACTCGGGAGCCCTAATACAGTGTTTCATTATGTGGAATCGGCACCGTCTAAAATAAACAAATCCCAGAGCTCCTTTCCGGTAATTATTTGAGAAACAGACACCTCACAAGTCCTTAACTGACAACTTCATTAAATAGTACCCGCAAAACACCAGTCTCAACGTCAACAGTGAAGAGGCGATTCCGCGAGTCTGACCTTCTATGCAGAGTTGCAAAGGTAAAGCCATATCACAGACTGGCCAATAAAAAGACAAGATTAAGATGGGCAAAAGAACACACACTGAACAGAGGAACTCTGCCTAGAAGGCCAGCATCCCAGAGTCGCCTCTTCACTGTTGACGTTGAGACTGGTGTTTTGCGGGTACTATTTAATGAAGCTGCCAGTTGAAGACTTGTGAGGTGTCTGTCTCAAACTAGATACTCTAATGTACTTGTCCTCTTGCTCAGGTGTGCACTGGGGCCTCCCACTCCTCTTTAAATTCTGGTTAGAGCCAGTTTGCGCTGTTCTGTGAAGGAAGTAGTACACAACGTTGTAAGCGATCTTCAGTTTCTTGACAATTTCTCGCATTGAATAGCCTTCATCTCTCAGAACAAGAATAAACTGACGAGTTTCAGAAGAAAGGTCTTAGTTTCTGGCCATTTTGAGCCTGTAATCAAACCCACAAATGCTTATGCTCCAGATACTCAACTAGTCTAAAGAAGGCCAGTTTTATTGCTTCTTTAATCAGGACACAGTTTTCAGCTGTGCTAACATACTTGCAAAAGGGGTTTCTAATGATCAATTAGCCTTTTAAATTATTAACTTGGATTAGCTAACACAACGTGCCATTGGAACACAGGAGTGATGTTTGCTGATAATGGCCCTCTCTACGCCTATGTAGATATTCCATAAAAAAATCTGCCCTTTCCAGCTACAATAGTAATTTACAACATTAACAATGTCTACACTGTATGTGATGTAATTTTAATGGACACATTTTTTTGCTTTTCTTTCAAAAACAAGGACATTTCTAAGTGACCCCAAACTTATGAACTGTAGTGTATATATATATATATTTTACTTTCACTTACTTAATTAGTGAATGCAGCTAGCTAGTTTACCCTATTCAAACAACCGGTTCAAGCAGAGAGGGATGCTAGCAGGCTATGGCTATCCAACACTGGAACTCTTCCAAGTCAAGGTAAGCTTTTGGTTTAATTTATTTATTGCCACGGGGCCCGCCAGTGTAACTAATAAACTGCTTGATGTATACTGTACTGCATGATTTTAGCGGCTTTACTAACACTTTAGTTTTAGTAGCTACACTTGCCCAATCTGTTACCTATACAAAACTAAAATACATCTGATGAGGATGAATGCAAAGAAGACAGCAAGACCTATAATAGTTTCATATTAACAGTACTGAAGGAGATGCCTTGTACAGCACATTTGAAAAGTATTCAGACCCCTTTATTGATTAAATCGTTTTCCCCCCTCATCAATCTACACACAATACCCCATAATGAAAAAAGCAAAAACAGGTTTTTACAAATTTTTGCAAATGTATTAAAAATCTGTGTCCATATTGTCCATGAGTTTCTAATAGATAGACCATATGGGTGAAGAGAAAATAGCCTAGAAAAGCATCTAATCAACAAGCATCTAATCAACATCTAATCACAACTTTCACCAGTTTGAGGCAAAAACATTCACAAAAAAATACATGTTGACGTAGTAAAATAAATAAAAATGCACCAATGGTATTCACTAAGTTGAATGGTTTATATTTAGGATGATATTTTACAGCTTTCTCATTCATTTTATTTTTAAATAATTGTATTTAATTATTTAATATATTTCCCATGTGATAAGGCCAGAAAACAGGACAGAGATAATTACAGACACCGGTGATATTATGAAATACCCCCAAAAGACCAATAGATACAGTATCTTGTGGTAGATTACATAATTTAAAGATGTCAAAATTCTGGTAGTTTACTGGTAAACTTAGAAAGTTTCCAGTAAAATACCTTCCCTTTGCAACCCTAGATAGGACACAGAAATTAATTTGCAAACACATGTATTTTTTGTTGTAGCACAACGTTAGTGAAATTCAGTACCTATAGTCTTCGGTTCTCTATCCATGTAATTTCTCCACTGCGCAACCAGGATGAAGCTAGCATGCCATGTTCATTTTAGTCTATTCAAACAGACCCCATTTGAAAGGAAACAAGCATTAATAAAGATCAGGTCTGACCAATAAGTGGGCAAGGCCAATACACCTGAACACACTTAACAAGATAGAGGATAAAGAGAGTTTTGTTGATGCTAAGTATTGTATTTTTTCAAATAACATTCTTAGAAAGTTATTTGAACATTACTAATGTTCTTGTGGTTTTTATGGAACATTTTCTTAACGTTCTGAGAACATGACTTTAAAAATAACCGCGAGGAAACCTGCAGAAAACGTTATGCTGAAGTAAACGTTATGCTGAAATTCCTACAGAAGACTGTTGTTTCTTAACATTCTCTGAACTATTTGAGAACATTCCCAATGTCAAACTAGTTGGAGAACATTCCTAGAACATTACCAAAATGTACATTAAATCCAACCATGTTTGAACTTTTAGGAAACATTCAGTTAAGCAGGGGTGTCAAACTCATTCCACGGAGGGCCTAGTGTCTGCAGGTTTTTGGTTTTTCCTTTCAATAAAGCCCTAGACAACCAGGTGTGGGGAGTTCCTAACTAATTAGTGATGTTAATTCATCAATCAAGTACAAGGGAGGAGCGAAAACCCGCAGACACTCGGCCCCCCGTGGAATGAGTTTGACACCTGTGAGTTAAAGTAATGAAATAGCAAGATTATTATTTTTAAAAATTCAAGTTCCTTAAATGTGCCGAGAATGTTCCACAGTCAAGCAACTATCCTGCACCATTCCCAGAAAGTTGTAGGAAGGTTGTATGCAAAATAACCATATGACAACCCCGCTGTCACCAAGCTCTAAGAAACATTTGGTTCTCAGAACGTTATGTGCTAGCTGGGTAAGCAATTAAATGTAAAATGTAGTCTTTCTTAACCAAATGTAAACATATCATACAAAACCTCCCACAAATGTCAAGAGTTGCAACAAGGCATTCTGCTCCTCTTTGTAAAACATCACAGTGACACATTAAAATAAAAAACAAACATAAATAGACAGGCAAAAAAAAAGGCACAAAAAAAGGCACAAAATAGTGGAGAGGTGTCCTCCAGACTCTTTTACTTTTCTGACTCCCTCCATCCTTGTGCATTTTTTCCAAACTTGTAGACCAGCCTTCGGCCATCCACGTGTTCCAGGATTTCCTGTTTGTAGTAATATCTGGAAAGGTATGGACAGGGAGGTTAATGGAACAGCCAAAATGACTGCCTTCTTCAGATGAAAACCAGGAAATAAACATCAAAACCCCCTAATCCCTTCAGTCTTTACCTCATAGCTCGGCTGAGCTTCTCGTAGGTCATGCTGCTGTTGTTCTTCTTCTTGCCCCACAGCTGAGCAACAGCCTCTGACTTGAGGAAACGGAACACGCCATCTGTCCGGTCCTCCCACTTGAGCAGGCCTGAGTTCCACTCTGGGTTCAGCAGAATGTCCCTAATGAACTCCCACAGGTGGGTTCCCCGGGGGTCTGAGGAGAAACACATGGGTGGTGGACATTAGAACAATCTACTGCACATCAGTTATAGCATAGGCAAAACGTTCAGCATGTAGCCATCATCTGATTGAGCATTTACATTAAAAGATAAGTAACGACAGTATTGAAGATGATAAATACTACTCACTGTGTTTTTTGATCTGATGAGGGCGACTGTGAGATCTCTTTGTGTCTGAAAGTAAATTAATAGATACATGGTCATTAAGCAGATGCTCACAACAAATTAAAATGAAGACATTCAATATATTTGGTACATGTGACAATCAAACCCACTAGTGGGTCTAGCATCATAGTAGTCCAACCAACTAATCAAACAGAGCTTTAACCTATACGGTTTAACCCTTGTGCCGCTATATCTTACGCATTCCATATTAATTCTATGGAACCCAATACTGTACAATTACATGGGTGTGGGAAACATTTACAGGATGAGTTTGTTCAGTTGTATTGTCATACATTGTTTTCTCAGTGGCATTGTTTAGTGAAGGAGTAAACTCAGCTGGCCCATTCCCAAAATTGTCACTTACTGATGTGAATTTGAAATATAAGACATCATTAAGCAAAGTGGCAATTCAAGGCTACTGAGTAAAGTCCATGAAGGTTCAGTTCATGGACTTTACTCAGTAGCCTTGAATTGCCACTTTGCTCAATGATGTCTTATGTTTCAAATTCACATTGGTCCAGCAATAATTTATTTGGGGACTAGGCTACTGTAGATCAAAGTCTTCCCTTGGCTTGGGTCTTGTTCCAATTTCTTTGTTTACATAATGTTTTATAGGTTTTCAGTCCTCATCTTTTACCTGGACTTGAGATAGTGAGCGATGCCACAGGTGCGAGGCATTGACATGAGGGATCAAAAATGTCTAAAAAGTAAAGACAGGTCAACATATAAAAAATTATGCTGTCCGTAAGTTAGTTAAAATGTTGCATTTTTAAGTCTCTCCTATCCATTCCAATGTGGTACCTACCTGCAGGATATATGCTAGGTTCTGGGAATGAACAAGGGAAATCTATGAGGAGAGGAGAGCACATAATGCTTACATTTACTTAATAAGAGGCATAAAGTAACATCTCAAGAGTTTATTGAAATCACAGACTAGATTTAACTTACTTAATTTTTTAACTAGCGTCAAACATGTTGAGACAAGCACAGATAGGCCTATGTCATGACTGGATGGGCTTGTAAGAGATGACTTGAAGTACATTACTCATGTATCCCAATGTTTCTCTAGAGCATGGATCATCATCTAGATTAATCCGCGGAACAATCTTTTATAAATATACAGTACCAGTCAAAAGTTTGGACACACCTACTGATCCCAGGTATTTTCTTTTATTTGTACTATTTTCAACATTGTAGAATAATATTGAAGACATCAGAACTATGAAATAACACACACGGAATCATGTAGTAACCAAAAAAGTGCTCAACAAATCAAAATATATTTTCTATTTGAGATTCTTCAAAGTAGCCACGCTATGCTTTGATGACAGCTTTGCATACTCTTGGCATTATTTAACCAGCTTCATGAGGTAGTCACCTGGAATGCATTTCAATTAACCGGTGTGCCGGTTCCACAAAAAGTTATTTTGTGAAATTTCTTTAATTCTTTCCTGCATTTGAGCCAATCAGCTGTGTTGTGACAAGGTAGGGATGGTATACAGAAGATAGCCCTATTTGGTAAAAGACCAAGTAAAAACCATCAAGCGCTATGATGAAACTGGCTCTCATGAGGACCGCCACAGGAAAGGAAGACGCAGAGTTACCTCTGTTGCAGAGAATAAGTTAGAGTTACCAACCTCTGCTTTACAGAGTTCAAGTAACAGACGTATCTCAACATCGACTGTGTGAATCAGAAGAAGCAAAGAAATCACTACTAAAGGACACCAATAATAAGAAGAGACTTACTTGGGCCAAGAAACACGAGCAATGGACATTAGACCGGTGGAAATCTGTCCTTAGGTCTGATGAGTCCAAATTTGAGATTTTTGGTTCCAACCGCAATGTCTTTGCGAGACACAGAGTAGGTGAACGGATGATCTCTGCGTGTGTAGTTCCCACCATGTTGCATGGATGAGGAGGAGGTGTGATAGTGTGGGGGTGCTTTTCTGGTGACACTGTAAGTGATTTATTTAGAATTCAAGGCACACTTAACCAGCATTGCTACGACAGCATTCTGCAGCAATACGCCATCTCATCTGGTTTGCGCTTAGTGGGACTATAATTTGTTTTTCAACAGGACAATGGCCCAAAACACACCTCCAGGCTGTGTAGGGGCTATTTGACCAAGAAGGAGAGTAATGGAGTGCTGCATCAGATGACCTGGCTTCCACAATCACCTGACCACAACCCAAATGAGATGGTTTGGGATGAGTTGGACCGCAGAGTGAAGGAAAAGCAGCCAACAAGTGCTCAGCATATGTGGGAACTCCTTGAAGACTGTTGGGAAAGCATTCCAGGTGAAGCTGGTTGAGAGAATGCCAAGATTGTGCAAAGCTGTCATCAAGGCAAAGCGTGTCTACCTTGAATAATCTAAAATATGTTATATACTTTTTTGTTACTATATGATTCCATATGTGTTATTTCATAGTTTTGATGTCTTCACTACAATGTAGAACATATAAAGAAAAACCCTTGAATGAGTAGGTGTGTCCAAACTTTTGAATAGTACTGGATATTTTTAGACTGCAAATTGACCGCAGAAGCTTAAACAGATATAATATTTGTCTAAAACATAATGATTTCAAACAAATTATTTCATTTTTGAAAACCTTTTTACCCCCTTTTTCTCCCCAATTTTCATGATATCCAGTTGGTAGTTACAGTCTTGTCCCATCGTTGCAACTCCCGTACGGACATCATTTCAAACCTAGATTACATTTGGGAATATTGTCCTGCGTATGGTGCTGTCTTTTGGACAGGATGTTAAAACGGGTGTCCTGACACTCTGTCATCATTTAAAATCCCATGGCGGTTATTGTAAAAGTAGAGGTGTTCACCCTGGTGTTATGGCTAAATTCCCAACCTGGCCACATTCCATCATGGCCACCTAATCATCCTCCTCATTCCTAATTGGCATATATCACTCCTCACCTCTCCACATGATAACTGATTTGTGGTGAGAGTTCTTGTACAAAATGGTCGCCGTGCATAACTGAAATTGGTGCTACACATTGGTGAGTTGAGTTTCCCCCTACTACTGTATGCAAGGCGCTTTGAGTACCTCAATTGGTAGAAAAGTGCTTTATAAATCCAATCAATTATTATTATTTGTATACAATCACATATGTCTCTCTATTATGCGTGTGAATGCTTGGGAAAATATTTCCCAATTAAAATCACTTGGAATTGCTTTCCTGGTGTTTTTAGTCTTTTAATTCCAACAATGGAAATTCAACAAAACATTTTTTTTGTTTTTTTGTTGTTGTTGTTGCTTGGGGCCAAATAAAACCACCCCCGGGACAAATCCAGCACAAGGCCCGCCAGTTTGGGAACCCTGAGTCTCTCTGTTCTATAGACTCCCCGTTCTCTACGAGGGTCTGAAGCATTGTATATATTCTATAACTTTATAAATTACAATTTTATAAGCATGCAACAATGCATTTTGAATAAAGGACATGTGAAAAACAATGTACTACATCCTCTCTGGGTTTGTATGCTTTTGACAGCTCTTACCATCTGGCTCTGATTTGATCATGTCCAGTGGGTTAAACTCCACACCAAGATGCTGTCCTGTGTAGGGATGACATGGAGAAACAAGAGGTCATTGTTATTACACTGACAGTAACAACACCCTTCTTTATTTTGTGTTGCATGTAATCAAATTTGATGCTGAAATCTTAAATCCTTGATCCTTCTACCGTACACTGGTTCAACTGTCTGTTCTTGTTTGTTTGTGGTTTTCTAACCGACTCAAATATTGTTGAAATGAAATACTACATTCAAACATCTGAAGACCAAATGTATCACTAACAGTATGTTTTTATAATACATGGCCAGACCTGGCCTCCATTCTGATAAACATAAGACACTAACAATAACAGAGGACGTTACAGCTTTGTCCAATGTGTGAACCTACCGCTCCATTTGAGCTCGTTGAGGCTTTGGTAGAGGATAGGCCCCACAGTGCCCGCGGCGCGTGTAAAGTCCTGGTAGGTCATGCTGCACAGTTGACGGCCATCCACGTCAAAGTTCTGGAAGTGGATGCTGGCAGCGTCAATCTGGTGCATGTCCACCATCTGCTGTAGCCACTGCCACACCAGGTACTTTGACCAATACTGAGGCTTGTAGTCCTGGGACCACAGGCTACTGGTGTAACTGGGCATCACTGTGGAAACTGGGGATAGGGTTGAAGGTAGAGGTTAGGTGCGTTTTGCAATAGCTGTGAGTAGCATATCACATTTTCAATCTTTGAGTGTGCTGGGGGTGTTGTGAAAAAATATTAACTCTGGCTAGCCCAGGTACTTGTAAATAATTAAACCAGCAGAGCATTTTACTAAAAGAGCCATTGAGTAACCAAACAAGTCCTCACTGTCTGGGCAGGGGTAGGAGCTCCATGTTGTGGGCAGCTGGCTCTCAATGCTGGCAGTGGAAGGGATGCTCATGATACAGGTGGTATGACGGACCATGGTCCAGAGCTGGGGGAGAAAGACACATACAGTCAGTATGGAGTAAAACCCCAAACAAGGTGATTGGTAGGCTGCCATGTAATCACACACAGCGCACATAGACAGTGTTATTCCCCATAGTGAGTTGAGATGTTTGCAAATTAGATATTTCCAAATTACAACATTGACAGTTGTGAAAGTGCAGAAGGAGTTAGTATAGGGAGAGTGTGTCTGTTTTGCATACATACACAGTGCATTCAGAAAGTACTCAGACCCCTTGAATTATTCTACAATTTGTTACGCTACAGCCTTATTATAAAATTGATTACATAGTTTTTTCCCCTCATCAATCTACACACAATACCCCATAATGACAAAATAAAAACAGGTTTTTAGAATTTTCTGCAAATGAATAATTTAAAAAGAAACATTACATTTACATAAGTATTCACACCCTTTACTTAGTACTTAGTTGAATCACCTTTGGCAGTTTTTACAGCCTCGAGTCTTCTTGGATTTGACGCTACAAGCTTGGCACACCTGTATTTGTGGAGTTTCTCCCATTCTCCTCTGCAGATCCTCTCAAGCTCTGTCAGGTTGGATGGGGAGCGTGGCAGCACATCTATTTTCAGGTCTCTCCAGAGATGTTCAATTGTATTCAAGTCCGGGCTCTGGCTGGGCCACTCAAGGACATTCAGAGACTTCTCCCGAAGCCACTCCTGCATTGTCTTGGCTGTGTGCTGAGAGTTGTTGTCCTGTTCGAAACTGAACCTTTGCCCCAGTCTGAAGTCCTGAGCGCTCTGTAGCAAGTTTTCCTTAAGGATCTCTCTGTACTTTGCTCTGTTCATCTTTCCCTCGATCCTGACTAGTCTCCCAGTCCCTGCTGTTGAAAAACATCCCCAAAACATGATGCTACCACAACCACGCTTCACCGTAGGGATGGTACCAGGTTTCCTCGAGACATGATGCTTGGCATTCAGGCCAAAGAGTTCAATCTTGGTTTCATCAGACCAGATAATCTTGTTTCTATGGTCTGAGAGTCCTTTAGGTGCCTTTTGGAAAACTCTAAACAGGCTGTCATGTGCCTTTTACTGAGGAGTGGCTTCCGTCTAGTCACTCTACCATAAAGGCCTGATTGGTGGAGTGCTGCAGAGATGGTTGTCCTTCTGGAAGGTTTCCCATCTCCACAGATGAACTCTGAAGCTCTGTCAGAATGACCATTGGGTTCTTGGTCACCTCCCTGACTAAGGCACTTCTCCCTTGATTGCTCAGTTAGGAAGATTCTTGTTGGTTCCAAACTTCTTCCATTTAAGAATAATATAGGCCACAGTATTCTTGGAGACCTTCAATGCTACAGACATTGTTTGGTACCCTTCCCCAGATCTGTGCCTCTACACAATCCTGTCTCTGAGCTCCACAGACAATTCCTTCAACCTCATGGCTTGGTTTTTGCTCTGACATGCACTGTCAACTGTGGGACCTTATATAGACAGGTATGTGCCTTTCCAAATCATGTCCAATCAATTGAATTTATCACAGGTTGACTCCAATCAAGTTGTAGAAACATCTTAAGGATGATCAATGGAAACAGGATGCACCTGAGCTTAATTTTGAGTCTCATAGCAAAGGGTCTGAATACTTATGTAAATAAGGTATTTCTGTTTTTCATTATTTATTTGAATACATTTGTAAAATAAAATCTGTTTTTCGCTTCATCATTATGGGGTATTGTGTGTAGATTAATGAGGGATTTAAAAAAAATCAATTTTAGAAAAAGGGTGTAACGTGACAAAATGTGGAAAAGTCAAGGGGTCTGAATACTTTCTGATTGCACTGTATGCCTATGTGTTCTTCTGATGGTAGAATGAAACGGGTTAGTTACATTTAATAACGTGATACTCCCGGAGTTTGGAAGGCGGCACATGTACTTTCCCTTCACAAAGGTGGCGGCCTATTTCTAAACTTTCTTGCAAAGCTAAAATATTAGAATCCTTGATTAATTCTCAGCTAAGATCTTTGTTATCCTTGAAAAGTATTCTAAATGCACACTACACGACAATAAGTATGTGGACACCTGCTCGTCGAACATCTCATTCCAAAACCATTTTCATTAATTTGGAGTTGGTGCCCAATTTACTGCTATAACAGACTCCACTCTTCTGGGAATGCTTTCCACTAGAATTTGGAACATTGCTGCGGGGAATTGCTTCCATTCAGACACAAGAGCATTAGCAAGGTCTGGCAATGATGTTGGGCGATTTGGCCTGGAAATCAGTCAACATTCTAATTCATCCCAAAGGTGTCCGATGGGGTTGAGGTCAGGGCTCTGTGTAGGCCAATCAAGTTCTTCCACACCGATCTCGACAAACCATTTCTGTATGGACCTCACTTTGTGCACAGGGCATTGTCATGCTGAAAGGGCCTTCCTAAAGGGCCTTCCTCAAACTGTTGCCACAAAGTTGGAAGCACAGATTTTTGTAGAATGCCATTGTATGACATATCATTAAGATTTCCCTTCACTTGAACTAAGGGGCCTAGTTGGAACCATGAAAAATAGCTCCAGACCGTTATTCGTCCTCATCCAAACTTTACAGTTGGCACTATGCATTGGGGTAGGTAGCGTTCTCCTGGCTTCCTCCAAACCCAGATTCGTCCTTCGGACTTCCAGATGGTGAAGCGTGATTCATCACTCCAGAGAACACGTTTCCACTGCTCCAGAATCCAATGGCGTCGAGCTTTACACCACTTCAGCCGACTCTTGGCATTGCGCATGGTGATCGTAGGCTTGTGTACAGTGCCTGGCCATGGAAACCCATTTCATGAAACTCCCGATGAACAGTTCTTGTGCTGACGTTGTTTCCAGAGGCAGTTTGGAACTCAATAGTGAGTGTTGGAACTGTATGTTGTCGACACTACGTGCTTCAGCACTCGCCGATCCCATTCTGTGAGCTTGTTGCTCTTTAGTAAGGCCATTCTACTGCAAATGTTTGAGCATGGAGATTGCATGGCTGCATGCTCAATTTTATACAGCTGTCAGCAACGGTGTGTCTGAAATAGTCCAATCCACTAATTTGAAGGGTTGTCCACATACTTTTTTATATACAGTATAGTGTTCATCATTCAGGTTTTTGATCAGGTCATAGCACTATCTCTGTTTCACCCCTAGGTATAAATGATGTGGTTACCTGCATGGATAAAAATCAACATTGTTCTGCCCTCTTCATTGACCTGTCAAAGGCTTTCGATACTGTTGATCACTCATTGCTAATTCAGAGGCTTTCCTTAATTGGCCTAGACCAGGTTGCATGTAACTGGTTTAAAAATTGCTTGACAGATAGAACTCAATGTATATCTACTGATGGTGTTAAATCAAGTTTCCTTACAGAAGGTGTCCCGCAGTGGTCGATTCTGGGTCCTGTGCTTTTTACTGTCAACATTAACTATCGACTATTGAAAAAAAATGTGACCTAAACTTGTATGCCGATGATACTGTTGTGTATGCTATTGCCCCCCCCCCCCCCCCGGTTGAAAAGGCTCTATCTATACTACAGTCTTCCTTCATTGTGTTATAGAAAAACTTTATTGACCAGAAATTAGTACTGAATAATGGTCAAACTAAATATATGTTGTTCTCTAGAGCGCATAAAATTAAGTCTGATGATTTATGCATGTGCACTTTGGATGGTGTCTATATTGATCGTGTCCGTGCTTACAAATATCTGGGCATCTGGATTGATGAAAAGCTGTCTATTAAAAAGCATATTGATGAGTTAAGAAGTTGAGAATAAAAATGGGCTTCTTCTATAGAAATAGGTCTTGCCTCTCGCTAAATAGTAGAAAGCAGATTATTCAGTCAATGTTCCTATCGGCCCTACACTATGGCAACATCATCTGTATGAATGCAGCTGCCACTTCATTAAAGCCATTAGATGCAATTTATCATTACGCACTGTACTTTATTACGGGCAACAATTTTAGTACTCATCACTGCATTCTCTACCAGAAAGTTGGTTGTCCCTCTGTGATGTCATCCCTGCATTCTCTACCAGAAAGTTGGTTGTCCCTCTGTGATGTCATCCCTGCATTCTCTACCAGAAAGTTGGTTGTCCCTCTGTGATGTCATCCCTGCATTCTCTACCAGAAAGTTGGTTGTCCCTCTGATGTCATCCCTGCATTCTCTACCAGAAAGTTGGTTGTCCCTCTGTGATGTCATCCCTGCATTCTCTACCAGAAAGTTGGTTGGCCCCCTTTGACTTTAATGACACGTTTAAAGTTGACAAACAAGTTAATGAAGGTCTAAAGAATTGATAAAGAAGTGACATTGTAGAAGTAAATGCAACATACATAATATCAGTGAATACTCATTTGAATATTTATAGAAAGACAGTAGTGCTACAGTACGGTATGTGGACCATGGTATACTCTTCTCTATATCACTCCCTTGACTGCCCGTGAAGTGTTGGCCATAGTGGGTCAACAACATGGTTACATTCATTGAACTGTTGTTGAGAAAACCATTCACCACAACCATATTTGCATTCAATATGTAAATATATACTGTGTGCTGAGGTGTATTCATGTGTGTAATAAAGCCCTTTTGTGGGGAAAAAGTCATTCTGATTGGCTGGGCCTGGCTCCCCATTGCACACCTGTCCAGTCATGTGAAATCCATAGATTAGTGCCAAATGAATCTTTTTCCTTATATGAACTGTAGCTCAATAAAATATTTGAAATTGTTGCATTCATTGTTTTGTTCAGTATACATTATTAAAGTTGGAGGTCAGCACTGAGGCCTGTGACGAATATATAACAGGAAGGCGGAGTGGCTGCACCACAGTACTTGCAATGACTTTGTCACATATTTTAGTGTTTGTCGAGTCCAGGGGTTTCCAAACTTTTCTGTTTCGTGACCAAGCAATTAAGGTTTCTTTTGAGTCACAACCCACCATAAGGTTTGAGCAGTGAAAAAAACATACAATAACCAAAGAATAAGCAAAAAATGTATTAATAATAAATTATACTGTCTTCCTCAAACCAAAACCAGTTTCCCAAGAACTTGAGTCAAGATCCCTGAGTATGATTTTCACAAGAGGTATATGGCCTTTGACAGTTCAGGCCGAGTGTTGGGTTCAGATCTAGATCCTATTGACATCTTGCCAAGCCTTGCCAAATGTACGCTTTTGATTACCATCAGTGCAGTCTACTGTCTGTTTGCCTGCTGTCTAGTCTGAACAGCCTAAAGACTGTACATAGAAGTAGACTGCTGGCATTGTATTCCTGACTGTTTAGTTAGCATGTCCCTATCATCAGGTAGTAGTTTCTATTTTCTATAGTCTCCTGGACGGTTGAAGGTTAACTTGTTAACGATACATGGTGTGAACTATTCAGGGATGAGTCATAAAGTTCCATGTTAGCTAGACAAAGCGCTTTGGAAACTCACCTCTGATCAATATTCACTGACTGTGCATATCACCAAACAAACAAACAAAGTTTCATAACATAATTATGTAAAACCATGAGGAAAGACTTACAGATGAAGGAAGTAAACAGACAATAGTACGATCACTGATCAATGTCACTTCAGGTAAGCAACAAGCAAGTGCAGGCAGGTCACTCTTTCCTGGCTCTGAAGTGTCTGAGGACAGATACAGTCTGTGGAGTTTTATACCAACTGATGCAACCAACCAACTGATACAACCAATGCTAGGTGATTACTGTAGAGTAGGTTGTAATCAGGTACAGTCATTCAACCTAAAACAAAACAGCAGTGGTTGAAAGTACCCAACTGTCATACTTGAGTGAAAGAAAATATACCTTAAGAGAAAATGACTCAAGTAAAAGTGAAAGTCACCTAGATAAATACTACTTGAGTAAAAATCTACAATTATTTTGTTTTAAATATACTTTAGTATAAAAGTACATGTAATTGCAAAAAATACTTAAGTATCAAAAGTAAAAGTAAAAATAATTCCTTATGTTAAGCAAACCAGACGGCATGTGTTTTTAAAATATATTTTTTACGGATAGCCAGGGGCACACTCCAACACTAAGACATATTTTACAAACGTAGCATTTGTTTTTAGTGAGTCCACAAGATCAGAGACAGTAGAGATGACCATTGATGTTCTCTTGATAAGTGTGTGAATTGGACCATTTTCCTGTCCTGCCAACCTTTCAGAATCTAATGAGTACATTTTGGTGTCAGGGAAAATGTATGGAGTAAAGAGTAAATTATTTTCTTTAGGAATGTATTGAAGTAAAAGTTGTAAAAAATATATAAATAGTAAAGTAAAGTACAGATACCCTTAAAAAACTACTTATGTAGTACTTTAAAGTATTTTTACTTAAGTACTTTACACCACTGCAAAACAGTAGTTTAACTTTCATGTATGTAATCAGTCACAGATCAGTGCTCATCTGGAGCTGAGGTTTGCATCCCTAAGAGCTCATGTATAAGTAAAGGCCAATGTCAAACATGACATTGAGACCTACAGACAGTGCTGAAACAGATTGAAATAGCATTGCTTCATAACAGAGTGTGCTGGAATAGAACCAATAGAACGTATGGATAAGTTGAAGAAGCATTGCTGGCAATCAACGCTTGACACAGTTAGACACATGAATCCAAACAAACACTATCTAGTTTGAAAGACAATTAAAGTAATGCCTACATTGCTTTGTTACAGTTAAAATACCTACTGTCTGCTTAATGAAAACACCCATTCATTCCTATGCCCAGCCATTTGACATTAGATTGATTTCATTACATTCAGTCATTATAACAGCTACGAACAACAGGAGCAAATCTGGTTGCTTAACAATGCTTAGCATGTTTTCCTACCAGAGCTGTGGAATGGAGACCGACCAGGCCTGTGTTCGATGGGTGTGTTGTCCCTCTCTCGCTCTTCTCTCAGATGACTTTAGGTGGGTAGCTACAGTAGTTGTGCTTCGGTACACAGGTGGGTGAAGTGTTGTTGTCAGTGCTAGCAGTTGTGCTCTTCGGACTCCAAAAACAAACAAAAAAAATGCTTGCCCATACACACCAAGGTGCTGCTCCAGCAGTGGGTATTTTATGCTGTCAGCTTCCTTGTCCTATCCTTATCTCTCTCCAATTGGCTACCAGGGTAAGTTCATGCTAGTTAGTAATTTGGATTCGGGTGACGGAGTGAATAACAGCACACACCTGTCATAGCTTTTACTTTCACTCTGTTTTTTTTCTCTCTCTCTCTCTCTCTCTCTCTCTCTCTCTCTCTCTCTCTCTCTCTCTCTCTCTCTCTCTCTCTTTCTCTCAAAACTAACCTTGTGGGGACACACAATTCAGTTCCATTCAAAATAAAAAAAAATCTAATTCTAACCTTAACCCTAGACCCCCTGGAAATAACATTTGACCATGTGGGTGTTCACTTAAAATTACACAACAACTAGGTTCCAGTTTAACAACATTTACTCGACCATATTTACACAGTACATGGTTGCCATTGCACTCAGGTCAGGTCCATCAACAGTGAAATTACCACGCAGGTGTACTAATAACAGAGTGATAGCACCGTAATAACAGAAATATAGGGATGTCCCCAGTTGGGGGATATAGGGATGTCCCCACAAAATGTCCCTACACACACACACACACACCATACTTGCAAGCATTTAAAGTTAAACAGCCATTTAAAGTTGTCGATTTACTTGCATGTGACAGAAAGCTAAATTGTAGCTGGTCCCGTCAGATAACATGGCACACGTTAGCCCTTTTCTAACCTCACCAGGTGGCAGTGATTACATCCTGGCACAACTTCTGCAGCCAATTAAAATCGTAGATGTAGTTGGACATGTTCCAACACTGGTCAAATTGCTCTCTGTGTAAAGTGCCTAGTTCATGTAATTGTCACAGATTATGGCACGGGTTCGAATCTCACATGAGTCCCCCCCCTTTGACATTTAGATTTACATGTATCCTATTAGGTTAGTGTGTTGAAAAGGGATGTAGCCTACAGCCAACAGCTTACAAATGAAAAAGGACTTACATTTCAGCCTTGCACACAAACACACTGCTATTGCCTAATAATCATACTGCATAGGCTATGTTACATGGACATGTCCAACTAAATATTTTATATGCATTTTTATAATCATCTGCTTTGTCACATATGTGTTATTTCACTCGAGATGTGCAGTAGAAATAGTCTGCACTCTCGTTATCATCCTACAGATGGCAGTATTGCAGCTTGAATCGACAGTCTTAATATAGGAAGACACTTGGCTGTCATTAATATATTCTTATGTAGGTTATACTTACAATGTTTTATAGTTTATGCAATATTATAATAACCCACTTTGTCACATGCGTTTTGAATCGAGAATCAAAGACCGACATTGAACAGTTTTTTCCTCAACAGAAAAGCTTGATGCGAGGTGGGCTCGTGTCCATGGTTAAAAAACAGTATCAATTACAATGCAACCGCTTTAGCAGTGTGTGGCGCCCAGAGGGGATGAGGATTGTTATAGCCTACATGACTGCTGTTTGACAAATACATAATTCTCTACGTTTTTTTATTTTTTTTTACAATGTGTGATAAACTTTCTTGTAAGGACCTCATTTATCTTTTTTTCCCCATAGAAACTCATTGATGTGTTTGAAAAAGATTTTGCCATATGCAAAAACTTGAAAATGTTGTCTAACGTTAATAGGTTGTAGCCTAGTCAAGGATGCATCAATGCAATACTGCCAAACAACATTTTGTTACAGACCAACTGAACAAGTAAACCTTGAGTTTGTAGATTTAAAAATGCCATTGGTTGGTGGTTCGAAAATCGAAGATGTGCCAGGATGTAATCACTGCCA
This sequence comes from Salvelinus namaycush, assembly GCF_016432855.1. Classification (NCBI taxonomy): domain Eukaryota; kingdom Metazoa; phylum Chordata; class Actinopteri; order Salmoniformes; family Salmonidae; genus Salvelinus; species Salvelinus namaycush. The sequence goes on from NC_052315.1 coordinate 36,751,932, forward strand.
CCAGGTAAGGTTAGCATAGGGCTATGTTATCTGATGGGATCAGCTACAATTTATCCTTTGGTCAAATGCAAGTAAATCAACTATTTTCATTGACTGATATGTATATGATTGCATGAGAACCTGTATAACTTTAAATGGGTGCTTATGTTAGCAAGTATGGCCCCAGAATGTCTCCAGGTGGTATGAAGTTCACAATGACTCAACGCTGATGATTTTTCTACTGTCAGAACCTTTGGCAAAATATATCTGACTGCAACCTTTCGAAGCTAACTGCAAGAACAATGGCCAACATGTTCCTTTTGTATTATAGATGTTTTTTATTTATTGTCCTTCCCCATAATTGTATTTCATTCTACTAATTGTCATCTAGAGAATCGTGTTTCCATATGAATACTTCAACATGATGGCACTGAATCAGTGTAAGCATAGCCTTTGTTACAGTAACATAATTTCCATTGTCTGATGTTCCCTCTGATGAAGAAAGTAAAAAGGACAAACCCCCATCTGTGTGTTTAGGACACTAACCATGTCTCATTCTTAGCGGGAGAGCACTCTGGATGGAGAGGGATGGAAGATGCTTTGACCAATCCAGGTGTGTGCTGTTCAGTGTTGTAGATACTCTGTTATCCTGCCAGAACCAGCTCCTTGAAGGTGACACATTGCTGTGCTCAGAGCCTCTGCCTATTTGTTTACACTTCAACATAGTTGCCTCTTCTGTCTGACACACAGACACCAGCTGAGTGACACATGAGCATAGTGAGATGAGAGTTCAATATCATCTGATGCTGGCTGGTTGCCTTTGTTAGAGCTGATGTGTGGCATGTGGAGAGCTTCTACTGCTGCTCCTACCGTTTGTTTCACTTTGTCTTACCCATGGAAACATCAGTAGCTGATGGAATGGATAGTCTGTATTACTGTGTTATTCAAAGATACTGTTATCCTCTATTTAAATCCACCAAAATCTATTGCCCGGGCAACCTAATGATCCAACAGAACATGAAATTAATATTTTATATATCTTACTTTGATCTCTGGAAACATAGTTTTAAGAACCAGCAGTAAATACAATCAGAAAAGTGTGTAAAGATAATTGGATATGTCACATGCAGACCTTTAAGCGTGTCACCCTTTTTACTTGCAGTAGTCATCTTTTGACAATGATCAGAAGAAGTACAAATAGTCTATTTCTGCTTGCCGCCAATTAGGGTTTTGACAAATGTAACGTTGCCACTGATCTAAGTTCTAAATATAGCCCATAACACACACAGAACTCATTCTGGCATTCAGCAGAGCACAGATTGGAGCACTAACAGCTTCATGATGTTGATTGAAGATTGAGAAATGTCGGAACTGTCTAATGGGCTCAAGCAAGGAGAAGTCAGAGAGGCAAGTATACGTCAAGTATATTCCAACAAAGCCTATCCAAGTCATGCATGATTCACATGTTTACCTAAACATAGCTATCATTCTCCAACACAACTATTTCCTTATGGTAAGGAAGGGGCAGAACTGTATGTTTTCTGTATTGCCCACGTGGACAGACTACCTGTGATCCCTACCGGCTGAACATGAGTCCTTAGTCCTGGGTGGTGCTGGGTGGATTTCTGCTCTCTGCTGGCCTAGTAACTCTTTGCAGTTCCCTACTACATTTGACTGGGACCAGTTCCCACGGCACTGCTGCCTCAGAGGTAATGAATGAGGAAACCCAGCACTACCATAATGGTCTCTGAGAACCACCTGTCCCCGTCCCTGTCTCCCCAAGCTACTCAGCCTGCTTTGTAAAACCCACCACTCCTGATCCCTAGCCCAAATCCCTAGCTTCCTAATACCTGCATGACTCCCCGACTAGCCCCCAGCCTCTCCCACATCCCCTCTGCTGCCTATTTGTAAGACAGGTGCTATTTGGCTGCTGTTTTGGAGCAGTTTTTCATACTCCTTGTAAAGGGTAAAGTCCCTCCAGGGTGTAATTTGGGACCTAAGTCGCGCTTGGTGCCGTCCCACTGTATATGCCTGACCAGATTAATACGCCCATCAGTGGGGAACTGGAGTCGCATGCAATTCATTACAGCCGATGGCTTGGCCTGCTTTCCCCTCTCTCCCACTCAACTTCTCCCTTTTTTTCCCCTTGCTCTCATCTCGCTTTCACCATTTTTTGCCAAGTCGTGAGGAGAGTCGAGTCTTTGGCAACTCATTTCATGCATCTTTATTCTGCCTTTTCCAGGTGGATGGGTGTCTGTGGATGATACAGAGGTCCATTGGGGGGAAAGGGAGAGAGAAGAGAGACAGAGAAGGTGAGATCAAAGTAATTTATATCAACTCTATGCAGGCTGTGTGAGTTGGCATACAAAAGCAGTGAAAAGTGGAGTGATATACTGTACATTCTACTTCTTTCACTTAATTCTTTCAGATTTTTAAATAGAAACAAAAAATCCTATATAAAAGTTTAGAGTGCTACATTTCAACAGTATTTAATCATATATATCAGGCCTAAGGGGACAATAATTCACGCTAAGGGCCCTCTCTGAAGCCCCTAATAACTCATTCCAGTCAGCGGTTATGGCCATCACTTTGACAGGGGACAAGATAGCTGTCATTCTGGCTAGGCGAGACAGGAGTGCAGGAGTGGGTACAGGAGCTGCCGCCGCTCCGCAACGCTCTAATGAGCACAGAACACATTAAATGGCGTACGTCTATTACAGTCGTCAAATCCCCCCATCCTCCTCTCCTCCTCTGCCTTACCTTGTTCATTAGCTGCTTATCACCCCTGTTGGTGTCATCTGTAATATTTCACATTTTGATTAGCATATGATCCACGGGGGAAAAAGACAAATCATTTTATTAGCGTCAATTACAGCTATAAATGACGATTTATCTGTCTAAATTGTAATTTTACGTGTTCTCCCTCCCAGAAAACAAGAGAGAACAATGGCCTTGTACTGTAATTGCAGTAATGAGCAGCAGTGGCGTAAGTTTAGTTTTAGAAGTGGGGGGGACATAACTTGGCGGGGGGTCTGGGGATCCTCACATTTTTTGGGGCATTTAAAGCTAATTTCCTGCATTTTTTCACAATCTAATGACCCATGGCCCTTCTAGCAGTCTCTATTTAGAACAACAAAAAGTAAGCAAAAATGCTGATAGTCATCAACCTAGGTAAGCGATCATTTTTAAATATGTTTAAGTGATTGATAATACTGAACTAGATCAACGATAATTAAATAATCAATATTGTGTTGCAACTTTAACCAATAGCCTAACAAATTAATAACTCTTACACATATAGTACAAAATGACTTAACTTTTGATTGTCTTTATTATGACATCCTCTATATCAAATTTCAGCCAGCCCGAGTCACCTGGACGCCCGACCCTGACCAGTCTTGTCAATAACTCAACTCTCTCCCCAACCCAATTTCCTTCCCACTTTTTTAAAATATGGAAATGTTTGGAAAACAAAAGTTTTATAAAAACACACATACACCTACACATTAACATACAGAAACAGTACATCCTCCATATCATAGGCCTAATTGTACTGTAGCTCTTTTTACTTGCACACAATAATGCTGGGTCACCCCGTCCTGCCCCTAGGGGTCCATGGCCATTCAGTACCCCAACCCAACACACCCCACTCAGCATTAGGATCTCAGTGAAACATTCATTATTGGTTTCAGGTGTGCTAGGCCAAGGCCAGAGGGACAACGAACAGTACAGCAGACCCCCAGGGACAGGACTGAGCAGCCCAGCAGCTAAGGATTGCCTTAAAACTTCTTCTCAATAGGGGGTGCTGTTTGCACTTTGTAATAATTTCGTTCCCAAATTAAACTGCCTCGTACTCAATTCTTGCTCGTACAATATGCATATTATTATTACTATTGGATAGAAAACACTCTCTAGTTTCTAAAACCGTTTGAATTATATCTGTGAGTAAAACAGAACTCGAGTTGGAGCATTTTTCCTATGAGGATGTGAGAATGCTGAATTCTGCAAGCTGTTCTCAGGTCAGTTTATTAATTTGCCTGTCTTCTATTGGTTGAGATGCACTGCATATGCCTTCCCCTGGATGTCAGCGAATAGGGAGAATTGAAATGGTGTTTCTAGGCAGATCTGAGAGCTTATAAATGGCCTGGTAACGTGGTGTACTCCCTTTGTCCTCTTCGCTCTGACGCAGAAAGGATCTCTGGCTGTCGTGATAGAAAGCTCCCTTTATAGCTCTTAGATATATCCGGCTCTGTTTTTATTTGATATAGGTGTTAAAGACATCATAATGTTGTTATATTAAACCGAGTTATATCAGTTTATATCGGTATATTGCGATTTTCGGATATTTATTTGTACTGCGTTTTAGTGAGTCGGACACGTCTTTGCCACATGGCTAATGTTTACTGCTAATTCCAAAGTTGAAGGCGACAATCTACAACCAAGCAACGATTCTTTTGGACTAAGGACACCTTGCCCAAGATTCTGATGGGAGTTCATCAAAAAGTAAGAACTATATATGATGTTAATTCGTTGTTCTGTTGAAAAATGTAGAACTCATATTCTGCCATTAATCTAGGTGCGGTCTCGCTTTAACGCACGCTGTATGTTGTAGTAACGTTAATTTTAAAAATCTAACACAGCGATTGCATTAAGAACTAATGTATCTTTCATTTGCTGTCCAACCTGTATTTTTTAGTCAAGTTTATGATTAGTTATCGATTAGAATAGGTGCCTCTCCCAAGATTTCTCCCGACATTTTGTTTGCATTTTGGCTACTATTCATATTGTATAACCACGATTTGTGCTGCTAAATATGCACATTTTCGAACAAACTCTATATGTATTGTGTAATATGATGTTATAGGACTGTCATCTGAAGAAGTTTGAGAAGGTTAGTGAAAAAATGTATATCTTTTGCTGGTTTATACGTTATCGCTATTTTTGGCTTGAATCAATGCTGTTGTGTGGTTGGCTATTGTAGTAAGCTAATATAATGCTATATTGTGTTTTCGCTGTAAAACACTTAAAAATCGGAAATATTGGCTGGATTCACAAGATCTTTGTCTTTCATTTGCTGTACGCTGTGTATTTTTCAGAAATGTTTTATGATGAGTATTTAGGTAATTCACGTTGCTCTCTGTAGTTATTCTAGTCGCTTTGGTGAGAGTTGTGATGGTGGCTGCAGTGGTAAACTATGATTTATACCTGAAATATGCACATTTTTCTAACAAAACATATGCTATACAATAAATATGTTATCAGACTGTCATCTGATGAAGTTGTTTCTTGGTTAGTGGCTATTTATATCTTTATTTGGTCGAATTTGTGATAGCTACCTATGCAGGAAAAAAATGGTGGAGTAAAAAAAGTTGTGTCTTTTGCTAACGTGGTTAGCTAATAGATTTACATATTGTGTCTTCCCTGTAAAACATTTTAAAAATCAGAAATGATGGCTGGATTCACAAGATGTGTATCTTTCATCTGGTGTCTTGGACTTGTGATTTAATGATATTTAGATGCTAGTATTTACTTGTGACGCTATGCTAGGCTATGCTAGTCAGCTTTTTTACTGATGGGGGTGCTCCCGGATCCGGGATTGGGAGGAAGTAGAAGTTAATAAGTATCTCCCCTGACATGGGCATGTTTTAACCTGTTTGGGGTGCAGCCCAACACCGGTACACTTATGACAACATCCAGCTCAAGTGCAGGGCGCGAAATTCAAAAGATTTTTTTTTTTTAAATATTTAACTTTCACACATTAACAAGTCCAATACAGCATATGAAAGGTACACATCTTGTGAATCAAGCCAACATGTCCGATTTTTAAAATGTTTTACAGGGAAGACACAATATGTAAATCTATTAGCTAACCACGTTAGCAAAAGACACCACTTTTCTTACTCCATCAGTTTTTTACTCCATCAGTAGCTATCACAAATTCGACTAAATAAAGATATAAATAGCCACTAACCAAGAAACAACTTCATCAGATGACAGTCTGATAACATATTTATTGTATAGCATATGTTTTGTTAGAAAAATGTGCATATTTCAGGTATAAATCATAGTTTACATTGCAGCTACAGTCAGAAATTGCACCGAAAGCAGACAGAAAAATTACAGACACCAACGCCAAATAACTAAATACTCATCATAAAACATTTCTGAAAAATACATAGTGTACAGCAATTGAAAGACAGGCATCTTGTGATTCCAGATAATATTTCAGATTCATCAAGTGTTTTACAGCGAAAACACAATATAGCGTTATATTAGCGTAGCCACAATAGCCAGAAACACTTGGGCGCCTACGACCAGTTCACATGCACGACAGATATTAGAAATAGCATCATAAAATGTTTCTTACTTTTGGTGATCTTCCGTCAGAATGTTGGACAAGGTGTCCTTTGTCCAGAACAGTCGTTGTTTGGATCTGGAACGGCAAATTTCCCTCTTGATTTAGCATGGGCACTTGCCAAGTGGCACGGATCTCTCCAACGTCAACAAAGTCAGAGAACGGAACACGGCAAAACTCCCGAAAAAATTTCAATAATCTGATTAAACTATATTGAAAAAACATACTTTACGATGATATGGTCACATGTATCAAATAAAATCTAAACCGGAGATGTTAGTCGTCCATAACGACAGCTAAACAGAAGGCAAATCCATGTCCCCTTTCGCGCGCTCCAGAAACAGGAAATGGGCGGTCACGTCATACAAAGAGCTTTAATTCCACCTCAGACCAAGATAAACACGAAATTTCTTCTCTCACCGCCTCTTGACAACCAGGGGAAGGTGTATGAAGTGTACGTAGACTCTTACGTATCATGCCCATGTATAGGCAGGAAGTTGAACAGAGCATCGATTTCTGACATTCCACTTCCTGGTCAGGAAATGTGCTGCAGAATGAGTTCTGTTTCACTCAGAGAAATAATTCAAACGGTTTTAGAAACTAGAGAGTGTTTTCTATCCAATAGTAATAATAATATGCATATTGTACGAGCAAGAATTACGAGGCCGTTTGAAATGGGCACGATTTAACTGGCTACTCAATACTGCCCCTTGCAGCCATAAGAAGTTAAATACAGACTCCTTTTGTCGTACAGTCATCAATATAAGGCATCCAGACCTTATGAAAGTTGCACAGTGTGCCCTTAATCTTGTAATAAATCACATTTCTGCCATCCATTGTGAGAGGATAACCAACCTTGGCAATGCATTTCTTAGCTGTATAAATGCCAGGTTACACAGTTTCTTCTGATAACATTCTCCAGTATCAACATTTCCAAGCAAACAAAAACAGGGAGAAGGGAGAATCTGTAGACATGCTGAGATAAAAGAACATAGTCTTTGCCAGAATTCAGCCAGTCTTCACAAGACCCATATATATGAATATATGATGTCCCCTTTTGTGTTTTAAACCTCCAGCAGAAGAATACCATTTCTGAGTGCATTATATTCAGTTTCACTGGCATATGGTAGGTTCTATGGATGGTATTAAACTGCAGAAATGTATGTCTGAGATGATATGAACATGACTGGGCATTCTAACATATCTGTATCCATTCATCATCATCAATAGCGTCTCCCAAATCTTTCTCACATTTTTGTTTTACATGTTTTGTTTCACTGGGAAAAGCATACCCACAACAGCTGTTAGATACTACTACCTGACAGATAGCTAGCTAGAGGCTAGTTTTGGTCAATTTCTTCAACAGATGATCAGGTCTATATAATTATCAAACGTATATATTGGTAGTAGAAAGGAAACACAGACTCTTTGTTTAAGTATTACAATTCTCCTTTAGTAATACAATTGTAGGCAGACGTTGGTACAGAGTACAGCATATGATAGCTCTCCCCAGGTTCTGCAAAATGTCTAAGACATCCTGTAACTTATATAGCCTCTCCCAGTCCTCCTTGCGTGAGTTTCCCTGGCAACAACATTTTAATACATCTAACCTCCCCCTGACAGCAGCATCCATCTTGTCAGCAATTGCTTGGCTGCAGGTAGCCTAGTGGTTTAGTGGTTAGAGTGTTGAACTAGTAACCGAAAGGTTGCAAGATCAAATCCCCAAGCTGACAAAATAAAAATCTCTCATTCTGCCCCTGAACAAGGCAGTTAACCCACTGTTCCTAAGCCATCATTGAAAAGAAAAATGTGTTCTTAACCTGTTTGGGCTGCAGGGGCAGTATTGAGTAGCCGGATAAAATGTGCCCATTTCAAACGACCTCGTACTCAATTCTTGCTCGTACAATATGCATATTATTATTACTATTGGATAGAAAACACTCTCTAGTTTCTAAAACCGTTTGAATTATATCTGTGAGTAAAACAGAACTCATTTTGCAGCAATCTTCCTGACCAGGAAGTGGAAAATCTGAAATCGATGCTCTGTTCTAGGGCCTGCCTATAAATGTCCTTGATATATATCAGTATACATGCACTTCATACGTCTTCCACTAGATGTCGACAGGCAGTGAGAGAAGAAATGGAGTGTGTAACTTGATCTGGGGTCGAATAAAAGCTCTTTGTATGACGTGTCACCAGTTTCCTGTTTTCTGGAGAGCGCGTGAAGGGACCTGGTTTTGCCTTCTGTACAGCTGTCGTTATAGACGACTAATATCTCCGGCTTTGATTTTATTTGATACATGTGACAATATCATCGTAAAGTATGTTTTTTCAATATAGTTTTATTAGATTATTGAATTTTTTTCGGGACGTTAGGCGTGTTGCTTTGTCTGCGTATGTTCAGGAAGGAGAGCTTCGCGCCACTTTGCTAGCTTTCCGTGCTAATTGACTGGAGAAGAGGACATTCTAAATCCAAACAACGATTGTTCTGGACAAAGGACCCCTTGTACAACATTCTGATGGAAGATCAGCAAAAGTAGGACCCATTTTATGATGTTATTTCATATATCTGTCGTACATGTGAACTAGTAGTTTGCGGCCAGGTTTTGGGCACGCTCTCGCCATAACGTAAACTGCATATCGTAATGAAGTTATTTTTAGAATTCTAACACGGCGATTGCATTAAGAACTAGTGTATCTATCATTCCCTATACAACATGTATTTTTTAGTTATGTTTATGAATAGTTATTTGGTCAGAATATGTGAGTGTCAGAAAAATATCCGGACGTTGTGGGAAAAAGATGCTACGTTAGGACAATGTATAACCACTGATTTCAGCTCTAAATATGCACATTTTCGAACAAAACATAAGTGTATGTATAACCTGATGTTATAGGACTGTCATCTGTTGAAGCTTATCAAGGTTAGTCAAAAATTATATATCTTTTGCTGGTTTGTTATGATCGCTAACTTTTGCTGCTGGGGAATGGCTTGTGTTTCTGGCTATTGTGGTAAGCTAATATAATGCTATATTGTGTTTTCGCTGTAAAACACTTAAAAAATCGGAAATATTGGCTGGAATCACAAGATGCCTGTCTTTCATTTGCTGTACACCATGTATTTTTCAGAAATGTTTTATGATGAGTATTTAGGTATTTGACGTTGGTGTCTGTAATTACTCTGGCTGCTTCGGTGACATTTCTGACGGTAGCTGTGATGGTAGCTGCAATGTAAAACTGATTTATGTCTCAAATATGCACATTTTTCGAACAAAACATAGATTTATTGAATAACATGTTATAAGACTGTCATCTGATGAAGTTGATTCTTGGTTAGTTTGGTTGGTTCTTGGTTAGTTAGGTTGGTTTTGTGCATGCTACCTGTGCTGTGAAAAATGTCTGTCCTTTTTTGTATTTGGTGGTGAGCTAACATAAATATACGTGGTGTTTTCGCTGTAAAACATTTTAAAAATCGGACATGTTGGCTGCATTCACAAGATGTTTATCTTTCAAATGCTGTATTGGACTTGTTAATGTGTGAAAGTTAAATATTTCTAAAAAATATATTTTGAATTTCGCGCCCTGCACTTGAGCTGGCTGTTGTCATATTGTGCCCGGCTTCGGGCTTGCAGCCAGAAGAAGTTTTAACTGACCTGCCTAGTTAAATAAAGGTACATTTAAAAAAAAGCTCACAGTGGGTTTGACCAAAACTTGACCTTTCATCACAAGTATAGCGTCATAGCAAGTCCAAGCATCTTCTGACAGGTGACTGTTTACATCAGGCCTGCTGCAGCCTTGTATTCTCAGAACCTCAGATGGCCAGGTGGGGTCCAGACAGGAGGAGTATGAACGTAGGCGGTGTCTGCCTTCTGATAGTGTCTGAAGGGCACAACACTCAAAACAAAAGAGGAGGAGACCTTACAGTTTATCATAACACAATTTAATAACCCTTTAAAAGGTACAAGGCCTTGGTTTAACCCCTTCACTAGCTAGAGCTGAACTGGCTGTGGTAGATACTAGCTAGCTAACTATCTGCTTGTAGTTTATTCACTTCAGTCGAGAGGGAATGAAGCATTATCTAACGTAACATGTCAGTTACACTACTAGCTCTGGGAATAATACTTTTTTTTCTGTCAAACAGCAATTATCTTGCCCGCTAGATCAGTTAACTAAAGCTTAGCCAGTTTCCTCTCTGCTTGCTTTTACAACTAAGAGAAAAAGTTCAACACACACAGACAGCAGCAGCCTCTCTTCATCTCCCATGCTGGTTCTATACTCCAGCCTGTCCGCACGCTGTGTGGTCCGTGGGGTCCTAAATCCAGCCTGCTGAAGCCGGAAAACAGTCTACCCAACTGCTCTGAGGCATCAGCATGGTCCTAAAGCACACTGCTGCTGTGTTTTGTTTCACATTACAATGATATAAAAAAAAGTCATTTCAGAATGTGGGGGGTCATGTCCTCCCCGTCCCAAATGAAAGTTGCGCCCCTGATGAGCAGCACAAGAGAAGAGTGATTTTTTCAGAATGCTTTCCCTTTCTTTGGTGAATAGTGAGCTGGTATATTTGTTGAATGTATAACTGGACGACCGGATAAAGAAGAGTGTAAGAACAGTGTGTGTGTATCTGTGTGTGTGTGTGTGTGCATGTTTGTGTGTGTGTATTTATGTTGTTTATGATGATGACAGGTCAGGTCGCTGTATTGAAAGTACCAATGATTTTAAATTAGTTTAGGTTGGCAGACTGGTACCTGGAATGTGAGAGTGTGAATCACTTAAACACCCACAGGTGACGCTGTTGTGTCACAAACAGCAGTGGATTTCTGAAAACATGGAGGATCCAAGGAAGAGAAACACAGAAGCATCCGAAATGCCAATAAATAAGTGATGACGCCACTGAATGCTTCTAGTCATACATGCATTCAAGAACTGTACCCTAGGACGCTCTATTCATGTGACATAATGTATAAGTAACACATGAGGTTGGAGGGAATGGGCTCGTGGTAATGGCTGGTGCGGAAAAAGTGGAATGGTATCAGATACATCAAACACATGGTGAATTGCCATACCATTCACTCTGTTCCAACCATTTATTTGAGGCGTCCTCCCCTCAGCAGCCTCCACTGATAAGTAGTGATGATACAGTAAGTACAGTCTGGTACTCACTGTGTATCTAAGTCATGTACTGTGATGATACAGTAAGTACAGTCTGGTACTCACTGTGTATCTAAGTCATGTACTATGTAAATGCATCTGATTTTGCTTAATGACAGAGATAGAAATGAAAAGGAGAGATAAAGAGAGAGTAAGGAAAAGGAGTGATAGACGAGAGACGAGAGAGCGAGAGAGCGAGAGAGCGAGAGAGAGAGAGAGCGAAAGAGACAGAGTCCTAGGCCATACGACAAACGTTTTGTTGGCTTTTGTTTTGTCTGATTCCACTGCTGCTCTATATTCATGATCGTAAATTACTGATCAAGAACTCTATCTCACAGCAGATGTCAATGCTCTCCCAGTGATACCTCTCTCTCTCTCTTTTGGATGAAATTGGTACTGTACAGAACGTGGAAGAAAAGAAGCAGAAGAAAAACCAAATCGAGAAGGAGAGAGACAAGGGTTTGGATGAGAGGAACAATTACCATGGGTGAGTCAGGTGTTGTAAGTAATTATGTGTGTTGATCGTGACAGGGAGGCTGTTGAGAGCAGTAATGGGATCCCTGCTGCTTAATGGACATGTCACTGGTCTGTGAAGAGCTGGCAGAGACTGATTACCTGATGACCAGGGGCTGCCCACTTGCATGTTGGTGTGTGTGTCTGTGTATGGCATTGTGCCTGGGTAAATGTGTGCTAGCTCAACCGATACGTTGTCTGAGGATACACATACTGTACCATATCTCTCAATATATGCATCTGAAAATGACTAGATATATGGAGTACATAAAGAAGGTTCCTTGGGCCAATACAATACCGCTCTCTTCGAACAGTACTGAGAGACATGTCCTTTTGACTTCCTGGAAGAGAATACAGATGAATCTGTAGATAACCTAGACAGTGCTCTCCAGTGTGAAAGACATGTAGCCTATATATCAACTTTTGCTACCGTAAAAGTCCCTGGTCTGACAGGTGCTGCTGGAGTCTCTATTCATAGGTGAATTGTGAAGCAAGTTGCTAGGTTGCAAGTTGCCACAATCAAACATAAAAATGATGTGCATAATCTTGGCTTTGAAGGATGCTGAGAGACTGCCGTAGACCGTTATACGTACTGCCAATGGCAGTCCTGACTGACTGACTGAGAATATATTCTCTCCTCGGGTTTCTGTTTTTCATAAATCACTGTCAGATGGTTGTGGAATGGCTTTCTACCCCTGTAGATTACCATAACAATGATGATCTGGCAGCAAAACATTGCTTTTCCCCAAGACCCGATTTGCTAAAAGGTTGTTTTGCAAATGCCAGAACAACATCTAACAACATATTTAATTAATTTCAGTTTTGATTAAGTGTTTATCTACAGATACAAATGAACTGGAGTTGAAGATAGCAGATTATGCAGCTCTATTAGCTCTACTGTTCTGTATTGCTACTCATCAATAACTAGCATAGTTGACACCAATAGCTTCAGTATGGAATTGTGCCATACCAATTCCACAACATTGAAGCCATATCGTTTGGAGTCATTGGTGTGTCCTGTTTCTCTCTTACATGCTGACCACACCACTCGCGTTGCGTGTGTGAACATTGCAAAATAAATGTACACATACATGCTATTCAATAATTTCATCTAAACTGCTTGCGAGCGTTTGCATAGCCAGGCACTGAAATAGAACTTGGTTCTATTTTTGACACGTGATGCGCTGCAAGTCCCACCTCTCCCATTTCCTCAGTGTTTTTTAGGAATATATACCCACATGGGTGATTGAAAGATGAATTGAGGTCCACACTCCATTCCAGTTTGTGGTGGTAATGCACCTTAAAGTTGGTTGCCAACTGACATATAAAGTCCACAGAAGAAGAAGACTACTACTGAAGGAGGAAAGATTACTAGAAACTATTAGTTTCCTCTTTTATCTGTGGATTAAATGTTGAAGTAGAGAACACATGATTTTGTGTGACTCAAAATGGATAAAAATTCTACAAGATCCAGAAAAAAGGACCTTGTGCATTTCTTGGTGAATAACAAGCCAATGTTTATATCACATGAAAAAAATAGCTAGCAACAGCTAAATGTCCATTCATGTGTTTCGACCTGTCCCCAAATAAATATAGTTGGTTCAGAGTTTGTTTTGATATTTCAACCTGCATGTCTTGGATCGCGTCTGGTGTGGATGTACAAAATCCACATGCGTGCGAAGGCGCACGATCATTTCCAAAGGTATCACTTCCCAGAGGGATCTAGACTGGATCCAGACATTGAATGCCGTTCTTAAGGGAGGGGGATAGATGGAGCGGACACATCCTTCACTATCTCACTCCTCTCGGTCTTCTCCATTCACCCTTTCTTTGTGAACAGCGAAAAGACTGACATAGATTATTAGAGTTAATCCGAGTAGAATGAGGAAAAGTGCTGAGGTGAGACAGCAGAAATTACCTCTCACTTGATCCTGCCTGCTCTGCCCTCCCTCTCTCAGGCTCCTTTGTATTCCTCCTGCACTGGGTGATAGAGAAAGAGGGAGGGAGGGAGGGAGGGAGGGAGGGAGGGAGGGAGGGAGGGAGGGAGGAAGGAAGGAAGGAAGGAGGGAGGGAGGGAGGGAGGGAGGGAGGGAGGGAGGGAGGGAGGGAGGGAGGGAGGGAGGGAGGGAGGGAGGGAGGGGAGGAGGGAAGACAGTGGAGTAGGGGTAAGCACAAGTCTCCGTGACAGAGAGAACATTTCAATTTCAAATTACATTATCTTCCTCATAAAAATCCAGCACCATAACTTTCATCATTGATTTTGTCCCAATTTAGCAAATGAGTACACACTTAGAAAAAAGGGTTCCAAAAGGGTTCTTCGGCTGCCCCCATAGGACAACCCTTTTTGGCTCCAGGAAGAACACCTCTGTGGAAAGAGTTTTACATGGAACCCAAAAGGGTTCTACCTGGAACCAAAAAGGGTTATTCAAAGGGTTTTTCTATGGGGACAGACGAAGTACCCTTTTAGGTCCTAAATAGTACCTTTTTAGGACTACAGTTGCAGTTGAGAGTTCTCATTCCATGACTTAAAAGGCGTACATGAATTTGAGCTGTGTGTGTATGCATACTTTAGAGTGTGTGTCTGGCTGGATGTCCATACCGATGTTAGGTGTTTCATGGGGTTGAAAATGAACCAAACTTTTGTGAGGGTGGGAATGGAGGGAGCAGAAGGGAGTGGAGGGAAGTGGATGGCCAGTTTACGAGGGATGACAGGTAAAGGATAATTGAGCCTGTACCAGTGGAGCCTGTCTTTGAGCAGATCCCCCTAACTAGAGGACCAGTGCAAGGGGGAGCCAGCCAGCCAGTCAACTTACACTCACACTCTTACAGGAAACACATTGTTAATTTCTCTTAAAGGGAGAGTGGGGTAAGTTGAGCCACCCTTGTTTATAAGAAACCATACACAAAATTTACCAAATATTTAGGAAGAGGTTTATTTAGAATTCAAGGCACACGTAACCAGCATGGCTACCACAGCATTCTGCAGCGATACGCCAACTCATCTGGTTTTCACTTAATTTTTATTTATTTATTTATTTCACCTTTATTTAACCAGGTAGGCAAGTTGAGAACAAGTTCCAAGATAAAGATAAAGCAAAGCAGTTCGACACATACAACAACACAGAGTTACACATGGAGTAAAACAAACATACAGTCAATAATACAGTAGAAAAATAAGCCTATAAACAATGTGAGCAAGTGAGGTGAGATAAGGGAGGTGAAGGCAAAAAAAGGCCATGGTGGCGAAGTAAATACAATATAGCATAGTTTTGCTGTCTATACTATTATTCTACAATGTAGAACATAGTAAGAATAAGACATGACTTAAATGTAAATGTAAATGTAAGACAAACCCTTGAATGAGTAGGTTTGTCCAAACTTTTGACTGGTACTGTATATATCTTTGCTAGAAAGAATACTATATTGCGTTGTTTGTATCCCTATATCCCTTGATGGAATGATGCTGAATGCAAAACATGGCTGAACATACCCCACTCTCCCCCCTATACCTCTCCTCCTCTGTTCCCCCTTCCTCTCTCTCTTTTTGGACCTTTGTCCCTCCCTCTCTGCCATCTCTCACTCTCTCTCCCTTTAAGAATATACAGTGTATTCGGAAAGTATTCAGACCCCTTGAATGTTTTCCACATTTTGTTACGTTACAGCCTTATTCTAAAATGTATTAAATCGTTTTTTCCCCATGTCAAGCTACACACAATATCCCATAATGACAAAGCAAATGTATTACAACTAAACAACTGAAATATCACATTTACTTAACCTCTCTTGGGTAGGGGGCAGTATTTTGATGTCCGGAGGAAAAGCGTGCCCAAAGTAAACTGCCTGTTACTCAGGCCCAGAAGCTAGGATATGCATATAATTGGTAGATTTGAAATTGAAAACACTAAATTCTAAAGTTTCTAAAACTGTTAAAATTATGTCTGTGAGTATAACAGAACTGATATGGCAGGCGAAACACCGAGGACAAACCATCCTCCCCAAAATATTCAGCCTACCACTATTTCAATGGCTATCACTTTTATTATAAGGCCAAGTCCTCCCAGATTGCAGATCCTAGGGCTTCCACTAGATGTCAACAGTCTTTAGAAAGAGTTTCAGGCTGGTTTTTGAAAAAATTTGCCAGAGATGGTAGTTTTTCTAGGTGCCTCCCATTTTGGCTGTAGTGTTTCCAAGCGTGTGGAAGAGAGCGCGTTCTTTGGTATTTTTCTCTGGTAAAGACAATAACGATTCTCCGTCTTAAATTTTCTAATTTATTTACATATTATGGTACATAAGGTTTGATTATAAATGTTGTTTGACTTGTTTGGAAAAGTTTATTAGTAATGTTTGGGATTCATTTTGTAAGCATGTTGATGGAGGGAAACTGGGTGAATTATTGACTGAAGCGCACCAGCTAAACTGAGTTTTTATGGATATAAAGAAGGACATTATCGAACAAAAATACCATTTGTGATGTAAGTGGGACCTTTTGGAGTGCCAACAGAAGAAGATCATCAAAGGTAAGGCATTTTTATATCGCTATTTCTGACTTTCGTGTCGCACCTGCCTTTTTGAAATATGTTTTTCATGTGTTTGTATGCGGGGCACTGTCCTCAGATAATCGCATGGTATGCTTTCACCGTAAAGCCTTTTTGAAATCTGACCCAGTGTCTGGATTACCAAGAAGTTAAGCTTTATTTTGATGTATTACACTTGTGATTTTATGAAAGTTAAATATTTATAATACTGTAGTTTGAATTTCACGCTCTGCAATTTCACCGGATGTTTAGAGTTTTAGAGTTTTTTTCTATCCAAATCTACTAATTATATGCATATCCTAGCTTCTGGGCCTGAGTAACAGGCAGTTTACTTGGGCACGCTTTTCATCCGGACGTGAAAATACTGCCCCCTACCCAAGAGAGGTTAAAATCATGTTCAATCAATCATATTTATCACAGGTGTACTCCAATCATCTGAAAGGATGATCAATGAAAACAGGATGCACCTGAGCTCAAGGGTCTGAATACTGATGTATTTTTGTATTATTATTTGAAAACATTTCTAAAAACCTGTTTTGCTTTGTCATTATGGGGTATTGTGTGTAGATTGATGAAGAAAAATATTTATTTAATCAATTTTAGAATAAGTCTGTAATGTAACAAAATGTGGATAAATGGAAGGGGTCTGAATACTTTCTGAATGCACTGTATGTTGTCTGTGTCCATAGGAACAACAAAGCACACAAACCACAGTAGTAAAACTTGGATAACTTCTTATGGCTGGGGGCAGTATTGAGTAGCTTGGATGAATAAATTGCCCAGAGGTACCAAGAGAAAACTGCTTGCTCCTCAGTCCCAGTTGCTAATATCTGCATATTATTAGTATATTTGGATAGAAAACACTCTGAAGTTTCTAAAACTGTTTGAATGATGTCTGTGAGTATAACAGAACTCATATGACAGGCAAAAACCTGAGAAAAAAATCCAACCAGGAAGTGGGAAATCTGAGGTTGGTCGATTTTCAACTCAGCCTCTATTGAAGATACAGTGGGATATTGGTCATGTTGCACTTCCTAAGGCTTCCACTAGATGTCAACCGTCTTTAGAAACTTGATTGAGGCTTCTGCTGTAAAGGGGGGCTGAATGAGAGGGGATTGAGTCAGAGGTCTGGCAGAGTGCCAGGAGCTGGTCATGCGCATTCACATGAGAGGTAGCTCCCGTTCCATTTGCTTTTTCTGAAGACAAAGGAATTCTCCGGTTGGAACATTATTGAAGATTTATGTTAAAAACATCCTAAAGATTGATTCTATTCATCGTTTGACATGTTTCTACGGACTGTAACGGAACATTTTGACATTTCCTCTGCAACTAGTGAACGCGCTTCGTGAGTTTTGATTTGTTTTCCAAACACGCTAACAAAAGTAGCTATTTGGACATAAATGATGGACATTATCGAACAAATCAAACATTTATTGTGGAACTGGGATTCCTGGGAGTGCATTCTGATGAAGATCATCAAAGGTAAGTGAATATTTGTAACGTTATTTCAGACTTCTGTTGACTGCACAATTTGGCTTATATCTTTTTGTCTTGATTGGGCTCTGAGCGCCGACCTCAGATTATTGCATGGTTTGCTTTTTCCATAAAGCTTTTTTGAAATTTGACACAGCGGTTGCATTCAGGAGAAGTGGCTCTAAAATTCCATGTATAACACTTGTATCTTTGATCAACGTTTATTATGAGTATTTCTGGAAATTGATGTTGCTCTCTGCAAAATCACCGGATGTTTTTGGAACTACTGAACATAACGCACCAATGTATACTGAGATTTCTTTATATAAATATGAACTTTACCGAACAAAACATACATGTATTGTGTAACATGAAGTCCTTTGAGTGTCATCTGATGAAGATCATCAAAGGTTAGTGATTCATTTTATCTCTATTTCTGCTTTTTGTGACTCCTGTCTTTGGCTGGAAAAATGGCTGTGTTTTTCTGTAATTTGGCGGTGACCTAACATAATCGTTTGTGGTGCTTTCGCTGTAAAGCCTTTTGAAATCGGACACTGTGGTGGGATTAACAACAAGATTACCTTTAAAATGGTATAAGATACTTGTATGTTTGAGGAATTTTAATTATGAGATTTCTGTTGTTTGAATTTGGCGCCCTGCACTTTCACTGGCTGTTGTCAAGTCGATCCCGTTAATAAGAAGATAATGGGCTGAATTTTGCGGCCTGAAAGTTGGGCCTGGGTGAAGGGAGGTTGGAGTTGCCCAATTTGT
Organism: Salvelinus namaycush; assembly: GCF_016432855.1. Taxonomy (NCBI): domain Eukaryota; kingdom Metazoa; phylum Chordata; class Actinopteri; order Salmoniformes; family Salmonidae; genus Salvelinus; species Salvelinus namaycush. The sequence continues at coordinate 36,770,706 of NC_052315.1, forward strand.
ATCTGTTATCCCACCCTAGTGGAGTTGCCAACAGCCAGATGCATTCGGTTTTCAAGGATACAGCTGTTTGAACCTAGCTTTCTTTTCCACTGAAAACCAGATGTGTGAACTCCGCTCAGAACTCCGCTCCTGCTACATTTGTTTATTGTTTTCCTGACGGGAAGAGGGTGACATGCTGTTCTGGTCAGAGGGGAGAAGAGCTTAAGCAGCAGGTGACATAGGATTGTGTGGTGTGCAATGCATCTATGGAATAAAAACAGTTTTGAGTTTGAGGAGGTAATACTGGTATGGCGGAGAGTTTGTGCATGACAAATGTAGGAATTTAATGAAAATAAAAAAAATAGAATTATCTTGTTCAAATCACTCTCATAAAGCAAATATTTCCATCACACACACACACACACACACACACACACACACACACACACACACACACACACACACACACACACACACACACACACACACACACACACACACACACACACACACAAACCCAAATACCCATCCACCCCCTCCAGCCACATTTTCTCACTTCTAAAGCATCTGTCGCCTCAGAGGTTGATCATGGTGTTTTACCAGACATTGACGGCCGCTCTCCCCTCTTTGTTTTCCTCTTAGCAGATCTATTCTCCCCTTGTCTCCCAGCATCACTGTCCCACACAAGCTCCCTCTGGCCTACAGGCGGTCAAGGGCTTTAATAAAAGGTTCATTCGATTTTATTTTTGTTCATATTGCAGTCAGCCTGTGAAGTTGATACACCTGTCACAGCTGGGCCTTGCCCAAGGTCCAAACGTTAATAGGGTCCATAAACACAGGAAAATCCGTCAGATGACAGCCTGTCAGAACCCAACCCTTCACTGTCTGCCGCTCGCTAAAGCAAACTCCTTAAATAGGTGTCTGGGGGGGGGTCATTGTCTCTGAGGGCTGCCCTGTGGGAAGGTGTATAATAAAAGAAAGACAATGAAAACTAAGTGTTTGTGGCAAGGCCTTGCCTGTGGCTTCTGTTGTAACTCTGTCGGATAAGAGTGTGTGCGTGTGTGCATTCATGTGTGCCTTGTCTGCAAGTCTCTCCTTGGATCCATACACATTTTACTATGGGATGTATGGCACAGGTGACCAGTGTGGTAACATATTAGATCTGTGTAGAAATCAAAAAAGACACCAACAGATATGGATGCAACATAATGGAAACGCCTTACATTCTGACTACACTGGCCACGCGCGTGTCTCCACATGTGCCATCGTCCACATGTTGATTTTGTTCATCCACACCAGACATGATCATGACACGTAGGGTAAAATATCAAATCCAACTGTGAACCAACTATATTAATTTGGGGCATGTCGAAACACGTTAAACATTCATGGACATTTAGGTAGCTTGCTATAGCTAATTTGTCCTGGGAGATTTTACCTGAAATGCATATGGTCATTTTTTTTATGGATCTTTGTAGAATTTTGACCCAGAGGCATAAAAACTCAGACTATTAACACTAGAAAAACTGGGCATCGAGCAATCCCCTTCTGTGCCAGTGTATTATAACAGTCAAATAAATACATGTCATATATGCTATTGCAAAAATCACAATTTGGTTGTGTTTATGAAGGTCCAAGGTAACATTAAAATATAAAACAAGCTTTTTCAATGGTTTATTTTATCATTGCTATATGTAAAAAATGAAAAACCCCAAAACACCATCATTTAATTGTTATAAAGAAATGCATTATTATTTCGGTAAAGCAGGTCTTAGGAAACATACCAAATAATTCACTGTATTTCATTAGAACAGAAGGGGAGGACATAACTTGATTGCATGACAATGATGCTCTCTGCGCTTCTAGTGTTAATAAACAGATAAAAGGGGAAACCTTATGTGCGTTTTTAGTTAGTTAGCTATAATTAATCTTTCCTCGTTCATCTTTCATATACCCACGCTCCTGAAAGCCATGCTCCTGAAAGCCAATGAGTAGATGGGAGAGGCCGGACTTCTAGTGCGTCAAGCATCTCAAATAGAACCAAGTTCTATTTTAACGCAGATGCCCACTGACTTGTGTGAGCAGTGTGGATGAAATTATTGAATAACATTGTCGTGACTTTACTTTCATTAATCTGATGACTGTTTTTTTTTTATCCACTAACAATGTTTAATTGTTACCCGATTAAATTAATAATGTAACAATTAACTCATTAGGATTTGGGGAACCACAGAAGAAGTTATTTAACTATTTCATCTTCTTTCAGACCAGTCGTAAACTTCTTGAATATGCAAATACCCCAGCCTTGCTCATTATTCAGTACTACACAAATTGGTTTAATTATTTATTTAATAGCTAACTAAATAATAACACAGAATAAACATACATCCTTTACATGAGACAAAGGTCCCTAGTGGACTGACAAAATATGACGGCTTATTAAACAGAGATGGAGAGCGGGAAATAGAGAGAGAGAAAAAGGGACACAAATCATCGAGACATTTCAGAATTATTCTCACAGTAACGTTAATCATATAGTTTGCGCACGAACCTCCGCCCGTTTGGAATAAGAAATCATGAATATATTTCTGTGAAATGCCTTCATTTATCTCTGTCAGAACCAAGCCATCTTGGAAAGGGTTTGTCACAATGTCCTTCTTAGTTGTCCAGTCTCCATGGGTTGTTCATTCCTCAGAATAGCTACTTAGTTGTACCAGTGATTGTCTGAGATGAGCTTCTCGCCTCTTCCTCCTCGTGTTGGCATTCAGGATTCAGAACACGATGGACATGAGCTGCAGCTCTTTGTCTCTCTGTTTCAAAAGGAATGTGAGTTAATTTCTTCACCTTGTGTTGAGGTACAAAGCGTCAACTATTCCAAACTTGCAGCTTTCCACTTCACGTTTCCTGGTCTAATGTTAAAACCTCTCTGGGATATGTGGGATGGTAGCGTCCCACCTGGCCAACATCCATGAACAGCATTCTCACATAGGTATTCCTCTTGTCCAGATGGGTTAGGGCAGTGTGCAGTGTGATTTGCGATTGCATCGTCTGTGGACCTATTGGGGCTGAAAGCAAATTGGAGTGGGTCTAGGGTGTCAGGTAGGGTGGAGGTGATATGATCCTTGACTAGTCTCTCAAAGCACTTAATCGTTTAGCTCAGTTACCTTAGCTTTCTTGGGAACAGGAACAATGGTGGCCCTCTTGAAGCATGTGGGAACAGCAGACTAGGTTAGCGATTGATTGAATATGTTCGTAAACACACCAGCTAGCTGGTCTGAGCTTACTCTGAAGACCCGGCTAGGGATGCCGTCTGGGCCGGCAGCCTTGCGAGTGTTAACACGTTTTACCTCTCTGGGATAGGTGGGACGGTAGCGTCCCACCTGGCCAAAAGCCAGTGAAAATGCAGAGCGCCAAATTCAAATAAATTACTATAAAAATCTAACTTTCATGAAATCACACATGCAAGATACCAAATTAAAGCTACACTTGTTGTGAATCCAGCCAACATGTCATATTTCAAAAAGGCTTTTCGGTGAAAGCAAACGATGCTATTATCTGAGGATAGCAGCCCAGTAAACAAAGAGAGAAAAGCATATTTCAACCCTGCAGGCGCGACACAAAACGCAGAAATAAAAATATAATTCATGCCTTACCTTTGACGAGCTTCTTTTGTTGGCACTCCAATATGTCCCATAAACATCACCAATGGATGGTCCTTTTGTTCTATTAATTCCGTCGATATATATCCAAAATGTCAATTTTTTGGCACGTTTGATCCAGAAAAACATTGGTTCCAACTTGCACAACGTGACTACAAAATATCTCAAAAGTTACCTGTAAGCTTTGTCCAAACTTTTCCATTGCACCGTAATATATGGCTCCCATATATAAAAGCACAAGTGGCTGCAAATGAAACATGATTTACTTATTAAAATATAAAAACTAGATGATGATACAATATGTCATATCAATGACACATTCCAGCCATAAAAATGCTTTAATTATATGGGACAGTTTGTATTGGTAATTTGCAGGGTTAGGGAGTAACATATTATATGTTATCAGTTACATGTAATCTGATTACAAATAAAGTAACTCATCTGTTACTTTTCCAGCAAAAATATTGTTATCAGATTACAGATACTTTTGAAAAACTACATGATTAATTCTTAGATGACTTTGAAATTCAGAAAGAATGTTTGCGAAAAAATACATTGACACTTTTCTGTTTTCTCAATGACATTCAAATCAGCATTGAAAAAGGTGCAAGTTTAAGTATTTTCCACCTGAGCGAGTCTGACCACAAGTCAGACACCACTATGACAACACACCAAATGGTTTTCATGAATCCTTTTACTCTTCTTTGAAAGCCTCTTAACGTGAAAGATATCAAAAAGTAACTGAAAGAAATCTGATTACGTTACTGAGTTTGAGTAAGCCAAAAGTACATTACAGATTACAGTTTTAGACTGGTAACTAGTAACTATTATGGATTTTATTTAGAAGTATGTGTATGCACCACACACACCTGACTCATACAAACTCATATGATTTTTTTGTCTTTTGTTGCTTCTTGTTCAAATCAAATGTTTTTTTGTCACATGCTTCATAAGCAACAGCTGTAGACTAACAGTGAAATAATTACAGGTCCTTTCCAACAATTCAGAGTTAAAAAGGCAATCTATAGTTGCTTCATACATTTTTGGACTTCTGACGGTAACATACTCTGTTTCACGGACTCATGGCTCTCTCCTGATATACTTTCCCTGTCCATACAGGCAGCTGGGTTCTCAGTACATCGCGCAGACAGGAATAATGAGCTCGACTGGAAAAAGAAAGGCGGAGGTGTATGTTTCATGATTAACTGAATACATTTGTTTTGTGCCATTTTGGCTAAATTAAATTCTAAGCATCACTCCAGTCAAAATAGGCTCCGCGAACGTTTGATTCCATTAATTTGCGATGGGCTCGCGCTAGTTTTCCAGCTTAGCCAACGTTCTTTTTCTATTTTTTTAGCATTGGGTGAATTTTGACTAGTTCTAGTCTAGCCTACTATAGATACAGAACAAAAAGAACGAACAACTGGGTCGCGTATAGCCACCCTAGATTTGTGTTGGGACTATATCTTGTGGAATGATGAAATAGTATGAATAAATTATAAAAAATAACGTTTTTAATGAAAATGTGTCTATCATTATTTGAATATGTTGGTAACCCATTGTATAAAAGTGATAATGCCCTCGAAGCCGGTGTTTGTTGGACATATTGGCACGGTTTGCCAGCCCTCGACTTCATCTCGGCCCTAACAACACCCGTGCCAATATGTCCAACAAGCACCGGCTTCGATGGCATTATCACTTAACTAAAGGACAGCCTCTCTGTATGTATGGCCCATGTAGAGCACTACACATTTCAAGACAAGGGAACCCTGAGTGAGAGGAAAAGACAAATAAATCACTACAAAATAGAAGGGATTCATGTGGTTTACACGTTACTTTCTAAAGCTGTCTCTGGTGAAAGATAGCAACGCTTTTTTTGACAGTCTAAATTTGCAGTGGCAGGTGATAGAGATGATAGTCAACTGTTCCTATTAATTGGAATGCAGAACATTTTTTCTTGCATTTTCCAGTTGGTTTGCTCATCTGGAAATCATGGGGAAAATGATCCAAAGATATTCAAGTACAGCTAGTTCTTCTGTGTGTCACGCCCTGACCATAGTTTGTTTTGTATGTTTTATGTTTTGGTTGGTCAGGGTGTGATCTGTGTGGGCATTCTATGTTGTATATCTGGTTTGTATATTTCTATGTGTTTGGCCTGATATGGTTCTCAATCAGAGACAGGTGTTTTGCGTTGTCTCTGATTGGGAACCATATTTAGGTAGCCTGTTTTGTATTGTGGGTTGTGGGTTATTGTCTATTATGTTGCATGTTAGCACATTGTTTATATAGCGGTCACGTTTGTCTTATTCGTTTTGTTTTGTAAGTTTGTTTAAGTGTTCTTCATTAAAGATAGAAGGATGTATTCAAACCACGCTGCGCTTTGGTCCGCTTCTTACGACGATCATGACACTGTGCTTCAAATTGCCAGTAATATATGAAAATATTATCAGTATGACAATACATTGATATGATAGTTATATTCCATCCCCATTCCACTTAATATTCACATATTCAATTAAAGGTTTTACTGTGCATCCATCATCATTCTCTCAGTGGTACTAACAGTCTATTTTAGTATGAGCTGTGTTAGGTTGATTAGGGAAGGTATAGAGAGGGAATAATTCACCAGTGCTCATAACTAGCCATCAGTTCTTTAACTTGCATAATAAAGTGTGTGGGTTGAATCAGCAGTATGCATGTCTAATGTAATTGGACTGCAGAACTGCAGCTAAATAGAGAAAAAACGAGCCTAGCTGTGTTTATTTGTTTCCAAGAAATCTACCATGGTTTATAACAAAGCCTGTCCTATATGGCTTGATGGATCCAGCTTTAAAAAATGCTGTATGGCTCAGTACATGAAGGGAATAGAGTGAGATGCAACCGCAATATCACACTGAAGGTCATAAACAATGTTTCAGATTTAGATGCACATCTTATTGATGCAGTTTGCACCCTTTCAACACCCCCACCCCTGCTCCTACTTCAAGCAGACAGTACATAGAGCATATACGTGTGTGTGTGTGTGTGTGTGCGTGTGTGTGTGCAGCCTCGTGGAGACCCCAAAGGGTCTTGTGTTATCTCCCTTCCGTAATACCCCCCACCTGAAATCTCTCCATTTATCCCCCTAATCGGTAAAAAAGTTACAAAGCTTATGTATTTCATTTGATTACTGTGGGGCAATGGTACCTGATTGGCGCCTGTGATAGTGTCTTCTCCATGGCCATCTTTTAGAATGAGAGTATGCTTTAGGTCATCTAAGCCTACCAGACCCAATCATAACTACTGTCATTGCACTGTATAGTACAGTAGCCTACAAGCAAAGACAAAGGACAAAGTGAGATGAGTTTAGACTCTCTGACCAAATTCTGCTGTCTGTTCTAGGTTCAGTTATCTAACATGTTGGTTATTTCATTTTATAAGGGAGTGGGACAATTGATTTAATACATTTTTCAATAATACCTGTTCAGTCTGTCAAGTTCTTACCTGACTTGTTAGAGACAGTTAGGCCTATAGGTCGTTATCAATAAAACTTCACAATATGGTGCAGAGCATTCGATTTGGCTGCTGGGGAGCAAGGAGCCGCTCAGCTCCGCTAAAATCATTCACAACTGTGTGCCGTTTTCAAGGGATTGTTAAATAAATTGTATAACTATTTGGTTTTAATATCATCACTTCTTGAAGAGCATAGTCAGAAATACACATTTCTGATTATTTGACATTTGTGTCCATGAAATGTTTTATCTTTTAGCAGACACTTATCCAGAGGGACTTACAGGAGTAATTAGGCATTAAGTGCCTTGCTCAAGTGCACATCAACAGATTTTTCAGCTAGTCGGCTTGGGGATTCAATCCAGCAATTTTTCGGTTATTGGCCCAACACCCTTAACCGCTAGGCTACCTGTCGCCCTATCATCAGAGCTATGCAGCAAGTAACTGCATGCTTTTCATGATCAGTAAACATCAATTGGTCATGTATGTTCAGATACATGAGGGTAGCCTATTCATTTTGAATGTAGCTAGCTAGCTAATAAACCAACATGTGTCATTTAGCTTGCTTCATCGGAGATTACATTACTGGGGCCAAGCTTCCTGCCATTCAGGACCTCTATACCATGCGTTGTCAGAGAAAGGCCCTAAAAATTGCCCAAAAACTCCAGCCATCCTAGTCATAGACTGTTCTCTCTGATACTGCACGACAAGCCATACCAAAGTGCCAAGTCTAGGTCCAAAAGTCTCCTTAACAGCTTCTATCCTCATTCCACAATAATGCTAAACAGCTAATCAAATGGTTACCCAGACAATTTGCATTAACCCCCCCCCCCCCCTTTTTTTACGCTGCTGCTACTTGCTGTTTATTATCTATGCATAGTCACTTTATCCCTACCTACATGTACTACATATTACCTCAATTACCTCGACTAACATTGACTCGGTACCGGTACCCCCTGTATATGGACCTCATTATTGTTATTTTATTGTGTTACTTTTTTAAAGTTTAGTTTATTTAGTAAATATTTGTTTTATTTATTTTTCTTAAAACTGCATTGTTGTAAACATTTCACGTTAAGGTCTATACCTGTTGTATTCGGCGCAGACAACTTAAATTTGATTTGATTAGACTTTTGGAAAGAGCTTAACATCAGCATCCTAAAGTACAGAAAGAATATGTAATTTATTCCCTGAAAGTTAGCTTGTTTGCTATATGGATGTGATCTGTTGTTAGCTAGCTAGACAATTTGATGTGGTCCATCAATTAATGTAGCCTATCAGCAATCAGATTAATAAACACTCTTAATTAAAACACTGTTAAAAAGGGAATAATGTTGGCTAACTTTGCAAGGAAGGACAAAGTTGATTGGAGAAAAAAGTACATTAGGTTTACTTACCACTATGTTTGGCCAAACGTTAATACGTTTCTACCGGTAGCTTGCAAAGTAAACATAATAAAGATAACAGTACATTGGCAAATGCGCACCCTGCTGCTACTTGACAGGCAGAGCACACAAGGAATGGGAAATGAACCTAAACAACTTTTATTTTATATCACTCAAATATCCAATTAATGATGGCCAATATTGAGAGATATGGTGAGGCTACCCTTACACATCTGAAATGACATGATCAATTGATGTTTACTGATCATGAAAAGCATGCAGTTACTTGCTGTGTAACTCTGATGATAGAGAAACATGTGCACAATTGTTTCGCATGGAATAATCTGAAATACGTAGTTCTGACTATGTTCTTCAAGAGTAAATTATATTACAACCAAATATACTGAACAAAAATATAAATGCAACATGTAAAGTGTTGGTCCCATGTTTCACGAGATGAAATAAAATATCCCAGAAATGTTCAATATGCACAAAAAGCTTCTCAAATTTTTGCCACAAATTTGTTTATAACCCTGTTAGGGAGCATTTCTCCTATGCCAAGATAATACATCCACCTGACAGGTGGTGCATATCAAGAAGCAGATTAAACAGCATGATCATTACACAGGTGTACTTTGTGCTCTGGACAATAAAAGCCCACTCTAAAATGTGCAGTTTTGTCACACAGCACAATGCCACAGATGTCTCACGTTTTGTGGACAGCGTGCAATTGGCATGCTGACTGCAGGAATGTCCACCAGAGCTGTTACCAGATAATTTAATGTTAATTTATATACCATAAGCTGCCTCCAACGTGTTTTTTGAGAATTTGGCATTACGTTCAGCGGGCCTCACAACCTCAGACCACATGTAACCATGCCAGCCCAGGACCTCAACATGTGGCTTCTTCACCTGCGGGATTGTCTGAGACCAGACACCTGGACAGCTGATGAAACTGAGAAGTATTTATGTCTTTAATAAAGCCCTGTGTGGGGAAAAACTCATTGGTTGGGCCTTTGCCCTGACAGGCCCACCCATGGCTGCGCCCTGCCCAGTCATGTGATATCCATTGATTAGAAGCTAATTAAATTATTATAATTTACTTATTTCCTAATATGAACTGTAACTCAGTAAAATCATTGAAATTCTTGCGGGTTGTGTTTACATTTTTGTGCAGTATAGGAAAAATATATTTAACAATCCTTTGAAAACGGCAAGCAGTTGTCAATGGTTTTAGCGGAGCCCCCAGCAAGGCAAATCAAATGCTCTGCACTTTATTGTGAAGTTTTATTGATAACGACCTATAGCTTGTGACATGTGGTTACATTCATGCTAGGTAGTTGACATTGCAACTGCCAGTGTCCAGCACACATCCTTTATACAAAGAATGCAGCATCCTACAATAAACCAAACCTTCCATCTCCAGCCCAGTCTGTCAATAGTTCCTGGTCAACCTCTAAATCAGGGGTATTCAAATCTTAGCCTACAAGGTCAGCACTACTGCTGGTTTTCTGTCCTACCTGATAATTAATTGCACTCACATGGTATCTCAGGTTTAAATCAGTCCCTGATTAGAAGGGATGATTTTTTAAACACAGTAAAACTGGCTTCGAGGTCCAGATTTGAATTTGAGGGCTCTAAATAATGTCCTGTAATTCCTGTCCTCCGAACTGGGAGATTCTGAGACAGCATTCACCCAGCCTGGGGGTACAGGCAGGATTGCCCTTTTGTCGATGACTTTTACACTAATAACAGAGCTTTCCTGAAATATATTTTTATCCATCTCCCTAACGAGGTAACCTTTCGAGATATCCACTAATAATATTACCTTTCCCCCGTGGGGTGCAGTGAGCGGGCTGCAAGACCCAACCGCTGCTTACCAGCCTGAGCTCAGGGACTCTTTAATATGAGTTAATATCAGAGCAGGAGCCCAGCACATAGAAATAAAATCACACGAACACACACACAGACACACACACACACACACACACACAGACACAGACACAGACACAGACACAGACACAGACACAGACACACACACAGACACACACACACACACACACACACACACACACACACACACACACACACACACACACACACACACACACACACACACACACACACAGACACACACACAGACACACACACAGAGATAGGCACACCGGCACACACACCACTCAGATCAATGTGATAAGGATCTCAGAGCAATTGCCTGGCTCTACTGGGAAAATGAAGACAAAGAGGGTAAAATGGAGTGAGACAAATGAAGACAGCAAGATATAGAGAGGGACAGAGCGAGAGAGTTAGAGAGAGAAATAGAGAAAATGGTTTATACCATTTCCAAGCCCTCCAGCCACACCATACGTATAGTATGGCTGTACCTCGTTCTGCTTTCTGAATGATATGCAGTACTCAGTTTCAAGTTGTAATGTCACGTGCACAAGTACAGTGAAATGCTTTACTTGCAAGCTCTAAATCCAACAATGCAGTAATCAATATCAATGTAGTACTAACAAAAACACACAAGAATAAATGATAAGAAAAACACGAGAAAGTAAAAAGCTATAGTTCCAAAACCATATTTACAATGTGCAGGGATACTGGAGTGATAGAGGTAGATATGTATAGGGTGGTGACTAGGCATCAGGATGTATGATAAACAGAGTAGCAGCTGCGTAAATGAAGATTGTATTGAGTGTGTGTGCGTGGGTGTAGAGTCAGTATACTGTAAATGTGTGTGCATGGTATGTATGTGTTGGAATGTCAGTGAGCGTGAGTGTGTAGAGTCCTGTCCTTTGCATTTGCATAGAGACAGTGCAAAATGAAAATAAATACAAGGGTCAACTCAGATAGTCCATATAGCCATTTTGTTAGCTGTTTAGCAGTCTTACGTCTTGGGGAAAGAAGTTGTTCAGGAGCCTGTTGGTGTCAGACTTCATGCACCGTTAAAGGTTGCCGTGTGGAAGCAGAGAGAACAACAGTCTATGGCTTGGGTGGCTGGAGTCTTTAACGATTTTATGGGCCTTCCTTACCCTGGTATTGTGATATTACACATGAAAGCCCTGGTTAGAATGCTTGCCTTAGTGATCAGGAGCTTCCATTTTCAATGAGGATCTTGTTTTCAAACCTTTGAAGCCCAGGGATCAAGTGAATTAACAGAAGTGAGTCACTGCAGTGAAAACATCACCTAAATCATCTCTGGCTTTGTCACAAGTGCCAAGGAAAGAACACAGGATGCTGATGAAAGTGGCTGATAGAGCAGCTTCTCCCTAAGCCTGGCGCACCGCATATTATTAAAATGTATGTAGGAATAGCCTCCCACTGGCCACAAACTGTTTGAGTCAACGGTGTTTCAACGTAATTTGTCACATATTGTGACCTGGAATGTAAATGGAGGAAAAAATTCATCAATGGCCGGACTAGGGCAGGGGGCAGGACTGTACTCAGGCTGTGGAGTGGGGACTTAGTCTCTGAGCCGAAAAGCGAGCGGGTTACCAGGTGCACAGAGCCTGTTATAGGTTACCAGGTACTGTACACTGAGTATATTTGGGTCACCAGATGCACGTGGTTCCTGTCAGCAGGGCTTTATAAGTCTTAGTTGCCAGGAGAGGGGTGCTTAAGTGTAGGTGCCCCGGTTCAGTTGGTGGGCGAGGTTGTGGAGGGGATGAGCCCCGACCGGGATGCGGTGATGGGTGACGACGGTTTAAACCAAGCTCACGTTCCCTATTAGTGTACAATTCAATGCTTGGTGAATTCTGCTTCACAATGCTAGGAAGTGCCGACATCGAAGGATCAAAAAGTGACATTGCTATGAACGCTTGCCTGTGGTTTTGCTAGATTTAGGTAGGGAGAGTAGGAATCTCGTTCATCCATTCCTGCTCGTCACTAATTAGTTGACTAGGCATTTGTCTACCAATAGAGTCATAGTTACTCCTGCAGTTTACCCACGTTTCATTTAATTTCTTCACTTTGAAATGAAGAGCCACAGCCACCCCCAAAGGTGGTTTGAGTGCAGTCGCCCTTCGGTTTGCTGCTTTAAATATCATAAATATCATGACATTCAACACATCCCTAATGGTACCAGACTATTTAGGCTTATACCTGCCATTTACCTGTGCTTCATTGAATTTCTTCACTTTGACATTCAGAGCACTGTGCAGAAATCACATCCCATGGTCCGCACCAGTTGTAAGTCAACTGCTAGGTGCCGGCCAAAGCGACTTGCCAGAGACCCCGTGTGAACGGACCCAGCTAGCACTGTAGCTGGGGAGATAAACGAGAAGGGCTCGGTACGTGCCCAGAGTTGCTGCCAACCTCCGTACCTGACCCCCCACTTGTCCGCCTTCGGCTCACTGATTGTTGTTTTGATGATGGAATTTCCACTGGATGTCAACAGTCTTTAGAAATTGGTTGAGGTTTTTTCCTTTGTGTAATGAAGAAGTACGGCCATCCAGAACGAGGGTAACAAGATGTTTATCTTTCATTTGCCTTATTGGACTTGTGATTTCATGAAATTATATTATATTATATCCCTGTGGCGCTAGGCTAGGCTATGCTAGTCAGTGTTTCTGATGACAATGATCCCGGATCCGGGATGGGAACTTCCCACGAACAACGGACCAAGCAGCGTGGTAAGGAGGAGCAGCGTGTCCAGGATTCATGGACTTGTGGAAGAGATCCTGGACGGTAAGGCACCCTGGAGGCAGGCTGGGGAGTATCGCCGTCCACGGGAGGAACTGGCGGCAGCAAGAGCAGAGCGGCAGCGTTACGAAGGGACACGGCTAGCATGGAAGCCCGAGAGGCAGCTCCCCAAATATTTTTTTGGGGGGCACACAGGGAGTGTGGCTGAGTCAGGTTGGAGACCATACCAACTCCCCGTGCTTAACGTGGCGAGCGTCGTACTGGTCAGGCACAGTGTTATGCGTTGGAGCGCACTGTGACTCCGGTGCGTCTGCACAGCCCAGTGCATCCTGTGCCAGCGCCTCGCATCAGCAGGGTGAAAAAAAACATCCAGCCAGGACGGGTTGTGCAGGCTCTACGCTCAAGACCTCCAGTGCGCCTCCACGGCCCAGTGTATCCTGTGCCTGTCCCCAGAAGGACAAGGCCTCCTGTATGTCTCTCCAGCCTGGTGAGTCCTGTGCCTGCGCCTAAAACTAATCCTCCTGTATGTCTCCCAAGCCTGGTGAGCCCTGTGGCAGCTCAACGTACCAGACTGCCCATACGTCTCCTCCCTCCAGTGATGATCCATGGCAAGACGCCTCCTGTGATGATCCATGGCAAGAAGCCTCCTGCGATGATCCATGGCACGAAGCCTCCAGTGAGGAGTCATGGCACGAAGCCTCCAACAAAGGCCTCCAGTCCGGAGCCTCCAGCGACGTTTTCCAGTCCGGAGCCTCCAGCGACTGTCTCCAGTCCGGGGCCCGCAGCGAGGGTGCCCAGTCCGGGGCCCGCAACGAGGGTGCCCAGTCCGGGGCCCGCAACGAGGGTGCCCAGTCCGGGGCCCGCAACGAGGGTCCCCGCACCAGAGGTGCCACCAAAGTGGGATGAGCCAGTGGTGGAGCGGGGTCTGTGTCCCGCACCTGAGCCGCCACCGCGGATAGATGCCCACCCAGACCCTCCCCTATAGGTTTAGGTTTTGCGGTCTGAGTCCGCACCTTTTGGGGGGGGTACTGTCACGCCCTGACATTAGAGATCCTTTTTATGTCTCTATTTTGATTTGGTCAGGGCGTGAGTTGGGGTGGGTATTCTGTGTTCTATGTTTTGTAGTTCTATGTTTTGGACGGGTAGGGTTCTCAATCAGGGACAGCTGTCTATCATTATCTCTGATTGAGAACCATACTTAGGCTGCCCTTTTTCCCACCGGTGTTTGTGGGAAGTTGACTTTGTTTAGAGCACATAGCCTTTAGCTTCACATAGCCTAGCCTTCAATCACACAACTACCAAAACACACGGCTACTGACCACAACTACTGAACAACATACTGGCCAAAACTACTGACCACAAACACTGACCACATCTGCTGAACCACAAGACTACTGACCCAACTACTGACCACAACCGTATGACTACTAACCACACAACTACTGAACCACACAACTACTGACCACAACTACCGACCACACAACTACTGACCATAACTACTGATCACATCTACCGAACACAACTACTGATCACAACTCCTGGCCACAACTACTGACCTCAATCACACAACTGCTGACCACAAATACTGACCACAAATACTGAACATAACTTCAGAACTACTGAACCACAAGACTACTGACACAACTACAGTCCACAACCACACAACTACTGAACACCACTACTGAACACAACTCCTGACCACAACTACTGACCACAATCACACAACTACCGACCACCCAACTACCGACCACAACTACTGAACACCACTACTGAACACAACTCCTGAACACAATCACACACAATCACATCTGACCACACAGCTACTGACCACAACTACTGCATACAACTCCTGATGACAACTAATGACCACAATAACACAACTATTGACCAGAACTATTGACCAGATCTATTGACCAAAACTACTGACCACAACCACTAAACTACTGACCACAACCACTACTGACCATAATCACACAACTAGTGACCACACATCTGCTGAATCACACAACTACTGACCATAGTTACTGCAAACAACCACACAACTACTGACCACACAACACAACGACAGACCATAACTCCTGACCACAAATCCTGACCACAACTCCTGACCACAAATCCTGACCACAACTCCTGACCACAACTCCTGACCACAAATACTGACCACAACTACTGTCCACAACCACGTAACTACTGACCATACAACTAATGAACCACACAATTGCCGACCACAGCCACACAACTACTGACCACCACTACTGACAACACCCCCACAATTACTGACAACAACCACACAATTACTGACCACTTAACTACTGACCACAACAACTAACCACTATTGTCTATAACAACTGACCACAACAACTGACCACAACAACTAACCACTACTGTATATAACAACTGACCACAACTACTGGCCGCACAACTACTGAACCACATAACTAATGACCACAATACTACAACTACTGACCACAACCACATGGCTACTGACCACATAACTAATGACCACAATACTACAACTACTGACCACAACCACATGGCTACTGACCACATAACTAATGACCACAATACTACAACTACTGACCACAACCACATGGCTACTGACCACACAACTACTGAACGACACACTTACTGACCACAACTCCTGACCACAACTACTGACCGCAGCCACATAATTACACCACATCTACTGACCACACGACTGACCACAATTACTTACCACAACTATGCAACTACTGACCACAACTACTGACCACGCAACTGCAGATCCACACAACTAAGGACCACACCTATTGACTACAACGTCAAAACTACTGACCACAACTACTGACCACTACAGACCAGAATTACTGACCACAAACACTCAACTATTGACCACAACCACACAACTAGTGCCCACAACTACTGAACCACACCATTTTGAGGCTGTAATCAAACCCACAAATGCTGATGCTCCAGATACTCAACTACTCTAAAGAAGGCCAGTTTTATTGCTTCTTTAATCAGGACACAGTTTTCAGCTGTGCTAACATAATTGCAAAAGGGTTTTCTAATGATCAATTAGCCTTTTAAAATGATAAACTTGGATTAGCTGACACAACGTGCCATTAGAACACAGGAGTGACGGTTGCTGATAATGGACCACTGTACGCCTAATTAGATATTCCATTAAAAATCAGCCGTTTCCAGCTACAATAGTCATGTATAACATTAACATTTTCTACCCTGTTTTTCTTATCAATTTTATGTTATTTTAATGAACAAAAAATGTGCTTTTCTTTCAAAAACAAGGACCTTTCTAAGTGACCTCAAACTTTTGAATGGTAGTGTAAATTAGCATAACATAACCCATCAACAGTAACTCTTGAACCGTTCAAGCTACACACACCAAACCAACTTTCACATATTCAGGCTATCCTAACTTCAAATTCTTTAAAGTGTTTTATCAACCTTAAAAATGCCAGATGTATTACTGTACTCTTAATATTCAACAACTCGCATTAGTTTTTCCAGTTGCATAAAAAACTACCGCAACTCGTATTTGTGGACCACTGAGTGAGAGCTGCAACACAGATGAATGATCAACAACGCACAATGGAAAATATAGAGCTTCTGATGTGATCAAAGCAAAAATAGCCTCCATGAAAGTACTAGGAGACTAAACATTATTGTTTCTAGTTGATGTTAGTTACAAGTCAAGTGTCCTGGCTTCGCAGATCAGCTCAATCAGACCACGTAACTGAAAGATGTAAATTCTGTCAATGAGAGGATTGGATGAAATATTCTGAGTGCATAGGACCGGACAAAACGGATTAAAAGGAGCTTCATGTCAAATTAAATGTGGAATTCTCGTCTCGTCACATTTTTATTCATCATAGTTATCATTTTCTTTCCAGGGCATCTTGTCTCGTATTGTCAGAGTTTTATTCAGGAAAAATAGGTTGTTGACGAGAATTTTTCACAAGGGAGTTAGTTACTCCACTCCAGGAGTGTGTGTGTGCGTGTGCATTTGTGTGTGTGGGTTTGTTATCTTCTTCGCATGCATGCATGCTTATGTGGAGACATATTTATGTTGGTGCATTTTGTAATCTTTTCAGCACCACCAAAACCCACAAAATATGGCATGCAGTTTGTAGACAATAACACAGCACAACACCCAGTGAGGCATGGTCACACCCCATTAATCAGGAAACAATCCTGTATCCTTGGATTTTTCTGCTACCGGTAACCTGTGTCCCTGGTAACAAACACCAGAAATCCATCAGCACATGAGGAAGACATGGAGACGTGTGCAGTTTGTAAATGTAGGGAGGAGGATACGGGGCTATGTGGGATGGGGAGCAGGTAGAATTTAATAACTTCCAGCAAATCTCTCTCCCCATGTAGTTGTTCTCCTCTCCACTGTTGTCCAGGTCAAACTTTCTTTAAAATTGGGTCCAGGTTAAGAGTCAGACTCTTCTTCGGATGTTCTACCGGGGTTCTACCTGGATCCAAAAGGGTTCTACCTGCAACCAAAAAGGGTTCTTCAAAGGGTTCACCGATGGGAACAGCCAACGATCCCTTTAAGGTTCTAGATAGCACCTTTTTTTCTAGGAGTGTAGTTAATACATAATTACAGAGCTCTCTGCTAATGGATGCCACAAAACGATTGAAAAGGCAGAGGAAGAAAGGCAGAGAGAGAGAGGTAGAGAAAGAGAGCTCACCCTGGGGCAAGGCTGCACAGGGTAACAGTTAATACAGTGTGTGTGAATTATTAATACTTGACAAATGACAGCCATTTTGAACAGGACCCGCCACTCGACATCCATTAAATATAAACAATGTGTATGTGAGCAAATGCATTTCTACTACTGTCACAGCACTGGTGTGATACTAGGAGCATGGGAGAGGGAGGCGGGTGGGAGGAGAGGGGTGCCGGCAGAGGAGAGGGGGGGCAGTGGGGAAGAGGGAGAGGAGAAGTAAAGATTTATGGTAGAGAGCTAACCTGGAAGAGACTTAGAATGCAAGAAGAAGAGAGGCTGCTGTTTTCATGTTATCGTTCCCATCATCATGGTGTGTGTGTCTGTGTGTGTGTGTGTGTGTGTGTGTGTGTGTGTGTGTGTGTGTGTGTGTGTGTGTGTGTGTGTGTGTGTGTGTGTGCTTGTGAGCCTGTGCATGTTTCTGTGTGTGTGTAAGTCTCATTCACTTGGGAAGGGAAGAGAATGGGAATCAGATGAAAGGCAAACAACTTTATTGGCTCCATAATTCAGCAGCTATTCCAGAGGTCAGAGTCTTCCTTTTGAGGTGGAGCTACTCAGATCAATGTTTAATGCACTCCTGCCTGGGAATAATGGATGGCACGGGCCTCTCTAAGCCACACAAGCAGCCAGACTGGCATAAAAGGGAGATGGGCAGGAGGGGCGAGCTGGGGCCGAGGAGGACAGTATGGAGGAGATGTATGGATGTGAGGGTATGTGTGGTCAGGGGGATAAGTGCAGATGGGGGGTGCGATTGTTAGGGTATATGAAGTTCACCATATGTGTCGTGCTATGGGTGACTTTATTAGGTGTGTGTGTGTAAATGCATGCATATGTAAATGTGTGCTTAAGATACATTATATTGTGATTGCCTTTGTCTATAGATTCTGAGGAGCATTTCAAGGCTGCAGGGCTTGGAGGTGCCCTTGGGCTAGGGAGATGATTGAACAGCCCTCCCCCTCCCACTGTGCCCTACTAAGCCTCTGTGCCCCCCTCAGCCACCTGGGTCTGCTGGCAGTCCCGCCCATTCCACCTGCTTTCCCCATACATGGGCTGGAGAACCAGTCACCCCTCCCTCTCTATCTGCCCCAGCCCCCTTGGAGTAGGGAGAACCCAGGGGCGATCCACACAGAGAGAGGGTAAAGCCCCAGTGATATAAATCATGTTATAAACTGGGTGGTTCAAGCTGTGAATGCAGATTGCTGATTATCCGCCAAAATTGTTGCAACCCCTATTACTAGCCTGTTCAACCTCTTTCCTATCGTCTGAGATCCCCAAAGATTGGAAAGCTGCCGCGGTCATTCCCCTCTTCAAAGGGGGAGACACTATTGACCCAAACTGTTAAAGACCTATATCCATCCTGCCCTGCCTTTCTAAGATCTTTGAAAGCCAAGTTAACAAACAGATCACCGACCATTTCGATTCCCACTGTACCTTCTCCACTATGCAATCTGGTTTCCGAGCTGGTCAAGGGTGCACCTCAGCCACGCTCATGGTCCAAAACGATATCATAACCACCATCGATTAAAGACAGTACTGTGCAGCCGTCCTCATCAACCTGGCCAAGGCTTTCAACTCTGTCAATCACCGCATTCTTATCGGCAGACTCAATAGCCTTGGTTTCTCAAATGACGGCCTCGCCTAGTTCACCAAATTCTTCTCAGATAGAGTTCAGTGTGTCAAATTGGAGGGCCTGAGGTCTGGACCTCTGGCAGTCTCTATGGGGGTGCCACAGGGTTCAATTCTCGGGCGGACTCTTTTCTCTGTATACAGTTGAAGTCGTAAGTTTACATACACCCTAGCCAAATACATTTAAACTCAGTTTTTCACAATTCCTGACATTTAATACATGTAAAAACTCCCTGTTTTAGGTCAGTTAGGATCACCACTTTATTGTAAGAATGTGAAATGTCAGAATAATAGTAGAGAAAATTATTTATTTAGTCTTTTATTTCTTTCATCACATTCCTAGTGGGTCAGAAGTTTATATACACTCAATTAGTAATTGGTAGCATTGCCTTTAAATTGTTTAAAATTGGGTCAAATGTTTTGGGTAGCCTTCCACAAGCTTCCCACAATAAGTTGGATGAATTGTGGCCCATTCCTCCTGACAGAGCTAGTGTAACTGAGTCAGGTTTGTAGGCCTCCTTGCTTGCACACGCTTTTTCAGTTCTGCCCACACATTTGCTATAGGATTGAGGTCAGGGCTTTGTGATGGCCACTCCAATACCTTGACTTTGTTGTCCTTAAGCCATTTTGCCACAACTTTGGAAGTATGCTTGGGGTCATTGTCCATTTTGAAGACCCATTTGCAAACAAGCTTTAACTTCCTGACTGATGTCTTGAGATGTTGCTTCAATATATCCACATAAGTTTCCTTCCTCATGATGCCATCTAATTTGTGAAGTGCACGGTTGGGATGGTGTTCTTTGGCTTGCATTCCCTCCCCCCCCTTTTCCCTCCAAACATAACAATGATCATTATGGCCAAACAGTTCTATTTTTGTTTCATCAGACCAGAGGACATTTCTCCAAAAAGTATGATCTTTGTCTCCATGTGCAGTTGCAAACCGTGGTCTGGCTTTTTTTATGGTTGTTTAGGAGCAGTGACTTCTTCCTTGCTGAGCGGCCTTTCAGGTTATGTCGATATAGGACTTGTTTTACTGTGGATATAGATACTTTTGTACCTGTTTCCTACAGCATCTTCACAAGGTCCTTTGCTGTTGTTCTGGGATTGATTTGCACTTTTTGCACCATGTACGTTCATCTCTAGGAGACAGAATGCATCTCCTTTCTGAGCGGTATGACGGCTGCGTGGTTCCATGGTGTTTATACTTGCGTACTGTTGTTTGTACAGATGAACGTGGTACCTTCAGGCGTTTGGAACTTGCTCCCAAGGATGAACCAGACTTGTGGAGATCTAAAAAAAAAATCTGAGCTCTTAACTGATTTATTTTGATTTTCCATTGATGTCAAGCAAAGAGGCACTGAGTTTGAAGGTAGGCCTTGAAATATATCCACAGGTACACCTCCAATTGACTCAAATGATGTCAATTTGTCACGTTCTGACCATAGTTTGCTTTGTATGTTTCTAGGTTTTATGTCTAGGTTGTCTATTTCTATGTGTTTGGTCAGGGCGTGAGCTGGGGTGGGCATTCTATGTTTTTTTTCTATGCTTGTATTTCTGTGTGTGGCCTGGTATGGTTCTCAATCAGAGGCAGCTGTCGATCGTTGTCTCTGATTGAGAATCATACTTAGGTAGCCGGTTTTCTCACTATGGGTTGTGGGTAGTTAATTTCTGTGTCTGTGTTTCACCATACAGAACTGTTTCGGTTGTTTGTTCGTGTTTTTGTTATTTTGTTCCGTGTTCAGTTGATTTATTAAAAATCTAATTATGGACACTTACCACGCTGCACATTGGTCCGACTTTTCCTACTTCTCCTCAGACGAAGAGGAGAATCGTTACACAATTAGCCTATCAGAAGCTTTTAAAGCCATGACATCATTTCTGGAATTTTCCAAGCCGTTTAAAGGCACAATCAAAGTGTATGTAAACTTCTGACCCACTGGAATTGTTATACAGTGAATTATAAGTGAAATAATCTGTTTGTAAACAATTGTTGGAAAAATTACTTATGTCATGCACAAGTAGATGTCCTAACCGACTTGCCAAAACTATAGTTTGTTTACAAGACATTTGTGGAGTGGTTGAAAAACGAGTTTTAATAACATAACCCCAAACGAAGTGTATGTAAACTTTGCAAAAATCACTGAAGCTGGAGACTTATATCTCCCTCTCTAACTTTAAGCATCAGCTGTCAGAGCAGCTCACCGATCACTGTACCTGTACACAGCCCATCTGTAAATAGCACACTCAACTACCGCATCCTCATTGTTATGTATTTATTTTTGCTCTTTTGCACCCGTTGTAACGGTATTCCTCCTCCTCTACAACCGAAGAGGAGGAGTAGTGATTGAACCAAGGCGCAGCGGGTTGTGATGACATAATTTTAATAAGACAAGACGGGAAAAACACGAAACGAAACCACTTGAAATAATTAACAAAATAACAAAACAAATGTAGACAAACCTGAACTATACGAACTTACATATAACACTAAGAACGCACGAACAGGGAAAATAGACTACACAAAAGGAACGATGTACAAACAAACCGAACAGTCCCGTATGGTGCGACACACACTGACACAAGAGACAACCACCCACAACGAACACTGTGAAACAACCTACCTAAATATGACTCTCAATTAGAGGAAACGCCAAACACCTGCCTCTAATTGAGAGCCATACCAGGCAACCCTTAAACCAACATAGAAACAGAAAACATAGAATGCCCACCCAAACTCACGTCCTGACCAACTAACACATACAACAAACTAACAGAAATAGGTCAGGAACGTGACATAACCCCCCCCTTAAGGTGCGAACTCCGGGCGCACCAGCACAAAGTTTAGGGGAGGGCCTGGGTGGGCATCTGACCACGGTGGTGGCTCAGGCTCAGGACGAGGTCCCCACCCCACCATAGTCAATCCCAGCTTGCTAATCCCCCTCAGAATGACCACCCCTCTCTTCCCCCCACCTAATATAGGCAACACAAAATAAAGGGACAGCTCCGGAACAAGGTAGCTCAGGACATAGAGGTAGGTGAGAATAGAGAGGTAGATAGAGAGGTAGCTCAGGATAGAGAGGTAGCTCAGGATAGAGGGGCAACTCCGGACTGAAAGGCAGCTCCGGACAGAGAGACAGCTCTGGACTGAGGGGCAGTTCTGGATTAATGGCCGCTCTGGGCTGAGGGGCAGCTCATGACTGGCTGACGGCTCTGGACGCTCATGGCTGGCTGACGGCTCTGGACGCTCATGGCTGGCTGACGGCTCTGGACGCTCATGGCTGGCTGACGGCTCTGGACGCTCATGGCTGGCTGACGGCTCTGGACGCTCATGGCTGGCTGACGGCTCTGGACCCTCATGGCTCGCTGACGGCTCTGGACGCTCATGGCTGGCTGACGGCTCTGGACGCTCATGGCTGGCTGACGGCTCTGGCAGATCCTGTCTGGTTGGCGGCTCTGGCAGATCCTGTCTGGTTGGCGGCTCTGGCAGATCCTGTCTGGTTGGCGGCTCTGGCAGATCCTGTCTGGTTGGCGGCTCTGGCAGATCCTGACTGACGAATGGCTCTAGCGGCTCCTGACTGACTAACGGCTCTGACGGCTCGGGACAGACGGGCGGCTCAGACGGCGCTGGGGAGACGGATGGCTCAGACGGCGCTGGGGAGACGGATGGCTCAGATGGCGCTGAGGAGACGGATGGCTCAGACGGCGCTGAGGAGACGGATGGCTCAGATGGCGCTGCGGAGACGGATGGCTCAGACTGATCCTGTCTAGCGGAAGGCTTTGGCTGCTCCTGTCTGGTGGAAGGCTCTAGCGGCTCCTGTCTGGCGGAAGGCTCTAGCGGCTCCAGTCTGGCGGAAGGCTCTGTAGGCTCATGGCAGACGGGCGGCTTTGCAGGCTCATGGCAGACGGGCGGCTTTGAAGGCTCAATACAGACGAGCAGTTCATGCGGCGCTTGGCAGACGGACAGTTCAGGCGCCGTTGGGCAGACGGCAGACTCTGGCCGGCTGAGACGCACTGTAGGCCTGGTGCGTGGTGCCGGAACTGGAGGCACCGGACTGGAGACACGCACTTCAAGCCTAGTGCGGGGAGCAGGGACAGGGCACACTGGACTCTCAAAGCGTACTATTTGCCTGGTGCGTGGTACCGGCACTGGGGCCACCGGGCTGAGTGCACGCACATCAGGACGAGTACGGGGAGAAGGAACAGTGTGTACAGGGCTCTGGAGACGCACAGGTGGCTTAGTGCGTGGTGCCGGAACTGGAGGCACTGGGCTGGAGACACGCACCATAGAGAGAGTGCGTGGAGGAGGAACAGGGCTCTGGAAACGCACAGGAAGCCTGGTGCGTGGTGTAGGCACTGGTGGTACTGGGCTGGGGCGGGGAGGTAGTGCCGGAAATACCGGACCGTGCAAGCGTACTGGCTCCCTTGAGCATTGAGCCTGCCCAACCTTACCTGGTTGAATGCTCCCCGTCGCCCGACCAGTGCGGGGAGGTGGAATAACCCGCACCGGGCTATGTAGGCGAACCGGGGACACCATGCGTAAGGCTGGTGCCATGTAAGCCGGCCCGAGGAGACGTACTGGTGGCCAGATATGAAGGGCCGGCTTCATGACATTTGGCTCAATGCCCAATCTAGCCCTACCAGTGCGGGGAGGTGGAATAACCCGCACCGGGCTATGAACACGTACAGGAGACACCGTGCGCTCTACTGCGTAACACGGTGTCTGCCCGTACTCCCGCTCTCCACGGTTAGCCTGGGAAGTGGGCGCAGGTCTCCTACCTGCCCTTGGCCCACTACCTCTTAGCCCCCCCCCAAGAAATTTTTGGGTAGTACTCACGGGCTTTTCGGGCTTCCGTGCCAGACGCGTCCCCTCATAATGCCGGTTCCTCTCTCCAGTTTCCTCCGCTCTCCGAGCTGCCTCCAGCTGTTCCCATGGGCGGCGATTCACCTCCACTTTAGCCCATGGTCCCTTTCCTTCCATGATCTCCTCCCAAGACCATAAATCCTGCTTCGTGCGCTGTCCGTTCCTCCCGTTACACCGCTGCTTGGTTCTGGTTATTAGGTGGGTGGTTCTGTAACGGTATTCCTCCTCCTCTACAACCGAAGAGGAGGAGTAGTGATTGAACCAAGGCGCAGCGGGTTGTGATGACATAATTTTAATAAGACAAGACGGGAAAAACACGAAACGAAACCACTTGAAATAATTAACAAAATAACAAAACAAATGTAGACAAACCTGAACTATACGAACTTACATATAACACTAAGAACGCACGAACAGGGAAAATAGACTACACAAAAGGAACGATGTACAAACAAACCGAACAGTCCCGTATGGTGCGACACACACTGACACAGGAGACAACCACCCACAACGAACACTGTGAAACAACCTACCTAAATATGACTCTCAATCAGAGGAAACGCCAAACACCTGCCTCTAATTGAGAGCCATACCAGGCAACCCTTAAACCAACATAGAAACAGAAAACATAGAATGCCCACCCAAACTCACGTCCTGACCAACTAACACATACAACAAACTAACAGAAATAGGTCAGGAACGTGACACCAGTATTTCTACTTGCACATCATCATCTGCACATCTATCACTCCAGTGTTAATGCTAAATTGTAATTATTTCACCTCTATGGCCTATTTATTGCCTTACCTCCCTAATATTACTACATTTTCACTCACTGTACATATATTTTTCTGTTGTGTTATTGACTGTACGTTTGTTTATCCATTGTGTAACTCTGTGTTGTTTTTGTCACGCTGCTTTGCTTTATCTTGGCCAGGTCGCAGTTGTAAATGAGAACTTGTTCTCAACTGGCCTACCTGGTTAAATAAAGGTGAAATAAAAATGAATAAATCAAATCAAATCTATAATGCCATTGTATGCTGAGGTTTCCCCTCACTGGAACTAAAAGGCCTAGCCCGAACCAAGAAACACAGCCCCAGACCATTATTTCTCCTCCACCAAACGTTACAGTTGGCACTATGCATTTGGGCAGGAAGCATTCTCCTGGCATCAACCAGACCCAGATTCGTCTGACGGACTGCCAGATGGTGAAGTGTGATTCATCACTGCAGAGACCACGTTTCCACTGCTCCAATGGCTGGGACCTTTACACCTCTGTGAGCTTCTGTTGCCTACCACTTCGCGGCTGAGCAGTTGTTGCTCCTAGACATTTCCACTTCACAATAACAGCACTTACAGTTGATCGTGACAGTTCTAGAAGGGCAGAAATTTGATTAACTGACTTGTTGGAAAGGTGGCATCCTATGACGGTGCCACGTTGAAATTCACTGAGCTCTTCAGTAAGGCCATTCTACTTCCAATATTTGTGTATTGCATGGCTGTGTGCTTGATTTTCTACACCTGTCAGGAACGGGTGTGACTGAAATAGCCAAATCCACTCATTTGAAGGGGAGTCCACATACTTTTGTATATTTAGTGTATATCTGGCCATATACCACACCCCCTGAGGCCCTATTGCTTAATTAAACTAGGGTTTCAACTCCAAGCACAGCAGATAATACAGATAGTACTGAACTAAAGCCTGGTGCTCCAGCATAGGGAATGATACAGAAGAAGGGTTGCTGCTTATAATCATGAAGCATATGTATGATTGGTCAATGGTTCCCTACCGATCTGCTTTATCTCGGGCTATACAGTATGACCAAAATGGGACACATAGGATGAAAAAAGTATTTTAATAACACATTCATTCTACCCTCTTATTCTGCTTCCCTAAACATGTAAAACAGACATATTTATGTTAAAGTACAGTGTGTTTCTGTTAACATCCAATATGTTCCTGTTTTTGGGGTGGCAGGTACCCTAGTGGTTAGATTGGGCCAGTAACCGGGAGGTTGCTGGATCAAATCCCCAAGCTAACAAGTTAAAATGTGTTGTTCTGCCCCTGAACAAGGCAGTTAACCCACTGTTCCCTGGTAGGTTGTCATTGTAAATAAAAGCTTGTTCTTAATTGACTTGCCTAGTTAAATAAAGGTTACATATAAAAAATGTTTATCTTCCTAAGGAGTTAGTTGATCCTCATCCCCTGTGATGTGCGGAGTTCCTTCATTGCCATAGCGGTATCATGCGCTGCACTATCATGCTCACATATGTCTCAATGCCTGAGGAAGTAGAGAGAGCTGAGTATTGGGATTCAAAGAGCAGCCCTCAGCTCAGACTCCCGTGCTGGAGAGGTCAAAGGATGTTTCTCTGAGTCTTTCTTTACAGAAGAGGCCTGGTCAGGTTAAGTGGTGGAAAAGAGGAGAGGAGGAATAGAAAGAAAGAAAGATATAATTTCAGTCGTGGTTGGAATCACTGGCTTAAGTGAGAAGGCTATCACAATCTAACTTGGGTAAGACAACTCAGTTCAGGTCCAAAATTGATATTATAGCAGCGCTGAGACAAAACACTTCACTATGACAGTTTCAGAAGATTGCATGGCATGGACTGTGGTCAGAGGGACACACACTGTAGCAGGGGGCAGAATGGGAGATAAAAAAGAGATGACAGATTGAACAGATTTTGAACACATTATTGTAAGCAACTGAACAGTGTGAGCTGAGCAAAATGTTTTATTTGATCATCTTTAAAAACACTCAAGGTCACCTTACATAAATAGATAAAACGGGGATACCATGTTAAGATAACACAGATACACTTTGGAATGTGTTTGAGTGTTTTTTCCTGGTTTGCTCTTAGAGGTGTACTATTGAAAGTGGGTCAGAGGCAGAGCTAATGTGGAGCTGGCTCACTGCTGAGCACCTGGACCCAAATGAGGTGTAAAATAAAAGCAAATGAGCTTGAGCTTGATGCAGTAAAGTATAACCCCCCTCCACACACACCTCACCCACACACACACACACACACACACACACACACACACACACACACACACACACACACACACACACACACACACACACACACACACACACACACACACACACACACACACACACACACATACACCATCACCCACACACACATGCACCAACAGTGAACCCAACAGTGACTGATTCGTTCCCTCCTCTCCCTGTCTAGTCTATCAGGGAAAAAGGGGGGGGGGGGGTGTAACAGGGGGAGAAGAAACAGGTGTGGAGGTGGTAAAAGTGGAGAAGGAGATGGAGGAGGAGGATGCGGCAACTGGCTATTACCTGACAGAGAGAGTGGGAGATCGAGAGATTCCACATTCAGCTCCAGCGAAAGCAGCCACATCCAGGCAGGCAGTGTCGCAGCAGCAGAATTCTGCAGCAGAATTCATAATGGAATGACATTGACTCGGGCTGATTGCAGAGACGAATCAGATTGCGAAATGAGACATATGCATTTTGTCTCTCTTTTCCCCATTTCCTGAGTGCCGCGCAATGAAATATTAACTGACCTTGTATGGCAGCCCCTTAAATTGCATGCGCCACTCACACAAACAGGCCTAGGAAATGTGTCATTCCCTCCCTTTAATCTGAACCATTTCCTGGGCTGACGAACTGTTCTCCTGAAAACCTGCTCTTACTTGGAGCACAAACTGCTGATCTGAGGGATCTGAAAAGGGAACAGAATGAGAGACATATGATGAAGCAGTGCTTGAAATATCACACTTACCTTAACTTCATTCACTCTGTCTGCTGATGACGACCGTGTCTTTTCCCCTGTAATGTGGTAGTTACTTCAAAGTGGTGCAGGGTGATGCCCTCAACAGCAAATATAATACATTGTCATGATATTGACAGCTGATGAAGGGGACGGTGTAACTTGATTGGCACTGGTGTAATGGTTGACATAAAAGTTGATGTAGTCGTTAAACATTTGAGGTTTAGGCATTGAAAACACACTTCATGAGATAATTGTGGGAAATTACCATGTGGTTTATTAGTATCTGTTATGCAAACTGCATCTTAACACACCCACTGTTTATTAGTGCGTGATGCAGCCTTTGAGGACCCTCTGTATCTACGGTAAGGGTTATTGTTGGAGTTGGGAGGAAGAACGGGCAATGCCAGGCCAGCTAACTCCCAGAATTAATACCCCACTCAGGGAATAGGCTGGGTCCTCATTAGCCAGGTTGATGGATTGTATGGACAGAGCGCTATGCTCTTTATGCTCCGTGTTGATAGGGCTTGTGGTTCTCTGGAGCGTGTGGACCCTGCTGTAGATCGCTAGGCATTAGCAGCCCTCTCACCAACACAGCGTAGGGGCTTATGAGAGGAAGGGGGTGGGTGAGTGTGTGGAGTGTGTGAAGGTGCTCTGAGAGGCTGTTAGAAATGGAAAAAAGGAGAGGTTCACACATAAACACTTCCTTCAAGGGAATATTTTAAGCGCACTCCTGCTTGTCTTCCCGCTCAATAACAAGCATTGAAGAAACAGCCCACTACACAATATGGCACACATGTCAAACCAACATAAAATACTGCCTAAATTGAAAGACTACAATCCTCCCTTCACTACTGGCTGAGGTGTATTTGCAGACCAGGGAGAAGAGGGATAGAGAGTGACTGTTACACCAATAGACCCAGCGGGAAGTTCCATCCTTTCACTCTTTCTGTCTCTATCAACTTATCAATTAAGCCCAGCAGGCTCCCAGGAGTTTCACAGCAAGCCTTCAAAGCCTCATTGTACCTTCTCCTTTAGAGAACCATCCTCCCAGCTGACAATGGTTGTTACACCAGGGAAGCGGGGAGAAAAAGATTGAAATTCATTTTCTTTGTGTTGATTGATCTCACTTGGCTGCTGGCTAAGTTGACTTGTCACCGTTAAGTTGGTGTGTTGCATGCCCTAACACTACATTCCCCGCCGACTCTAGGGAATTGCAATGTATTTCTATCTTTTTGGTGAACACACAGCACCCATATGCCACACAAATATAGACTGTATATGGAGAGAACCCCCCCCCCCCCTCCCCTCCCGCTCTCTCTCTTTCTTTCTCTTTGAGTTCCCTGTCTCTCTGAATATCTCTCACACACATGCACACAGGGAAGCACACACATACCAATATCTTTGTTTCATAAAGGTTAATCAATTAATTCTTCTAAATATGATGAACATTCATTCATTATGTTCTAAATGGATCGGAATGCTTGCTATTGGCTAGAGACAATACTGACTGAGTTTCACCTTGACATAGATAATTCCATGATTTCTCAGCTTGCTTTGAATTGAGCAAGATGCGAAATTCCCCCCAGGAATTTATTTGAAAGTTGAAGACTATTTACTGCATTTCGATACAATTAAAATACTTTAAAATGTTATTTGGAGAACAGCTAAAACACGGAAAAATGACCCCATCCAATATCACCTTGGCTGCTGGTTCATTCACCTCAGTCGATCTACAAACACATAGCCTATTAGCTATACAATTGTAATATGAGAAATGATTAGCGACTGTTCAGTCAATTGTATTGATGAATTACATAAAATCATTGACTCTTCAACTATTTTCTCAAATTACATAGAGTTCACATTTGTATACCTAGGCATTACTAATCAAGCTCCGCAAAAACAGACATCAATGGAGCACACAGATGATTGAATTATCACATTCACATGACTTATTAAAAATGTACTTTCGATTATGTATTAATATCAGTGATGTAAAAAAAAAACATCTGGGTAATGGGTCAACTATAAACTCTACTGGGCGATCGAGATAAGACGAACAACCACGTATATAAACAAAACGTATGGCATTTTTAAAACTGTATTGTTTGCAATTTAATGTAGGCCTAGGCCTATATGGAAGATAACGAACAAACCACTGCTCATGATTCACTCTTTCACAAAGAGGCAGGCCCAAGTAGAACTCAGTCAGATCAAGAACATAAGCGTTCTGAGCTTTGATCAACGCTGGAAGCAATATTTTGATCCGTAATTGTTTTTTCTTTATTGTGTTTTCATTATTATATATATTTTTTCGAATGAGAAATGTCCACGGTGTCCTCATACGTAGTTACGGTCCTGAAGTCATAGCAGTTTTCCAGTTTTTATTTACAACACATGGAGGCCGTGAGAATAGAAAGAAGTGGATTCAGTGTTCTGCAGGGTTGTTATTACAACATTAACCAGCAGAGGGGTACAAAGCACCATCATTCTCCTCAGCCAAGGCTCAGAGACCCATTCTCTGCTGTTATCCCGCTACTATACATACATGTAATGAAGTGTGTGCCCCATCCTCATCTTCTATCCAGCCTGTATTCTATCCAGTAGTGTAGACTATTCATAGATGAGGGCATGCTAATGTATGGTTTATTCTGACTAAGTTGATAGGAAACATTCTGAAGAGATATGTTATTAGAAGGAGCACTCTTTTCTTCTGGAATTGGGATGACTCTGATGAAGACAGCATGGTTCTCTCGCTCTCTCTCTCTCTCTCTCTCTTTCTCTCTCTCTCTCTCTCTACACTCGTCTTCCCTGCTTAATGAACATGCACCTGTGGAACGATCATTAAGACACTAACAGCTTACAGACGGTAGGCAATTAAGGTCACAGTTATGAAAACTTAGGACAGTAAAGAGGCCTTTCTACTGACCTTTTCTACTGAAAAATACCAAAAGAAAGAAGCCCAGGGTCCCTGTTCATCTGCGTGAATGTGCCTTAGGCATACTGCAAGGAGGCATGATGACTGCAGATGTGGCCAGGGCAATAAATTGCAATGTCTGTACTGTGAGACGCCTAAGACAGCACTACAGGGAGACAGGACGGACAGCTGATCGTCCTCGCAGTGGCAGACCACGTGTAACAACACCTGCACAGGATCGGTACATCCGAACATCACACCTGCGGGGCAGGTACAGGATGGCAACAACAACTGCCCGAGTTACACCAGGAATGCACAATCCCTCCATCAGTGCTCAGACTGTCCGCAATAGGCTGAGAGAGGCTGGACTGAGGGCTTGTAGGCCTGTTGTAAGGCAGGTCCTCACCAGACATCACCGGCAACAACTTCGCCTACGGGCACAAACCCACCATTGCTGGACCAGACAGGACTGGCAAAAAGTGCTCTTCACTGACGGGTCACGGTTTTGTCTCACCAGGGTTGATGGTCGGATTCATGTTTATCGTCGAAGGAATGAGCGTTACACTGAGGTCTGTACTGTGGAGCGGGATTGATTTGGAGGTGGAGGGTCCGTCATGGTCTGGGGCGGTGTGTCACAGCATCATCGGACTGAGTTTGTTGTCATTGCAGGCAATCTCAAAGTTCTGCGTTACAGTGAAGACATCCTCCTCCCTCATGCGGTACCCTTCCTGCAGGCTCATCCTGACATGACCCTCCAGCATGACAATGCCACCAGCCATACTGCGCGTGATTTCCTGCAAGATAGGAATGGCAGTGTTCTGCCATGGCCAGCGAAGAGCCCGGATCTGAATCCCAATGAGCACATCTGGGACCTGTTGGATCGGAGGGTGAGAGCTAGGGTCATTCCCGCCAGAAATGTCCGGGAACTTGCAGGTGCCTTGGTGGAAGAGTGGGACAACATCTCACAGCAAGAAATGACAAATCTGGTGCAGTCCACGAAGAGGAGATGCACTGCAGTACTTAATGAAGCTGGTGGCCACACCAGATACTGAATGTTACTTTTGAGTTTGACCCCCCCCCCCCCCCTTTGTTCAGGGACACATTATTCCATTTCTGTTAGTCACATGTCTGTGGAACTTGTTCAGTTTATGTCTCAGTTGTTGAATCTTGTTATGTGTCGCGCCCTGACCTTAGATATCTCTGTTTTTCTATATACACTGCTCAAAAAAATAAAGGGAACACTTAAACAACACAATGTAACTCCAAGTCAATCACACTTCTGTGAAATCAAACTGTCCACTTAGGAAGCAACACTGATTGACAATAAATTTCACATGCTGTTGTGCAAATGGAATAGACAAAAGGTGGAAATTATAGGCAATTAGCAAGACACCCCCAATAAAGGAGTGGTTCTGCAGGTGGTGACCACAGACCACTTCTCAGTTCCTATGCTTCCTGGCTGATGTTTTGGTCACTTTTGAATGATGGCGGTGCTTTCACTCTAGTGGTAGCATGAGACGGAGTCTACAACCCACACAAGTGGCTCAGGTAGTGCAGCTCATCCAGGATGGCACATCAATGCGAGCTGTGGCAAGAAGGTTTGCTGTGTCTGTCAGCGTAGTGTCCAGAGCATGGAGGCGCTACCAGGAGACAGGCCAGTACATCAGGAGACGTGGAGGAGGCCGTAGGAGGGCAACAACCCAGCAGCAGGACCGCTACCTCCGCCTTTGTGCAAGGAGGAGCACTGCCAGAGCCCTGCAAAATGACTTCCAGCAGGCCACAAATGTGCATGTGTCAGCATATGGTCTCACAAGGGGTCTGAGGATCTCATCTCGGTACCTAATGGCAGTCAGGCTTGTGCACTCAAGTAGCTTCACGTTTCGTTTGTGCTTTTGTTGTTTTTAATGAGTTTCTCTTTATTAAAAGTATGTGGAACTCTATGCACGCTGCGCCTTGGTCTCATCATTACA
Source organism: Salvelinus namaycush (assembly GCF_016432855.1). Classification (NCBI taxonomy): domain Eukaryota; kingdom Metazoa; phylum Chordata; class Actinopteri; order Salmoniformes; family Salmonidae; genus Salvelinus; species Salvelinus namaycush. Next base: position 36,803,722 of record NC_052315.1, read on the forward strand.
ACAATCGTGTCATTATGTTTATACAAATATTTACACGTTAAACTTTCTGAAAATGAACGCAGTTGATAGTGAGAGGACGTTTCTTTTTTTTGCTGAGTTTATGAGGCGAGCCGAAGAACCCTTTTAGGTTCTAGATAGCAATGTCCTACAAATGTGTAGGACATTGCATCATGAACCTCATCACAAAACCTGTGGCTTTGTCAGTGAGACGGCTACATTTTGTTGGTACTCCCCTGTCTTTTGCTAAGCAGCCCAAGTAGTTATGAATTATTAATTCAATCAGTTAATTAACCATTGTTTACTCAGAGAGAGCGACCATTTAGAAATATACATATTGGTTTTCCTCTCTGTACTGTAACCTTCTAATGTATTACAATGTTAACAAATAGGTAGATGAGGAATAGAAGGAAGATACACAAACATTGTAAAAACAATATCTTGCATCTCTGTGCCGACTCTCATTTTGATAACCTTGTCGCTACCAATACATTCCACTATCTAAATCCTGTTCCTTCATATCACATGCTCTGCTGAGCCTTGCATATGAGCTGATTCGTATTGTGTCGACGGACTACTTAGCTCTAAATGCCAACCAGCTGACAGGGAGGAGTGAAGCAGGCGAGTAGGCGGAGGAGGAGGGAATGGTGTCCCATCTGCCCTTCGTAATGGAGTCGTTGGGTCTTCTGCTTTCCACTTTCCAGATACTGTCATTGCTCTTTACACCTAAAACCTCCTGAAGAGCCTGGAGCACTGGTCAGTTTCCTGGCAGGGGCTAACGAGTTATGACAGGTGCCAATGTCCATCATATCAGTGTGGTGAGACGTGGTGCTTCTGTAAGCTAACATGTCAGCCCCCGTGCCTCCCCAGGACCCCCCTTCAAACACCCTCCCTACCCCTGGGACTAGAGACAAGCTGACTAACCATTCTGTGTTGACAGGTTAAAATTGAGTTTTTGGGCCGACAGGCGTCATGGCTTCAAACAGGCAGGCAGACAGGCAGACAGGCAAGCAAGTACATAGACAGGCAGGTAGACAGACTACACAGACAAGCCTCATACTTCACAGGACAGCTGTTGAAGTAATGCTCAGTGTTGTTAGTGTTATATACTGTACTTATTGTGTTCTTCTGAATACTGAGGGACCTACATGTATGACATTATGTTGTGTTTCACGGTTTCAGTATCACAATCTATGGCTTTTGACTGAGACACAGTTGAATTGTCTCTTTTCTTGCTCCAAATGTAGTTTACTTCTCTCACACAATCAAGTACAGACAAGACAGACATGTTCCTTCGTACAGTAGAGGGTCTTAACTAATCAATTGATGGACACTGCCATATAATCAGAGAGGTATTTCCATCAGAGCCGGAACACATTCTTTAGAGAAAAATGTAAGGTTAGTGGAAATATTTCACAAGCTTGTTTGATGTTTTAATTTCCTCCCTCTCTCTCTTGTTCCTCCCTCTTCCTCTCACCCTAGCTCTTTCTCTCCAAATATTTTTTGGCAGCCCGGAGAGCAATATGGACGCTTAAAACAGGCTTTGCACGGGACAGATAGTACATGGCATTAACAGCCATTTCACGCTGGCACTTTGGTGGCTGAGCGGGGCAGGGGGAGAGCTAGGCGAGCTGGGCGTGAGCGGAGAGAACCGAGGGCCACTGTGGGCCCCGGAGACAATTTGGAATTGTCCCACTCTGAAGTGCATGTAGGTGTGCAAATGGCATACATGCATTTCCAAGTTTTGAACGAGCTGCTGCATTTTCGAACCATATCTGAATTTTGCGGTGCGATGATTAGAGAGAACATTTTCCATCCAATGAATGAATTGTGCTCACTTACTCTTTCTATTATTGGTGAGTCTCTAACCAGGTGGAAGTCTATAAATATAGCACATAAGAGAATCATCACATTATACCTGGTCCCATTTTGCTTACAGCAGTGAAGCTCGAGAATGAGGAACATCAATATAATATTTGGAATAATTTGGAATAATGTCATTAGTCCTGGGCAGGAAGGTGTGAAAATGCTATTAATCACATTTCCAGAGAGGTAAAAGGCTCTCCCTATAGACAGTGATACACTCTGCACCTCATTCCACCCCTCTGCGCTCCCCTTTCCCTCCCTCCACTCTCCAACTCTTTATTGGACAAATTTGTCCCCTTGATGTATTGCTTTTATATAAGAACATGTCAAAGCTGTAGTGACGTGAAGGATTGCAGAGCTGCTTGGGAGCGCCGCGGGATGGGCTTCCTCCACCATGACTGCTGCCATGGCAGCTTCAGGGAGCGTGGTGCTGGGCCAGACCAGGGACAAAGGAAAACTGACCCTCTGTAGTCTGACAGAGAGCTGACACTGCAGCGATGGGAGTAGAACCAAACCAGAGGATTGGAGGAGAGGAGGAGAGGGATGGAGGTGAGTGGGTCTGGCATGGAGCCCTGTGACTTCTCTGACCTTCCAACAGACTTCTGTGTGGTACCCAGGCCAGTCTCAGGGCGAGTTCAAGAGTGGGCGTCAGGGCATGTGCCAGGGTTTGTCGGTCTCCAGGGCTGTGAGCTGTCATCTAGGGTGTGAGGGTCAGGGGGAAGGTGTTATGCTGACTGGGCAGGGTCCAGGGTGAAGAGCCTCACCCTGGGGAGCTGGAGGAGTGCCACAGTCCTTTTAAACACAGTCGAAACCCTGGAATGGCGCCGACAGAGAGGGCTGCCTCACTTCTTTCTCTTAGGAAACTTTGCAGTAATTCGTTTTTTTATGTATTATTTCTTACATTGTTAGCCCAGAATTATTTTTGTGTTATTACATACAGCCGGGAAGAACTATTGGATATCTGAGAGGCGGTAACTCACCAGCACTACCAGCATCACGACAAGGAATACGACTTTCCCAAAGCTGATCCTTTGGGATCCCCCCAGGGCAATTTAACTGATTCCAGAAGCCTACCCAAAACAACGCCGGTGAAGCAGAGGTACTCAGAGTGATATTCTAGTCCGATTTAAGAGGCGCGCACAACACCCACCGCTTCTGAGTATATTACTCGCTAATGTTCAGTCTCTGGATAATAATGTTGACGAGCTCAGGGCGTGGGTCTCTTTCCAGAGAGACATCAGAGATTGTAACATACTCTGATTCCCAGAAACATGACTCTCTTGGGATATACAGCACTGTCTGAATCGGTTCAGCCAGCTGGATTCTCAGTTCATGCTAATATGACCAATCAGAATCCATGCTTCAAGATTGTTTTGATCATGCGGACTGGGATATGTTCCGGGTAGCTTCTGAGAATAACATTGATGAATACACTGATTCGGTGACTGAGTTTATCAGGAAGTGTATAAGATATGTTGTACCCACTGTGACTATTAAAACCTACCATAACCAGAAACTGTGGATAGATGTCAGCATTCGCGCAAAACTGAAAACGCAAACCACCGCATTTAACCATGGCAAGGTGACTGGGAATATGGAAGAATACAAACAGTGTAGTTATTCCCTCCTGAAGGCAATCAAACAGGCAAAACGTCAAAGTGGAGTCGCAATTCAACGGCTCAGACACGAGACGTATGTGGCAGGGTCTACAGACAATCACGGACTACAAAAGGAAAACCAGTCACGTCGCGGACACCGACGTCTTGCTTCCAGACAAGCTAAACACATTCTTTGCCCGCTTTGAGGATAACACAGTGCCATCGACACGGCCCGCTACCAAGGACTGTGGGCTCTCCTTCTCCATGCCCGATGTGAGTAAGACATTTAAGCATGTTAAACCTAGCAAGGCTGCCGGCCCAGACGGCATCCCTAGCCGCATCCTCAGAGCATGCGCAGACCAGAGCATGCACAGACCACCAATCTCTCCCTATCCCAGTCTGCTGTCCCCACATGCTTCATGATGGCCACCATTGTTCCTGTACCCAAGAAAGCAAAGGTACCTGAACTAAATGACTATCGCTCCGTAGCACTCACTTCTGTCATCATGAAGTGCTTTGAGAGACTGTCAAGGATCATAGCACCTCCACCTTACCGGCCACCCTAGACCCACGTGCTTACCACCCCAATAGATCCACAGACGATGCAACTGCCATCACACTGCACACTGCCCTATCCCATCTAAACAAGAGGAATACATATGTAAGAATGCTGTTCATTGACTACAGCTCAGCATTCAACACTATAGTACCCTCCAAGCTCATCATTAAGCTTGAGTCCCTGGGACTGAGCCCCACCCTAGGCAACTGGGTCCTGGACTTCCTGATGGGCCTCCCCCCCAGGTGGTGAAGGTAGGAAACAACACCTCCACTTCGCTGATCCTCAACACAAGGGGCCGCACAAGGGTTCATGCTCAGTCCCCTCCTGTACTCCCTGTTCACCTATGACTGCGTGGCCAAGCACGCCTCCAACTCAATCATCAAGTTGGCAAATGACAACAAACAGAAGTAGGCTTGATTGCCAACAATGACGAGACAGCCTACAGGGAGGAGGTGAGGGCTCCGGGAGTGTGGTGCCAGGAAAATAACCTCTCACTCAACGTCAACAAAACAAGAGATGGTTGTAGAATTCAGGAAACAGCAGAGGGAGCACCCCCCTCTCCACATCGACGGGACCGCTGTGGAGAAGGTGGAAAGCTTCAAGTTCCTTGGTGTACACATTACTGACTAACTAAAATAGTCCAGTCACACAGACAGTGTGGTGAAGAAGATGCAACAGCGCCTTTTCAACCTCAGGAGTCTGAAGAAATTTGGCTTCTCACCTAAAACCCTCACAAACTTTTACAGATGCACAATTGAAAGCATCCTCTTGGGCTGTATCACCGCTTGGTAATGCAACTGCACCGCCCGGAACTGCAGGGCTCTCCAGAGGGTAGTGCGGTCTGCCCAACGCATCAACGGGGGCAAACTATCTGCCCTCCATGACACCTCCAGCACCCGATGTCACAGGAAGGCCAAAAAGATAATCAAGTACAACAACCACCCGAGCCACTGCCTGTTCACCCCGCTTTCATCCAGAAGGTGAGGTCAGTACAGGTGCGTAAAAGCTGGGACCGAGAGACTGAAAAACTGCTTCTATCTCAAGGCCATCAGACTGTTAAATAGCCATCCCTGGCACATTTAGGCTGCTGCACTTAGGTTGGAGTCATTAAACTCATTTTTCAATCACTCCACAAATGTATTGTTAACTAACTAGTTTTGGCAAGTCAGTTAGGACATCTACTTTGTGTGACACAAGTACTTTTTCAGATTATTTCACTTATAATTCGCTGTATCACAATTCCAGTGGGTCAGAAGTTTACATACACTAAGTTGACTGTGCCTTTAAACAGCTTGGAAAATTACAGAAAATAATGTCATGGCTTTAGCAAGGAGGCCTACAAACCTGACTCGGTTACACCAGCTCTGTCAGGAGGAATGAGCCAACATTCACCCAACTTATTGTGGGAAGCTTGTGGAAGGCTACCCAAAACGTTTGATCCAAGTTAAACAATTTATAGGCAATGCTACCAAATACTAATTGAGTGTATGTAAACTTCTGACCCACCGGGAATGTGATGAAAAATAAAAGCTGAAATAAATAATTCTCTCTACTATTATTCTGACATTTCACATTCTTAAAATAAAGTGGTGATCCTAACTGACCTAAGACAGAATATTTTTATTAGGATTTAATGTCAGGAATTGTGAAAAACTGAGTTTAAATGTATTTGGCTAAGGTGTATGTAAACTTCTGACTTCAACTGTACATATACTTGAAATCACTGGCCACTTTAATAAATGGAACACTAGTCACTTTAATAATGTTTACATATCTTGCATTAGTCACCTCATATGTATATACTGTATTCTATAATATCTATTGCATCTTAGCCTATGCCACCCTGAAATTACAATCCATATATTTATATTGCATTCCTTTACTTAGATTTGTGTGTATTAGGTATTTGTTATGCAAATTGATGGATATTACTTGTTAGATATTACTGCAGTCTCAGACCTCAAATCACAAGCATTTCGCTACACCCAAAATAATATATTCTAAACACATGTATACGACCAATAACATTTGATGTTGATTTGGTTTGATTAGAAATACAGTAGCAAAGAAAATTACACCACTATATACAGTACCAGTCAAAAGTTTGGACAAACCTACTCATTCCAGAAATTGTATTTATTTTTTACTATTTTCCACATTGTAGAATAATAGTGAAGACATTAAAATCTATGAGATAACACATATGGACTCATGAAGTAACCAAAAAAGTGTTAAACAAATCAAAATATATTTTCTATTTGAGATTCTTCAAAGTAGCCACCCTTTACCTTGATGACAGCTTTGCACAAAATTGCACAAAACATAATTTGAGAGAAATACATTTTTTGGCAAAAAATGTAACATTTCTGGGATCTTTTATTTCAGCTCATGAAACATACAACAACACTATTTTTCTTCAGTGTAGATTCATCTCTTAGGGTATGTTTGTCATGGCCGTCAACAGAAGTAGACCAAGGCGCAGCGTGGTGAGCGTACATTTTCTTTTTATTAGAAAAGACGCCGAACAAAACAATAAACACTACAAAACAAACCGTGAAGCTAAGGGCTATGTGCCATAAACAAAGTCAACTTCCCACAAAGACAGGTGGGAAAAAGGGCTACTTAAGTATGGTTCTCAATCAGAGACAACGATAGACAGCTGTCCCTGATTGAGAACCCGACCAAATAATAGAACATAGAATACCCATCCCAACTCACACCCTGACCAAACCAAATTAGAGACATAAAAGGGATCTCTAAGGTCAGGGCGTGACAATGTTGCTGATATGTTCTGATGGAAACTTTGTGTGTATGGTCCTTGGAAATCAAATCTGGCCCATCCATTGTGTAATCAAGGACATGACTAGATTTGTATTACGTCCAGAGACGTTATTTTCTTGTTTCATACATTATTTATCTGATCTGTTTTTAATTAAAACATATGTCACATCCAGGGCCTGCAATATGACATCTCCATGTCAAATCTCATTAAAGAGATGGATGAACAAATACAGCTAAGATAACCAAAAAGGATAGGAGAAAATGGAACCCATCCTCTGCCGCCAACATTCCGCCATGATCTGTGGCCTCATATGCCACTCAAGTGACAGTCTATTTGGAGCGTTACCACGGCCACAAGCATCTCTGGTGACGAGCGCAGCTCAGCTGTGAAATTGGAGCGGCACGTTGACCTGAGAGCTTCCGCCTGGGCCTTCGCTCCTCTTCTCTCCTTGCTACTCAGCGAGCCATCCAGATGAAGAGCAACACCGTCTCTCCGTCTCTCACCTCACCTCCCCTCACAGCAGAGAGCATCTTTTCCCATTTCACTCAATTGCTCACATTCTAAGGAACTGCGACCGAACAACCTGTTGACGCGTGCCGTCAAACTATGTGTCACGGTGGTTTAGAGTATTTTCCATTACCCTGCTTGTCAGTGTGGTGGGTGGCCTAATGCCATAGTCCATTGGTTATTTCTCTGAGTTGAGCAGGAAACTTCTACAGTGTTATTTGAATAAAGCAAAACTAAACTGTGTGGTGTGTTGAGCCTCACCAGCACCATTCGTTGTGAAATACAGCCTTATTAGAGCTACTGTGACATGCATGTAACAATACCTCTCTAGTTTTGGGAAGAGAAAACTGTATTGAGATCAAATGTTTCATATATCAGAAAATGTGCAGAATGTCTTCTCCCACTGCCATCCACTGGGCTTTCTCTCATCATCATTTGGTGGTGAGTGGAAATGCCAACTGGATGTTTCAGGTTTATACATCCGGTGAAACATCTGGCTTATTGTTCTATCTGTGTTCAAACGTCCTTCATAAAAGCGGCTCCTCCGCATGGATAATTCTGTAGGCCTAATTCAGATAATGCACCTCATAACAAGATGCCCAGCACTTCAGCCCAAGCCTCCACCCTCTTGACCTGTCCCCAAAACGCAACATTTCAGTCGCATCTCGCGCCCTACACTTATCTGTCCAATGCATGTAAACAACTGCAGCTTGCCTGCTTAATAGCAAGCTGATCTATCCATACTGATTGGTGAAGTAATTTAATGTTGAGCAAAAAAAAAAAATATGTTCAGAGATTTAAAAAGGAACAGAAAGAAACAATATAAACCATTACTTTTTGGGGGGTTCGAACCAATTCAGAACTTTATTTTGCTGGTCAGAACAGTGGAACGGAACAAAACAATTATGGTCTGGTTCAGAACTAAACGATTGGAAAATAATTTTGTTTCTAACCCCTGCTTGATTAATTAATAACATTTCTGAAGTGGAAGGGGATATGAAGGCAGGAACTGAAATACACTGATACTGGGGAGTGAGGACAGGGCAATCAGGATCTTAAATGAAGGACTGTGAGGAGTGTAGGGCTGATTTAAGACCATAGATATACTTTCCTGCTGACAACACCGATGAGCTGAGGATAGGGGGTAAGGCGACTAGGGTGATATTGGCAACGTCGTGATCCTCCGTGGCACTGGTAATGAGTTACTAAACATTTCTGCTGTAATATCATCCCCCTCCTCCTCGTGATAACATGATATAAGTGTCTAGGGGAAGATAATGTATGTGCAAACGTGTTACCCAATAATACATAGTTTAACAAAGAGAAACAGGATGACGTTGGCCTGATAAGGAAGTACATATAATGGATTCAGTGTTAGGCCTAGTGGTATATCTGTCTCTCATCTCACAATTAACTGTAACTTTGTGTCATAACCTTGAGATGCCTTGAGACCTTGAGATGATACAAAATCGTCAGAAGACAGAAATAGTACCTTAACCACCTTTAACAAAAAGGAAGGGTAAAAACCTCCTCCACCATTCTCCTTGAGTTTTTAACAGCTGCATCATACATATCTCAGGGGACGCCCATAGAAAGGTGGCCTGGGCCGGCTATTCTTCTTTAGTGACATGTTTATTTTTATTTACACCACCTGTCTAGTGTTTTAAAGCATTACTATATTGATGGGTTTGTGTGTGAGTGTGACTGTGTGTATACAGTATACATTTGGTACTCTAAGAAAAAAAATAATAGCTAGAGATAAGAAATTAAGAAATCAAGATCTAGAGGAAGGATTACTTTTTTGTAGATTGTATAAATGCACAAATATTGTGCAAAGGGAGAAACACAATACATGTGCTTTTCCAGACTCATGTCATTCAGACAAACTCATCAGAATATAGAGGAGAAATGTTGTAGTTCAGCAGCATTTGTTTGGGAAGGAAACATGTAATATTAACATTATCCTGTGCTGCACCAAGTATCAAATATAAATGACATATAACAAACTCGGAGTCATAGCAAACTAATTCCGTTTTACCAAATTTACACCAGCATGTTAAATGTGCAACCAGAGGGAAAAAAACTCAAAACCACCTTTACTCCACACACAGAGACATGTACAAAGCTCTCCCTCGCTCTCCATTTGGCAAGTTGACCATAATTCTATCCTCCTGATTCCTGCTTACAAGCTAAAATTAAAGCAGGAAGCACCAGTGACTAGATCAATAAAAAAGTGGTCAGATGAAGCAGATGCTAAGCTTCAGGACTGTTTTGCTAAGCACAGGCTGGAATATATTCCAGGATTCTTCCGATGGTACACCACATCAGTCACTGGCTTCATCAATAAGTGCATCGATGACGTCATCCCCACAATGACTGTATGTACATACCCCAACCAGAAGCCATGGATTACAGGCAACATTCGCACTGAGCTAAAGGACAGAGCTGCCACTTTCAAGGAGTGGGACTCTAACCCGGAAGCTTATAAGAAATCCCGCAATGCCCTCCGACAACGACGAAACAGCCTATAGGGAGGAGGTCAGAGACCTGGCCGTGTGGTGCCAGTACAACAACCTCTCACTCAACGTGATCAAGACAAAGGATATGATTGTGGACTACAGGAAAAGGAGGACCGAGCACGTCCCCATTCTCATCGACAGAGCTGTAGTGAGCAGGTTGAGAGCTTCAAGTTCCTTGGTGTCCACATCACCAACAAACTAACGTGGTCCAAGCACACCAAGACAGTCGTGAAGAGGGCACGACAAAACCTATTCTCCCTCAAGAGACTGAAAAGATTTGGCATGGGTCCCGAGATCCTCAAAAGGTTCTACAGCTGCACCATCGAGAGCATCCTGACGGGTTGCATCACTATCTGGTATGGCAATTGCTCGGTCTCCGACCGCAAGGCTCTACAAAGGGTAATGCGTACAACCTAGTACATCACTGGGGCCAAGCTTCCTGCCATCCAAGACCTCTATACCAGGCGGTGTCAGAGGAAGGGCCTAAAAATTGTCAGAGACTCCAGCCACCCAAGTCATAGACTGTTCTCTCTGCTACCGCACTGTAAGCGGTACCGGAGCACCAAGTCTAGGTCCAAGAGGCTTCTAAACAACTTCTACCCCCAAGCCATAAGACTCCTGAACATCTAGTCAAATGGCTACTCAGACTATTTGCATTGCTCCCACCCCCCTCTTTTACACTGCTGCTACTCTCTGTTATTATCTATGTATAGTCACTTTAATAACTGTACCTACATGTACATTACCTCAATTACCTCAACTAACCGGTGCCCCCGCACATTGACTCTGTACCGGTACCCCCTTTATATAGCCTCACTATTGTTATTTTACTGCTGCTCTTTAATTATTTGTTAATTTTATTTCTAATTCTTATTTTTTTAAGGTATTTTTAATTGTTTTTATTTTTTAAACTGCATTGTTGGTTAAGGCTTGTAAGTAAGCATTTCACTCTAAGGTCTATACCTGTTGTATTCAGCGCATGTGACAAATAACATTTGATTTGATTTGTAAGAAGGATTGGGTTGCATATATTCTGCTGTCAAATATGTCTGCGGTGTCTGATGGCATACCATTATAGCATTTAATAAATACTTAGCTTTTCTGTTGTACAGTACTGAAGAGAAGCCAATGATCAATAACGGCTAAAGTTACATGTTGTTTTCCTGGGATTTGTGATTGGGCTTTGGTTAGGCTTGCTATTTTATGTACATGATGTAACATTCCAAATTCCTCATTTATTATCTGCTAATACAAATTGCCAGTTGCAAGACAGTGCATGGATGGGTAGATATACACTGTCAAAACAAGTAGCATTGCCTCTCATCATTCCTCTCCCTCTCTATATTTGTGCTTCTACATCTGCATTGTTTGCTGTTTGGGGTTTTAGCCTGGGTTTTTATATAAACCTTTGTGACATCTGCTGATGTAAAAAGGGCTTTGTAAATACATTTGATTGATTGATCCATCTCTCTTACCCACCCTCAAGTCTATTCATGGTAAGGGCACAGAGCTTTTCCAGATCATATCATAACTGTAGATAACCATAATCAGGCAGTGTCATAGCACTCTGTGATGATGACATTGTACACCGTTTGAGTTATTTAAGAGCTGCTTGAAAGATCTGAAGCCATGCTGCTCCGACACCAGCATGAAGGCAGAAATTATGCCAGTGAAACAACATAAAAGTGCAACTTACTGATCTTTGCTGGAGACTGTAATTAGTGTTATCTACAGTGTAGTTATGCTAATATGGCCCTTATCGTAATCATTCTCTCTGTTGTTTGCTTTTCTTTATAGTCACAGTGTATCAGTCAACCTTTCAACTCCATAATGATCAGTTTTGTTCCCTGAGGTTTGTGCATTCAGGCAAAGGATGCCCAGTGGAGTATTAGGCCTTTTTCATCAAACTGTTTTATAGTCCTATTCTTCAGAGTTGCTATGTAGTGCTGAGGGCAGGTTTGAGAGTAGGGGATTTGCGCCAGCACATTCTATGAATCGCATTGTGAAATAGTGGGACATACAGCAGCAGATATGCATTTGCAGAAATCCGCATGATTGCCATTGGTCTGCCCTTTTACTGTAATGGTAATAACTGCAGAGGACATTGCAATCAGAGACCCCGTGACCCTTGGATAAGAAGGGCTTTCATAAATTACCATTTCAAAGCATTCTAGGAAGGGAAAAATCAACAGAGCACAGTTCATCAAAACAATTTGCAGTTACAAAACACTGCAGAGTGACAGGAAGACATCACCATGGAAATTATGTTTATTTTGTGGATGTTATGGGCTTCCATTTCACCATGAGCCTCAAGCAATGTGATGATCACAGTATATCATTTTACACCAGCAGACATTTTCCTATTATTCTCTCATGGATTGGTGGCTACAATGCCTCCGACGTCAATAATCATTCTGTGCCATTCAACCATGAATCCATTTTGTTTCTCATATTATTAGCTTTTTTGTCTCACTAATATTTTGGCACTTTAATTCCTCAGCATCAATTTCCTGCAGGCTAAAGATTGTGTGTGTTCATTCCCCTCAGGTACTCCCAATCTTTTAACAACACAATAAATGTGGATTGAGCCCTCATAATCTTTCCCTTAGGAGGTATTACAACAAGACACAAAAATAGTGTTTCTGTGTGTTTAGTCCTGTTGGCCCAGCTGTGTTCAGATAGCTGGCCAGCTAGGTCTTGTAATTTGTGATGTATGGCACAGTTCCACCCCTCCAAACAAGCCAACAACGCACCACCCTCCCTAATCATTGGGGCGATTACAGACATAGCTCATCAGTTTCACAATGGCAGCGGATATGAATGGAGTGATTTTTTTCGGAGGGCAATCAAAGCCAAATGGAGCCTCTTCATGCTTTAGTTCACCCTGACCCATCAGTTAGCCCTAATTCTCCTCCCTGTAACAAGGACAATGTCTATATATGGAGAAATGCCGAATGACCTGAAACGAAAGAAGAGAGGAAAACAGAGCGATGAAAACAGAACGAATACTATGAGAAAAATCTGGTTTTGAAAGCCTCCTGGAACAAGTTAGAGAGTGATAATGTTGGCGTCAGAATGCTGATGAGGCCTCATCTTAGAATTTTGGGCCACCTTGGCATTCCCAGCATGTTGACTGTTCTTAGCATAAGAGCAGCTGCCAGCCTGAGCGCCTTTTCTGTCACTTTTAGAAAGAAGAGCATGAGACAGTGCCATTTGCTCAGCTGTTTAGGCAGTGCGCCGATGGCTTTGAATTTGATATCGGCATTTGAACTTGGCCTTGTTAGCCTTGCTGCAATCTGATAGCCAGGGGTTCATTTAACTGGGAATTGGGAGATGGGGAGCACTCCTTTTTGGTGACCATTTGTAACCAAAGCTGTTTAATTGCTATTAAAATATAGGTTGTGATAGCTGTAAGCCTAATTGTTATTTTCATTTATTCACAAAGTAGGCTAGTGCAATTATGGTTTGATGTAGTCCAGTGGATGCTGGTGACTTGAAAAATTGAGGAGGATGGGAAACCCACGGTACAGGCACGGAGACGACTGTATTTACAAAATCGTCAGACTAATTATCTTAACCTAAAGCATTTAATAAAGACATTTAAAGTACAATATTATGGGGAATGGGAATGATAGGGTTACTTACACCGTGTTGGAAAGGGATCACAGCAGTGATTGAATGAGGGTATGAGGCATGAGTTGAGGTGTTCATAGGCTTGACCAGTGCAGGACAGGATTTGACTGGGAAGACAAAAAAACTATAAGACAACAAACTACACAGTTATTCAAAAGAGCTAAGAATGAGTTAGTCCAAGCAAGGAGTAAAATCATTGATGTGCAATAATGTGATTGTGTAAGTGATTGACTCTACATACAGTAATGAGAAAATTGATAGGGGTACTCACAGTGCTTGGAGAGGAAACAATCAATGCGCCAATGGATGAGGGGGTACATGAGAAGTGGCTTCAGTTCATGTCAGGAGAAGTTGACAATGGTTGTGGAGTGGAGTAGTCATCACCTCTTAATCAGGGAACAAGAGGGGACTAAGCTGTAAATACAATTAGCAGATACATTCCATTACAGCTGTGTCACAACTTCCACCGAAGTCGGTTCCTCTCCTTGTTCAGGCGGCGTTCGGAGGTCGGCATCGCCGGACTTCTAGCCATCGTCGATCCACTTTTCATTTTCCATTTGTTTTGTCTTGTTTTCCTACACACCTGGTTTTCATTTCCCTCATTAATTGTTGTGTAGTCTTCGACCATCCGCCCGAGGGTAGAGCGGCAGGTGAACGTCTCTTCCACCTGAGGTAGGGGACGAGGATCGCCCAGGAGTTCGCCCTGGAATTTCGGACCCTGGCCGCAGGAACGGGATGGAACGACAGGGCCCTTATCGACCACTACCGCTGCAGCCTGCGCGAGGGTGTTTGTTGGGAGTTGGCCTGCAGGGATACCACCCTCACCTTTGACCAGCTGGTGGACCTGTCCATTCGTTTGGATAACCTGCTGGTCACCTGCGGACATCCAGAGAGGGCTCTGTCGATTCCCCATCCCAGCACCACCACTCCGGTGCCCATGGAGCTGGGAGGTGCTGCGCTCAGGGAGGCCGGAGGAGGGGCCTTCACGTGTACCATCTGTGGCCGCAGAGGTCACACTGCTGGTCGGTGCCGGGTTGGTTCCTCTAGGGGTCGAGGCAGCAGGCAGGGCACTCTGTCGTCACCCCAGGTGAGCCTGCACCACTCTCATCCTGAGTCCTCTGTTGTACACCTGTTTGTTTATGTTTGCTTTCCTGAGTTTTCGCCGCATTCCCAGCATAAGGCATTCGTCGATTCAGGTGCAGCTGGGAATTTTATCGACAGAGCATCCGCCCATAGGTTAGGGATCCCTATTGTTCCAGTGGTTAGGCCGTTCCCAGTTCACGCTCTGGACAGTCGACCATTAGGGTCCGGGTTGATTAGGGAGGCTGCCATTCCCCTGGGCTTGGTGAAGCAGGGTGGTCACCAGGAGAGAATCAGTCTATTCCTCATTGACTCTCCTGCGTTTCCCGTGGTACTAGGCCTTCCCTGGTTAGCTCGTCATGACCCCACCATTTCATGGAAACAGAGGGCTCTCACAGGGTGGTCGCAAGAGTGCTCAGTGATGTGTTTAGGGGTTTCCGTTGGTGCTACTACGGTGGAAAGTCCAGACCAGGTCTCCACCGTGCGCATTCCCCCCAAATATGCCGATTTGGCTCTCGCCTGACTCAATTACCACCCCATCGACGGGGGGATTGTGCGATAAATCTCCTGGTAGACGCCGCACTTTCCAGTAGTCACGTGTATCCCCTGTCACAGGCAGAGACGGCGGCTATGGAAAAATATGTCTCCGAATACCTGCGTCACGGGTACATTAGGTCCTCCACTTCACCCGCCTCCTCGAGTTTCTTTTTTGTGAAGGAAGGTTTGCGCCCGTGTATTGACTACGGAGGCCTAAATCAGATCACTGTGAGGTACAGTTACCCGCTACCTCTTATCGCCACTGCGATTGAGTCAATGCACAGGGCGCGCTTCTTCACCAAACTAGATCTCAGGAGCTCTTACAACCTGGTTCGTATCCAGGAGGGAGACGAGTGGAAGATGGTGGTCAGTACGACCTCAGGGCAATATAAGTACCTTGTCATGTCGTACGGGTTGATGAATGCTCCATCAGTCTTCCAAGCCTTTGTTGACGAGATATTCAGGGAGTAGTGGTGTATATTGATGACATTCTGATATACTCCGATATACACGCCAAGCATGTGTCCCTGGTGGGCAGGGTGCTTGGTCGACTATTGGAGTATGACCTGTACATCAAGGCTGAGAAATGCCTGTTCTTCCAACAGTCCATCTCCTTCCTAGGGTACCGCATTTCCACCTCAGGGGTGGAGATGGAGAGTGACCGCATTTCAGCCGTGCGTAATTGGTCGGACGGTGCGCTGTCTGAGTGGGAAGTACTGGTGGCCCACTTTGGCTAAGGACGTGAGGGTTTATGTTTCCTCTTGCTCGGTGTGCGCTTCTTGCTCGGTAAGGCTCCTAGGCACCTGCCCAGAGGTAAGTTACACCCGTTAACCGTTCCACAACGGCCATGGTCGCACCTGTCGGTGGATTTCCTGACCGATCTCCCCCCATCAATGGGTAACACCACGATCCTGGTCGTTGTGGACCGTTTTTCTAATTCCTGCCGTTTCCTCCCTCTGCCCGGTCTCCCTACGGCCTTACAGACTGCGGAGGCCTTGTTTACACACGTCTTCCGGCACTACGGGGTGCCTGAGGAAATAGTATCTGATCGGGGTCCCCAGTTCACTTCGAGGGTCTGGAGGGCGTTCATGGAACATCTGGGGGTCTCAATCAGCCTTACCTTGGGTTTTCACCCCACGAGTAACGGGCAGGTGGATAGAGTTAACCAGGATCTGGGTAGGTTTCTGAGGTCTTATTGCCAGGACCGGCCGGGGGAGTGGGCGGCGTTCGTGGCCTGGGCAGAGATGGCCCAGAACTCGCCCCGCCACTCCTTCACTATCTCTCCTCCTTCCAGTGCGTACTGGGGTATCAGCCGGTTCTGGCTCCTTGGCATCTGAGTCAGACCGAGGCTCCAGCGGTGGACGACTGCTTCCGGCGCGCGGAGGAGATATGGGACGCCGCTCATGTTCACCTTCAGCGCGCCGTCACCGGGTCTGGCTCTCGACCCGAAACCTGCCCCTCCGCCTGCCCTGCCGGAAGCTGGGTCCACGGTTTGTGGGGCCATTTAAAGTCCTGCGGAGACTGAACGAGGTGAGTTACAGGTTACAGCTTCCCCCCGATTACCATAACCCCTTTTTCCATGTGTCTCTCCTCAGGCCGGTGGTGGCTGGCCCGCTCCAGGAGTCTGAGGTGCGGGAGGTTCCTCTGCCCCCTCTGGACATCGAGGGGGCCCCGGCGTACTCCGTTCGATCCATACTGGATTCGAGGCATCGGGCAAGGGGCCTTCAGTACCTCGTGGACTGGGAGGTGTACGGTCCGGAGGAGAGATGCTGGGTTCCGGTGGAGGACGTGTTGGACCCTTCAATGCTGCGGGAGTTCCACCTTCTCCGTCCGGATCGCCCTGCACCTCGCCCTCCGGGTCGTCCCCGAGGCCGGTGTCGGCGCGCGGCTAAGGGGGGGTACTGTCACGACTTCCACCGAAGTTGGTTTCTCTCCTTGTTCGGGCGGCGTTCGGCGGTCGGCATCGCCGTTCTTCTAGCCATCGTCGATCCACTTTTCACTTTTAATTTGTTTTGTCTTGTTTTCCTACACACCTGGTTTTCATTTCCCTCATTAATTGTTGTATATTTAACCCTCTGTTCCCCACATGTCTTTGTGTGGAATTTTTGGTTGTTTCGTGTATGTGCACGCTAGACTGGTTTGCACTGTTTTGTTCGCCGAAATAAAAGGCTCCTTTGCTACCCACCTTCTGCTCTCCTGTGCCTAACTCCCTTACAGCCAGTTACGCATTCCTAACATGCTGGCCATCGTAGGTTTGGACAACGAGTTTCTCTATGAACTTAAACTCAGACATCTCAAAAATCCTGAAGTCAAACACAGACTGTGCATCTCGTCCACTTCCTGACATTTAATCCTAGTAAAAATCGCTGTCTTAGGTCAGTTAGGATCACCACTTTATTTTAAGAATAATAGTAGAGAGAATTTTTTTTCAGCTTTTATTTACATGCGTACCCTCAATTAATATTTGGTAGCATTGCCTTTAAATTGTTTAAATTGGGTTAAACGTTTCGGGTAGCCTTCCACAAGCTTCCCACAATAAGTTGGGTGAATGTTGGCCCATTCCTCCTGACAGAGTTGGTGTAACCGAGTCAGGTTTTGTAGGCCTCCTTGCTCGCACACGCTTTTTCAGTTCTGCCCACAAATGTTCTATAGGATTGAGGTCAGGGCTTTGTGATGGCCACTCCAATACCTTGACTTTGTTGTCCTTAAGACATTTTGCCACAACTTTTGAAATATGCTTGTGGTCACTGTTCTATGGAAGACCCATTTGCACACAAGCTTTAACTTCCTGACTGATGTCATGAGATGTTACTTAAATATATCCACATAATTTTCCTCCCTCATGAAGTCATCTATTTTTTGAAGTGCACCAGTCCCTCCTGCAGCAAATCAAATCAAAGTGTATTTGTCACGTGCGCTGAATACATCCTTACAGTGAAATGCTTACTAACCAATAGTGCAAAAAAAGGTGTTAGGTGAACAATAGCTCAGTAAAGAAATAAATCAACAGTAAAAAGACAGGCTATATACAGTAGCGAGGCTATAAAAGTAGCGAGGCTACATACAGACACCGGTTAGTCAGGCGGATTGAGGTAGTATGTACATGTAGATATGGTTAAAGTGACTATGTATATATGATGAACAGAGAGTAGCAGTAGCGTAAAAGAGGGGTCGGCGGGTGGTGGGTGGCGGGACACAATGCAGATAGCCCGGGTTAGTCAATGTGCGGGAGCACTGGTTGGTCGGCCAAATTGAGGTAGTATGTACATGAATGTATAGTTAAAGTGACTATGCATATATGATAAACAGAGAGTAGCAGCACCGTAAAAAGAGGGGTTGGGGGGGGCACACAATGCAAATAGTCCGGGTAGCCATTTGATTGCCTGTTCAGGAGTCTTATGGCTTGGGGGAAAAGCTGTTGAGAAGCCTTTTTGTCCTAGACTTGGCACTCCGGTACCACTTGCCATGCGGTAGTAGAGTGAACAGTCTACGACTGGGGTGGCGGACACCGCCT
The DNA here is from genome assembly GCF_016432855.1 of Salvelinus namaycush. Lineage (NCBI taxonomy): Eukaryota > Metazoa > Chordata > Actinopteri > Salmoniformes > Salmonidae > Salvelinus > Salvelinus namaycush. Next base: position 36,822,314 of record NC_052315.1, read on the forward strand.
GCTTAGCCCCAGTGATGTACTGGGCCGTACGCATTACTTTCTGTAGTGCCTTGCGGTCAGAGGCCGAGCAACCAGGCAGTGATGCAACCAGTCAGGATGCTCTCGATGTTGCAGCTGTAAAACATTTTGAGGATCTCAGGACCCATGCCAAAACGTTTTAGTTTCCTGAGGGGGCATAAGCTTTGTCGTGCCCTCTTCACGACTGTCTTGGTGTGTTTTGACAGTTCTACTTTGTTGTTGATGTGGACACCGAGGAACTTGAAGCGCTCAACCTGCTCCACTACAGCCCCGTCAATGAGAATGGGGGCATGCTCGGTCCTCCTTTTCCTGTAGTCCACAATCATCTCCTTAGTCTTGGTTACGTTGAGGGATAGGTTGTTATTCTGGCACCACACGGTACTGTCTCGTAGTTGTTGTTGATCAGGCCTACCACTTTTGTGTCATCTGCAAATTGAATGATGGTGTTGTCGTGCCTGGCCATGCAGTCGTGGGTGAACAGGGAGTACAGGAGGGGACTGAGCACGCACCCCTGTGGAGCTCCAGTGTTGAGGATCAGCGTGGCAGATGTGTTGCTACCTACCCTCACCACCTGGGGGCGGCCCGTCAGGAAGTCCAGGATCCAGTTGCAGAGGGAGGTGTTTAGTCCCAGGATCCTTAGCTTAGTGATGAGATTTGAGGGCACTATGGTGTTGAATGCTGAGCTGTAGTCAATGAATAGCATTCTTACATAAGTGTTCCTTTTGTCCAGGTGGGAAAGGGCAGTGTGGAGTAAAATAGAGATTGCATCATCTGTGGATCTGTTTGGGCATTGTGCAAATTGGAGTGGGTCTAGGGTTCCCGGGATAATGGTGTTGATGTGAGCCATTACCAACCTTTCAAAGCACTTCATGGCTACGGACGTGAGTGCTATGGGTCTGTAGTCATTTAGGCAGGTTGCCTTTGTGTTCTTGGGCACAGAGACTATGGTGGTCTGCTTGAAACATGTTGGTATTACAGACTCAATCAGGGACATGTTGAAAATGTCAGTGAAGACACCTGCCAGTTGGTTAGCACATGCCCGGAGCACATGTCCTGGTAATCCGTCTGGCCCTGCAGCCTTGTGTATGTTGACCTGTTTAAAGGTCTTACTCACGTCGGCTACGGAGAGCGTGATCACACAGTCTTCTGGAACAGCTGATGCTCTCATGCATGCCTCAGTGTTTATTGCCTTGAAGCGAGCATAGAAGTGATTTAGCTCGTCTGGTAGGCTCGTGTCACTGGGCAGCTCGCAGCTGTGCTTCCCTTTGTAGTCTGTAATAGTTTGCAAGCCTTGCCACATATGACGAGCGTCAGAGCCGGTGTAGTATGATTCAATCTTAGCCCTGTATTGACGCTTTGCCTGTTAAATGGTTCGTTGCAGGGCATAGCAGGATTTCTTGTAAGCTTCCAGGTTAGAATCCCGCTCCTTGAAAGTGGCAGGTCTACCCTTTAGCTCAGTGTGAATATTGCCTGAAATCCATGGCTTCTGGTTGGGGTATGTACGTACAGTCACTGTGGGGATGACGTCCTTGATGCACTTATTGATAAAGCCAGTGACTGATGAGGTGTACTCCTCAATGCCATCGGAAGAATCCCAAACATGTTCCAGTCTGTGATAGCAAAACAGTCCTGTAGTTTAGCATCTGCTTCATCTGACCACTTTTTTTATAGACCGAGTCACTGGTGCTTCCTGCTTTAATTTTTGCTTGTAAGCAGCAATCAGGAGGATAGAGTTGGTGTCGGATTTACCAAATGGAGGGCGAGGGAGAGCTTTGTACGTGTCTCTGTGTGTGGAGTACAGGAGATCTAAAAATGTTTTCCCTCTGGTTGCACATTTAACATGTTGATGGAAATTTGGTAGAACTGATTTAAGTTTCCCTGCATTAAAGTCTCCGGCCACTAGGAGCGCCGCCTCTGGGTGAGTCATTTCCTGTTTGCTTATTTCCTTATACAGCTGACTGAGTGCGGTCTTAGTGCCAGCATCTGTCTGTGGTGGTAAATAAACAGCCACGAAAAGTATAGCTGAAAACTCTCTAGGCAAGTAGTGTGGCCTGCAATTTATCACAATATACTCTACTTCAGGCGAGCAAAATCTAGAGACTTCCTTAGATTTCGTGCACCAGCTGTTGTTTACAAATATGCACAGACCGCCCCCCCCCTCGTCTTAACAGAGTGTGCTGTTCTATCTTGCCTGTGCAGCGTATATCCCGCTAGCTGAATATCCATGTCATCACTCAGCCACGATTCCGTAAAACATAGGATATTACAGTTTTTGATGTCCCATTGGTAGGACATTCTTGATCGTACATCGTCTAATTTATTGTCCAATGATTGCATGTTGGCGAGTAGTATTGACGGTAACGGCAGCTTTCCCAGTCGCCTTCTCCGGGTCCTGACCAGGCATCCGGCTCTTTGTCCTCTGTACCTGCGTCGCTTCCTCTTGCAAATAACGGGGATGTTGGTCCTCTGGGGTGTTTGGAGAATGTCTTGTGCGTTGCCTTTGTTGTAGAAAAAATCTTTGTCTAATCCGAGGTGAGTGATCGCTGTCCTGATATCCAGAAGCTATTTTTTGCCGTAAGTTACGGTTGTAGAAACATTATGTACAAAATAAGGTACAAATAAAGTGTTTGATGGGGTTTACACAACTCCAGCCGACGCTTTGCATTGCACATGGTGATCTTAGGCTTGTGTGTGACTGCTCGGCCATGGGAAACATTCATGAAGGTGCCGACGAACAGTTCTTGTGCTGACATTGGTTCCAAAGGCAGTTTGGAACTCGGTAGTGAGTGTTGCAACTGAGGACAGGTGATTTTTATGTGCTACACGCTTCAGCATCCACCGGTCCCATTTTGTGAGCTTGTGTAGCCTACCACTTCGCGGCTGAGCCGTTGTTGCTCCTAGATGTTTCCACTTCACAATAACACTTACAGCACTTATAGTTGACAGGGGCAGATCTATCAGGGCACAAATGTGATGAACTGACTTGTTGGAAAGGTGGCATCATATGACAGTGCCACGTTGAATGTCACTGAGCTCTTCAGTAAGGCCATTCTACTGCCAATGTTGCATGGCTCTCTATAGAAGTTGCATCGATTGTATATGCCTGTCAGCAATGGGTGTGGCTGAAATAGCCAAATCCACAAATTTGGAAGGGTGTCCACATACTATTGTGTATACACTGTACATGACCCTAAGCAGGATGGGATGTTTTAATTTCTTAATTATCCTGAGTGAAATCCCCTGCTTTCAACATGGTTCTTCTGAATGGCTCCATACACAAAAAAAGAACATTGATTTACATTTGAATAGCACATAGTCTTATACATGAGTTTAAGACATGACTTACAAGTGTAAAACATTTAATTATATAAAAACTTACTATGAGGAATGGTCTTCAGAAAAAAATTCCCTGAAACAGGCTTTATCCCCCTCCCCAGTCCAGGTTATGGAGGTGGCAAGACGGTTTTGACAGAATACAAGTTAGCATCCGCCACACTGAAACCGAAGCTACAAAATGCAAGAGAAGTATTCGAAATGACACAAAGTTAACAAATGTGGCCCACCCCGCTCCAGCCAGGAATTATTTAGCACTTTTTGAGTTAAGGGTGTGTTGCAATATCTATCAATTTAACCACTTTTGCAGTAAAATATTTGTACACAACCATCCATTTCATATATGGGAGACCGTTGAGATAAAAGTTGTGTTTTCTTATACGTCAGGCAAGGGTATCTCGAAATATGTGGGGCCTTGCCACTAACCTTTTGGTTTTGTGTCTGCCTCATTCTCTCACTCTTTGTTTCAATGCCCACTCTCTCCTGCTTTAATCTTAGTAAATTAAATTTAAAAAATCACTAATGTCAGTCAAATTCAGGGTTTGCATAATTTAAAACTGTTGAAAATGTGAATTAATCTGAAGACTTAAGTCAAAAGGGCCCTAAATTGTACTGTATGCATGGTGCAGAATTAAATAACTGTTTTATTAAACTCAGGGGCTTGCTTTTAATCAGTTCACTTCCACTGATTTCACGGCTTCCATCTGCAGACACTATTACTGTAATGTACTGGTGCAGCCATGATAGCAATGAATCTGGAGGGATGGAGTGGAGGCTGGTGACTTGAAACATTTAGGAGTTTGGGAGACCCACGTTATAGGCGCGGACTGTACAGAGACAAGAAAAAACGTGTTTAAAAAAAAAATGTATTCAGACCCCTTTACTTTTCCCACATTTTGTCACGTTACAGCCTTATTCTAAAATTGATTTTTGTTTTTATCTCATCAATCTACACACAATACCCCATAATGACTAAGCAAAAACTGTTTTTAAAACATTTTTGCTAATTTATTAATAAACAAAACCCTGAAATATTACATTTGCACAAGTATTCAGACCCTTTACTTAGTACTTTGTTGAAGCACCTATGGCAGTGATTACAGCCTCGAGTCTTCTTGGGAATGAAGCGACAAGCTTGGCACACCTGTATTTGGGGAGTTTCCCCCATTCTTCTCTGCAGATCCTCTCAAGCTCTGTCAGGTTGGATGGGGAGCTATTTTAACATATCAATGTTCAATCGGGTTCAAAGTCCGGGCTCTGGCTGGGCCACTCAAGGACATTCAAAAACTTGTCCCGAACCCACTCCTGCGTTGTCTTGGCTGTATGCTTAGGGTCGTTGTCCTGTTGGAAGGTGACCCTTCGGGCTGTGGAGAAGGTTTTCAGAAAAGATCTCTCTGTACTTTGCTCTGTTCATCTTTGCCTCAATCCTGACTAGTCTCCCAGTACCTGCCGCTGAAAAGCATCCCCTCAGCATGATGCTGCCACCACAATGCTTCACCATAGGGATGTTGCCTGGTTTCAATATTGGTTTCATCAGACCAGAGAATCTTGTTTCTCATGGTCTGAGAGTCTTTAGATGCCTTTGGTAAACTCCAAGTGGGCTGTCATGTGCCTTTTACTGAGGAGTGGCTTCCGTCTGGCGACTCTATCATAAATGCCTGATTGGTGAAGTGCTGCAGAGATGGTTGTCCTTCTGGAAGACTCACCCATCTCCACAGAGGAACTCTAGAGCTCTGTCAGAGTGATCATCAGGTTCTCGGTCACCTCCCTGACAAAGGCCCTTCTCCCCCGATTGTACAGTTTGGCCGGGTAGACAGCTCTAGGAAGAGTCATGGTAGTTCCAAACTTCTTCCATTTAAGAATGATGGAGGCCACTGTGTTCTTGGGGACCTTCAATGCTGCAGTAATGTTTTGGTACCCTTCCACAGATCTGCGCCTCAACACAATCCTGTCTCGGAGCTCTACGGACAATTCCTTCGACCTCATTGCTTGGTTTTTGCTCTAAAATGCATTGTCAACTGTGGGACCTTATATAGACAGGTGTGTACCTTTGCAAATCTTATCCAATCAATTACCACAGGTGGACTCCAATCAAGTTTGTCGAAACATCTCAAGGATGATCAATGGAAACAGGATGCACCTGAGCTCAATTTCAAGTCTCATAGCAAAGGGTCTGATTACTTATGTACATATGGTATTTCTGTTTTAGATTTTTTATACATTTTCAAAAATATATAAAAACCTGTTTTCGCTTCGTCATTGTGGGGTATTGTGCGTAGATTGCAGAGTTTTTTTTGGTATCCATTTTAGAATAAGGTTGTAACGTAACAAATTGTGGAAAAAGTCAAGTGGTCCGAATACTTTCCGAAGCCACTGTATATCAACAGTAGTCTCAATCAAAAGTCAGTTACTATATTCTCATTCTCAAAGTTTGTCCATAGACTTAATTTTAGGGCTAGGCATCCCGCTAGCAGGACAACTTCTGGAGAAACTGGAGGGCGCGCAATTAAAATAAATAATCATCAAAAGTTTGGATATTAAGACATTAAGTTTATGATGTCCTAATTCTCTCTGGGCCATTTTCTCTTTGTTGCTGAGAGAAAAGGGGAGAAAAGGGTTCCTTTGTTGGAACATAGCAGTGGTGCCAAAAGGTCTCTGATGACCTTCCCCCCTTCATATATGTGGGTCATAAACGGGGTCTGCTAATTATCTCCTGACCTTCAGCATGTCATTCTGAGTCGTAACAGGATGCTGGGAAGAGCTGGGTTGTTTGTCTTGTGATAGGCTTGAAAGGGGTACAGATTACAGAAGCATGAGCTCAATGACACAACAAAATGGACTATAAATACACAACGTTACCAATTTGTTTACGCTGACCAGATGAACAGGCCGCATAGGCTGTACGCAGCTGCTCCTTTAAGTAATTTACAGTTTTTCAGAATAAAAAAAATTCTAGTTTTCATCCCACATAGCTTGGCAGAACTCTAATGTTTAGATACCCTAGGCTGCTGCAACATTTATGTAAAGAGCTCTTGCTTGTGTCTGTCCTGAGTGATTATATGTTATCGCCTTAGCTAAAAAAAATACCGGAGAAAGGTGGAAAGCCTACTTGAGCACGTGCTGAGAAAATGCGCTGTGTCAACCTCTCTTTTTAAACTCACTTTTAATGGATGATGCAATTGAAACAATCAAATAATTCTGAATTGATTTCGACATCCCAGAGAAGATAGTAGACACTTCGGCTAGTGATACATGTATTACATAAAGATGGCAAGATGCAGTAGATGATATAGAGTACAGTATATACATATACATATGAGATGAGTAATGTAGGGTATGTAAACATTATATTAAGTGGCAATGAAATTAAAGGGGTTCTTCAACAAAAAATCCACTACATTGTTGTTAGGATTAACTAGCCATTCTGGTGGAGAAAACTGCACTCTGGTAGCTAGCTACTGTAACGTTTGAAATAAATTGCACTAACTCCACACAAAAATAAACGTATAAAACCAAGAAAACAATATATAATCCAGCTCCCCCGTCTTCTATAGTTTGAAGAAAGTAATTCGAATTTTATAATATCTTAAAAATGCTCAACTATCACTCTTCACTCTCATTCTCTGTCCAATATGTCACCAACTCACCAAGCTTCTCAACACATAGAACCCCCATATTGCTATGTGGCACAACAACAATACACCACGCTAGGGTCGTTCTCTAATCCTAAGATTCGATGGACAATATGTCAGTTCATATTTCAAAAGCTTGAATTGGTTGGAGGATATCCTCCAGAAGTGGTCATAATTACCATGTAGGTCTATGGAAAGGGGTAAGGCCTATGAGCCTCCTAGATTTTGTATTGAGGTCGATGTAGCCAGAGGAGGACGGGAAATAGCTGTCCTCTGGCTACACCATGGTGCTAGCCTAGAGTGTGTCATTGAGACTACTGTAGACCTTCATTGCAAAACAGTGTGTTTTAATCAGGTATTTGGTGATGTGAATATTTAGCATACAATAGTTTAATCTAAAAAGGATAACTTTTAATGTTTTCATTATTTAGGAGATATAAATATGCTTTACATGACATATATTTGCATGTAGGTTTGTAGAAGACAGATTGTTTCAAATCCATTTCCAGCTCAATTAGTTGGTTGTCAGAATGTGTCCAACTGATGTATTGTCAGAAGAATTTGGATCTAGTTATTCATCGCCCAAACCAAAGCCTGCACTGATGAATGCATGTACCTTAAATGGTTCATTCTCTTACATTTAAAATGAAGGAGTTATCAATGACGTACATTTATATTACATAGGTTTTTCTTGGGTTAAACAGTATTGTATATAGCAGTGGGTTTGCCAGAGGTTCAGTTGGGGGTGACTGAAAGGGAAATATGAACAATGCTGATTAGTGTTTCTGATATTCTCACTCACTCACTCACTCACTCACTCACTCACTCACTCACTCACTCACTCACTCACTCACGCTCTCACGCTAAACAAAATCACATCGAGGTGATGGAAGAATCAAGCAGAGCACCCAATTGCTCAAAAGTTAAAAGCACCAGATGGCACTTTTCACTCTGCCATGTCACATTGCCTTCCTTTATGTCTTCCTTTATGCTCCATTGCCTTCCTTTATGCTACCCTGCCATCCATAGGGTAATATCAACTTGTCCTTTTCAAAGTAATGCACAGGCTTTATTCAATACAATGGCCCGACTCCATGCCAGGGTAAACGTTCCCCACTCATGCTCTCTCTTCATTGGAATAAAGGATAGGTGTGTTGGCTCTGCTTCACTCACACACCAAGAGTGGAATCTGGGCCATAATGCAGACCAATTTCCCTCTCACAGTACAATTATAACTATTCACCCAAAAAACATTAAATATTGATCACTGTGTGTTGACTCTGAGCTTCAATTAAATTAAAACAAATATTACATGCTGCGACATCAGCAATATTCACAAGCACATTGATACAGGCTCATAGGACGGCTAAACAACTGCCTCAGAAACCAGGTATTAAAGATCGCTCTCCATCTTACAGACTGGGTAGACAGTCTTGCATGGACAAACCTTTATCTTTGTCTTTTCACTGCTACAGATACAAGCCCAATCAGTTGCCCGTATGGCATTAGCTCCTGTAGGCTACAGTACCACTAAGGAGAGGGTGGCAGAGGAAGGCTTGACAGGGCAGACAAATTGGACGGATATAATTTGAGGCAGCGTTCGCTCGACTTCCAAGGTTCCAGACATTCTGTGAGGTGTAACCCACCCGGGCCAAGCCACGCCTTTGCAGCAGTTGGGCCCAGCCGAGCTGAAACCTGAGGGTGTACAAACTCGCCTCCATACTGGAGATTGAAATGGACATCATCTGCTGAATGGAATTGACGGTTGAAAGTGTAGTTGGCTACAACTGTGTCTGATAGGGATAGTGACAAACAGAATGACCATTTTGAAAATTGACCCAATACTACATTCACTTAAAGAGGAGAATATGAAGTATTTACCATAAAATATAACACAAATGGTTCAGCTCTATAACATTTGCCATATATTCAGTTTTAAGTATGGAAGAAATGTTTTGCCAGTCAGAAGTGTTTTGATTAGATTTTTGATTTATGAGGATCCCCTTTAGCCGACGCCGATGGCGACAGCTAGTATTACTGATGTCCGACAATTTTTTTTTTATATTACAGACAAAATACTTTACATTTTACATACATTAACAAACATTAACACGTAGTGTGTGTGTGTCTGCATCTATCAGTTACACATAAATGTCAGTACATACACACAACAAGTAGGTCATATTGGTGAAAGGTGTTGTGCCGTGAGGTGTTGCTTTATTTGTTTTCTGAAACCAGGTTAGCTGTTCACTTGCGCTATATAAATGGAAGGGACTTCCATGCAATCATGGCTCCGTATAATACTGTACGTTTCCTTGAATTTGTTCTGGACCTGGGGACTGTGAAAATACATGTGTGGTGGGGTAAGTGTGTGTGTTAGTGATATGTGTTGACTATGCAAACATTTTGGCATTTCCCACACAAAAAAAGAAAAGAAGTGACGCAGTCAGTCTTTCCTCAACTCTGAGCCATGAAAGACTGGCATACTGTTAATATTAGCCCTCTGATTACAAGTAAGAGCAAGATGTGCAGCTCTGTTCTGGGCCAGCTGCAGCTTACCTGGATCTTTCTTTGCAGCACTTGACCATATGACTGGACAATAATGAAAATAAGATACAACTAGAGCCTGCAGGACTTGCTTTGTGGAGTGTGGTGTTAAAAAAGCAGAGCGTCTCTTTATTGCGGACAGACCTTTCCCCATCTTTACAACCATTGAATCTACACTCTATTTACAAAAGTATGTGGACACGCCTTCAAATGAGTGGATTTGGCCACACCCTTTGGTGACATGTGTAAAATAGAGCACACAGCCAAGCAATCTCCATAGACAAGGTCAAATACTTCCAATGTGGCAGTTTCATAGGATACCACCTTTCCAACAAGTCAGTTTGTAAAATTTCTGCCCTGCTAGAGCTGCCCCGGTCAACTTTAAGTGCTGTTGTTGTGAAGTGGAAATGTCTATGAGCAACAACGGCGGGCAAAGTGCTAGGCCACACAAGCTCACAGAATGGGACCACCGAGTGTTGAAGCACGTAACTTGTAAAAATCATCTGTCCTCGGTTGCAACACTCACTACTGAGTTCCAAACTGCCTCTGGAAGCAATGTCAGCAGTTTCCATGGCTGAGCAGCCGCACACAAGCTTAATATCTCCATGCACAATGCCAAGCGTAGGCTTGAGTGGTGTAAAGCTCACCAGCATTGGACTCTGGAGCAATGGAAACGCGTTCTCTGGAGTGATGAATCACGCTTCACCATCTAGCAGACCGATGGACAAGGGAACGCTACCTGTCCGAATGCATAGCGCCAATTGTAAAGTTAGGTGGAGCAAGAATAATAGTCTGGCGCTGTTTTTCATGGTTCTGGCTAGGTTCCTTAGTTCCAGTGAAGGGAAATCTAAACGCTACAGCATTCAAGGACATTCTAGCCAATTCTGTGCTTCCAACTTTGTGGCAAAAGTTTGGAGAAGACCATTTCCTATTTCAGCATGACAATGCCCCCATGCACAAAGCGAGGTCCATACAGAAATGGTTTGTTAAGGGTTTCAGTGATTTCATTAGCTGTGGTTGCTGATGTGCATACGGTTGAATCATCAGCATACATGGACACACATGCTTTGTTTAATGCCAGTGGCAGGTCATTGGTAAAAATAGAAAAGAGTAGAAGGCCTAGTGGTACACCACACTTTGCATGTTTGAGAAGCTTCCATTAAAGAAAACCCTTTGAGATATATTAGATAAATAGCTCTGAATCCACGGTATGGCAGTTTGAAAATCCACAACACATACGTTTTCTCAACAACAGGTTATGGTCAATAATGTCAAAGGCTGCACTGAAATCTAACAGTACAGATCCCACAATGTTCTTATTATCAATTTCTTTCAACCAATCATCAGTCATTTGTGTCAGTTCAGTACATGTTGAGTTCCCTTTTCTATAAGCATGCTGAAAGTATGTTATTCATTTGTTTACGGAGATATAGTGTAGCATTGTATTTGGCCAAACAACAGACTTTCAGCATGCTTATAGAAATGGACACTCAACATGTACTGCACTGACACAAATGACTGATGATTGGTTGTAAGAAATTGATAATAAGAATGTTGTGGGAGCTGGCCAGTATGTGTAGGTAATCCTGTCTAACACAGCTTTTTTTTTTATATATACACTGCTCAAAAAAATAAAGGGAACACTTAAACAACACAATGTAACTCCAAGTCAATCACACTTCTGTGAAATCAAACTGTCCACTTAGGAAGCAACACTGATTGACAATAAATTTCACATGCTGTTGTGCAAATGGAATAGACAACAGGTGGAAATTATAGGCAATTAGCAAGACACCCCCAATAAAGGAGTGGTTCTGCAGGTGGTGACCACAGACCAATTCTCAGTTCCTATGCTTCCTGGCTGATGTTTTGGTCACTTTTGAATGCTGGCGGTGCTTTCACTCTAGTGGTAGCATGAGACGGAGTCTACAACCCACACAAGTGGCTCAGGTAGTGTAGCTCATCCAGGATGGCACATCAATGCGAGCTGTGGCAAGAAGGTTTGCTGTGTCTGTCAGCGTAGTGTCCAGAGCATGGAGGTGCTACCAGGAGACAGGCCAGTACATCAGGAGACGTGGAGGAGGCCGTAGGAGGGCAACAACCCAGCAGCAGGACTGCTACCTCCGCCTTTGTGCAAGGAGGAGCACTGCCAGAGCCCTGCAAAATGACCTCCAGCAGGCCACAAATGTGCATGTGTCTGCTCAAACAGTCAGAAACAGACTCCATGAGGGTGGTATGAGGGCCCGACGTCCACAGGTGGGGGTTGTGCTTACAGCCCAATACCGTGCAGGACGTTTGGCATTTGCCAGAGAACACCAATATTGGCAAATTCGTCATTGGCGCCCTGTGCTCTTCACAGATGAAAGCAGGTTCACACGCACATGTGACAGACGTGACAGAGTCTGGAGACGCCTTGGAGAACGTTCTGCTGCCTGCAACATCCTCCAGCATGACCGGTTTGGCGGTGGGTCAGTCATGGTGTGGGGTGGCATTTCTTTGGGGGGCCGCACAGCCCTCCATGTGCTCGCCAGAGGTAGCCTGACTGCCATTAGGTACCGAGATGAGATCCTCAGACCCCTTGTGAGACCATATGCTGGTGCGGTTGGCCCTGGGTTCCTCCTAATGCAAGACAATGCTAGACCTCATGTGGCTGGAGTGTGTCAGCAGTTCCTGCAAGTGGAAGGCATTGATGCTATGGACTGGCCCGCCCGTTCCCCAGACCTGAATCCAATTGAGCACATCTGGGACATCATGTCTCGCTCCATCCACCAACGCCATGTTGCACCACAGACTGTCCAGGAGTTGGCGGATGCTTTAGTCCAGGTCTGGGAGGACATCCCTCAGGAGACCATCCGCCACCTCATCAGGAGCATGCCCAGGCGTTGTAGGGAGGTCATACAGGCACGTGGAGGCCACACACACTACTGAGCCTGTAGTGTGGTTTTCCACTTTTTAATTTTGAGTGTGACTCCAAATCCAGACCTCCATGGGTTGATAAATTTGATTTCCATTGATAATTTTTGTGTGATTTTGTTGTCAGCACATTCAACTATGTAAAGAAAAAAGTATTTAATACGAATATTTCATTCATTCAGATCTAGGATGTGTTATTTTAGTGTTCCCTTTATTTTTTTGAGCAGTGTATATCGCATAGTAGAACTGCATAAGTGTTGCTCTCCACTTTCTGGAGGACCGAGTTTTGAAATCAGTGAAATTAGAGTATGATAGCTAAGGAGATGGAGAAAATCCCTGTTTCCGGATTACATCTTCAAACTTAGGCCAACCATGGCATCTGTGACAGACAGGGAGAAGCGTCCATCCATGTGTACAGGTAAGAGAGAGTCTAGCTAGCTACACTTTCAGATATTAAATGTTTCTAAGTTTGTCAGAAAGTCATTTTCATTTCAAATTAAAGTGTACTGTTAGCTAGCTAGCTAACATGAACTGTCTGGCTCGCTAGCTAACGTTACGTGTATGATCTGTGTAGTAATATTATTTGTCTCTCAGAGCCATTTACTTTACTAGTTATAGCCTAATGTTAGCTAGCTAACATTGAACTTGGTTGGTTAGCTACCTGGAGATGCATGCAGGGTAGTAATGTCATGAGTTGCAATTTTGGTTCAGTGGTTAGCTAGCTAGCTACTTGTCTTATTAAAAGACTCCACTATTCAAGTAACCATTTCAATAGAATGTTAATGATGTCACTGCGACAACCTTTGATAGACGTAGCTGGTAAATTTGCTCTTGCTATCTATTCCGATTTCAGAGGACTCTCGTCTGAGTGTGCCAGAGCACAGAATAACTGACGAATTTATGAACGCTCAACACCCGTTGAATATTGCCAGTGTCAGTAAACATTGGCAAAAAAGCGTAAATTGTTGCCAGCAGCACAGTTCCAGTCACCAACGCTCTGGACAACATAAAAACAGCCTAACCAGCTCTGCTAGAGCGAGTAAAATGGTCAGTGTTCTCTCATTTTTGTCTGGAAGTAGCTAGCAAGCTAAACAATGTTAGCCAGTTAGCTTGGGTGCTTGAAAGCTGTTGTTAGGACAGAACTCTCAGATCAACCCTTAAAGAGATTGGTGGAGCTAAAGCTTAAGATGCTGAATGGGTGTAGACAAAGAGCTCTCCAGTAGCTGTACCACAATATTCAAAGGCCATTTTCTCAAAACTGAGTTTACAAGTTTATCAGCTTTCAAAGCAGAATTACTTCCCCCTTGTTCCGCAACTGTAGGGTATGATATATCATCAGTCTTTACTTTTATCCAATGTAAAAAAACACATTTTCAAATGTTGCTACATAAGACCGAATCGAGCCGGTTGGCCACAAATATGTATAATTACGTTACAGACTGATAAACAATGGCTTCACAATGCCTGAGAGGATCCTTTGTTTGGTCCACCACCCAGGACAAATGGTTCGGATCCCAGCCGGCGACCCAAAACAACGAAGGAAGGGGCAGACGGAGCGGTCTTCTGGTCAGGCTCCGTAGACGGGCACAACGCCCACCGCTCCCGAGTATACTACTCGCCAATGTCCAGTCTCTTGACAACAAGGTAGACGAAATCCGAGCAAGGGTTGCCTTCCATAGAGACATCAGAGATTGTAACGTTCTTTGTTTCACGGAAACATGGCTCACTCGGGATACGTTATCAGAGTTGATACAGCCACCTGGTTTCTTCACGCATCGTGCCGACAGAAACAAACATCTCTCTGGAAAGAAGGGTGGGGGTGTATGCCTTATGATTAACGAGACGCGGTGTGATCATAACAACATACAGGAACTCAAGTCCTTTTGTTCACCTGACCTAGAATTCCTTACAATCAAATGCCGACCGCATTATCTACCAAGAGAATTATCTTCGATTATAACCACAGGCGTGTATATCCCCCCCAAGCAGACACATCGACGGCCCTGAAAGAACTTCATTGGAATCTATGTAAACTGGAAACCACATATCCTGGGGCTGCATTTATTGTAGATGGGGATTTTAACAAGGCTAATCTGAAAACAAGGCTCCCTAAATTTTATCAGCATATTGAATGCGCGACTTGGAAAATCTGACCATGACTCCATTTTGTTGCTCCCAGCCTATAGACAGAAACTAAAACAGGAAACTCCTGTGCTCAGGTCTTTTCAACGCTGGTTCGACCAATCGGATTCCACGCTTCAAGATTGCTTCGATCACGTGGACCGGGATATGTTCCGCATAGTGTTGGACAATAACATTAATGAATACGCTGATTCGGTGAGCGAGTTTATTAGCAAGTGCATCGGTGATGTTGTAATCACAGCGACTATTAAAACCTTCCCCAACCAGAAACCGTGGATTGATGGCAGCATTCGCGCAAAACTGAAAGCGCGAACAACGGCTTTTAATCAGGGCAAGGCGACCGGAAACATGACAGAATAGAAACAGTGTAGCTATTCCCTCCGCAAGGCAATGAGACAAGCTAAGCGTCAGTATAGAGACAAAGTAGAGTCGCAATTCAACGGCTCAGACACGAGAGGTATGTGGCAAGGGTCTACAGTCAATCACGGACCACAAAAAGAAAACCAGCCTCGTCGCGGATCACGATGACTTGCTCCCAGACAAACTAAACAACTTCTTTGCTCGCTTTGAGGACAATACAGTTCCACCGACACGGCCCGGTACCAAAACCTGCGGGCTCTCCTTCACCGCAGCCAACGTGAGTAAAACATTTAAACGTGTTAACCCTCGCTAGGCTGCCGGCCCAGACGGCATCCCTAGCCGCGTCCTCAGAGCATGCGCAGACCAGCTGGCTGGTGTGTTTACGGACATATTCAATCAACCCTTATCCCAGTCTGCTGTCCCCACATGCTTCAAGAGGGCCACCATTGCTCCTGTTCCCAAGAAAGCTTAGGTAACTGAGCCAAATGACTATAGCCCCGTAGCGCTCTCTTCCGTCATCATGAAGTGCTTTGAGAGACTAGTCAAGGACCATATCACCTCCACCCTACCTGACACCCTAGACCCACTCCAATTTGCTTACCGCCCCAATAGGTCCACAGACGACGCAATCGCAATCACACTGCACACTGCACTAACCCATCTGGACAAGAGGAATACCTATGTAAGAATGCTGTTCATCGACTACAGCTCAGCAATTAACACCACAGTACCCTCCAAACTTGTCATTAAGCTCGAGACCCTGGATCTCGACCCCGCCCTGTGCAACTGGGTCCTGGACTTCCTGACAAGCCGCCCCCAGGTGGTGAGGTTAGGAAACAACATCTCCACCCCGCTGATCCTCGACACTGGGGCCCCACAAGGGTGCGTTCTCAGCCCTCTCCTGTCCTCCCTGTTCACCCATGACTGCGTGGCCATGCACGCCTCCAACTCAATCATCAAGTTTGCAGACGACACGACAGTGGTAGGCTTGATTACCAACAACGACGAGACGGCCTACAGGGAGGAGGTGAGGGCCCTCGGAGTGTGGTGTCAGGAAAATAACCTCACACTCAATGTCAACAAAACAAAGGAGATAATTGTGGACTTCAGGAAACAGCAGAGGGAGCAGCCCCCTATTCACATCGATGGGACAGTAGTGGAGAAGGTGGAAAGTTTCTAGGCATACACATCACGGACAAACTGAAATGGTCCACCCACACAGACAGCGTAGTGAAGAAGGCACAGCAACGCCTCTTCAACCTCAGGAGGCTGAAGAAATGTGGCTTGTCACCAAAAACACTCACAAACTTTTACAGATGTTCAATCGAGAGCATTGTATCACATCCTGGTACGGCAACTGCTCCGCCCACAACCGTAAGGCTTTCCAGAGGGTAGTGAGGTCTGCACAACGCATCAGAGGGGGCAAACTACCTGCCCTCCAGGACACCTACACCATCCGATGTCACAGTAATGCCAAAAACATCATCAAGGACAACAACCACCCGAGCCACTGCCTGTTCACCCCACTATCATCCAAAAGGCGAGGTCAGTACAGGTGCATCAAAGCTGGGACCGAGAGACTAAAAAACTTCTATCTGAAGGCCATCAGACTGTTAAACAGCCATCACTAACATTGAGTGGCTGCTGGCAACATACTGACTTATCTCTAGCCACTTTAAAACCTCTTGAAGATAGGGGGCAGAATTTTTATGTTTGGAAAAATAACGTTCCCATTGTAAGCTGCCTATTTCTCAGGTCCAGATGCTAGAATATGCATATAATTGACAGAGTAGGATAGAAAACACTCTAAAGTTTCCAAAACAGTCAAAATATTGTCTGTGAGTATAACAGAACTGATTTTGCGGAAGTGACTTCTATTTTGAAAAATCACTGTTCCATTGCTTGCCTTCGTCCTTTTAAAGGGATATCAACCAGATTCCTTTTCCTGTGGCTTCCTCAGGGTGTGAACAGTCTTTAGACGTAGTTTCAAGCTTTTATTTTGAAAAATGAGCGAGATTTATCAAAACGCGTCAGTGGATAGGCGGATGTCCCTCCATTAGTTGTTGCTCCAGACACTCGTTGCTCGACATTTTCTCTCCCATTGAGGGAGAGGTTGTTGTCTCTGACCTCCTCCCTACAGGCTGTCTCATCGTTGTCGGTGATCAGGCCTACCACTGTTGTGTCATCGGCAAACTTAACCTGTTTGGGCTGCAGAGGCAGTATTGAG
This sequence comes from Salvelinus namaycush, assembly GCF_016432855.1. Classification (NCBI taxonomy): domain Eukaryota; kingdom Metazoa; phylum Chordata; class Actinopteri; order Salmoniformes; family Salmonidae; genus Salvelinus; species Salvelinus namaycush. The sequence continues at coordinate 36,839,486 of NC_052315.1, forward strand.
TAGCCGGATAAAAGGTGCCCATTTCAAACGGCCTCGTACTCAATTCTTGCTCGTACAATATGCATATTATTATTACTATTGGATAGAAAACACTCTCTAGTTTCTAAAACCATTTGAATTATATCTGTGAGTAAAACAGAACTCCTTTTGCAGCAAACTTCCTGACAGGAAGTGGAAAATCTGAAATCGACGGCTCTCTTCTAGGGGCTGCCTATTAAAGTCCTTGATATTTATTCATTTAGATGCACTTCATACGTCTTCCACTAGATGTCGACAAGCAGTGAGAGAAGAAATGGAGTGTGTAACTTGATCTGGGCTCGAATAAATGCTCTTTGTATGACGTGTCACCAGTTTCCTGTTTTCTGGAGAGCGCGTCAAGGGACCTGGATTTGCCTTCTGATAAGCTGTCGTTATGGACGACTAATATCTCCGGCTTTGATTTTATTTGATACATGTGACAATATCATCGTAAAGTATGTTTTTTCAATATAGTTTAATCAGATTATTGAAATTTTTTCGGGAGTTTTGCCGTGTTCTGTTCTCTGAGTTTGTTGACGATGGAGAGATTCGCGCCACTTGGCAAGTGTGCTTGCTAAATCGAGAGGGAAAAAGGCCGTTCTAAATCCAAACAACGATTGTTCCCGACAAAGGACCCCTTGTACAACATTCTGATGAAAGATCAGCAAAAGTAGGACCCATTTTATGATGCTATTTCATATATCTGTCGAACATGTTGTGCTAGTCGTTTGCACCCAGCTTTTGGGTACTCTCTCGCTATACCTAAGCTGGATGTCGTAATGAAGTTATTTTTAGAATTCTAACACGGCGATTGCATTAAGAACTAGTGTATCTATCATTTCCTATACAACATGTCTTTTTTAGTTATGTTTATGAATAGTTATTTGGTCAGAATATGTGTGTCAGAAAAAGTGTCAGAAAAATATCCGGACGTTGTGGGAAAAAGATGCTACGTTAGCACAATGTATAACCACTGATTTCAGCTCTAAATATGCACATTTTCGAACAAAACATAAGTGTATGTATAACCTGATGTTATAGGACTGTCATCTGATGAAGCTTATCAAGGTTAGTCAAAAATTATATATCTTTTGCTGGTTTGTTACGATCGCTAACTTTTGCTACTGGGGAATGGCTTGTGTTTCTGGCTATTGTGGTAAGCTAATATAACGCTATATTGTGTTTTCGCTGTAAAACACTTAAGAAATCAGAAATATTGGCTGGATTCACAAGATGCTTGTCTTTCATTTGCTGTACACTATGTATTTTTCAGAAATATTTTATGATGAGTATTTAGGTATTTGACGTTGGTGTCTGTAATTATTCTGGCTGCTTTCGGTGCAATTTCTGATTGTAGCTGCAATGTAAACTATGATTTATACCTGAAATATGCACATTTTTCGAACAAAACAGATTTATTGAATAACATGTTATAAGACTGTCATCTGATGAAGTTGTTTGTTGGTTAGTTTGGTTGGTTCTTGGTTAGTTAGGTTGGCTTTGTGCATGCTACCTGTGCTGTGAAAAATGTCTGTCCTTTTTTGTATTTGGTGGTGAGCTAACATAAATATACGTGGTGTTTTCGCTGTAAAACATTTTAAAAATCGGACATGTTGGCTGGATTCACAAGATGTGTACCTTTCATTTGCTGTATTGGACTTGTTAATGTGTGAAAGTTAAATATTTCTAAAAAATATATTTTGAATTTCGCGCCCTGCACTTGAGCTGGCTGTTGTCATATTGTGGCCGGCCTCGGGCTTGCAGCCAGAAGAAGTTAATGATGGTGTTGGAGTCGTGCCTGGCCGTGCAGTCATGAATGAACAGGGAGTACATGCGGGGACTGAGCATGCACCCCTGAGGTACCCCCATGTTGAGGATCAGTGTGGCATATCTGTTGTTACCTACCCTTACCACCTAGGGACAGCCCGTCAGGAAGTCCAGGATTCAGTTGCAGAGGGAGGTGTTTTGTCCCAGGGTCCTTAGCTTCGTGATGAGTTTTGAGGGCACTATGGTGTTGAACACTGAGCTGTAGTCAATGAATAGCATTCTCACATCCTTTTGTCCAGGTGTGAAAGGGCAGTGTGCAGTGCAATAGAGATTGCATCATCTGTGTATCTGTTGGGGCGGTATGCAAATTGGAATGGGTCTAAGGTTTCTGGGATAATGGTGTTGATGTGAGCAATGACCAGTCTTTCAAAGCACTTCATGGCTACAGAATTGAGTGCTATGGGTTGGTAGTCCTTTAGACAGGTTACATTAGTGTTCTTGGGCACAGGGACTATGGTGGTCTGCTTGAAACATGTTGGTATTACAGACTCAGACAGGGAGAGGTTGAAAATGTCAGTGAAGACACTTGCCAGTTGGTCAGCGCATGCTCGGAGTACACGTCCTGGTAATCCGTCTGTCCCTGCGGCCCTGTGAATGTTGACCTTTTTAAAGGTCTTACTCACATCGGCTGCGGAGAGCATGATCACACAGTCATACAGAACAACTGATGCTCTCATGCACCTTTCAGTGTTACTTGCCTCGAAGCGAGCATAGAAGTAATTTAGCTCGTCTGGTAGGCTCATGTCACTGGGCAGCTCACAGCTGTGCTTCCCTTTGTAGTCTGTAATAGTTTGCAAGACCTGCCACATCCGACGAGCATCGGAGCCATAGTACGTTTCGATCTTAGTCCTGATGATGTTTTCCTGTTTGCTTATGGCCATATACAGCTCATTGAGTGCGGTCCTAGTGCCAGCATAAGTTTGTGGTGGGAAATAGACAGCTACGAATAATATAGATGAAAACTCTCTTGGTAGATAGAGTATCTCATGATAAACTGTAGACCACACTACCTCAGGCAAGCAAAACCTCGAGACTTCATTAGATATTGTGCACCCCTTGTCTTACCAGAGGCTGCTGTTCTGACCTGCCAATACAGTGTGTAACCTGCCAGCTGTATGCTGTTCATGTCGTCGTTCAGCCATGACTCAGTGAAACATAAGATATTACAGTTTTTAATGTCCCGTTGGTAGGATATACGTGCTTGTAGTTTGTCCACTTTATTATCCAGCGATTGTACTTTGCCATCGGTACTATTGGCCAAAGGCAGATTAGCCATTTGTTGCCGCATCCTTACAAGGCACCACGATCTCCTTCCGTGATATCTCCGTCTTTTTCTCCTGCGAATGACGGGGATGATGGCCTCATCTGGTGTAAATCCCTCTCGTCTGATTAATTAACCTGTTTGGGCTGCAGCCCGACACCGGTACACTTATGACAACATCCAGCTCAAGTGCAGGGCGCGAAATTCAAAATATATATTTTTTAAATATTTAACTTTCACACATTAACAAGTCCAAGACACCAGATGAAAGGTACACATCTTGTGAATCAAGCCAACATTTCCAATTTTTAAAATGTTTTACAGGGAAGACACAATATGTAAATCTATTAGCTAACCACGTTAGCAAAAGACACCACTATTCTTACTCCATCAGTTTATTACTCCATCAGTAGCTATCACAAATTCGACCAAATAAAGATATAAATAGCCACTAACCAAGAAACAACTTCATCAGATGACAGTCTGATAACATATTTATTGTATAGCATATGTTTTGTTTGAAATATTTGCATATTTCAGGTATAAATCATAGTTTACATTTCAGCTACAATCAGAAATTGCACCGAAAGCAGCCATAATATTTACAGACACCAACGTCAAATACCTAATTACTCATCATAAAACATTTCTGAAAAATACATAGTGTACAGCAATTGAAACAGGCATCTTGTGATTCCAGACAATATTTCCGATTTATTAAATGTTTTACAGCGAAAACAAAATGTAGCGCTATATTAGCGTAGCCACAATAGCCAGAAACACTTGGGCGCCCACGACCAGTTCACATGCACGACAGATATTAGAAATAGCATCATAAAATGTTTCTTACTTTTGGTGATCTTCCGTCAGAATGTTGGACAAGGTGTCCTTTGTCCAGAACAGTCGTTGTTTTGATCTGGAACGGCAAATATCCCTCTTCATTTAGCATGGGCACTTGCCAAGTGGCACGGATCACTCCAACGTCAACAAAGTCAGAGAACGGAACACGGCAAAACTCCCGAAAAAATTTCAATAATCTGATTAAACTATATTGAAAAAACATACGTTACGATGATATGGTCACATGTATCAAATAAAATCCGAGCCGGAGATAGTTGTCGTCCATAACGGCAGCAAAACAGAAGGCAATCCCACTGTCCAAGTCGCACGCTTCAGAGTACCGGAAATGACGGTCACGTCATACAAAGAGCTTGTATTCCAATTCAGATGAAGATAAACACAACATTTCTTCTCTCACAGCCTCTTGACACCCAGAGGAAGGCGTATGAAGTGTACGTAGACTCTTACGTATCATGACCATGTATAGGCAGGAAGTTGAACAGAGCATATATTTCTGACATTCCACTTCCTGGTCAGGAAAAGTGCTGCAGAATGAGTTCTGTTTCACTCAGAGAAATAATTCAAACGGTTTTAGAAACTAGAGAGTGTTTTCTATCCAATAGTAATAATAATATGCATATTGTACGAGCAAGAATTGAGTACGAGGCCGTTTGAAATGGGCATCTTTTATCTGGCTACTCAATACTTTCCCTTGCAGCCATAACAGGTTAAAAAATAATATTTGTCCATTTCAAGGTGAGTAATTGATGTTCTGATTTACAGAAGCCCTTTTCGGTCATAAGAGACGGTAGCAGCAACATTATGTACAAAAAAAGTTACAAACAATTTGAAAAAACAAAGTAAGTAGCACGGTTGGTTCAGAGCCCATAAAACGGCAGCCCTCCCCTCCGGCTCCATTCTAGCCTCAGCCTGCAGGCTGCTGATGAGCTGGTCGCTGACAGGCTGGTCCTGGGGCTGGATGCTGATGGGCTGGTCCTAGGTTGGGCTAACGGTCAATTTCATCCTCTTCTTCCAACTCACCATCAGTCTTAGAATTGACATAGACATGATCCTCGTATACGGAAAATTCTTCATCTTCCACACTAGCTTCTCTCTCTCAAAAAAAAGGCTTAGGCCCTCTGAGAAGAGATTAGTTTTGTCATACTGATTGATTGTGGTAAGGAGCCAGACATGCAAAGGGATAGAACGCACCCGGCTGGGGTAGAGTGTGGGAAAACACAGAATCTACAATGAAATAATGTTTCGGAATAACATTGTGCAGGTTCCCGCAAGACATTGTGTCATTCAACACACTTCAAAGAGTGAGAGAAATGCGGGAGACAGGCAGACAGGCAGGGAGACAGTACCAACAACCTATCTGTCTATGTTGAAACAGCAGGCCCAGGGAGGAAGAAGACAGAGTGAAAGCACACAGCAAACCTTTTCATTTTTACTTGTTTTCACCTACACATACACTTTTCCACACTTGTATTACCCTCAGTCCAGTGGACCCGAACACTGCATATGTAATATACATTTGTAGTGGGTGCACAGTGTGCACTCAATAAAAATGTGATATTTTACATGTTCTTCAAAGAAAATGTCTCAGGTTGAGAAAACATTCATTGTATCATTTTTCTTTTTAGAAAATATTGAAAATGGGTCCCACAGACACGAACACAACAGAACGGTTAAGGTGCCTTTTAGCCAACTCCAAGGGGCTGTCATGTGCCTTTTACTGAGGATTGGCTTCCATCTGGGCACTCTACCATAAATGCCTGATTGGTGGAGTGCTGCAGAGATGGTGTTCCTTCTGGAAGGTTCTCCCATCTCCACAGAGAAATTCTTGAGCTCTGTCAGAGTGACCATGGGGTTCTTGGTCACCTCCCTGACCAATGCCCTTCTCCCCTGATTGCGCAGTTTGGCCGGGCGGCTAGAGTCTTGTTGGTTCCAAACTTCTTCCATTTAAGAATGATGGAGGCCACTATGTTCTTGGGGACCTTTAATGCTGCAGAAATGTTTTGGTACACTTCCCCAAATCTGTGCCTTGACACTATCCTGTGTCGGAGCTCTACGGACAATTCCTTCGACCGCGTGGCTTGGTTTTTGCTCTGACATGCACTGTCAACTGTGGGACCTTGTAGAGAGAGGTGTTTGCCTTTCCAATACATGTCCAATCAATTGAATTTACCACAGGTGGACTCCAATCAAGTTGTAGAAACATCTCAAGGATGATTAATGGAAACAGGATGCACCTGAGCTCAATTCGTGTCTCATAGCAAAGGGTCTGAATACTTATGTAAATAAGGTATTTCAATTTTTTATTTTTAATATATATTTTTTAATTATAATAACCTGTTTTCGCTTTGTCATTATGGGGTATTGTGTGTAGATTGAGGTAAAAAAATATTTAATCTATTATAGAATAAGGCTGTAAGGTAACAAAATGTGGAAAAATGTAAGGGGTCTGAATACTTTCCGAATTCAGTGTTTATATACAGAGAGAGAAACAGCGAGAGAGAGAGAGGCTGGCAGGCACTGAGGTGTCGCAGAGTAGAAAGCTTCTTCCATTATCAGTGAGGTTCGACAGTCAGATTGTGGGTTTAATCTGGGTGGAGCAGTGGACATGTTTTACAGAGATGGTTAAATCTCAACAGAAGATTGTGATGAAGGGAAAGGGTGAGAACTAGGTAAGCCATGCTCTGGGATAGATTCCATTCAATATTAATCTAACTTCAATTTCCAATAACGCCTGCCTCATCTGTCCATGACAGTCGCTCAGGCTGGAAAAATCGCTTTCAGGAGCACGAGCAACACTCCCTATTTCAACGTTGTGGCGATATCAAATTACCTCGAATGACTTGTGAAGGCATTGTAGTGGAGACAATATTGGCTAAATATCCATTTCTGTCCAGCACTCCCACACTTCCAGGCACCTGTGACTAGCCTTCCATGTCAGTGTGGAGGGACAGGGACAGAAGAGGACGCTTTCAAAGGGGAAAATGACAAAGGGTGACGGAGAACATGGCTATCCATCATTGGTCTCGAAAACCAGACCTAAGGCAACTGTGACTAGGGTCTGGTTTCAATTAAGTTTTTTTTTTGGCAACTTGGCAAAAAAATTGTTCCGTGTGGGTCCTCTTCAGACTAACAACACTGCCAAAACATCACAAGTGTGGGCTTAAATGCAGGGCTTAAAATGCAGGCGGGAACTGGGCTCATAAAAGAAATCATCCCCTCGGAAACCACCTCCTTCATCTCCACTACTTCATGTCCTTTTCATGTGTTTTATATTGAGTTGCATATCCACTGCCCAACCATCCATAATTCTAATTTCTCACTACTTCCTTATCGTCCTCCTCCTCAATCCCTGCACTATCGTCCTCGTCTCTCCCCACCATGCAACATTTTATAACGCTAATGTTTACCAATTGAAATGTGCTGTAGCACGCTGGTTTCAGTGCTTTTCTCTGTTATTTTAAGGTGAGCAAAAACTGCAGCAAGATGGGATAAATGGTCTACAATGCTGATGTTTCTGGAGTGATATTTGGCTGTGTGCAGGCTAGCATAAGGGACAATAAGTAGCTAGCCACTATGAGGTTTGTTTTGAGAAACAGCATATTATTGACCTAAAAGGTTACAGTAACTGTGTTAGCCCAGTCTCTAGCTTATCCAGGGTCAGTGATACATAGTCCATAAATAATGCCAAGAGTGTGCAAAGCTGCCATCAAAGCAAAGGGTGGCTACATTGAAGAATCTCAAATATAAAATATATGTTGATTCGTGAAAAAATAAAAACCTTGAATGAGTACTGTAGGTGTGTCCAAACTTTTGACTGGTACTGTATATACACTACCAATCAAAAGTTTGGGGTCACTTAGAAATGTCCTTGTTTTTGAAAGAAAAGCACATTTTTTGGCCATTAAATTAACATCAAATTGATCAGACATACAGTGTAGACATTGTTAATGTTGTAAATGACTATTGTAGCTGGAAATGGCAGATTTTTTATGTAATATCTACATAGGCATACAGAGGCCCATTATCAGCAACCATTACTCCTGTGTTCCAATGGCACGTTGTGTTCGCTAATTTATCATTAGAAACCCCTTTTGCAATTATGTTAGCACAGCTGAAAACTGTTGTCCTGATTAAAGAAGCAATTAAACTGGCCTTCTTTAGACTAGTTAAGTATCTGGAGCATCAGCATTTGTGGGTTCAATTACAGTCTCAAAATGACCAGAAACAAAGCATTTTCTTCTGAAATTCGTCAGTCTATTCTTGTTCTGAGAAATGAAGGCTATTCCATGCGAGAAATTGCCAAGAAACTGAAGATGCCGTACAACGATGTGTACTACTCCCTTCACAGAACAGGGCAAACTGGCTTTAACCAGAATAGAAAGAGGAGTGGGAGGCCCCGGTGAACAACTGAGCAAGAGGACAAGTACATTAGAGTTAGTTAGAGAAACAGACGCCTCACCTGGCAGCTTCATTAAATAGTACCCGCAAAACACCAGTCTCAGTGAAGAGAAACGACAACAGTGAAGAGGCGACTCCGGGATACTGGCCTTCTAGGCAAAGTTGCAAAGGAAAAAACATCTCAGACCGGCCAATAAAAATAAAAGATTAAGGTGGGCAAAATAACAGAGACACTGGACAGAGGAACTCTGCCTATAAGGCCAGCATCCCGGAGTCGCCTCTTCATTGTTGACGTTGAGACTGGTGTTTTGCGGGTACTAAAGCTGCCATTTGAGGACGAATATTAAAAAATCCCACAACAAATCTGTCAGTTAAAGCTAGAGATATCTGTTGGCCCCTCTATGGAAAGATGAGACTCTGCTCTACGATCCACACAAGAGTCTAGGAACTCTTCTGAAGTCGATACAGCCTCTTCTGACAACTGTCTGTAGCGTCCAAACAATATGACCCATCTGTGTAAAGGTGAGACTCTCATGAACACGTACATGAAGGTCCCCTGGCACCAGTCGGAAACATTTATGTGACCCACCCCCTGGATTCGGGCCTGTGTAGCAAAATTTGAAATTGTGTTTTTTACATTGGATAAAAGTAGATGGTATATCATACACTGCAGTTGAAGAACATTGGGAAAGTAATTCTGCTTTGAATGTTGATAAACTAATAACCCCACTTTTGAAAAATGGCCAGTGAATATTTTGGTACACCTACTGGATAGCTATTCTTTGTCTACAACCATTCAGCATCGTTCACATCCTCTTAAGCCTTAGCCCCACCCATCTCTATTGATTCACAGTGTAGTAAAAAGTAGTAGTAAAAATACACTTTATATATTTTGTCCTTGGCCTATATCCTAATCTGACTTTGGTGCAGGTCATGTTGTTCTTCACATCTCTGGTAAACACACACTATATCAAACGCAATCTATGTTTATTTTTCACATGTACAGGATACAGAAGGTGTAAACGATAAAGTGAAATTAAATGCTTACTTGCATAATGGAGTCTTTTGTTTAGCGATGTAATTAGCTAGCTAAAACATTTACCATCATCCCAACTCTAATGCCACGTTCAAAACAACTGGGAACTAGGAAAAATAACGAACTCCGACTGACTAAATAGATTTGAACGGTCATCCAACTCGGAATTCCAACTTGGGAACTCAAGCCTCTTTCTAGAGCTCCAACTTTCCAACCAGAAGATCACTGACATCGTGATTTGACCTCATATTTTGATGAGTTCCCAGTTGTTTTGAACACACCAATACCACCATGAATGAATCTGCAGGTAGCTAAAGCTAACCAACTAGGTTCTATGTTAGCTAGCCAGCTAACATTAAGCTATACCTAGCAATGCAAATGGCTTTCTGAGATACAAATAATATTACTACACAGATAATACACGTAACGTTAGTTAGCGAGCCAGCCAGCTAACTTTAGCTAGCTAGCTAATAGCACGCTTTAGCTTACAATGAAAATTACTTTCTGACAAAATTAGAAACTTATAATATAGCTAGACTCTTACCCGTATACATGTAAGAAAGCTTCTCCCTCTCTGTCATGGATGCCATTGTTACCCTTAGTTTGAAGATGTAATCCGGAGACAGGTGTTCTCTTTTTGTACTCTCTCCGCATTTGACAATCATCTCTCTGATTCCACCGGGCATTCCACTGATTTCAAAACCCGGTCAACTTCTTGCGTGACAACGACACCATTTCTTCCCCACCATTGTCATCAGAAGACTACAATGTCTTGTTTAATTAAAATGTTTTTGACTAAATCAGGGATTTCCTCATTGTCTGATTAATTTTCAGAGTCAGAGAGGGTCAGCATGGTAATATTATCCTCCAGAAAGTAGTCAATCGCAACTTTTTCGCACTGAGCTTTGTCGATAGCGTTATTAACTCCAGGGCAGCAATGTTGAGAACAGTAGCAAAACCTTTTTAGTTCTTCATGATATCTTTCAAAAAAGCCGCGGTAGAATGGATTATCCACACATACTGATAAACTCATGTTACGGACAGAAGCAGGCTATATGGAAAACCAAAACCTGAACTCATCTCTCAGCAAATCCAGCCCACCCATTATCTCAGCCAATCATGGCTAGAGAGAAGGTTCCTGTATTTCTCCGTTGCTAAACCAACTACGCTCATAATTTAACAAGTGTGTTCGTAATTACGGATGGCATACAAGTTTATTAAGGTCGATGAAAGTTCAAGAAGGCATTTCTGCCAGAAAAACTAAGATTCAAATACCTGTCCTGTAAAGTAGTGATGTGGGCATATGTCTAGTTTTTTTTAAATGGGTCACATATGGAAACTCTTTAGTGACAAAAATAAGAGATTAAAAACAGTACCTGCTGGAGGTCATTTTGCAGGGCTCTGGCAGTGCTCGTCCTTGCACAAAGGCGGAGGTAGCGGTCCTGCTGCTGGGTTGTTGCCCTCCTACGGCCTCCTCCACGTCTCCTGATGTACTGGCCTGTCTCCTGGTAGCGCCTCTATGCTCTGGACACTACGCTGACAGACACAGCAAACCTTTTTGCCACAGCTCGCATTGATGTGCCATCCTGGATGAAATGCACTACCTGAGCCACTTGTGTGGGTTGTAGACTCCGTCTCATGCTACTACTAGAGTGAAAGCACCGGCCAGCATTCAAAAGTGACCAAAACATCAGCCAGGAAGCATAGGAACTGAGAAGTGGTCTGTGGTCACCAGCTGCAGAACCATTCCTTTATTGGGGGTGTCTTGCTAATTGCCTATAATTTCCACCTTTTGTCTATTCCATTTGCACAACAGCATGTGAACTTTATTGTCAATCAGTGTTGCTTCCTAAGTTGACAGTTTGATTTCACAGAAGTGTGATTGACTTGGAGTTACATTGTGTTGTTTAAGTGTTCCCTTTATTTTTTTGAGCAGTGTATCTCTCTGATATAGGATAGACACTTACTGTAAGAACAAACTTATTTCAGATTTTTTGGGGGGACTATCTGATGTTCATTGTAGTGAATATGTTATTCATTGAGTTTGTATGGGTGTCACGGTCATCGTAGTGAGGAGACCAAGGCGCAGCGTGATTTGAAGACATTCTTCTTTAATAAATGAAGAACACTAAAACACTAAACAAACTAACAAAATAACAAAACGAATGTGAAGCTAATTACAATGAGTGCTGACATGCAACTACACATAGACATACAAAAATCCCAGACAAGACAAAAACACACATACCCACCCTCGTCACACCCAGACCTGACCAAAATAATACAGAAAATATAGAAAACTAAGGTCAGGGCGTGACAGTACCCCCCCCCCCCCCAAAGGTGCTGACTCCGGCCGCAAAACCTGAACCTATAGGGGAGGGTCTGGGTGGGCATTTCCCCGCGCTGGCAGCTCTGGTGAGGGACGTAGACCCGGACTGGAGGGCGCCTCTGGAAGCTCCGGACTGAAGGGCGCCTCTGGAAGCTCCGGACTGAAGGGCGCCTCTGGAAGCTCCGGACTGAAGGGCGCCTCTGGAAGCTCCGGACTGAAGGGCGCCTCTGGAAGCTCCGGACTGAAAGGCGCCTCTGGAAGCTCCGGACTGAAGGGCGCCTCTGGAAGCTCCGGACTGAAGGGCGCCTCTGGAAGCTCCGGACTGAAGGGCGCCTCTGGAAGCTCCGGACTGAAGGGCGCCTCTGGAAGCTCCGGACTGAAGGGCGCCTCTGGAAGCTCCGGACTGAAGGGCGCCTCTGGAAGCTCCGGACTGAAGGGCGCCTCTGGAAGCTCCGGACTGAAGGGTGCCTCTGGAAGCTCCGACTAAAGGGCGCCTCTGGAAGCTCCGGACTGGAAGGCGCTTCTGGAAGCTCCGGACTGGAGGCCCCCGTTGGAAGCTTCGTGCCATGTCTCACCCCTGGAGGCTTCTTGCCATGGATCATCACTGGAGGCTTCGTGCCATGGATCATCACTGGAGGCTTCGTACCATGGATCACCACTGGAGGCTTCGTGCCATGGATCACCACTGGAGGCTTCTTGCCATGGATCATCACTGGAGGCTTCGTGCCATGAATCATCACTGGAGGCTTCGTGCCATGGATCATCACTGGAGTGGAGAGACACACAGGAGGCCTGGCTCTGGGAGCAGGCACAGGACTCACCAGGCTGGGGAGACATGCAGGAGGCCTTGTCCTTGGCCGAGGCACCGGATACACTGGGCCGCGGAGGCGCACTGGCGGTCTCGAGCGCAGAGCTGCACAACTCGTCCTGGCTGGCTACCCCCTGTAGCCCGGCAAGTGCGGGGAGCTGGAACAGGCTGCAATGGGCTGTGCTGGCGAACCGGGGACACCGTGCGTAGGGCTGGCGCAGGATAACCCGAGCCGAGGAGACGCACTGGAGACCAGATGCGCTGAGCCGGGCACCATCCCTCCTGGCTCGATGCCCACTCTAGCCCGGCCGATGCGAGGAGCTGAGATGTAGCGTACCGGGCTGTGAACGTGCACTGGAGACACCGTGCGCTCCACCGCATAACACGGTGCCTGACCAGTACGACGCTCAACCCGGTAAGCATGGGGAGTTGGCTCAGGCCTACAATCTAACTGAGCCAAACTCCTCTTGTGCCCCCCCCCCCCCCCAAAAAATGTTCGGGGCTGCCTTTCGCGCCTGCTCCGCTGTGCCACCTCCTCAGAACGGTGATGTTCTCTCGTCTGTCCCCAGGGTCCCATGCCTTCCAGGATTTCCTCCCATGTCCAACTCTCCAGGTAACCACGCTGCTTGGTCCTCTTTTTGTGGGTAGTTCTGTCACGTTCGTCGTAGTGAGGAGACCAATGCGCAGCGTGATTTGAAGACATTCTTCTTTAATAAATGAAGAACACTAAAACACTAACCAAACTAACAAAATATCAAAACGAACATGAAGCTAATTACAACGAGTGCTGACATGCAACTACACATCAACATACAAAAATCCCCATAGATAAACAAAAACCCTAGACAAGGCAAAAACACACATACCCACCCTCGTCACACCCTGACCTGACCAAAATAATACAGAAAATATAGAAACCAAGGTCAGGGAGTGACAATGGGCTAATACAATTAAGGCCTAATAACATTTTATCAAATAATTATTTTATACATTTTCTAATACTTCAAAATTATCCTTGGTATGACCTTCTTAATTCTTATGGCTGCGATCCCGTTAACTTCTTATGGCTGCAAGCCCGACGTCGGTACACTTATGACAACAGCCAGCTCAAGTGCAGGGCGCGAAATTCTAAATATATTTTTTTTAAATATTTAACTTTCACACATTAACAAGTCCAATACAGCATATGAAAGGTACACATCTTGTGAATCCAGCCAACATGTCCGATTTTTAAAATGTTTTACAGCGAAAACAGCACGTATATTTATGTTAGCTCACCACCAAATACAAAAAAGGACAGACATTTTTCACAGCAAAGGTAGCATGCACAAAGCCAACCTAACTAACCAAGAACCAACCAAACTAACCAACAAACAACTTCATCAGATGACAGTCTTATAACATGTTATTCAATAAATCTGTTTTGTTCGAAAAATTTGCATATTTCAGGTATAAATCATAGTTTACATTGCAGCTACAATCAGAAATTGCACCGAAAGCAGACAGAATAATTACAGACACCAACGCCAAATAACTAAATACTCATCATAAAACATTTGAAAAATACATAGTGTACAGCAATTGAAAGACAGGCATCTTGTGATTCCAGACAATATTTCCGATTTATCAAGTGTTTTACAGCGAAAACACAATATAGCGTTATATTAGCTTACCACAATAGCCAAAAACACAAGCAATTTCCCAGTAGCAAAAGTAAGCGATCGTAACAAACAAGCAAAAGATATATAATTTTTGACTAACCTTGATTTTCTTCCTCAGATGACAGTCCTATAACATCAGGTTATACATACACTTATGTTTTGTTCGAAAATGTGCATATTTAGAGCTGAAATCAATGGTTACACATTGTGCTAACTTAGCTACTTTTTCCCACTACGTCCAGATATTTCCTGACACTTTTTCTGACACACATATTCTGACCAAATAGCTATTCATAAACATAACTAAAAAATACATGTTGTATAGGAAATGATAGATCCATTAGTTCTTAATGAAATCGCAGTGTTAGAATTCTAAAAATAACTTCATTACGATATGCAGCTTCGGTATAGCTAGAGTACCCAAACGTTGGGCGCCCACGACTAGTTCACATGTACGACAGATATATGAAATAGCATCATAAAATGTTTCTTACTTTTGCTGATCTTTCATCAGAATGTTGGACAAGGTGTCCTTTGTCCAGAACAATCGTTGTTTGGATTTAGAACGGCAACTTTCCCTCTTGATTTAGCACGCGCACTAGCCAAGTGGCACGGATCTCTCCATCGTCAACAAAGTCAGAGAACGGAACACGGCAAAACTCCCGAAAAAATTTCAATAATCTGATTAAACTATATTGAAAAAACATACTTTACGATGATATGGTCACATGTATCAAATAAAATCAGAGCCGGAGATAGTAGTCGTCCATAACGGCAGCTAAACAGAAGGCAATCGCACTGTCCACCTCGCGCTCCCAAGAGTACCGGAAATGAGGGACACGTCATACAAAGAGCTTGTATTCCAATTTCTTCTCTCACAGCCTCTTGACATCCAGGGGAAGGTCTATGAAGTGCACGTAGACTCTTACGTATCATGCCCATGTATAGGCAGGAAGAAGAACAGAGCCTCGATTTCAGACTTTCCACTTCCTGGTCAGGAAGTTTGTGCCAAATGAGTTCTGTTTGACTCACAGATATAATTCAAACGGTTTTAGAAACTAGAGAGTGTTGTCTATCCAATAGTAATAATAATATGCATATTGTACGAGCAAGAATTGAGTACGAGGCCGTTTGAAATGGGCACCTTTAAATCAGAGCTACTCAATACTGCCCCTGCAGCCATAAAAAAGTTAACGGGATCGATATGACAATAGCCAGTGAAAGTGCAGGGCGTCAAATTCAAACAGATATCTCATTATTCAAATTCCTCAAACATACAAGTATCTAGTACCATTTTAAAGGTAATCTTGTTGTTAATCGCACCACGGTGTCCGATTTTAAAAAGGCTTTACAGCGAAAGCACCACAAATGATTGTTAGGTCACAGCCAATCACATAAAAACACAGCCATTTTTCCAGCCAAAGACAGGAGTCACAAAAAGCAGAAATAGAGATAAAATTAATCACTAACCTTTGAGGATCTTCATCAGATGACACTCATAGGACTTCATGTTACACAATACATGTATGTTTTGTTCGGTAAAGTTCATATTTATATAAAAAAATCTCAGAATACATTGGTGCGTTATGTTCAGTAGTTCCAAAACATCCGGTGATTTTGCAGAGAGCCACATCAATTTCCAGAAATACTCATAATAAACGTTGATCAAAGATAGAAGTGTTATACATTTAAATTTTAGATCCACTTCTCCTTAATGCAACCGCTGTGTCAGATTTCAAAAAAGCTTTACGGAAAAAGCAAACCATGCAATAATCTGAGGTCGGCTCTCAGAGCCCAATCAAGACAAAAAGATATCCGCCATATTGTGCAGTCAACAGAAGTCAGAAATAACATTACAAATATTCACTTACCTTTGATGATCTTCATCAGAATGCACTCGCAGGAATCCCAGTTCCACAATAAATGTTTGATTTGTTCGATAATGTCCATCATTTATGTCCAAATACCTTTGTTAGCACGTTTGGTAAACAAATCAAAACTCACGAAGCGCGTTCACTAGTTGCAGACGAAATGACAAAATGTTCCGTTACCGTCCGTAGAAACATGTCAAACGATGTATAGAATCAATCTTTAGGATGTTTTTAACATAAATCTTCAATAATGTTCCAACTGGAGAATTCCTTTATCTTCAGAAAAAGCCAATGGAACGGGAGCTAACTCTCATCTGAATGTGCATGACCTGCTCCTGGCACTCTGCCAGACCTCTGACTCAATCCCCTCTCATTCAGCCCCCCTTTACAGTAGAAGCCTCAAACAAGTTTCTGAAGACGGTTGACATCTAGTGGAAGCCTTAGGAGGTGCAACATGACCAATATCCCACTGTATCTTCAATAGAGGCTGAGTTGAAAATCGACCGACCTCAGATTTCCCACTTTCTTGTTGAATCTTTTCTCAGGTTTTTGCCTGCCATATGATTTCTGTTATACTCACAGACATCATTCAAACAGTTTTAGAAACTTCAGAGTGTTTTCTATCCAAATATACTAATAATATGCATATATTAGCAACTAGGACTGAGGAGCCGGCAGTTTACTCTTGGCACCTCTGGGCACCTCATTCATCCAAGCTACTCAATACTGCCCCCAGCCATAAGAAGTTAGAACAATTCCATTTATTTTAGTAGTACCCACCGCCCCGGCATAGCCAGGGCTTATACCCTTATGTGTTAAGACAATTTGCGGTGATGTATTTTGACTTTCTAACAAATCATTCAAAATTAGATTAAATTAAACCTCTCTGCCAGCTATACCCTCATCCCCATAGCCTCTATCAATCTAGACAAAATGAGATGTGATGGAGGAGGCCCATTTCTCTGCTGAAAACACAAACAAGAGTACAATAAAAATGTCCTTGGTCCAAGTAGAACAAAATGGTAGTTTGAGACAGAGCCAAGCATTAGACTACATTGGATGAACACATTCTGCATCTGGAATTTTAGATTCTTGTGTTTTGTTGTGTATTTTTAGATATTACAGCACTGTTGGAGCTAGGAACAAAAGCATTTCCCTACACCTACAACAACATCTGCTGAATATATGTACGCAAACCAATAACATTTGATTTGATTTTAATAATTGAGAAATGTGTTAATTCAATGGCTCTTGACTTTGAAAAAACTCATGCAACCCATACAACCGAGCACAACCCATAGGTTTAGGTTTTTTAAAACTGGGTGCCTGTTCCACCGACTTCACTGCCCCTCAGTGTATTCCTATTGATGTTTTGTTGTCTATCTATTCTCATTGATTTGGCTCAGTATTACCTCTGTACACATCGTTATAGGCCACTGCTGTACTCTTAAACACCCCCTAATATTGGGCATGCCTGCCAGCCTGTAATGTCATGCATGGTTGCCATTGTAACGCCTATGTGGCCTCCTGTCCAGGCTGGCACCGCTGCACTGTAGAGGAATCTGGTTCTGCCTCTCTATTATTTACTGGTTTATTTTATCGCTCTTCTCACCAGCTGTGGCAGGTCTGGCTGTGATCGAGTTTGTCTTGTTTTCTCCGCATCCTCTGCAAACTTTGACGCCTGACTTAATTGACAGAGATGGGATTTGAAAGGCGGGGGACACGAGTCACCAAACCCTCTTCTCCACTGCGGCTAATTTACAGTGCCTGAGCTGGCTGCTACACCAAGGGAAAAGGTTAGGCTAGTGGAGACTTTACCACACACTATACACACTGCACTATACCACACACACACACACACACACACTCACGTACATACCCACATATACACACAAACTGCCCTGGGTTTTGTTTTTAAGTTTCAGACTTCAATATTTACATTCAACTTGAATATTCATAACTTCTTATAAGAGTTGCTTTCAACTGATGAAATAAAGGAAACAACAAACTGTCTGAATAGGGCGTTGAGCTGCCAGAGCCCCCAAAACAGTTTCAATGCGCCTTGGCATAGATTCTACAAGTGCCTGGTACTCTATTGGAGGGATAACACCATTCTTCCACAAGAAATTCCATTATCTGGTGTTTTGTTGATGGCGGTGGAAAACGCTGTCTCAAGCGCGGCTCCAGAATCTCCCATAAGTGTTCAATTGTGTTGAAATCTAGTGAGTTACACACACTTTAAACGCCCTATGTTCCTTTCAGACTCCTCTTTCAAAGTCACTGAGATCTCTCCCAAAATAATGGGCAACTGATCATCAACATACCTGACGATAACTGACAACTGCAAGCAGACTGGTGCAGGACCCAGAGAGGCTGAACAGACTGAAACATCCTCTCGTTTTCATCTGATACAGCATGTCCGATTTCTAATGTTTAGGTGTAGCCTGGCTGCTGCAAAATGTATGTCATGAGTTTTTGCTTGTGTCTGTCTGGAGTGATTATGTGTTATCATCTTTGCTAAATAAATACCGGAGGAAAGTGGAAAGCCTACCTGAGAGCACTCGAAAAAATGTGAAGCGTCTCTTTAATATAACTTTTAATGGATGAGGCGATGGAAACTATCAAATCATTTGGAATTGTTTTCAACATCCCAGAAAAGACAGTCGACAAATCCATACAGTATGTTCAGCAAGTAAAGCATCACAACGTGCAATTACCTCTGCAGAGCCTTGTAGTTGCCCTTGTTAACAGAACTTTCCCTCTAGTCGTGTCCTCCTATAAGCAAATTCTTGCATGCCCTGCTTTTGTTTTTTCATTTAGCTGAAGGATCGATGTTCTTCAGGTCACTGCACCCACCTTTTGACCAAGGCTCAGACTTTCCAAAAAGCAAGTAAGGCCAGCAATACAGGCGGCCTGATGAAAGGCTCCCTGTTAACCAGCTATCCTTTTGAAGCTAGTATTGAATGGCCTCACCTTTTCATCTGTCTTCATGAAACTGATCTCAGGCAGATGTCGACCCTCGCTTTTAATCCGCACCTTTTCCGTGTACCCCAGAGAATAAAAGGGGCTCTTCAACAAAAAGTCCACAACATTTTCGGCAGCGTTGGCCATTCTGTCGGAGAAAATTGCACACTTGTGTTCATTGCTAGCTAGCTTCTAGTTCCTCCCAAACCCGGATCCGGGAGCACCCCCATCAGTAAAAAAGCTGACTAGCATAGCCTAGCATAGCGTCACAAGTAAATACTAGCATCTAAATATCATTAAATCACAAGTCCAAGACACCAGATGAAAGATACACATCTTGTGAATCCAGCCATCATTTCTGATTTTTAAAATGTTTTACAGGGAAGACACAATATGTAAATCTATTAGCTAACCACGTTAGCAAAAGACACCACTTTTTTTACTCCACCATTTTTTTCCTGCATAGGTAGCTATCACAAATTCGACCAAATAAAGATATAAATAGCCACTAACCAAGAAACACTTTCATCAGATGACAGTCTGATAACATATGCTATACAATAAATATGTTTTGTTAGAAAAATTTGCATATTTCAGGTATAAATCATAGTTTACCATTGCAGCCACCATCACAAATCTCACCAAAGCAACTAGAATAACTACAGAGACCATCGTGTATTACCTAATTACTCATCATAAACCATTTCTTAAAAATACACAGCGTACAGCAAATGAAAGACAAACATCTTGTGAATCCAGCCAATATTTCAGATTTTCTAAGTGTTTTACAGCGAAAACACAATATAGCATTATATTAGCTTACCACAATAGCCAGAAACACAACACCATTTACCAGCAGCAAAGGTTAGCGATCGTAACAAACAGGCAAAAGATATATAATTTTTGACTAACCTTGATATTCTTCATCAGATGACAGTCCTGTAACATCATATTACACAATGCATATAGGGTTTGTTCGAAAATGTGCATATTTAGCGGCACAAATCGTGGTTATACAATGTGATTAGTGGCCAAACTTCAAGCAATCTGTCCGGCGCCATCTTGGAGAGGCACCTATTCTAATCGATAAGTAATCATAAACTTGACTAAAAAAATACAGGTTGGACAGCAAATGAAAGATACATTAGTTCTTAATGCAACCGCTGTGTTAGATTTTTAAAATGAACGTTACTACGCATACAGCGTGTGCTAAAGCGAGACCGCACCGAAATTCATGGCGGAATTATTATTTGACATTTGTCAACATAAATACGAATTAACAGCATAAAGACTGCTTACTATTTGCTGAGCTTCCATCAGAATCTTGGGCAAGGTGTCCTTTCTCCAGAACAATCGTCTTTTGGTTGAAAGATGTCCTCTTCTCCTGTAGAAATAGCAGCTAACGCTAGCCATCCACCGGAGAGGTGTCCAACTCGCGATAGCGCAAGACAAAGAAATTCTAGAAAATCGCAATAAACTGATATAAACTGCTATAAGTCGGTTTAAATTAACTACCTTATGAAGTTAAGACAAAAATCAAATTAAATCAGAGCCGGAGATATAGAACTGCTAAAACGAAAGCTTTTCAGGACGCCATTGTGATGTCCCTCTTGCGCCAGGCGCCCCGTTGAAAAGAACGGTACTTCCGTTCCATGAGCTTTTATAGTGCCCCAGATGGTGCAATCCACTCCATTCAAATTCTCACCGCTTACTGACATCTAGAGGAAGGCGTATGCAGTGCATGTAGCCCCATAGCTTACATGGGGACTTATAAACTGACCCTAGAACAGGGACCTCGATTTCAGAAATCTCACTTCCTGACAGGAAGTGTGCTGCAGAATAAGTTCTGTTTCACTCAGAGAAATAATTCAAACGGTTTTAGAAACTAGAGTGTTTTCTATCCAATAGTAATAATAATATGCATATTGTACGAGCAAGAATTGAGTAAGAGGCAGTTTAATTTGGGAACGAATTTTTACAAAGTCGAAATGGCGCCCCCTTATTGACAAAAGGCTAGCTACTGAAGTTAGTGACATTTATACAAATTTGCTTTGCTAACTGAACACAAAAATAAAGTTCTAAAACCAAGAAAACAATTCATAATATATCTTCTCAGTCTCCTGTAATTTGAAAAAAAATACTTGAATAAATCCAAAAAATGCTCAACAATCACTCTTCACTCATAAGCTCTATCCAACAATGTCACCAAGCCTCTCAACACATAGCACCCCCATAATGCTCTGTGGCACAATATCAATACAACTCACTAGGTTCGTTCTCTGATCCTAATTCTATGATTGGATGGACTACATGTCAGTTCATTCTGCAAAAGCTTTGATTGGTTGGAGGACGTCCTCCTGAAGTGGTCATAAATACCATGGAAGGGGGTGAGGCCTACGAGCCTCCTTGGTTTTGTATTGAAGTCAATGTAGCCAGAGAAGGACGGAAGCTAGCTGTCCTCCGGCTACACCATGGTGCTACCCCAGACAGTGCTGTTGAAGTTACTGTGGACGTTCATTGCAAAACAGTCTATTTTAATAAATTATTTGGTGACATATGAATATATTTAGTATCGATTTATCTAAAAACCATAACTTTTTTAATGTTTCACTGTTTTTATTTTAAATAAATTTCACTGAGGAGCCTCCACTGATGTAGTCCTATTGGTATGAAAATAAACAACTGAACAACTTACTAATTAAAGCATTTCCCCAAAATACATGTCTAGTTTTTGGCTTCAAAGACAATAACAATTGTAAGCTAGAACAAATGAGCATTGTCATGCAGTGACATAATGATAACTTGAGAAAATGCAAATCATTAATTAATTCTTAGTTGGGCTAACGTTTTACTTCTTGCTGTAGGCCTACATCATCATCATCCTCTGCCTGCATCCCTACCTGTAGCCTACCTGCTTCTGGTATAATGTATTTCCACCTCTCACTCAGTCTTGCTTGTCCATCTTCCTGAATTAAAGTTAGATATTCCAACAGATCAATCTTGCTGGTAAAACATCATTAAACACTGCTAAGTTATTTAGCTATAGTGTGGATGTAGAGCTGTTTTTTTGGCATATCATGAGCACTCAGATGCTGCCTAGGCAACACTATAATATCAGCCAGAGCTGGCCCGGTGAAAAATGTTAACGAGCCGCCTCCGCGTTGGCTATTATGTTGCAACATGAATATTCTCAGAGCAGTGTTGTTGATACAAAATGCTTCAATATTCATAGAATGTTTCCCTTCCCTGGCAAATAATACAGACAGGCAAATACAAAAATGAGCTGGACGCACTCATTACAAAGAACATCTCTGAATGCAGAGTAACAATTTTGGTGGGAAGCGCATGAGACAATGACACTGTCATAGTACACTGTATGTGCTGTAGCAGGGGGTCTGCAACCTTTGTCATACGAGTGATAATTTACAATTTAGAATTTATCCTACCATTTCAAAAGATCTGCGTGCCAGTTATGATTTTCATATAAGCATTTTTGGCTGCCCACAAACTAAATAGCCTAATTCTAGCTGGCTACTAGACAGAGACCCAGTCTATTAAGCCTCACCCCATGGAGCTCCACTATGCCTACCTGTACCGAGGCGGTGCTGAATCACGGTGTAGATAATGTGTAGATTTTTCTTCATTCCTTGGTCGAGTTTGTTTGTGTCTATGTCCTTGTCGATTGTAGGCCTTAGTAATTCCTTTGATGTAGGCCTTTTATTTCAATGCATGTGTAGTATTTATTTGGCATAGTTTGAATTTGCAGTCAGCTGTTATGCTCCGGTTGATGTTGGTATTTGAAGTCAGCCTTGATAGCGTGTATTATGCATCTATTTCATGTTGCACTAAATGCACTGTTCCACAAGTGGCTATGGCGATATCCCTTTCGGTATAGCACAGAGGAAGAAAATAATGACCCAAGTTTAATGGTTAAACTCAAATTGAAATGCTGTTCCATGTCCGTTTGAGTTTGATGAGGAGAGATTTACTCATTATAACAAGTTTTCTGTGTGGTAGGCCAATCACTAACCGTTGGCCACCTTGCTGCAGCCATGTGTGAATTTCTATTTTGAAATGCCTTTGTTTTGGTGGTTGGGCCAAGGTAATTATCGATGGCTTTTCTCCCTTTAGACTAATAAGGTGGCTGCACTGATGGATGGATTGCTGTGCTCTGCATATACAGAGTTGAAAACATTGATCTTTGGGGATTAATGTGTTTCCCACAGTGGCTGATGACAGTTAAATGGTGTTTCTATAATTATATTTACAAAGGCTAATGTCTCTCAAGGCGCTGACAGACACAATTTCATGTTGCACGACTTCTCAAGTGATGAAACAATTTGGTTTTGCTATACTTAGATATTTCAATGGCATGAGGCTCCCCAACCCCATCACTACATATAAAAGCATACAACAACATATCATTTCTCAAGGTCTCAATTACCTGAAGTTACATTACAATGTCATTGCAGAGCAGTTGCTCATTTTATATTTCATGCTCACTCTTTTCTACAAACAAACAACAATTATGTTGACGGACAGTGCCTGAACCTGGCAGCCATTCTGTCATGTAATATCCAGACAGATGCTGACTGTACTGACATCAAAGTAGAAAGTCTGTGTGTGTGTGTGTTCTCCTGTGTGGTGTTTTAGGAAACGCATGTTACATCTTAGGCCGTTGAAAGAAAGAAGCATTGTTAAAACACTCATAAGCCAAAATTCCATTGCTATCGGGATACCGGCCCTGGTCAGACAGGACATGCGTGGCGAGTCCGAAAAATAATAATATTTTGTACTTTGCCTCAGGGAAGGTCTGTGCGTGTGTTTTGGGAGTGGTATTGCATATGATGTGTCAGTTAAATAATTGATTTTGGTGTTTGCTATTGTTAATTGGCAGAGCTTTCTCTGGAGGTAGGACAGTTATGCAGCTGCTCAAGATAAGTCCTGATCTGTAATTGCTATTGACATTGCTTTCTGAGTAAGCCAGTCCATGCAGCAACATCAAATCAAATGTTTTAAACTTCATCTCCTGGTCTCTGTTTTCCACATTCAGAAAAATATAACATCAACAACAACATCATTTAAGCATCAGCTGTCATAGCAGCTTACCGATCACTCTACCTTTACACAGCCAATCTGTAAATAGCACACCCAACTACCTCATCCCCATATTACTACTTACCCTCTTGCTCTTTTGCACCCCAGTATCTCTACTTGCAAATCATCATCTGCACATCTATCACTCCAGTATTAATGCTAAATTGTAATTATTTCACCTCTATGGCCTATTCATTGCTTACCTCTCTACTCGTCTATATTTGCACACAATGTACATAGATTTTAAAATATTAAAAATAAAGAAAAGCCCTTGAATGAGTAGGTGTGTCCAAACTTTTAACTGGTACTGTATATACACTGCTCAAAAAAATAAAGGGAACACTAAAATAACACATCCTAGATCTGAATGAATGAAATATTCTTATTAAATACTTTTTTCTTTACATAGTTGAATGTGCTGACAACAAAATCACACAAAAATTATCAATGGAAATCAAATTTATCAACCCATGGAGGTCTGGATTTGGAGTCACACTCAAAATTAAAAAGTGGAAAACCACACTACAGGCTGATCCAACTTTGATGTAATGTCCTTAAAACAAGTCAAAATGAGGCTCAGTAGTGTGTGTGGTCTCCATGTGCCTGTATGACCTCCCTACAACGCCTGGACATGCTCCTGATGAGGTGGCGGATGGTCTCCTGAGGGATCTCCTCCCAGACCTGGACTAAAGCATCCGCCAACTCCTGGACAGTCTGTGGTGCAACTTTGCGTTGGTGGATGGAGCGAGACATGATGTCCCAGATGTGCTCAATTGGATTCAGGTCTAGGGAACGGGCGGGCCAGTCCATAGCATCAATGCCTTCCTCTTGCAGGAACTGCTGACACACTCCAGCCACATTAAGTCTAGCATTGTCTTGCATTAGAAGGAACCCAGGGCCAACCGCACCAGCATATGGTCTCACAAGGGGTCTGAGGATCTCATCTCGGAACCTAATGGCAGTCAGGCTACCTCTGGCGAGCACATGGAGGGCTGTGCGGCCCCCCAAAAAAATGCCACCCCACACCATGACTGACCCACCGCCAAACCGGTCATGCTGGAGGATGTTGCAGGCAGCAGAACGTTCTCCACGGCGTCTCCAGACTCCAGACTGTGCTCAGTGTGAACCTGCTTTCATCTGTGAAGAGCACAGGGCGCCAGTGGCGAATTTGCCAATCTTGGTGTTCTCTGGCAAATGCCAAACGTCCTGCAATGTGTTGGGCTGTAAGCACAACCCCCACCTGTGGACGTTGGGCCCTCATACCACCCTCATGGAGTCTGTTTCTGACCGTTTGAGCAGACACATGCACATTTGTGGCCTGCTGGAGGTCATTTTGCAGGGCTCTGGCAGTGCTCCTCCTTGCACAAAGGCGGAGGTAGCGGTCCTGCTGCTGGGTTGTTGCCCTCCTACGGCCTCCTCCACATCTCCTGATGTACTGGCCTGTCTCCTGGTAGCGCCTCCATGCTCTGGACACTATGCTGACAGACACAGCAAACCTTCTTGCCACAGCTCGCATTGATGTGCCATCCTGGATGAGCTGCACTACCTGAGCCACTTGTGTGGGTTGTAGATCCGTCTCATGCTACCACGAGAGTGAAAGCACCGCCAGCATTCAAAAGTGACCAAAACATCAGCCAGGAAGCATAGGAACTGAGAAGTGGTCTGTGGTCACCACCTGCAGAACCACTCCTTTATTGGGGGTGTATATAATTATATAATTTCCACCTGTTGTCTATTCCATTTGCACAACAGCATGTGAAATTTATTGTCAATCAGTGTTGCTTCCTAAGTGGACAGTTTGATTTCACAGAAGTGTGATTGACTTGGAGTTACATTGTGTTGTTTAAGTGTTCCCTTTATTTTTTTGAGCAGTGTATATTTCCTTTCCCTTCTTTTCCTCTACCTTTGATGCAACTATATACTGTTCATCCATGTGTGAAATAAATTATATTACATTCTTGATTATAATGTGCTATTTGGCAAAACGAATATTCAACCAGAATAATGCTTTCACTCATTAGTAATCTGTTTTTGTTTCTCTCATTAACACCTCTAAATTGCTAATGTCATGAAGGTTTTGAGGCTTGCAGCCACTTTGTTGACCTGTATCAAAAGGTTGTGTTTTTCTGTGTACCTCCGTATCTTGCCTCTCAGTCCACACAGCCCATCTGTCAACATAGATTTGTCTCTGAATGCACCTATGCCAACTAGACACTATTTGATAACAAATTATCGCACAATATTATCATAATTCATTTCAGTGCTGTCTGTGAGAGAGAGGCTCTTTCTCATCTTCCCTTCGTCTATCACATTAGAGCTGATGCCTGTTCACAAATTACACTGGGGAGGAGCCATTCATTGTGGGGTGAGATCAATTGTTCAATTGTTATTTTAGCCGCTGGCCTGATTGCAGTGATGAGGGTGAGGGGGTGATGGGAGAGGGGGTTTGAGAGGGGAGGAGGCAAGAGGAGGATGACACCGTGGGCTATAACGAGTTTTGTCTTCCCCATTAATCAATGCCTTCCACACAATTTGCCATCTGTGAATTGGGACTGACCCGCCTCGAGGGTCACTTGCCAATTTTAGGCTGCAGTCGAGCCGCATCAGCCTGATCTCCCTGCTCATTCCTACTGAGTCTCTCTCCCTCTCTCGCTCTCCTTGGTGCTATCTTTTTTTTCTTCCTATGCATGATTAAGGTTATCATTATTTTTATTTAGTTGTTGTGGTAGAATTAAGTATATTGTTAATCGTGTCGAAATTACCCTGGTTTTGGCGGGGATGGCGACCCACATGGGGACACCGTCCCTGTCACTTCGGCACGGTTTTAGGTGTGTTACTGAAGCTACTGTCACTGTGGAGGTGTTTCTGGTCGCCGTAGGAGAGAAGGTAGGATATGAGAATGTTGCTTATGCATCACGGATGAATAAAGCGGTGGTGGTTTTTCTTAAAGAAGAGCGCCTTGTTGATTGTATGGTTGAGCATGGCGTACTTCTTAAAGGAATGTTAATTCAAGTTACGCAGCTTTTTTCTCCGTCAACAAAGGTAACGATTTCAAATGTACCGCCGTTTATTCCCAATGAGCTATTGGAGTGAGAGTTATTGCGGTTTGGGAAGTTCGCAAGTTCAATTAAGATTGTCCCGTTAGGTTGCAAACACCCGGCTTTGAAACATGTTATGTCGTTTCGGCCACAGGTCTTTATGTTTTTGGACTCACCGGAGCAGACTTTGGAGTTATCGTTTAAAGTCAAGTATGACAACAGACTGTATATGGCTTATGCTAGTACGGGTAGTCAACGGTGGTTTGAGTGTGGGGACGTTGGCCATAAGCTACGTGCTTGCCCGAAAAGGGAGAAGGCAGAGGGAGGGGCGCAGGTGGTCCTCGTAACGCCTGGGCCCACTGATGTAGGGAGAGGTGGGCCGACAGCAGTAGAGCAGCCACAAGCACTTGTTGCTGAGGAACAAGGGCACAGAGTTGCAACTTGTACCAGAGGGAAATGTTATGCAGCAGAAAATGTTTGTTGTAGAAGCTAAGGATGGATCTCAAGAGCCATTTCCTCAGACTGGTGAGGAGGTGCCCAGTACGAGTGCTGGGGTACAGGAGGGGGTTCATGTGGAGCTAATCTCCCAGGTAGTGGAGGAGATGCCCACTATGAGTAATGGGGTACAGTAGGGGGTTTAGGTGGGGCTAGTCTCCCAGGTAGTGGAGGAGATGCCTGGTATGAGTGATGGGCTGCAAGTGGGGAGTGTTGAGAGGGATATGGTAGAAGGGAGTCAGGTGTCTGTGGCCTCAGTTGAGGAGGATCAGGAGAAGGATATGGATATCTCTATTGATAAGATAGCAGCTGGTGACGACTCGATTTACAGTCCAGAGGAGGGAAATGGGTTCCTGGATCCGACTTTTGGGAAATCTGTCAAATTGGCAGATTCTTTTGATGTTGATAAGTTTGTGAGGTCAGCTGTGATGTTACAGAAGACGGTGGGGTTAGACCAGTTGAGCGAGAAGAAGCGTTTTCGCTTGAGGAAATTTGTTACTGCTTGTCATAGCAGCAAAAGGTAGTGGGAAACGTGGTCAGGTTAAAAGAAAATTAAAACAATGATGATGATCATGCCTCATAGGGTGTCTTTTTTCTCTTTGGTTTCTCTGTCATTTATTCTGCTTTTCCTTTCTCTTTTCTATATGGAGGTACTAAGGGTAGGTTCTCTCAATATTAATGGGGGAAGGTACAGGAATAAGAGGGCTTGGGTATTAGAAGTAATAAAACAGAAAATGCTTAATGTAGTTTTTCTACAGGAGACATATAGTGATGAGGCTAATGAGGTTGACTGGGGTATGTGGTGGGAGGGGCAGCATATACTCAGTCATGGTACTAATTTCAGTGCTGGGGTGGCAATTTTGTTTTCCTCAGGCTTAGGGGTGACTGTGGTATCTACAACAGAGATTGTCAAGGGACGGGTTATGTTGGTCAAGGTGGATGTTATGGGTTTTTTATTTGTTTTTTTTAATGTTTATGCTCCTAATGAGGGTACAGAGCATATTGCTGTATTTGATAAAATAAAGGAAACCTTAAGACAGTGTGACCAAGAGGGGTGTATTGTTTTAGGGGGGGACTGGAATTGTACAGTAGATTTTACTGTTGAACGCACCACTGAAGAACCTAATCTGCGGTCAGCCACTTGCCTGTCTGGTCTATTAACTGAGTTTGAGCTTTCTGATGTGTGGAGAGTAAGGAATACAAAAGTTAGGCAGTACACATGGCTAAAAGTTAATGAAGGTCGTGTCAGTGCAGCAAGGTTAGACAGGTTGTATGTATCTGAGCACTACTGTAGTAGGGTTGGAAGGTGTGATATTACTCCTGTGGGTTTCTCTGATCACCATATTGTTACTGTTGATATTCACTTGTCCTGTCCATGAAGGTCATCACCTTACTGGTATTTGTAACGGCTTTCGTCGGTGGAAGAAGGAGAGGACCAAAGCGCAGCGTTGTTAGTGTTCATCTTAATTTAATGAATAAACAAAAAACTGAACACTACAAATTACAAAACAACAAAAGTGAAAACCGAAACAGTTCTATCTGGTGCAGACACACAAAGACTGAAAACAACCACCCACAAAACCCAACAGAAAACAGGCTACCTAAATATGGTTCCCAATCAGGGACAACGATTGACAGCTGCCTCTGATTGAGAACCATATCCGGCCAATGTGCAGTGCTTTCGTTGTTGCCAAAAAAGGGGGATTTGGCTCTTTTGCCGACCTGCCTGTTGCATTGCTGTGCGCAAGAATATAAAATTGTATCTAAATGTCTTTCAAACAGGTTGAAAGAGTATCTGGGGCTGTTGGTCCACAAGGACCAGTTGTACTGTGTACCTGACCGCTCTATTGTTGATTACTTGTTTCTAATAAGAGATGTTTTAGACATTTGTAAACTGCCTGATGTAAATGTGGGTTTACTTTCTTTGGATCAGGAGAAGGCCTTTGATCGTGTGGACCACCAGTACTTGTTCAAAACACTGAAAGCCTTTGGGTTTGGGGATGTTTTTTTGTCTTGGATGAGTTTACTGTATGCTGGGGCCTCATGTATGGTGTAGATGGGGGGTGGTTTGAGTTGCACCATCCCTGTCAAAAGGGGCATCATGCAGGGATGCCCAATTTCATGGCAGTTATATTGTCTGGCAATTGAACCAATGCTTTGTTTTTTAAGAGCGAGGCTTACTGGTTTCTCTGTGCCAGGGGTAATGAAGGGTCCCATGATAGCACTGTCTGCGTATGCAGATGACGTGACAGTTTTTATTATGGGGCTGAGGATGTTATGGTTCTCTCAAACACTTTAAAGGTGTATGAGGGGGCCTCCTCAGCTAGAGTCAATTGGGAAAAGAGTGAATCGCTGTGGGCAGGTCAACTTTAGACGGGGTCCGCTCCACGGTTACCAGGGGGGCTTCAGACGGGGTCCGCTCCACGGTTACCAGGGGGGTAGAGATGGGATGAAGACTTTGGGTGTTTTTCTAGGCTCTGATGTATTTCAGAAAAAGAACTGGGAGGGTGTAGTGAAGAAAGTGTGTGCCAGACTGTCAAGGTGGAAATAGGTGCTACCCCAGCTGTCTTATAGGGGAAGGGTACTGGTAGCTAATAATCTTGCTGCATCTACCCTGTGGCACAGACTAATGATTTTACAGCCACCGGGGGGTCTGATACGAGAACTTCAGAAGACCCTTGTCAATTTCTTCTGGTCTGGACAACACTGGATTAAAGCTGCAGCCCTGTACCTGCCACTGCACGAGGGTGGGCAAGGCCTGGTGGACATTTCTTCCAGGATCATGGCTTTCCGGCTTCAAGCAGCCCAGAGACTGTTGTACAGTGACGGTTCTAGCTGGGTCGACACAGCCTACACATTGATGAGGAGAGCGGGATGTTTGGGCTTAGACAAGCACCTTTTCCTCTTAAAGCTGGAGTGGGGTGATTTGTCTGGCCTGACTAGTTCTTGTCAAGTCCCGTAAGGCCGGCATGCCACCAGGGATGTGACTTTTTGAAGAGCCTCTTTTTTTACAACACATCCACCCAGTCCCGTGCTCTGGGTTCAGCCAGCCTACATTCATGCCTGTTAGTTGTGGGGTGTACTAAGCTGGGTCATCTGATGCGGAGCTGGAGCAGATCTTTGGAGGAGCTAGGAGAAAGAGCGGGGATCCGATCATCTCGCCTACTGAGGAAGGTCGTCGCTGAGGTCTGCGATTCCTTCCCAATACTTAATCTGCAGTATGTGACTGACACTTCCAATTCTGATCGGTGGAAGGAGGGTCTGGATTATGTGTTCCCTGCACTGATTATTAGTGCTGTGGGGTCATTCGAGGAGGACGTGGGGATGCTGCTTTCATTCGATACCCCGGAGCTGGGGGAGTTCAAGGAGTTGGGAAAGAAGACCCTGTACAACATTTGTGTTAAAGTGTCCCATGCCTCTTCCCTGGAAGGGGTCAAATCGACGAGGTGGGCGGGTGTGTTTGGTCCAGGTGCATCCCCAAAAGGCTGTTGGCGGTCTTTATACAAACTGCCTATTGAAAAGAGGACAGCTGACCTCCAATGGAGGATAATACATGGAGCCATAGCCACCAATATGCATCTGGTACACCTGGATCCGACAGCTGGGGAGGGGTGTCCATTCTGTGCTGAGTCTGAAACTTTGGCACATCTGTTTTTACAGTGTCCCAGTTTGGTCGGGATGATTGACCTGATCACTTCTTGGTTCTCAGCTTTGGGAGAGGTTTTTTCTTCCCAACTGTTTATATTTGGGCTAAAGTACAGGTTTAGTCGAAGAGGTGTAATAATTTTGTGTTAGGGGCAGCTAAATTAGCAATATGGAAGACCTGAAAGAACAGTTTTCAGGGACAGGGGTCTGTGGATGTGGTGGGAATGCTGGAGGGAATGTTGGCAGCGAGACTGAGGGTTGAGTTTGCCTATTACAAACTGGTTAACAATATTGATCTGTTTATGAGTATATTGGGTATTCAGAGTCTGTTGTGTTTAGTTACTGTGGGTGCTGTGTTTTTAATTGATGTGTAACTATGGTTTTGTATGAGTTTTAATTGTGTTGTGGGTTCCCAGACACCTCTCTCTCTCTGGGAACTGAATCAATGCTATATCTTAACCTGATACCATGAAGAGGATGTGAAATGGATATAATATATGGAACTATGTTTGATTATCTTTTATGGGTCTAAGAGGGTACAATAATATGTTTTATTCATGCTATCAATGTAGAGGAGTACCTATAGAGCATCTCTTTACTCCAGCTGAATAAGTCTGCAGGGCTCAGCACAGTGTCCTGAGTGTCCCCTAGTTAATATATGCACTTTGATATTGGCGTCACACAGCCAGACAAATCATCCTTTAATTGTTCCTCTCAGGAGAGCCCAGTGAAGTGCAAGGCCTCACTTCTTGTCCTGAAGCACCTAGTGGGGGGAGGTAGCCCTGCCAACACAAAAAGGCTGAACATGCCCCAAGGGTGCTTTTCTTTCTCTCCACCTCCTCATTGGTCTCAATACAAGCTTTGATGAAAGGACCGTTCGTCACGTGATCCTCTAATTGTAATTGTTTTGGATGAGAAGCTGTACTACAGTGCTAACGCTGTTTTATGATTATTGAATTTCATTAGGTGTCCAACTGAAACACAGTGTCCCTGCGCTCGAGGGCTAGCTAATTAAACAAAAGCACCCCAAATTTGCTTTACACTGGTGTGGAAATTGAGGAATTAATTAAATACACAAGTTTGCCACAACAGGAAGGTGGCTAGACTTAGACGGAATGTAATTATTACTGCTGCGTAATTGAATTGTTTGCGTTTCACACTTTTTCAGAAATTAGTATTTCAGTGCCCCCAGGCTTAGGATTAATTCAGTTTAAAAACATGTGCTCACAACAAAATTACTGAAATGCTTTTCTGGTAAACTAGATGCTAGATCTTTAGTCGGTGGTGATTTTGTTCTGAGTGTTGGTCCAAACTTGGAAATCAAATTGTGGGATTGTTCTGAATGGCTTGTTTTGTCTTTGATGTCATCTTGCATTTCATTTGAACATCCTTTGCTCTCATTTAGGAAAGCAACCACTGGCACAGTCAGTCTCAAGAAATGTGTGAAGTAAATGGAGGCAAATGAAAGGGTCAATCCATCCATTTCCATCCTTGACAGATTCTATGTGACCATTTCAGTGAAAATATTTTCATTGGAG
Organism: Salvelinus namaycush; assembly: GCF_016432855.1. Classification (NCBI taxonomy): domain Eukaryota; kingdom Metazoa; phylum Chordata; class Actinopteri; order Salmoniformes; family Salmonidae; genus Salvelinus; species Salvelinus namaycush. The sequence goes on from NC_052315.1 coordinate 36,872,333, forward strand.
AATGCAGACCTATCTTTTACTTGTGAGAGAGCCAGGAGAGAAAACAGTGGAGACAATACCCAGACAGCCTGTGCTCTATTACAGTCCCTCCATAGGCCACTCTCCGACCATATTCACCCATTTTTCTTTAATGTCAAAACAAATCATTCACAGATAAATGGTAAATGGAGTGCAGTGACGTCTATGCCTGTTGTTCTGGTCCAGTTGGTAAACTCTATCCATTTTGGTAATGGATCTCATTTCATTAATACACCTGTTTTTACTCCCTGACTGCCATCTACTGCCCTCTAGGGGAGAGCATGTTAGTATCCTTAGAGACGCTTGTCTTGTCTTCCTGGGTTTGGCAGCCTCGAGTGTCGGCCTTGTGTTCTATGGGAAATTAATCCTATTGTGGAAACTCGACAACTGGACTCCTAAGAAATGGCACTCACTCCTGCCCAGTTCCATCTGATTTTTGCTTGGATGCTAGAGCATTCCTGTTAATGGGTGACCAGCAAAATTAAGGCAGTTATCCTTTTCTCAATAGGGGGTGCTGTTTGCACTTTGTAATAATTTCGTTCCCAAATTAAACTGCCTCGTACTCAATTCTTGCTCGTACAATATGCATATTATTATTACTATTGGATAGAAAACACTCTCTAGTTTCTAAAACCGTTTGAATTATATCTGTGAGTAAAACAGAACTCGAGTTGGAGCAATTTTCCTATGAGGATGTGAGAATGCTGAATCCTGCAGGCTGTTCTGAGGTCGGTTTATTAATTTGCCTGTCTTCTATTGGTTGAGATGCACTGCATACGCCTTCCCCTGGATGTCAGCGAATAGTGAGAATTGAAATGGAGTTGCTGGGCAGATCTGAGGCCTTATAAATGGGCTGGCAACGTGGGGTTCTCCCTTCTCTTCGCCATGACGCAAAAAGGACCTCAGGATGTCGTTCTAGAAAGCTCCCGTTATAGCCCTTAGATATATCCGGCTCTGTTTTTATTCGATATAGGTGTTAAAGACATCATAATGTTGTTATTTTAAACCGAGTTATATCACTTTATATCAGTATATTGCGATTTTCGGGTATTTATTTGTGCTGCGTTCTAGGGACTTGGGCACCTCTGGCCCACATGGCTAATGTTTACTGCTAATTCCAACGTTGAAGGCGACAATCTACAACCGAGCAACGATTATTTTGGAAAAAGGACAACTTGCCCAAGATTCTGATGGGAGCTCATCAAAAAGTAAGAACTATTTATGATGTTAATTCGTTGTTCTGTTGAAAAATGTTAAACTCATATTCCGCCATTAATTTCGGTGCTGTCTCGCTTTAACGCACGCTGTATGTCGTAGTAACGTTAATTTTAAAAATCTAACACAGCGATTGCATTAAGAACTAATGTATCTTTCATTTGCTGTCCAACCTGTATTTTTTAGTCAAGTTTATGATTAGTTATCGATTAGAATAGGTGCCTCTCCCAAGATTTCTCCCGACATATTGTTGGCAGCTTGGCTACTATTCTCATTGTATAACCACGATTTGTGCCGCTAAATATGCACATTTTCGAACAAACTCTATATGTATTGTGTAATATGATGTTATAGGACTGTCATCTGAAGAAGTTTGAGAAGGTTAGTGAAAAAATTAATATCTTTTGCTGGTTTATACGTTATCACTATTTTTGGCTTGAATCAATGCTGTTGTGTGGTTGGCTATTGTAGTAAGCTAATATAATGCTATATTGTGTTTTCGCTGTAAAACACTTAGAAAATCTGAAATATTGGCTGGATTCACAAGATCTTTGTCTTTCATTTGCTGTACGCTGTGTATTTTTCAGAAATGTTTTATGATGAGTATTTAGGTAATTCACGTTGCTCTCTGTAGTTATTCTAGTTGCTTTGGTGAGAGTTGTGATGGTGGCTGCAGTGGTAAACTATGATTTATACCTGAAATATGCACATTTTTCTAACAAAACATATGCTATACAATAAATATGTTATCAGACTGTCATCTGATGAAGTTGTTTCTTGGTTAGTGGCTATTTATATCTTTATTTGGTCGAATTTGTGATAGCTACCTATGCAGGAAAAAAATGGTGGAGTAAAAAAAGTTGTCTTTTGCTAACGTGGTTAGCTAATAGATTTACATATTGTGTCTTCCCTGTAAAACATTTTAAAAATCAGAAATGATGGCTGGATTCACAAGATGTGTATCTTTCATCTGGTGTCTTGGACTTGTGATTTAATGATATTTAGATGCTAGTATTTACTTGTGACGCTATGCTAGGCTATGCTAGTCAGCTTTTTTACTGATGGGGGTGCTCCCGGATCCGGGATTGTGTGCAAGTAGAAGTTATACACTTTTAAAAACCTTACAATACATTCACAACACATTAAGTTTGTGCCCTCAGGCTACTACTCTACTACCACATATCTACAACACAAAATCCATGTGTACGTGTGTGTATAGTGCGTTTGTTATCGTGTGTGTGTATGTATGTGTCTGTGCCTCTGTTTGTGTCTCTTCACAGTCCCTGCTGTTTTTAAATCAAATTGTTCTGCTTGCATGAGTTACATGATGTGGAATAGAGTTCCATGTTGTCATGGCTCTATGTAGTACTGTGCGCCTCCCATTGTCTGTTCTGGACTTGGGGACTGTGAAGAGACGTTTGGTGGCATGTCTTGTGGGTGTCCGAACATCTCAATACCTCTCACAAATACAATTAGTGATGAAGTCAATCTCACCTCCAATTTGAGCCAGGAGAGATTGGCATACATAGTTATATATATTTTTTATTGTAACTTTATTCAACTAGGCAAGTCAGTTAAGAACAAATTCTTATTTACAATGACAACCCACTGTTCGCCGGTAGGCTAACTGCCTTGTTCAAGGGCAGAACGGCAGATTTTTAACTTGTCAGCTCGGGGATTCGTTCCAGCAACCTTTTGGTTACTGGCCCAATGCTCTAACCACTAGGCTACCTGCCGCCCCAATGCTCTCTGTGTACATCCATGGGCCAGCAGTGCTGCCCTGTTTTGAGCCTATTGCAAAGTCCCTCTTTGTGGCACCTGACCACACGACTGAACAGTATTCCAGGTGCGACAAAACTAGGGCCTATAGGACCTGCCTTGTTGATAGTGCATTCAAGAAGGCAGAGCATTGCTTTATTATAGACAGACTTCTCCCCATCTAAGCTACTGTTGTATTAATATGTTTTGAACATAACATTTTACAATCCAGGTTTACTCCAAGAAGTTTAGACACCTCAACTTGCTCATATTCCACATTATTCATTACAAGATTTACTTGAGGTTTAGTGTTTGGTGAATGATTTGTCCCAAATACAATGCCTATCGTTTTTTTAAATATTTAGGACTAACTTATTCCTTGCCACCCATTCTGAAACTAACTGCAACGTACACAAGTGTTGTAGTCATTTCAGTCGCTGTAAGTAGCTGACATATACTGTATATTGTTGTCATCCGCATACATGGACACACTTTACTCAAAGCCAGTGGTATGTCGTTAGTAAAGATTTTAAAAAGGGGCCTAGACAGCTGCCCTGGGGAATTCCTGATTCTACCTGGATTATGTTGGAGAGGCTTCCATTTAAGAACACCCTCTGTGTTCCGTTAGACAGGTATCTCTTTATTCACAATATAGCAGGGGGTGTAAAGCCAAAACATATACGTTTTTCCAGCAGCAGAATATGATAATGTCAAAAGCCACACTGAAGTATAACAAAACAACCCCCACAATCTGTTATCAATTTCTCAGCCAATCATGAGTCATTTGTTTAAGTGCTGTGAATGTTGAATGTCCTTCCATATAAGCATGCTGAAAGTCTGTAAAATAGTATTGTATCTGGTCAAACATTTTTTTTTAATTGTTACTAAGTGTTCGTAACAGGCTGATTGGTTGGCTATTTGAGCCAGTAAACGGGGCTTTACTATTCTTAGGTAGCGAAATTACTTTTGCTTGCCTCCAAGCCTGAGGGCACACACTTTCTAGTAGGATTAAATTGAAGATATGGCCAATAGGAGTGGCAATATCGTCTGCTATTATCCTCAATTTTCCATCCAAGTTGTCAGACCCCAGTGGCTTGTCATTGTTGATAGACAACTACAAAAAATGTCACCTCTTCCACACTCACTTTACGGAAATCCAAATTACAATACCTGTCTTTCATAATTTGATCAGATATACTTGGTATAGTATATCTTGGCAATAAAAAAAATAAAGTAGTTCGCAATATCAGTGGGTTTTGTGAGGAATGAGCCATCTGATTCAATGATGGAGCTGAGTTTGTCTTTTTGCCCACAATTTCATTTAAGGTGCTCCAAAGCTTTTTACTATCATTCTTTATATAATGTATCTTTGTTTCATAGTATAGGGTGATAGCGGCTGACAAATTGATGGTACACTTTTAGAAAAAAGGGTTCCAATAGGGTTCTTTGGCTGTCCACATTGGATAACCATTTTTGGTTCCAGGTAGAACCCTTTTTGGTAGACATCTTTTGGGTTCCACTCTCTGTGGAAAAGGTTCTACATGGAACCAAAAACAGTTCTTCAAATGGTTCCACTATGGGGACTGCTAAAGAACCCTTTTAGGTTCTAGAAAGCACATTTTTTTGTAGAGGAATCTAAGTCAGGAAAATCAGTTGTATCAGCAATTGTGGCTGAATGATTCTGGGATAGCATTTTCTCCTGGGAAAATGGTGCGCTTATCAATGCTTTCAAAATCTGTTCCTTTGTGTTATTCTGTTATGTAACTTTTCTTTGGTTGGTAACTTGTTTGTGCCTTTGTGACAAAAGGATTCTCACCCAGTGTGAGCAATACTGTTTTCCTATCTGTCCTCTCCGCTCCCCCTCTGGAAGAGGAGGGACAGAACAATCTAATGACTGAACTGACCTTTCCCCCAGACAAGAAAGTCTGAAACCCCGGGCACAAACAAAGCTCCAGTAACAGGACTAGTTATGCTGAAATAGCATAAAAGGATGGATTGTGGAAGAGTGGAACATGCCCTTGGTGGTTTATGGTTAGTCTACTGCCTAGGAGGCTACTATCAAGAGATAAGCAGAAGTAACTGACTCATCCAGGTGGCTTGTGACACCCCCCGCACCTCTCCCCAGGTCTTCTATAAATGTCTGCGAGAAAAAATCATGCATGCTTGTAATAAAGCTTTACTGTATTCTGTTCAAATAAAGCTTTTGTATATTGAGATTGCACTGCCTTCTGAGTGGTTTTTCCACCACAAACCTTGTTGCTAACCTCCTGGAACAAATCAATGAGATAGATTGATTTCAACGCTCGTCCATTGATTTCTATTCCATGTGTGGTTGCTAGCTGTATCCTTCCTGGTATTCAGTATGATGACGGTAGTCTGATGATGAAACAACACATTGGTTGAATCAGTTAAATTACGTTGAACCTATATGCAATAGCTGTTGAGTTGACATCTGTGCCCTGTGGGAAGGCTGTGAAAAACATTTATAGCATTGTCAGGTATCAAAAGATCTGATCGTTCATCAAACATTAATGTACATTTGAAATTGGAAGTTTACATACACCAACAAAGCTCCAGTACCAGGACTAGTTATGCTGAAATACACCTTAGCCAAATACATTTAAACTCAGTTTTTCAGTTCCTGACATTTAATCCGAGTAATAATTCCCTGTCTTTGGTCAGTTAGGATCACCACTTTATTTTAAGAATGTAAAATGTCAGAATAATTTATTTCAGCTTTTATTTCTTTCATCACAATCCCAGTGGGACAGAAGTTTACATACACTCAATTAGTATTTGGTAGCATTGCCTTTAAATTGTTTAACTTGGGTCAAACATTTCGGGAAATATTCCACAAGCTTCCCACAATAAGTTGGGTGAATTTTGGCCCATTCCTCCTAACAGAGCTGGTGTAACTGAGTCAGGTTTGTAGGCCTCCTTGCTTGCACACACTTTTTCAGTTTTGCCCACACATTTTCTATAGGATTGAGGTAAGTGCTTTGTGATGGCCACTCCAATACATTGACTTTGTTGTCCTTAAGCCATTTTGCCACAACTTTGGAACTATACTTGGGGTCATTGTCCATTTGGAAGACCCATTTGTGACCAAGCTTTAACTTTCTGACTGATGGCTTTAGATGTTTCTCAATATATCCAAACATTTTTCCTTCCTCGTGATGCTATTTATTTTGTGAGGTGCACCAGTCCCTCCTGCAGCAAAGCACCTCCACAACACGATGCTGCCACCCCTGTGCTTCACGGTTGGGATGGTGTTCTTCCGCTTGCAAGCCTCCACCTTTTCCTCCAACCATAACAATGGTCATTATTGCCAAACAGTTCTATTTTTGTTTCATCAGACCAGAGGACATTTCTCCAAAAAGTACGATCTTCGTCCCCATGTTCAGTTGCAAACCATAGTCTGGCTTTTTTATGGCGGTTTTGGAGCAGTGGCTTCTTCCTTGCCTTTCAGGTTATGTCGATATAGGACTTGTTTTACTGTGGATATAGATACTTTTGTACGTGTTTCCTCCAGCAATTTCACAAGGTCTTTTGCTGTTGTTCTGGGATTGATTTGCACTTTTCGCACCAAAGTATGTTCATCACTAGGAGCAAGAACGCGTCTCCTTCCTGAGCGGTATGACGGCTGCGTGGTCCCATGGTGTTTATACTTGCTTACTATTGTTTGTACAGATGAATGTGGTGCCTTCAGGCGTTTGGAAATTGCTCCCAAGATTGACCCAGACTTGTGGAGTTCTGCATTTCTTTTCTGAGGTCTTGGCTGGGTAGTTTTTTCCCCCCATGATGTCAAGCAAAGAGGTAGGCCTTGAAATACATCCACTGGTACACCTCCAATTGACTCAAATGATGTATATTAGCCTATCAGAAGCTTCTAAAGCCATGACATTATTTTCGGGAATTTTCCAAGCTGTTTAAAGGCACAGTCAACTTAGTGTATGTAAATTTCTTACCCACTGGAATTGTGGTACAGTGAATTATAAGTGAAATAATCTGTCTGTATAATCTGTTTCCAACAATTGTTGGAAAAAATACTTGTGTCATGCATAAAGTAGATGTCCTAACCGACTCACCAAAACTATAGTTTGTTAAACCTTTCTGGACTCCCCATCCCGGATCCGGGATTTTTGTCATTAAAAACCCTGACTAGCATAGCGTAGCCTAGCGCCAGAGGGTAATCATAAAATATAATTTCATGAAATCACAAGTGCAATATTACAAAACACAGCTTAGCCTTTTGTTAATCCATCTGTCGTCTCAGATTTTGAAATTATGCTTTACAGCGAAAGCAATACTTGCATTTGTGTAAATGTATCGATCGCTCTACAAAACAATACGAACAGCTAGCGTCAGGTAACTCGGTAACAAAAACCAGCAAAGCAATCAAATTAATCGTTTACCTTTGATGATCTTCGGTTGGTTTCACTCACGAGACTCCCAGTTAGACAGCAAATGTTCCTTTTGTTCCATAAAGATATGTTTTATATCCAAATACCTCCGTTTGTTTGATGCGTCATGACAAGGAATCCACTGGAAAAAGCGTTCGCCACAACGGCGGAAAAAATTCCAAATTATATCCATAATGTCCACAAACATGTCAAACGTTGTTTTTGATCCAACTTCAGGGTGTTTTTCACATATCTATTCGATAATAAATCAACCGGGACAGTTGGCTTTTCACTAGGAGCGAGAGAGACAATGGCTACCTTTCAGAATTGCGCAAAAATCACCCGGAGAGCCCCCACCTGTCCACTTACCCAATGTGCTCTTGCAGGCTCATCCTTCAAAATAAAGGCCTGAAACTATGTCTACACCTTAGGGAAGACATAGAAAAAGAGGTCTTATTGATAGGAAGGCATTGGAACACAGAGCTCTCAAAAAGAGTGCCTCTTCCTGTTTGGAATTTTCTCAGGTTTTCACCTGCAATATCAGTTCTGTTTAACTCACAGACAAAAATCTTACAGATTTGGAAACTTCAGAGTGTTTTCTATCCTAATCTGACTATTATATGCATATTCTAGTTTCAGGGGCTGAGAAATAGGCAGTTTAAAATGGGTATGCATTTTTTGCCAAATGTTAAAATTGCGCCCTAGTTAGAAGAAGTTGTCAATAGGGGGGCGCTATTTTCACTTTGGAAAAAATCGTGCCCAAATTAAACTGCCTCGTACTCTATTCTAGATCATACAATATGCATATTATTATTACTATTGGATAGAAAACACTCTCAAGTTTCTAAAACTGTTTGAATTATATCTGTGAGTAAAACAGAACTCATTTTGCAGCAAACTTCCATACAGGAAGTGAAAAATCTGAAAACGAGGCTCTGTTCCAGGGCCTGCCTATTCAACTGGCTTATATTTATCGATATGCATGTACTTCATACGCCTTCCACTAGATGTCAACAGGCAGTGGAAGGTGGAATGGGGTGTCTAGCCTGATCTGAGGTCGAACAAGAGCTTTTGGAGTGGCAGGTCAGGAATTTCCTTTCTCTACCTAGGCGCGCGAAGCACCTCCATATTGTCTTCTGATAAGCGTTCGGTATACACGGCTAATATCTCCAGCTCTGATTTTATTTGATACATATTAGAAAAACATTTTTTCAACCGAGTTTCACCAACGTTTATTGGGACTTTGAGTTTTCCGTTCTTTGCGTCGAGAGAAACTGGGAACCTCATCAACATTGGCTAGCATTGTGGCACGAATTCGACAGGAGAAAAGGACATTCTAAAACCAAACAACGATTTATTCTGGACCTAGGACTCCTTGTACAAGATTCTGATGGAAGCTCAGCAAAAGTAAGAACAATTTATGATGTTATTTCATATTTCTGTGGAAAATGTTATTTCTATTCTCCGCCGTTTTGGCGGGCGCTGTCTCACAATAACGCAAGCTGTTTGTTATGGTAAAGTTATTTTTAAAAAACTAACATGGCGGTTGCATTAAGAACCAGTGTATCTTTCATTTGCCATACAACAAGTATTTTTTAGTAAAGTTTATGATGAGTTCTTTGGTCAGATTAGGTGAGTGTCCAAAATAGCTCCTGACATTCTGGGGAAATGTTGCTACATTTTCACAATGTATAACCACGGTTTGCAGCTCTAAATATGCACATTTTTGAACAAAACATACGTGTATTGTATAACCTGATGTTATAAGACTGTCATCTGATGAAGTTGTTCAAGGTTAGTGATTAATTTTATATCTTTTGCTGGTTTTTGCGAATGCTATCTATGCGGTGAATAAATGCGTTTGTGTGTTTGGCTATTGTGGTAAGCTAATATAATGCTATATTGTGTTTTCGCTGTAAAACACTTTAAAAAAATCGGAAATATTGTCTGGATTCACAAGATGTTTATCTTTCATTTGCATAAATGTTTTATGATGAGTATTAGGTATTTCACGTTGCTCTCTGTAATATTCTGGCTGCTTTGGTGATATTTTTGATGGTAGCTGCAATGTAAAACTATGATTTATACCTCAAATATGCACATTTTCGAACAAAACATAAATTTATTGTATAACATGTTATAAGACTGTCATCCGATGAAGTTGTTTCTTGGTTAGTGACTAATTATATCTCTATTTGGTCGGTTTTGTGATAGCTACCTATGCGGTAGAAACATATTGAAAATATGCGGTTGAGTCTTTGGCTATTGTGGTTAGCTAATAGAAATACATAGTGTTTTCGCTGTAAAACATTTTAAAAATCGGAAATGATGGCTGGATTCACAAGATGTTTATCTTTCATTTGCTGTATTGGACTTGTGATTTCATGAAAATTATATTATATGATATCCCTGTCCCGTTAGGCTAGACTATGCTAGTCAGCTTTTTTGATGAGGATGCTCCCGGATCCGGGATGGGTATCACTGAAAGGTTTTAACTTCTAGTTGCACACAATCCCGGATCCGGGAGCACCCTCATCAGTAAAAAAGCTGACTAGCATAGCCTAGCATAGCGCCACAAGTAAATACTAGCATCTAAATATCATGAAATCACAACCTGTAAAAAATACAGGTTAGACAGCAAATTAAAGATACATTAGTTCTTAATGCAACCGCTGTGTTAGATTTTTAAAATGAACGTTACTACGACATACAGCGTGCGTTACAGCGAGACCGTGCCGAAATTAATGGCGGAATTATAGTTTAACATTTTTCAACAGAAATATGAATTAACAGCATAAATAGTTCTTACTATTTGATGAGCTTCCATCAGAATCTTGTGCAAGTTGTCCTTTGTCCAGAATCATCGTTGCTCGGTTGTAGATTGTCGTCTTCAACTTAGGAATTAGCAGCAAACATTAGCTATGTGGCCCAGACGTGTCCAACTCTTCATAACGCAGCACAAAGAAAATTCAGAAAATCGCAATATACTGATATAAACTGATATAACTCAGTTTAAAATAACTACATTATGATGTTTTTAACACCTATATCGAATAAAATCAGAGCCGGATATATCTAAGGCCTATAACGAGAGCTTTTCAGAATGCCATCCTGAGGTCTGTCTTGCGCCATGACGAACGTTGAAAAGAGTGCACCCCTCGTTCCAAGAGCCTTTATACGGCCTCAGATCTACCTAGCAAACCCATTCCAATTCTCACTGCTTACTGACATCTAGGGGAAATCGTATGCAGTGCATGTCGACTCATAGATTACATGCAAATTAATAAACTGACCCTGGAACAGAGTGCCCGATTTCAGATTTCTCACTTCCTGACAGGAAGTTTGCTGCAACTTGAGTTCTGTTTTACTCACAGATATAATTCAAACGGATTTAGAAACTAGAGTGTTTTCTATCCAATAGTAATAATAATATGCATATTGTACGAGCAAGAATTGAGTACGAGGCAGTTTAATTTGGGAACTAATTTTTACAAAGTGAAAACAGCGCCCCCCTATTGAGAAAAGGTTAACCTGTCTAGGACTGGGGTTCCGCTAGCGGAACTCCTCCCACATTCCACTGAAAAGGCAGAGCGCGAAATTCCAAAAATATTTTTGAGAAATATTTAACTTTCACACATTAAGTCCAATACAGCAAATGAAAGATAAACATCTTGTGAATCCAGTCAACATGTCCGATTTTTAAAATGTTTTACAGCAAAAACACCACGTATATTTATGTTAGCTCACCACCAAATACAAAAAAGCACAGACATTTCTTTCACAGCACAGGTAGCTTGCAGAAAACCAACCAAACTAACCAAGAACCAACCAAGAAACAACTTCATCAGATGACAGTCTTATAACATGTTACACAATAAATCTATGTTTTGTTCGAAAAATGTGCATATTCGAGCTATAAATCAGTTTTACATTGCAGCTACCATCACAGCTACCGTCACAAATAGCACCGAAGCAGCCAGAGTAATTATAGAGACCAACGTGAAATACCTAAATACTCATCATAAAACATTTCTGAAAAATGCATGGTGTACAGCAAATGAAAGACAAGCATCTTGTGAATCCAGCCAATATTTCAGATTTCTTAAATGTTTTACAGCGAAAACACAATATAGCATTATATTAGCTTACCACAATAGCCAGAAACACAAGCCATTTACCAGCAGCAAAAGTTAGCGATCGTAACAAACCAGCAAAAGATATATAATTTTTGACTAACCTTGATAAGCTTCATCAGATGACAGTCCTATAACATCAGGTTATACATACACTTATGTTTTGTTCGAAAATGTGCATATTTAGAGCTGAAATCAGTGGTTATACATTGTGCTAACGTAGCATCTTTTTCACAGAATGTCCGGATATTTTTCTAAAACTCACCTATTCTGACCAAATAACTATTCATAAACATGACTAAAAAATACATGTTGTATAGGAAATGATAGATACACTAGTTCTTAATGCAATCGCCATGTTAGAATTCTAAAAATAACTTCATTACGACATGCAGCTTACGTTATGGCGAGAGAGCGCCCAAAATCTGGGCGCAAACTAATAGTACACATGTTCGACAGATATGAAATAGCATCATAAAATGGGTCCTACTTTTGTTGAGCTTCCATCAGAATGTTGTACAAGGGGTCCTTTGTCGGGAACAATCGTTGTTTGGTTTTAGAATGGCATTTTTCCCTCTCGAATGAGCAAGCAAAACTAGCCAAGTGGCGCTAAGCTCTCCTTCGTCACCAAACGCAAAGAACGCAACACGTCTAAACTCCCGAAAAAATTTCAATAATCTAATAAAACTATATTGAAAAAACATACTCTACGATGATATCTTCACATTTATCAAATAAAATCAAAGCCGGAGATATAAGACGTCTATAACGATTGCTTTTCAGAAGCCAATACTGGTGACCTTTATGCGCTTCCTGAACAAACGAATTCTGGGGTCATGTCATTCCAAGCTGTCTCTTTTGACCATAGAAAGAGATTGAGACCCCATTTCACCTCTCACAGCCTATTGACATCTAGTGGAAGGCGTATGAAGTGCATGTATAGTCATAAATCTCAAGCAAAATGATAGGGAGGCCCTGGAACAGAGCCTCGATTTGAGATTTTTCACTTTCTGACAGGAAGTTTGCTGCAGAACGCCCAGATTTTTTTCGGACACTTTTTCTGACACACATATTCTGACCAAATAGCTATTCATAAACATAACTAAAACATACATGTTGTATAGGAAATAATAGATCCATTAGTTCTTAATGAAATCGCAGTGTTAGAATTCTAAAAATAACTTCATTACGATATGCAGCTTCGGTATAGCTAGAGTACCCAAACGTTGGGCGTCGGCGACTAGTTCACATGTACGACAGATAGCATCATAAAATGTTTCTTACTTTTGCTGATCTTCCATCAGAATGTTGGACAAGGTGTCCTTTGTCCAGAACAATCGTTGTTTGGATTTAGAACGGCAACTTTCCCTCTTCAATTAGCAAGCACACTAGCCAAGTGGCACGACGCTCTCCATGTCAACAAACGGAAGAGAACGGAACACGGCAAAACTCCCGAAAAATTTTAAATAATCTGATGAAACTATATTGAAAAAACATACTTTACGATGATATGGTGACATGTATCAAATAAAATCAAAGCCGGAGATAGTAGTCGCCTATAACGGCAGCTAAACAGAAGGCAATCCCAGGTTCCTCTTCGCGCCTTCCTGAAAACAAGAAATCGGTGACACGTCATTCCAAGATGATGTGTTCCATCTCAGACCAAGATAATCACCTCATTTCTTCTCTCACAGCCTCTTGACATCCAGGGGAAGGTGTATGACGTGCATGTATACTAATAGATATCATGCCCATTTATAGGCAGGACTTAGAAACGAGCCTCGATTTCAGACTTTCCACTTCCTGGTCAGGAAGTGTGCTGCAGAATGAGTTCTGTTTCACTCAGAGAAATAATTCACACGGTTTTAGAAACTAGAGAGTGTTTTCTATCCAATAGTAATAATAATATGCATATTGTACGAGCAAGAATTGAGTACGAGGCCGTTTGAAATGGGCACCTTTAATCAGAGCTACTCAATACTGCCCCTGCAGCCATAAAAAGTTAAGCCATACTCTTCAGAACTGGGCTTTACGGACGAGTGGCAAGAAAAAAGACACTGCTTAACCTCTCTTGGGTAGGGGGCAGTATTTTCACGTCCGGATGAAAAGCGTGCCCAGAGTAAACTGCCTGCTACTTAGGCCCAGATGCTAGGATATGCATATTATTAGTAGATTTGGATAGAGAACATTCTGAAGTTTCCAAAACTGTTTGAATGATGCCTGTGTGTATAACAGAACTCATATGGCAGGCAAACACCTAAGTAAAAATCCAACCAAGAAGTGGGAAATCTGAGGTTTGTAGTTTTTCAACTCTTTGCTTATCCAAGATACAGTGGAAATGGGGTCATATTGCACTTCCTAAGGCTTCCACTAGATGTCAACAGTCTTTAGAACCTTGTTTGAGGCTTCTACTGTGAAGTGGGGGCGAATGAGAAGGGAATGAGCCAGAGGTCTGCCAGAGAGCCACGAGCTGACCAGGCGCGTTCACGTGAGAGAGTTAGCTTGCGTTCCATTGCATTTCTGAAGACAAAGGAATTCTCCGGTTGGAACATTAATGAAGATTTATGTTAAAAACATCTTGATGATTGATTCTATACATCGTTTGACATGTTTCTATGGACTGTAACATAACTTTTTTACTTTTCGTCTTTTCGTCTGCACCTAGTGATCACGCATCATGAATTTTGATTACTGGGCTAAACGCGCTAACAAAAAGGAGGTATTTGGACATAAATGATGGACTTCATCGAACAATACAAACATTTATTGTGGAACTGGGATTCCTGCGAGTGCATTCTGATAAAGATCATCAAAGGTAAGTGAATATTTATAATGCTATTCTGACATCTGTTGACTACACAACAACATGGCGGATATCTGTTTGGGTTGTGTTGGTCTCTGAGCACTGTCCTCAGATTATTGCATTGTTTGCTTTTTCCGTAAAGCTTTTTTGAAGTCTGACACAGTGGTTGCATTAAGGAGAAGTGGATCTAAACTTCCATGCATAACAGTTGTATCATTTAGCAATGTTTATTATGAGTATTTCTGTAAATTGATGTGGCTCTCTGCAAAATCACCGGATGTTTTGGAACTACTGAACATAACGCGCCAATGTAAACTCAGAGTTTTAGATATAAATATGAACTTTACCGAACAAAACATACATGTATAGTGTAACATGAAGTCCTATGAGTGTCATCTGATGAAGATCATCAAAGATTAGTCATTAATTTTATCTCTATTTCTGCTTTTTGTGACTCCTCTCTTTGGCTGTAAAAATGGCTGTGTTTTTCTGTGACTTGGCTCATACCTAACATAATCGTTCGGTGTGCCTTCGTCGTAAAGCCTTTTTGAAATCAGACACTTTGGCTGGATATACAACAAGTGTATCTTTAAAATGGTGTAAAATACTTGTATGTTTGAGGAATTTTAATTATGGGATTTCTGTTGTTTTGAATTTGGCACCCTGCAGTTTCACTGGTTCACGAGGTGGGACGCTACCGTCCCACATACCCTAGAGAGGTTAAGAAGCAAACACGTTTGGTGTTCGCCAAAAGGCATGTGGGAGACTCCCCAAACATATGGAAGAAGGTACTCTGGTCAGATGAGACTAAAATGTAGCTTTTTGGCCATCAAGGAAAACGCTATGTCTGGCGCAAACCCAACACCTCATCACCCCGAGAACAGCATCCCCACAGTGAAGCATGGTGGTGGCAGCATCATGCTATGGGGGTGTATTTCATCGGCAGGGACCTGGAAACTGGTCAGAATTAAAGGAATGATGGATGGTGCTAAATACAGGGACATTTTTGAGGGAAACCTTCCAGCAGGACAATGACAGTGACTGCTATAGCAACACTTGAGTGGTTTAAGGGGAAACATTTAAATGTCTTGGAATGGCCTAGTCAAAGCCCAGACCTCAATCCAATTGAGAATCTGTGCTATGACTTAAAGATTGCTGTCAAACAGCGGAACCCATCCAACTTGAAGGAGTTGGAGCAGTTTTGCCTTGAAGAATGGGCAAAAATCCCAGTGGCTAGATGTGCCAAGCTTATAGAGACATACACCAAGAGACTTGCGGCTGTAATTGCTGCAAAAGGTGGCTCTACAAAGTATTGACTTTGGGTTGGTGAATAAGTATGCACACTCCTGTTTTTTTAAACTTATTTCTTGTTTGTTTCACAATATAAACTATTTTGCATCTTCAAAGTGGTAGGCATGTTGTGTAAATCAAATGATACAAACTCTCAAAACATCCATTTTAATTCTATGTTGTAAGTCAACAAACAATTTAAAATGCCAAGGGGGGTGAATACTTTTGCAAGCCACTGTAGGGGTGAAAGTGACTAGGCAATCAGGATAGATAATAAACAGAGTATCAGCAGCGAATGTGAAGAGTGTGAAAGTTTGGCTGTGTGTGAGTGTGTGTGCGGCGTCAATATGCGTGTGCATGTATTTGTTTTGTTTGTGTGAGCGTGTCTAGTGTGTGTGTGTGTGTGTGTGTTGGAGTGTCACTGTATTATGTGTGAGTCTGTGGGTAGAGTCCAGTATGTGTCCATACAACCAGCACAAGAGTGTCAGTTCAATCCCCCAAAAATACGAGATATTCCAGATGACATATGGTGTCCGAAGATTTCACCCCTTGTCCCAGCCCTTTTCCCTGTGACTGATGTATACATTGCAGTGAAATATTGACCAAATACACCACTGAATTCCACAGAAACCAATTGATTAGGAATGGGGAATGTTTGTTATGTTGAAATGCAGTCGTGTCATGATCACGTAAACCAAAGACTTTCAGGGTGCCGTTTGGCTTATAAGCTTGGAGGGAGGGATCGTCAATCATCTGCTGTTTCAGCAGAAGCACTTGGTCGTCTTCACAGAAATGTATCCAATTCCCCTACAGCTATATTTGTTACCCAGGCACATCCAGGGAGCCTCAATTGCAGTGCCGTCTTTGTTGATGTGGCACAGCTCCGAGTTACAACCGCAAAGCACTCAGCTGTGAATATTACATCTTGCAACTGTCAGAGGCCCGTTGAGTGTCCGAGTTTGTAAAACCAACACGTCACTTTCTGGAGCGGATTTCACGTGGGACGAAATGAATAAGACAGAAAGTGTCGACATTGTGATATGCACTTCTCGCATGACAGCCACACAAAATGCCCCTCATGGTGGTTCACAGCCTGTTCAGCTATATGAGAACAGAGCGAGGGGACTGGGGTGGGCATCATTGGGAAGGGCTGGTGTGTGATTTTTCTGTTTCTTCTCAGTGTTGCTATGAAGTGTTTGAGCTGCTTGACAGAATTCACATTCAAATCAAACCTCCATTCAGACAAAGGCAGGAAGGTGTAATTGATTTTGTTAGGAAAACACTTTTTGTGTTGGAGTGGCGTTGAGGACTCTTGCCTCAGCCGCATTTAATTAAGTACAGGAAACAGTGGCTTTTGAAAGGGAGCTCTCAAAAGACTCCCTTTGTGTGTGTGTGTGTTTGTGTGAGTGTGCCTGTGCGTGTGTGTGTGTGTCACACAGCAAACGTGGCACATATTCACAAAGCATCTCAGATGCTTTAAAACAAAAACTCAGGGTAGGTTTTAGGATGATGTTAAAACACAGCTCAGACAAACTGAGCCAGGAGTAAAATCAACTCCAAAAAGTTTCTCAGCTGGTAATCACGTCAGCTTGAGATACCCCAAAGAAAAGACAGCTCTTTCTATTTTTTCTGGCACTGAGCAAATTTCAAGTCTGCTGAGCCCAAACTTGACCTTTAGGAAAATTCTGTGCAACTTTTAAAATGTTAATAGGGAAATAGCTGTTCTTTCATTCAGCCTACAGTAGCAGCCAATGTGTGGTGTTCAATGTAGGCCTACATTCCATGAGACTTTTGGGGGGAAAAAAACATGCAGGACTTGACATTAATAAGGATCTGCCCCTTTTTCTCCTAAAATGACATACCCAAATCTAACTGCCTGTAACTCTACACGTATCCTTCAGACAAGGAGGTGACTGAAAATGCTCTTGTGTTTTTTGATGCAAGAGACCACTTTACACAAAAAAGTGTTATTTTTCTCATACCAGTATGGTGGAAGGTAGCCTAGTGGTTAGAGCATTGGACTAGTAAACGAAAGGTTGCGAGATCGAATCCCTGAGCTGACAAGGTAAAAATGTGTCGTTCTGCTCCTGAACAAGGCAGTTAACCCACTGTTCTTAACTGACTTGCCTAGTTAAATAAAGGTATAAAAGAAAAAATGCAGGCCCTGAAGCAAGGTTATCCATATTCTTGGTACCATTTGAATGGAAATGTGAAAGGAATGTAGGAGAATGTAACACAATAGATCTTGTAAAAGATGATACAAAGAAAAGAACAACTGTTCTTTTGTAAAAAAAAAAAATTGTACCATCATCTTTGAAATGCAAGAGAAAGGCGATAATGTATTATTCCAGCCCAGCTGCAATTTAGATTTTGGCCACTAGATTGCAGCAGTGTATGTGCAAAGTTTTAGACTGATACAATGAACCATTGCATTTCTATTCAAAATGTGGTGTCAAGACTGCACAAATGTGCTTAATTTGTTTATTAGTAACTTTTCATGTTCAAAACTGCACTCTCCTCAAACAGTAGCATGGTATTCTTTCACTGTAATAGCTACTGTAAATTGGACAGTGCAGTTATTTTTTTAATCTAAGGTCTTTACCTAACTTGCTTTTCAAAGATGTCTAGAAATGTACACGTTTTGTGCTCTTGTAGGAAGCAATCACTCCCCTTTTGCTGATCACAAATGATATATAACTGGGATAATAATTTACTGACTGGCAAAAGATATTAACTAAATGTGCACACGTGGCTACATGCAGCTCTCACTTTGATCTCAAAACAAGCACATCTACTCTCAACCACTCATGCTGTGAACACAATCCAGTTCAAAGTAAAAGCACAGATCCATTATGGTCTATTGCAAATAGACATATAGGTCTATTGCAGCTCTGATTGTTTATGATGCATAGGTCTATGTAGAGTACGGGCTGAGTAGTGCTGTCAATGCAATAGAATCCTACTCAGATGTGTTCTGCCTACAATAAAATCTCTTGGATAGTTTTTGTTTTTTCGGTATGTTGCATTGAAATTGGCTAATATTGCGTTGATTGGATCACAATGGCCACACTAAAGGGAAACTATAGAACAGTGTTCACCGACCTTATGAGTCAAGATCACCTTCTGAGTCAAAATGCAAACCGAGATTTACCGATCAGATTTTATTTTTTTAAACATGACTTATAAAACGTAAGCCTATGCAACATTAACTTTTACCGAACCTCAACCCCGGATCCGGGATCACCCCCCACCCCCCCACACTGATTAGCATCGCTAGCATAGCGTCACAATTAAATAGTAGCATCTAAATATCATTAAATCACAAGTCCAAGACACCAAATGAAAGATACAGATCTTGTGAATAAAGCCACCATTTCAGATTTTTTAAATGTTTTACAGGGAAGACAAAATATGTAAATCTATTAGCTAACCCCGTTAGCAAAAGACACCACTTTTCTAACTCCATCAGTTTCTTACTCCATCAGGTGCTATCACCAATTCGGCCAAATAAAGATATTGATAGCCACTAACCAAGAAAAAACCTCATCAGATGACAGTCTGATAACATATTTATTGTATAGGATAGGTTTTGTTAGAAAAATGAGCATATTTCAGGTATAAATCATAGTTTACAATTGCACCCACCATCACAACTCGACTAGAATAAATACAGAGAGCAACGTGTATTACCTAATTACTAATCATAAAACATTTCTTAAAAATACACAGCTCACAGCAATGTAAAGACACAGATCTTGTGAATTCAGACAATATTTCAGATTTTCTAAGTGTTTTACAGCGAAAACACAATAAATCGTTATATTAGCATACCACATATGCAAACGTTACCCGAGCATTGATTCAAGCCAAAGAGAGCGATATCGTTATCATCGCCAAAATATATTAATTTTTTCACTAACCTTCTCAGAATTCTTCCGATGACACTCCTGTAACATCATATTACAACATACATATAGAGTTTGTTCGAAAATGTGCATATTTAGCCACAAAAAAACGTGGTTATACAATGACAATACTAGCAAAACTAGCCTGAAAATGTCGGGCGCCATCTTTCACAGTGATCTTGTCTCATGGATAACTATTCATAAACTTGACTAAAAAAATATAAGTTGGACAGCTATCGAAAGACAAATTAGTTCTTAATGCAATCGCTGAATTACATTTCTAAAATTATCCTTACTGTGCAATACAGGGTTCGCCAAGCGAAGCTATACCAAAAAAAATGGCGGAATATGCGTTTAACATTTTTCGACAGAACAACGATTTATCATCTTAAATATTTCTTACTATGAGGTGATCTTCCATCAGAATCTTGGGCAATGTATCCTTTCTTGGGTCTAATCTTCTTTTGGTCGAAAGATGTCCTGTTGTCCCGTCGAAATGCCCACTAACGTTCGGTATGTACAGGAAAAGTGCCCAGATCTTGGAAGGGCGTCACAAAGAATTGCCTCAAAATCGCACTAAACGGATATAAATTGCTATAAAACGGTTTAAATTAACTACCTTATGATGTTTTTAACACCTATAACGAGTAAAAACATGACCGGCGATATATTACTGGCTAAACAACAGCTTGGAAAGAAGCAGGTCCAACGTCCATCGTGCGTCAGGCGCAGGGAGCAAAAGAACGGTACATCCGGTCTTTGGTGTTTTATACAGGCCCTGATTGCGCAATCGACTCCATTCAAATTGTCACCACTTACTGACATCTAGAGGAAGGCGTGGGCAGTGTTTGTATCCTCATAGGATTTACAGGGACTTTAAAACTGACCTGGGACCAGAGGCCAACATTTCTGAAATCTCACTCCCTATCAGGAAAAGTGCTGTAGAATGAGTTCTGTTCCACTCAGAGACATAATTCAAACGGCTATAGAAACTAGAGAGTGTTTTCTATCCAATAATAACAATAATATGCATATTGTACGAGCAAGAATTGAGTACTAGGCAGTTTAATCTGGAGAGCAAATTATGCTAATGCAAAACAGCACCCCCTATAGTGGCAAGAAGTTAACCAATTAAAACAGCACTGTAGCAATGAGGTTTGCGCAGCATATTAGCTTTGCTTGAATTGCCCTGTTCTTCGGGCCATTTTTTTTATTATATTTCAAAGTTTGAAGTAGGCTACACGGTCACAATGGTAATAGATCCGTTGTTGTATTTCTTGTGAGGCACAGCTGAGTGAGCATACATTTACATAATTAGCTTTTTATTTATATTTTACTGGGCTGATGTTGCCTGCATCTGATGGTCAGTCTAAGCGGAGGGAGAGAGCAGCAGACTGAGGGTTTGCCTCAACATCCCTCCGCTCTTCCTTTCCTCCACTGACACTGACCAAAAGGGGACACCTTCTTCCAGCTTATGGCGAAACTCAAGTCGCAGCACATTATTTGTGCCTCATGCACAAATTCATGTTGTTACTCCTGAGAAAATATAAATATTCCTTGATATTAACCTGTTTGGGCTGCAAGGGGCAGTATTGAGTAGCCAGATAAAAGGTGCCCATTTCAAACGGCCTCGTACTCAATTCTTGCTCGTACAATATGCATATTATTATTACTATTGGATAGAAAACACTCTCTAGTTTCTAAAACCGTTTGAATTATTTCTCTGAGTGAAACAGAAGTCATTCTGCAGCACACTTCCTGACCAGGAAGTGGAAAGTCTGAAACCGAGGCTCTCTTCTACTTCCTGCCTATAAATGGTCATGAGATCTATTAGTATACATGCACGTCATACACCTTCCCCTGGGTGTCAAGAGGCTGTGAGAGAAGAACTGAGGTGATTATCTTGGTCTGAGATGGAACACATCATCTTGGAATGACGTGTCCCCCATTTTCGGTACTCTGAAGAGCGCGACGTGGACAGTGGGATTGCCTTCTCTTTAGCTGTCGTAATAGGCGAGTACTATCTCCGGCTTTGATTTTATTTGATACATGTCACCATATCATCGTAAAGTATGTTTTTTCAATATAGTTTCATCAGATTATTGAAAATTTTTCGGTAGTTTTGCCGTGTTCCGTTCTCTTCCGTTTGTTGACATGGAGCGATTCGCGCCCCTTGGCTAGTGTGCATGCTAATTGAAGAGGGAAAGTTGCCGTTCTAAATCCAAACAACGACTGTTCTGGACAAAGGACACCTTGTCCAACATTCTGACGGAAGATCACCAAAAGTAAGAAACATTTTATGATGCTATTTCATATATCTGTCGTGCATGTGAACTGGTCGTCGGCGCCCAAGTGTTTCTGGCTATTGTGGCTACGCTAATCTAACGCTACATTTTGTTTTCGCTGTAAAACACTTAATAAATCGGAAATATTGTCTGGAATCACAAGATGCCTGTCTTTCATTTGCTGTACACTATGTATTTTTCAGAAATGTTTTATGATGAGTAATTAGGTATTTGACGTTGGTGTCTGTAAATATTATGGCTGCTTTCGGTGCAATTTCATATTGTAGCTGCAATGTAAACTATGATTTATACCTGAAATATGCACATTTTTCGAACAAAACATATGCTATACAATAAATATGTTATCAGACTGTCATCTGATGAAGTTGTTTCTTGGTTAGTGGCTATTTATATTTTTATTTGGTCGAAATTGTGATAGCTACTGATGGAGTAAAAAACTGGTGGAGTAAAAAAAGTGGTGTCTTTTGCTAACGTGGTTAGCTAATAGATTTACATATTGTGTCTTCCCTGTAAAACATTTTAAAAATCGGACATGTTGGCTGGATTCACAAGATGTGTACCTTTCATATGCTGTATTGGACTTGTTAATGTGTGAAAGTTAAATATTTTAAAAAATATATATTTTGAATTTCGCGCCCTGCACTTTGAGCTGGCTGTTGTCATAAGTGTACCGACGTCGGGCTTGCAGCCAGAAGAAGTTAAAAAAGACCCAAGCCGCTAATAATAACAACAACAACACAAGCCTATAGATACACTTTCCTACTCATTCATTACTGCTGAAGTGCCTGTTGTAGCTCTGAGTGGAAATAGGAAGAAGTTGCATTTTATGGTTTATAAAAGTGTTGAACACAAAGTGTTGACAGTGCTAGTGAAAACATGAACTCACTCATAAAAACAGCAGCTCTTTGCTGTATTCGTTGACAGTCTCTCTCTAGTCATGGTTTTAAACGGTAGACATATAGTGCACTTGATTTTCTCTCGGGGCCTGCTGGGAAGGAGGAGTTTGTACCTTCAGACACATTAAATGGTAAAAAATTGCAACAGTTTGCCTAGGGCAGCTGAATCGGATGCAACTACTGGCAACAGCCCTAGACAACCAAAAAAAAGGTATATGCTTTATAGTTGGTTTTTTTACAGAAATGTTTGGCGATCGACTACGAATGCCTTGTAGATTGATGTAACCAATGCTCTAGAACATTTCCTGCAGCATTGAAGGTCCCCAAGAACACAGTGGCCTCCCATCATTCTAAAATGGAAGAAGTTTGGATCTACAAAGACTCTTCCTAGAGCTGGCCGCCCGGCCAAACAATCAGGGCAGAAAGGCCTTGGTCAGGGAGGTGACCAAGAACCCCATGGTCACTTTGACAGAGCTCCAGAGTTCCTCTGTGGAGATGGGTGAACCTTCCAGAAGGACAACCATCTCTGCAGCACTCCACCAATCAGGCCTTTATGGTAGAGTGGCCAGACGGAAGCCACTCCCCAGTAAAAGGCACATGACAGCCCTCTTGGAGTTTGTCAAACGGCACCTAAAGACTCTCAGACC
The DNA here is from genome assembly GCF_016432855.1 of Salvelinus namaycush. Classification (NCBI taxonomy): domain Eukaryota; kingdom Metazoa; phylum Chordata; class Actinopteri; order Salmoniformes; family Salmonidae; genus Salvelinus; species Salvelinus namaycush. The sequence continues at coordinate 36,895,707 of NC_052315.1, forward strand.
ATGAGAAACAAGATTCTCTGATCTGATGAAACCAAGATTGAACTCTTTGACCTGAATGCCAAGGGTCACTTCTGGAGGAAACCTGGCACCATCCCTACGGTGAAGCATGGTGGTGGCAGCATTGCGGGGATGTCTTTCAGCGACATGGACTGGGAGACTAGTCAGGATCGAGGGAAAGATTAACAGAGAAAAGTACAGAGAGATCCTTGATGAAAACCTGCTTCAGAGTGCTCAAGACCTCAGATGGGGGCGAAGGTTCACCTTCCAGCAGGACAACGACCCTAAGCACACAGCCAAGAAAATGCAGGAGTGGCTTCGGGACAATTCTGTGAATGTCCTTGAGTGGCTCAGAGCCCTGACTTGAACCCGATTGAACATCTCTGGAGAGACCTGAAAATAGCTGTGCAGCAAAGCTCCCCATCCAACTGACAGAGTTTGAGGTGATCTGCAGAGAAGAATATATATACCAAATATAGGTGTGCCAAGCTTGTAGCGTCATACCCAGGAAGACTGGAGGCTGTAATTCATTCTCATCTAAGCTCTTTTTTAAATTTGAAATGTATTCTAAATATACATCAGTCAGGTTTTAGACCAGGTCATAGCACTAACTTTGCTGCATCCCTAGTCAATCACTCACTGCTAATTCAGAGGCTTTTCTAAATTGGCGTAGTCCAGGCTGCATGTTACTGGTTTAAATATCACTTGACAGATAGAACTAAATGTGTATATACTGATGGATATTATGAAAGGTGTCCTGCAGGGGTCAATTCTTGGTCCAGTACTTTTTAGTGTTACGTTAATAATATCAACTTGGCTGTAAAAAAAAGTTTTACCTGCACTTGTATGCCGATGATACTGTTGTGTATTCTATTGCCCCCACCAGGCTTTATCTGAACTATTGTCTCCCTTCATTGTATAACAGAAACACTTTGACCTGAAATTAGTATTGCGTGCATGTAAAACTAAGTATATGTTGTTCAAATAACTAATTATTTAAGCATATGTGTCCCTGCTTACAAATGTCTGGGCATCTGAATAGATGAAAAGCTGTCTCATCAGACTGATGAGTTCGTTAAGAAGCTGAGAACAAAAATGGGCGTCTTCTATAGAAATAGGTCTTGCCTCTAGCTAAATAGTAGAAAGCAGATTATTCAGTCAATGTTCCCATCGGTCCTACACTATGGCGACATGGCGACATCTATATGAATGCAGCTGCCACTTCTTTAAAGCCGTTAGATGCAGTTTATCATAACGCACTGCACTATATTACGGGTGACAATTTTAGTACTAATCACTGCATTCTCTACCAGCAAGTTGTTATGTTTTAATTTATAAAGCCCTTTTACAAAAAGTCCCACATCATTAATAAACTTTAGACATACAAGTTACCACACCCGGTCTCAGGGATGGCTAACTCTGGAAAATCCTTTTGTCTCTCCTAAATTAAGTAAATCAGCTTTTAGTTTGTTTTTTTTTGCACCTTTGCAAATTCAGAAAGCTGATTGAAGACGATTTTACTGATGAATGTGTTTGTTTTTTTATGACCGTGAAATTAATGTGAAAAGCGCACGAGATACTGTTGCATGAAAGTCTAGATTTGTAAAATAGGGCAAAATTATCGAATGGGCATGCAGGGCACGGGCCTGGAGGTCAGGGGTTGTGTGCCCCCTCGAGGTAGGACTCGCTGCCCTTTTCTTTTATCAAGACAGCTGATGGTAACTCTTAACTGATTAGGACAGCTCATGAGGTCTCCTAAATATTTATTGACTAGGTGGGACTCTTATGACTAAATAAGGGTCCATGCATATCTTTTTTTTTACCCATAAGAGTAAAATGTTTCAGTACTTACTACCAATTTTCTACCCTGAGACGCTTTGTGGATACGGCCCCTGATCTGTTTTTGTTTTGTTTTTGAATGAATGTCCTTTCTTTTTATAGAGTGTGGTGACATTCCAAGTCCTATCCATTCCCCATCACAATCACTGGGCTTGAAGGGTGACACTCAATGCAGCCACATCATCCTAAAATGTAATTTATCGCAACAAATAACTTTACAATTGATTGTGTTTAATTTAAATCTGCTACATTGTCACGCTTGAAGTGCCGTGAGATGGGTCATCGGTAGGATTTTTTCAAACAAGATTATCCAAGGTTGAAAGCTATGAAAACAACAACTCTAACCCCAACAAATTCACCTAGAAAAGAACAATGCTCCAAACAAAGCTGCCCTCGAGATCAGTGAACATACATCAAATAAGAAAGACATTTATAAACCTGTCAGCACTCCAGCCAACCCCACCCTGACTTTAATTTGTTGTTGTTATTTGGGTGCGGTGAGGTACTGTAGATACTGGATTAACAGAGAGAGAGCAGACAAATCAGAGGAGAAATGGAATACATCGGCCCTTTCTGTTAGAAGCATGAACCTGGAAATGACGCATCCTCCATCCATTGTTGTGTTGTCCTTTACAAAGTTGCTGCTGCAGGACAGGGGAGTGTAAAGCGGAGCAGAGAACTACTTCACTGATGTGTGATGGAGCTGGCAATTTGAAGTGACCAGGGTGTGTCAATTCTGCAGTATTGGAGTGCTATAGTGTTTCTAGATGTGTAAACCCACAAGTAGGACCTAGGTTGGTCAGAATCCATTCATTCCATGGTTTCTGGATGACTGTGGAAGTTATATGCACTATCTCAAAGCATACAGCGCCACAACGGGCTCATGTTTCACCTGAACCCACAGGAGTAGTGAAGGCTGAAGCCTTAAGAAGTGAAAAGAGAAACAAATGAGGATGATCCAACAGTAAATTTAGTGACATGGCATCCATGATTCCACCTCCCCAGGGGCCAGAACTAGATCCACTTCCTTTGACCCCTGAAATATTGCGGTTTGGAAAAAATCTCAAACAATTCAATTCCATCAGTAGAGGCCCAGGTGTATTGTGTCCTGACCTCTGCAACTTGGGGAGGGCGCTAAGGAGGGACTGTTGTTGTTGTTGTGTTTACAGTACCTCCATGGCGGTGATGCTCAGGGCACGTCACTCTTCATGACCCCTTGAGAGCTTGTCACCGCTGAGTTTATTTAGACAGAGGAGCTGGATGCCATTACCCCTGCGCCCTATCTACCACCTGCCTCTTTTTATTAGTCACATAATGGCAGAGATACATTATCAGAGCTAATCAGAGTCAAATGAAGAAAAGTAGTGGAGTGAGACTGCAGGAATTGCCTCTTTTTTTTGCACCCGTTGCTGCATTGGCCAGACACTCGTTGAACTTCTCTCTCTCTCCCACACTGTGTGTGTGTGTATATCTCTCTCTCTTTCTCTGTCTCTTTCTCTCTCTCTCTTTCTCTGCTTTTTTTTGGTGGCCTGTTTGAAATTCTGTCTGTGTCGTGAAGATGGATTAAAGCACAGACAGGCCCCACAAACCACCCTGATCTACAGGACAGCCTCTCAATCACTCTGCCACTGCCTCTCCACCTAGATAAATACAACCACATCCAGAGGAAGACGGAGAAACAGAAAACGGGAGGTGAGGGATTGAAGGGGGGAAATAAATGTATAAATTCATCAAGTGCTATTGATGCTAACACACTGGGTATAGATGGATTAGCATCTCTGTTTTCTCTGCTTTAGCACAGAGCATCTGCAGGCCCCTTTTGGCAAACAAGCCAGATCTCATAAAGAACAATAGTTCACTTGCACCTGTGATAGCTTGCAGCAGAGCAGCCAATGTTTCCAGAATGGATAGCTTGTACAGTTTTCCATTCAACGCTGCTGATAGCATGTTTTTTCTCTCCAGTCGTGTGTTTATACCCCATACTGCCTTGATCCCAGAGACCTTTCCCATTTAGAGGAACATTGCAGATCACTCATGAGGGGAAACCGAATTACTGTGCTTCCCCAGCCCTTTCTTCATTGGATCAAAACGGTTATCATCCAAGGCAGACATTAGGGGCATTGCTAAAAGGTTACAAATAAGAGTGTTTAGTCCATCTAACTCTGTTTAGGTACTAGGATAATATAGATAATTTAAGGTTCATCAACCTATTTTCTTGCAAAAGTTGTGTCTTGTGTGTGTGTGTGTGTGTGTGTGTGTGTCTCTATTAACAATTTTTGCTTGTGTCTATGGAAGGTTTCCACTGGTTTCAGTGCATCACAATATCATGGTGATCCATTCAACAGCACGGGTGTTGCATGTCACCGGGAAACTTGCTCATGTCTCTTACTACAATTGCAGATCTTACACTCTTAAAAATAAAGGTGCAAGCTGGAACCAAATAATGTTCTTGAGAGTGATGCCATAGGGGAGCCATTTTAGGGTCTCTGAAGAACCATATATAAGATGGTTCTTTGAAAAACCACATACAATCCAAAACCAGAAATGTTTTGGCCCTCCAGGACCGGAATAGCTCTGCTGTAGGGTTTCAAGCCTTATCTGCATATTTCCCATCGTGTATTTCAATTGAATTTTAGAGTTACCAGTACCACCCATGACTATGTTTGCTAGAGATCTTAAGTGAATATGTTGTCATTTGAATGTAATTGTTTAAGAAATATATTTAGCCAGGCAAGTCAGTTAAGAACAAATTCTTCTTTACAATGACAGCCTACTGGGGAACAGTGGGTTAACTGCATTGTTCAGGGGCAGAACTACATATTTTTACCTTGTCAGCTCTGGGATTCAATTCAGCAACCTTTCGGTTACTGGCCCAACACTCTAACCACTTGGCTACTTGCCACCCCAAAACATATTTCATAAGACCTTCCTTAAAGGGCCTAGTTTCACCCTAATGCAGCGGCCTAAAATGTATAATTTACAGGTCTGCAGGCCTGCAAATAACATTATGCCGGCTTGCAAAGTTATCATTAATTCCTATTGGAATCCAGCCTGAGTATCCAACATTTTGGATTTTTATTCAACCGCAACCTGCATTCAGAATGACTGCCAGGATTGGGGAGAATATGATACAGTATGAGACTACCTTAACTCTAAACTACTGTACCATTTCAGTAAAAGATGCAATAAGTCAAAGTAACAGATTGGAATAGCTTAGAAAAATGTATTATTTATATTTTAGTTTCATAAGATTAATAATCAACCAACGTACATGCAAAAACATAGATATTGAAAGAAACAATTCTAAAAATCAACACGCAACAGAGCAAGCTGGGAAATATTACAATGATGGGTGTGCTTTTGGTTAAACTCTGGTTATTAGCACCAATGCTGAGGTTATTTTACACCACTGAGTGTTAATTTTACTATTTACAGTGTTAATTTAACTCTTGAAACACTAGAAATGGTTCACTGAAAAACCAACACTAGTTAACACTGCAAATTTGCTGTGTGCTATGAAAGGGACACATATGCAGGCTTCCATACATGACTATTAAAACCTACCCAAACCAGAAACCGTGGATAGTTGGCAGCATTCGCGCAAAACTGAAAGCGCAAACCACCGCACTTAACCATGGAAAGGTGACAGGGAATATGGTTCAATACAAACAGTGTAGTTATTTCCTCCGTAAGGCAATCAAACAGGCAAAATGTCAATACAGAGACAAAGTGGAGTCGTAATTCAACGGCTCAGTCACGAGATGTATGTGGCAGACAATCACGGATTACAAAGGGAGAAACCACACCAACGTCTTGCTCTCAGACAAGCTAAACACCTTCTTCACCCGCTTTAAGGTTAACACAGTGACAACGACGTGGCTCAATCCCAAGAATGTGGGCTCTCGTTCTCCGTGGCCGATGTGAGTAAGACATTTAAGAGGGTTAACCCTCGCAAGGCTGCCGGCCCAGACGGCATTCCTAGCAGTGTCCTCAGAGCATGCGCACACCAGCTGCCTGAGCGTTTACGGACCTATTCAATCTTTCCCTATTCCAGTCTGCTGTCCCCACTTGCTTCAAGACCTATATACATAGACATGGAACCCCTGGACACTTTAATAATGGAACACAAGTCACTTTAACCTGTTTGGCGTGCAAGCCCGACGTCGGTACACTTATGACAACAACCAGCTCAAAGTCCAGGGCGCGAAATTCAAAATATATATTTTTTAAATATTTAACTTTCACACATTAACAAGTCCAATACAGCATATGAAAGGTACACATCTTGTGAATCAAGCCAACATGTCCGATTTTTTAAATGTTTTACAGGGAAGACACAATATGTAAATCTATTAGCTAACCACGTTAGCAAAAGACACCACTTTTCTTACTCCACCAGTTTTTTACTCCATCAGTAGCTATCACAAATTCGACCAAATAAAGATATAAATAGCCACTAACCAAGAAACAACTTCATCAGATGACAGTCTGATAACATATTTATTGTATAGCATATGTTTTGTTCGAAAAATGTGCATATTTCAGGTATAAATCATAGTTTACATTGCAGCTACAATCAGAAATTGCACCGAAAGCAGCCATAATATTTACAGACACCAACGTCAAATACCTAATTACTCATCATAAAACATTTCTGAAAAATACATAGTGTACAGCAATTGAAAGACAGGCATCTTGTGATTCCAGACAATATTTCCGATTTATCAAGTGTTTTACAGCGAAAACACAATAGAGCGTTATATTAGCGTACCACAATAGCCAAAAACACAAGCAATTTCCCATTAGCAAAAGTTAGCGATCGTAACAAACAAGCAAAAGATATATAATTTTTGACTAACCTTGATTTTCTTCATCAGATGACAGTCCTATAACATCAGGTTATACATACACTTATGTTCGAAAATGTGCATATTTAGAGCTGAAATCAGTGGTTACACATTGTGCTAACGTAGCATCTTTTTCCCACAACGTCTAAACAGCAACGATATTTTTCTGACACGTTTTCTGACACACATATTCTGACCAAATAGCTATTCATAAACATAAGTAAAAAATACATGTTGTATAGGAAATGATAGATCCATTAGTTCTTAATGAAATCGCAGTGTTAGAATTCTAAAAAATAACTTCATTACGAAATCCAGCTTCGGTATAGCTGAGTACCCCAAAGTTGGGCGCCCACGACTAATTCACATGCACGACAGATATATGAATTAGCATCATAAAATGTTTCTTACTTTTGGTGATCTTCCGTCAGAATGTTGGACAAGGTGTCCTTTGTCAAGAACAGTCGTTGTTTGGATTCAGAACGTTCATTTTCCCTCTCGATTTAGCACGCACACTTGCCAAGCGGCACAAAGCTCTCCAAGTCAACAAACGGAAGAGAACGGAACACGGCAAAACTCCCGAAAAATTTTCAATAATCTGATTAAACTATATTGAAAAAACATACTTTACGATGATATGGTCACATGTATCAAATAAAATCATAGCCGGAGATATTAGTCGTCCATAACGACAGCTAAACAGAAGGCAAATCCATGTCCCCTTTCGCGCGCTCCAGAAACAGGAAATGGACGGTCACGTCATACAAAGAGCTTTAATTCCACCTCAGACCAAGATAAACACGAAATTTCTTCTCTCACCGCCTCTTGACAACCAGGGGAAGGTGTATGAAGTGTACGTAGACTCTTACGTATCATGCCCATGTATAGGCAGGAAGTTGAACAGAGCATCGATTTCAGACTTTCCACTTCCTGGTCAGGAAATGTGCTGCAGAATGAGTTCTGTTTCACTCAGAGAAATAATTCAAACGGTTTTAGAAACTAGAGAGTGTTTTCTATCCAATAGTAATAATAATATGCATATTGTACGAGCAAGAATTGAGTACGAGGCCGTTTGAAATGGGCACCATTTAACTGGCTACTCAATACTGCCCCTTGCAGCCATAAGAAGTTAACAATGTTTACATACTTCTTTACTCATCCCATATGTATATATACTGTATTCTATTCTACTGTATTTTAATCAATGACACTCCAACATTGCTCGTCCTAATATTTATATATTTCTTAATTCCATTCTTTTGCTTTTTGATTCGTGTAGATTTGTTTATTTAAAATAATCTTAAAATGAATTGTAAAACTCAGTGTAGAGACTTTTAAAACCGGTGTAATGTGATGTAATATGTGCTCTCTGTCTGGTCTTGGTCAGTACCCGTGCTGCAGCATTCTGTATGTTTTACAGTTGACCAATGGCTGTCACGCCCTGACCATAGAGAGCCTTTTATTCTCTATTTTGGTTAGGTCGAGGTGTGACTAGGGTGGGTGATCTAGTGTGTTGATTTCTATGTTGGCCTGGTATGGTTCCCAACCAGAGGCAGCTGTTTATCGCTGTCTCTGATTGGGGATCATATTTAGGCAGCCATTTCCCCACTGGTTTTTGTGGGATCTTGTTTTTGTGTTGATGCCTGTGAGCACTGCATGAGCGTCACGTTTTGTTTGCTGTTTATTGTTTTTGTGAGTTTACTTTATTAAACATGTGGAACTCTACGTACGCTGCGCCTTGGTCCGTTAATTCATTAGACGATCGTGACAATGGCTTTCTTGGGTAGACCAGACAGGAGAGCATTACAGTAGTCAAGCCTGCTTGTAATGAAAGCATGGATGAGTCTCTCAGCCTGAGGTAGAAACAGCCACACCTTGGCAAGTTCCTAAGGTGGTAAAAAGCTATTTTGGTCACATTCCTAATGTGTGATTCGAAATTAATTTCAGAATCTAAATTGACATCTAGTTTTACCTGGTGTTTTATTTTTATTGCCAGTGAATTAAAATGTGCATCCCGATTTTTGTTTTGTGCTTTGGCTCCAATAATAAGTACCTCGGTCTTGTCTTGATTTAGGTGGAGGAAGTAGTGAGCCATCCAATTATTTAAATAACTAATACAGTCTAATCATTTATATGTGAAGCTAAAATCCTTTGGTGACACAGAAATGTAAAGTTGCGTATCATCTGCGTAGCAATGAAAATCAATTTTGTGCTTTCTGATAACACTGCCAAGGGGTAACGTATATAAACTGAACAGCATTGAACCCCAAATTGTACCTTGTGGAACACCACATGTGATATCTATTTTCTCTGAGTTATGTTCACCAATTTAGAATTGGAACGTAGAGGCCAACCCACCTCTCCAGTCTGTCCAGAAAGACATCATGGTCAACAGTGTCGAATGCAGCACTTAAATCCAAGAGTACAAGGACAGAGAGCTGTTTGGCATCTGTGTTGGCTCTAAGATAATTTACTACTTTAACTAAAGCTGTCTCTGTGCTGTGGTAGGCAGGATAACCAGATTGGGATTTTGTCAAATATGCAGTTCCCACTTAAAAAATAATTTAGCTTCAAGAAAACCAATTTCTCCAGAATTTTGCTTGCGAATGGAAGGTTGAAAATTGGCAAAGCATTGCTAAGAGCTGAAGAATCTAGATTCATTTTCTTCAGAAGGGATTTCAACATAGCAGTTTTTAGTGCAATGTGGAAAGTGCCTGTTTATGGGGCAAGAGTTCTCCAAGGAACCTTAAGAGTTGAGGAAGAACCATTTAAGAATCTTAATTTTTTCAGTGTACCATTGCATTTCTTGTTAGATTTTGATTTGAAGACGACGTGATATGATGATGCAATATATGGTAATTCTGTAGGTTTTTGATATGAGGATGACGTGATATGATGATGCAAGGCATGGAAGGTGTTAACGTGTGTTAACATAAGCTTCACCTTAAGTGTGTTCGGGTAAATCATTGGCAAACACCTCATCATTTCGATACCAACATGAAATTACAACACACTTGGGTGAGCGTAATGATATCACGTGATGTTTTCCTATTCAAGTAACTACACCACATATCAATCATATCATTAGCTTGAAGGATAACAGTGACGTTGTAGTCACTATGGCTTGATATATTGAAATGGTCCAATATACCATTGCATTAATACCCCAAACAAAGTGTTCATTACATATGTAGGATCTTAATTTGATCACTCTTTTGTTGATGAGAATTTTCCTGCACAGCAGGAAATGAAAACTTGTAGTGTAATCAAGGTTTAGAGGCTTATAAAGTTTAATTTCCACTTAAAAATGTCAGACTTGATTTGCCCTAATGTGAAATGTATCAACCATTACAACATGAATTATAATCCACATAATAATGCACATTTCCTGTTGCTGCGGGATTATTTTCCTGCTGTAGCAAACTGGTTCAAATTAATATTCTACATCTGTATACTTGCATGTGAATGTGTAAATATGGGTAATATCATTAGATGCATGTGAAAATTGCCTTTGTACAACAGTTTTAATGCAGGGATGTTTCACCCTCTGTTTGCATTATCGTGTTTTCTGACAGAAATGTTTCATTTTAAAGCCATGATAATCTTGTGTGAGTTGATTTGATCATTATCACCCTGGCACTCATAAAAAGAGGGCCTTCAATAACAGAGAGAGGTGATGCCATTTGCTTGGGTGACAGCTAAATGTAGCACACCAGAGTTAGTCTGCTTCCCCAGAGCGCTACAGAGGAAATAAAAGATGTGATGTTTCACACTGATTAACCCCTAATCTAAAATATATTAAAGAAATACTTTTATATTGTCTTTCTCTAGTTTTAAATGTTGCCACGGCTGAGCAGGTTTCTCCACCCTTAACGGACACATAAAGAGAGACACATGGAAATGTGTAGCATGGAAAAACACACAAAGGCACACACAGGCACATGTAAACACATACACACACACTCCCCCCTCCTGATGCATTCACCTTCATCTTCTGTCTTCAATCATTGTGGTGGTGAATGTACAGTGGGGTCGTCGTAAAAAAATATGTATCTGAGCATCTACTGTCAGGGACATCAGATGTGCCATTATGACTAAGACATTCTCCCTTTCAGCACCATCCATCTCTAAGCTGATCTGTCTCTGGGCAGACTGATTTCACATCCTCCACCTCTCTCTCTCGCTTTCTCACATCCTTCAGAATCCATTTAGATTTAGCACGCCAATGCATCCAGAAAAATGAAAGAAGCATTGATCACCAGTGATCGTGTGGCAGTTCGTCTCCCCCCCCCCCCCCCCCCTCAGATGTGCGCTATCTGACTTTGATAGTGGATTAAAATGTTCTGCTCCAGAGCATTGAGGGCAGCAGGGTATGGGTGAGTGATGGAGGGCGCAGACCCACTACCCCCACTGAGTCCAGTGATTGATGTTCTAAGAACGGTCCAAAACGGGCAACTGGCCCTGACAGCCAGGAGGGCTCTTCCTCTCTTTGTCCAAATATGCATGTGATATTTGTAAGATGTGAAATAATCATATGGGATCTTTCAGGTGGCCTACTCTACTTCTCTCTGATCTATCTTGTATCCATCTGGTACGCCGAGAAAAAAATTAAATAACCACCAAAGTGTCTTATCTGACATATTACAGGAGGTGGACCACATAGCCTGTCCAATAGCCCCTGAAATCTGCAGAAGTTGAGATTTAAACCAATTTTTAAGGAATTGTTTCCACTCCACTGCCAGATACTTAAAAAACATTTATTTTTATTTAACTAGGCAAGTAAGTTAAGAACAATGACAGCCTACATCGGCCAAACCCAGGCGACACCGGGCCAATCACAGCTGGTTGTTATACAGCCTGGATTTGAACCAGGGTGTCTGTAGTGATGCCTATAGCACTGAGATGCAGTGCCTTAGACTGCTGCGCCACTCATGCATTCCTATTTCAGAGGGTGATTTGGGAAATCAAAATAGGAGTGTTTTACTTGCAACAAACAATACCTTAGTGAAGCGGGCACATTGTTTATTCAGTGAGTAAATACAATGCCTGGTATCCCACATTTCAGTTTCTGCTCTATTTTATGATTCAATCATCTCCAAAGTGCTTGGTCCTGGCGTGTTCAATGTAGCTTTGCACATAATGTTGGTAATCGTTTGATATAAGTCTTTCATCATCACTGGGAACAGGATATATTTTATATTTGAGAAATAAAAATACATTCAATGTAGATATTAGTGGCTATGAGTATCTAATACATAGCAAATATTGAAAACCATTAAAACAAACACCTATTTACATATATTCATAATGTAAGACAATCTAAAGGAAAAAAAGAAAATGGACCAATTCCAAGAAAGTGACACAGTGCCACAGTTCCTCCCCATGCCTACATTATTTGACCTTCAGGAAGATGTACGGAACTCAGTTGGGCTTTCAACTTACTCTTGACATGTGTAGTAGTAGATTGCACAAGGTGAAATTCTGAAATTGGATAGTACATCAGCAGTTTTCCTCTTGTCATTACAGACCTTATAAAGCTATTTAAACCTGCAAAATGTTCTCTCCACCAACAAGAGGGGTGTGAAATAGATGTTCCCGGGTGATGTTCCCCAATGATGGAAGGGGGCCAGAGTAAAAAAGTTTGGGAACCACTGATCTAAAGCAAGCAGAAATCATTATGCTTCTCTGCAACAATGAGAGGTTGGGGGTAAAATGAGAAAGAAAACATTTCACAAAATAAATTCTATGTCTATGTCACAATGCTATTTTTACATGGGGGGCCCATTTGAATTAAAATGTCATTGCCTCTGTTCATTTTCTGTGATGATTCTGTTGAACTTTACACACTTTACCTGTTCTGTCCATAAAATTTGAATTATCTTCGTAGGCAGTCTTTGTCACAGGCACGTCTTGTGCGTATACACACACACACACACACACACATACTATAGGGCTCTCACTGAGAAGCCATCCAGAATGCTAAGGTCACTGTGGCAAGAAGCTGAGCATCAGCAGAGGACATTTATGTGAAATAATGAGTAATGTATGATAATATAGGGTTCTGCGCAGGCATTTCATGGGTCACAGCCCACAGATAGTCATCCTCCAGTACCAATCTTTGAGACGGCCATCACAAATATACAGCATTTGATGAAATTATATGTATATTGCAAATCCAATAAAACAATAAACTGGAGCTTTGAGAAGGATGAGCAAAGCCACAACCCCCCACAGATTGGCTCACTCATCAAATAAATAACACCAAATTCCCCCCCAAATGGTCTTGAGTGGGAACTAAATTTGTTTTATCGACACTGGAGGAAGACACAAATAGAAAAACTTCCAATATGGTGTCTGCCAAGCCATCCCTTTGTTTAATAGCTAACAATTAAACCAAGATAATTAATGTTGTTTTGTTTGGATAAACAAACCAGAGGAACTGGAATCTAGGACCACTTGTGATACCACATAAAGCTGCTTTTATTGACAATTCAATAGACAAGACAGTGATTGAAGTGAATTTACAAGTCAAAGCATTTTACTGTAGGGAATGACATCTTCAAATGCGATGCACACAGCCAGACCCAGGTCTCTGTGACATGAAAGCAGTGTATTTAATACCCCTGCCCCTTAAATTACTTTCCAATTGCTGGGCTCTCCAGTGTTGAGCACAATAAAGCAAGTGCATTTGTTTACCACAAGCACCCATGTGTGGAAAAAAATATAAATAAAAATCATGGAAGAATATGATATGATAAATTAAAGAGCACTTTAGGAAGGCTGATGAGAATGTAGGCAGAGCCCCGGAGAGGAGATGGTGGCTCGGACAAATGGCTTTGACAGAGGGAAGTCTCCCTGACTTGCGGGAAGTTGCCTTCAGATTGACACAGGTAATTGGCGCTGCAGAGAACAAGGCAGCCGTGTCAATTAGCAGGCATGGAGGAACAGCGTTTATCTGTCGGCAGCTCATTAACACCAGGGTCAGTCTAATCACAGCCTCAAACTGTCCTTATTCTCACACTACCAACAGGGATAGCGAGGGAAAGGCAAAATAGGCAATGCATGCACACATTAGGGGTACAGGAATATACAAAGTGTACAAAACATTAGGAACACCTACACGGTGTCGAAAGCGTTCCACAGGGATGCTAGCCTATTTTGATTCCAATGCATTCCACAGTTGTGTCAAGTTGGCTGGATGTCCTTTGGGTGGTGGACCATTCTTGATACACACGGGAAACTGTAGAGTGTGAACAACCCAGCAGCATTGCAGTTCTTGACACATTCAAACCGGTGCGCCTGTCACCTACTACCATACCCAATGCATAGGCATTTAAATGTTTTGTCTTGCCCATTCACCCTGTGAATGGCAAACATACAAAATCTAAATTGTTTCAAACCTTAAAAATCCTTCTTTAACCTTTCTCTTCCCCTTCATCTATACTGATTGAAGTGGATTTAACAGGTGACATCAATAAGTGTTCCTAGCTTTCACCTAGATTTACCTGGTCAGTCTGTCAGTGTATGAACACATAAATATACAGAAAAAAAACTGTTTCAGAGGCTCAGATGGGGCTCAGATGTTTGAATAAGTCTCTGTAGCCCTACACCCTCTCTGTCAATCTCCATCAGAATCATACAAGAGTGTGAGGATTTATAGTATACTATGGAAGCAGGTGTTGTAGTGACGGAGAACAAATGCCTGCCTGAAAAATATTGCAAGATGTTGAATAGATGGAGATCGTGGTGACAAATAGGATAAATCTCTCTCTGTCTCCCATCCCTCTTTATCCATATTTTTTCTGTGCTTAGATATTAGCCCATTTATTATATTTTAATCACATTTAGAATATGAACCTGTATTGCAATCTCTCAACACACTAATGACTAAGCTACACATTTTGTGGTTCATCACATTTGTTTGCTGGGTCAATTTAGAGTATTCTCAGAATAAGATTTGCACGTTCTCACTAGGTGGATGTGGATGGGTGCACAGAGGCTGCAGGTAGCCTGGTGGGTAGGAGCATTGGGCCAGTAACTGAAAGGTTGCTGGATTGAGTCCCCGAGCTGACAAGGTAAAAATCTGTTGATCTGTCCCTCAGCAAGGCAGTTAACCCAGTGTTCTCCAGGTGCCGATGATGTAGATTAAGGCAGCCCCCTGCACCTCTCTGATTCAGAGGGGTTGGGTTAAATGCAGAAGACACATTTCAGTTGTACAACTGTCTACGTATTCCCCTTTCCCTATAATCAAACAGCCCTGCCCTCTCCTGATACTGAATGCTGCTGACCCTGTCAAACCTGCTAACCAATGGAGAGGTGCAGAGAGACACAAAGGGTTAACTGACCATGTCCAATATGTCAAACACAATGCAGCCTGGAATTGAGACTGTCACTAATCAGGTATATGGGGAGTGAAGAGTTAATTGGCTGAGTGACCTGCTTTGTAGGGTTGGTGCACAGGCAGGCAGAGCTTCTCTTTATCAGTGATTGGTTGGAGCCTGAGGGCCCTCAGCAGCTATCCTCTACATCTCCTCTGACACCCTGGCCCCGTCAGTCTCGGCCCTGTTATTGGAGGGTACTGATGGGGAATATCTAACACCCCTAGCCCCCCGACGTAGGGACTGCCACCTCTCTGGCCTCAGCTTGGTCTGTTAACCGGACTGTCAAGATCAAAAAGACAAAATGCCTCTGGTTGCTGCTCCGGGGAGCAGTGGACGCAACTCAATTTGCTCTTCAGGTGACAGACCCAGTTTCAAACCATCTGAGAGTTACCTGCTCCCACTGCTCTATTTCACTCCATTCTCTCTCTGTCTCCCTATCTCTTTCTCCCCTCGTCTCTTGCACTCTGTGTCACCCTCTGTCGCTCTCTCTGTGTCACCCTCTGTCGCTCTCTCTGTCTCTGTCTCTCTCTCATTGTCTCTTGCACTCTTGCCCTCTTTCTCTTCCTTTTGCTCTTCCCTCTCTGGAAAGTTTTATCCACAGCCCTTATACTACCTGTCTCTCCTCTCTGCTCTAATGACAGTAAATATTTGAGAGCCTAAAATGGATGATGATGCAGCAGACAGACTCAATTCCTCCTCTTCTCCTCCTAAAGGTCGTCATTAGGCAGAGTTTCTCTCACATTAAAAGTGTACTGGCGTGGAGCAGCGGGATGCCGACAGGGCGGGCGTAGAGCTGCACAGAGATGTATTCCTTACATAAACAAAATACAGGCCAATCCATCTCTGACTACTTACAGGGTTAACCCTAGTCTTATTTGACTTGCGTTATCCCCCTACTGCAAGTCATTGCAGTGTGCTTGACTCAGTGGACTGGATTATAAATGCTATAGGCTTCATATGTTTGCTATTATACTGTGCCAAGTTAATTATATTGTGATATGCAATGGCCAATGAAGTAGGTGGTTTAGTTGTGTCTGGGCCAAAACAGCAATGCATCCTGAAAGAAAATCTATACTGAACAAAAATATGAACGCAACATGTAAAGTGTTGTTCCCATGTTTCATGAGCTGAAATAAAAGATCCCCCAAAATGTTCATACTCAGATTATGTGCACAAATTTCTTTACATCCCTGTTAGTGAGCATTATTCCTTTGCAAAGATCATCCATCCACCTGATAGGTTTGGCGTATCAAGAAGCTCATTAAACAGCAATATCATTACAGAGGTGCACCTTGTGCTGGGGACAATAAAAGGCCACTCTAAAATGTGCAGTTTTGTCACACAACACAATGCCAAAGATGTCTCAATTTTTGAGGGAGTGTGCAATTGGCTTGTTGACTGCCAGAATGTCCACCAGAGCTGTTGCCAGAGAATGGAATGTTCCTTTCTTTACCATAAGCTGTCTCCAACATCCTTTTAGAGAATTTGGCAATACGTTCAACAGGCCTCACAACTGCAGACCACATGTAACTACGCCAGCCCAGGACCTCCACATCCGGCTTCTTCACCTGCGGGATGGTCTGAGATTAGCCACATAGATAGCTGGTGAAACTGTGGGTTTGCACAACTGCAAAAACTGTCAGAAATCGTCTCAGGGAAGCTTTTCTGCATGCTTGTCCTCCTCACCACGGACTTAAACTGACTGCAGTTCGGCGACGTAACCGACATCAAATGCTCACCTTCGATGGCCACTGGCACACTGGAGAAGTGTGCTCCTCACGGATGAATTCCGGTTTCAACTGTACCGGGCAGATGGCAGACAGCTTGGGCGAGTGGTTTGCTCTTCATGGGGTCCAGCAAAATAAAAGGTAGTTATTCTTTTTTTAAACCTTTATTTAACTAGGCAAGTCAGTTAAGAACAAAATCTTCTTTTCAATGACGGCCTAGGAACAATGAGTTAACTGCCTTGTTCAGGGGCAGAACGACAGCTTTTTACCTTGTCAGCTTGGGGATTTGATCTTGCAACCTTTCGGTTACTAGTCCAACGCTCTATCCACTAAAGCACTAGGCTACCTGCCGCCCCAATGTTTTTTAAAATGTTATATATTTAAAAACATTACAACATATAATAGATTTCACAACCTCTTTTTTGTTTATTTACTATTATTTTTCCTTTTTTGTATTTTTTTTCTTTTTCTTATTATTTCTATATTTTTTATTTATTTTTTATTTTATTTTTAGGGGTGGATCAGCTTAATATTGCGGAAAGAATGTTGCTTCCAATGTAATTGTCTGCATCATTTCCAATCCCCCATATTTTTTGGGGTAAATATATATATCCATACACGTATGCATACATATACACATATATACATACACATACCTATATAGACATACATACTTTTTTAAAGAGTATACCTTTATTATTATTCCCCGCAAACCCTACCACCGATCCCCCAATTGGAGTAAACTGATAAACATTTCTGTTTTTACCTTCAATTTATACATCTTATACACATTTTACAGACACAGTCTACTTTATAATAGTTCTCTTGTTTGTTTCACAACATATTAAGTGTGTGTACTCAGGCCTCTACTCTACTACCACATATCTATAACACAAAATCCATGCGTAAATGTGTGTATAGTATGTATGCATGTGTCTATTTGTGTTGCTTCACAGTCCCTGCTGTTCCATAAGGTGCATTTTCATCAGTTTGTAAATCATATTTTACTGCTGGCATGAGTTACTTCATGTGGAATAGAGTCCCATGTAGTCATGGCTCTATGTAGTGCTGTGCTCCTCCCATAATCTGTTCTGGAGGACTGTGAAGAGACCTCTGGTTGCATGTATTGTGGGGTATGCATGAGTGTCCGAGCTGTGTGCCAAGTAGTTCAAAAAAACAGCCCGGCACATTCAATATATACAAATACAAGTAGTGTATTCTCTGTCTTGTGAAATCCATAGAGTAGGGCTTAAAGCATTTATTTAAATCGACTGATTTCCTTCTTATATGAACTGTAATTCAGTAAACTCTTTGAAATTGTTGCAAGTTGCATTTATGTGGTCTGAGACACTGCATCTCAGTGCTAGAGGCGTCACTACAGACAACCTGGTTTAAATTCAGACTATAACAACCGGCCGTGATTGGGAGTCCCATAGGGTGGCGCACAATTGGCCCAGCGTTTTCCAAGTTTGGCTGGTGTAGGCCATCATTGTAAATTAGAATTTATTCTTAACTGACTTGCCGAGTTAAATAATAAAAATATCTATTTTTTTCAGTGTATAATAGAATATCAAGTAAAACACACTCAAGCGGACACACGTACACACCATCATACAAGCTGAATTGGCCATTTTCCCGTTGGTCATTATTAGTAGC
This sequence comes from Salvelinus namaycush, assembly GCF_016432855.1. Classification (NCBI taxonomy): domain Eukaryota; kingdom Metazoa; phylum Chordata; class Actinopteri; order Salmoniformes; family Salmonidae; genus Salvelinus; species Salvelinus namaycush. Next base: position 36,914,154 of record NC_052315.1, read on the forward strand.
CATGCCCTTTAGAAAGGTGCCATTGGATTGATATTATGTGATTGAAATATTCTCATACTGTGAGTGAATTTTCCCCCCAGTTTTCTGTGACCCTTCATATTACTCATATTTTCAATGGGTTTTCCATTCATACGTTCCCTCTCCAATATAATTGAAAATATTCTCTCCTCAGTGCCCATTGTGTAGCAGGACAAGAGTAAAAAGTAATATGGTTTGTCCACTGCAAGGCAAGGAAAGTTAAGACTTCAGGATAGTTAAGAAAAATGTAGGTTTCAAACATTTAGAAGGCGTGACCTTTTGAGAAGGGCCCTAATCAGTCTGGACTCCCTCAATGTCTGTAGAGCCTCTCTCTCTCTGAGATGTCTGTTTGGCAGCAGGCTGGGGAGTTAACTACTGTCAAAGACTGACATTAGACCCCATATCTCTCTCTCTGTCTCATTCATTGTCTATCTGTCTGTGTCTCTGGCCCAGTGGGTCATTATATTTGGCATTACTGTAGCTACTTGAACTATTGCTGATAGAGTTAGATCGATTTGAACTCTCTTGCTTGATCTATCCTTTTTCATCCAAGGACAAAGTAGCTACTTTGTTACTTTTATTAACACAGGAAAAAGGGAACTATGGAGAGATTCACAAAAACACACTGTATTAGCTCCTAATTACATATTTCTCTCAAGTAAAATGCATAATAAAAAAAACAAACATCCATTTTAATAATGAAAATGCCACAGATACTTTTTTTATGATGCAGATGTCTTCCCACATGCTTAGTAAACTCTTTAAGGCTACTATGTTGTATATAGGCCCCTTTTGGTGTTCACAGTATAGGAATATACAGTAGCCTACTTACACTCACATTATAGGAACTAGGTAGCGTGAAGTAAGTTACATAACAGGATGGAGTATTAGTGCACAATGTCATTTATTTGTATTTCAATACATTTGTAACAAGTTCATTATTCATCTGCGAGACCCCTGGAGGCTGAGGCATCAGCGCCATTCCTCCTTTAAATGGAACGCTGATTGTTTTTCATGTTTATTCACAACCCACGGTTCAGTGGTCCGCCGTAATCTCCCAGCCCTCCCAAGGACAATTTGGAGGAGATATCATGAATAAACATTTTCTTAATAAATATCACACGGAAAAGGGACCCACAGATCCCATGAATAGCATTACTGGCTGATCTGAAGCCGTTAATGTCAGATCTATTTGGTGTGGGCATCAACACAACTATGGGGGTCTGAATAGGCCTCTGATGTCTGAGCAGTTATGCATACAGTAATAATCCACAGGCACAAGTATGTTCCCATAATACCAAGGCTCTAGATCAGTGGTTCTCAATCCTAAAAATAAAAATGACCTCCAGCAGGCCACAAATGTGCATGTGTCTGCTCAAACGGTCAGAAACAGACTCCATGAGGGTGGTATGAGGGCCCGACGTCCACAGGTGGGGGTTGTGCTTACAGCCCAACACCGTGCAGGACGTTTGGCATTTGCCAGAGAACACCAAGATTGGCAAATTCGCCACTGGCGCCCTGTGCTCTTCACAGATGAAAGCAGGTTCACACTGAGCACATGAGCACATGTGACAGACGTGACAGAGTCTGGAGACGCCGTGGAGAACGTTCTGCTGCCTGCAACATCCTCCAGCATGACTGGTTTGGCGGTGGGTCAGTCATGGTGTGGGGTGGCATTTCTTTGTGGGGCCGCACAGCCCTCCATGTGCTCGACAGAGGTAGCCTGACTGCCATTAGGTACCGAGATGAGATCCTCAGACCCCTTGTGAGACCATATGCTGACACATGCACATTTGTGGCCTGCTGGAGGTCATTTTGCAGGGCTCTGGCAGTGCTCCTCCTTGCACAAAGGCGGAGGTAGCGGTCCTGCTGCTGGGTTGTTGCCCTCCTACGGCCTCCTCCACGTCTCCTGATGTACTGGCCTGTCTCCTGGTAGCGCCTCCATGCTCTGGACACTACGCTGACAGACACAGCAAACCTTCTTGCCACAGCTCGCATTGATGTGCCATCCTGGATGAGCTGCACTACCTGAGCCACTTGTGTGGGTTGTAGACTCCGTCTCATGCTACCACTAGAGTGAAAGCACCGCCAGCATTCAAAAGTGACCAAAACATCAGCCAGGAAGCATAGGAACTGAGAAGTGGTCTGTGGTCACCACCTGCAGAACCATTCCTTTATTGGGGGTGTCTTGCTAATTGCCTATAATTTCCACCTTTTGTCTATTCCATTTGCACAACAGCATGTGAAATTTATTGTCAATCAGTGCTGCTTCCTAAGTGGACAGTTTGATTTCACAGAAGTGTGATTCACTTGGAGTTACATTGTGTTGTTTAAGTGTTCCCTTTATTTTTTTGAGTAGTGTATTACATATGTGGTGTTCGCGACCACTGGACACGAGGGTAAAAAAAGTATTACAATGCATTATTTTGATACATTATTTTTTTTTTATCTGTATTTTGCCACACTCTACCCCAGCCTGGTGCAAATTGGGGAAGGGACACAACAAATAAATAGCTTTGCACGTGTGGCTCCTTACCACAATCAACCAGTATGGCAAACATAATCTCTGCTAAGAAGGCCTTAGAAATCATTTTTGCAGAGAGAGAAGCTAGTGTGGAAGGAGCCTTCCACTTTGGAAGATTAAGAATTTTCCGAATATGATGATCATGTCTCTATTAATTCGGAGTCAGACAGTGAGTTGTAAGAGGATGAGATTGACACACAGCCAGCCCCAGGACCAGCACTTCAGCAGCCAGCCCGTCAGAAACCAGCTTATCAGCAGCCTACAGGAGGAGAAATATGGATATAAAAAAATTGTGAATTGAATGGTCTTCTTGCCCAATGAATAAGCTACCCCGCATGGCTGCCAATGTGATTAGGATATAACCAGGGGCGACGCGGATGGCGGTTACAGATGTGCAGGACAAAGTATTTTTTTGAACTACCAGACACCATCCAGAAAATCATTCTGAACTGTACTAATTTGGAGGGAAGGCATGTTTTTGGAGAGAGATGGAAGGAGATGGACCAAACAAATTTACATGCATACTTTGGGGTTCTTATCCTTGCTGTTTTTTTCAGATCCAATGGGGAATCCAAAGAATCCCTGTGGGATGCAGAAACTGGCAGAGAACTTTTCCTTGCAACAATGTCACTGGAAAACTTCCACATTATTTCCAGGATTATCTCCTTCGATAACCGAGACACCAGACCAGCTGGGCCGCAGAGAGACAAGCTAGCTGCAATCAGGTCAGTATGGGCCAGTATGGGCCTTCCCCTGTTTTACAATCCTGAGCCTAACATTACTGTTGATGAGCAGGTTGCCATTTAGCAGCCGCTGCCCCTTCATATGTCTGGAACTTGCAAGTGTATACGGGGAAGCCAGATGGAGGAGCCCCTGAGAAGAACCAAGGGATCCGGGTTGTCCTGGATGTGACACAGGGACTCTGTGGCCATAACATAACTTTTTTACTTCGCACAAGCTGGGACAGGAGCTCCTCAAGAGGAAGCTGACGATGGTAGGAACAGTACGAAAAAACAAGCCAGAGCTCCCACCTCAGCTGTTGAATACACGAGAGATCAATTCCTCTAAGATTGTGTTCACGGCCGACACGTGCTTAGTGTCCTACGTGCCAAAGAAAGCCAAAAATGTGCTACTCATGAGTAAGCTGTATAGGGATGGGAGAATCTGTGGCCAGGAACATCAACAACTAGAAATCAGAATGGATTGCAAGTTTGGTTTTTGCATCTTTTACTTTCGGTTTTGTATACCAGCTTCAAACAGCTGAAACAACAATTTTTGGTTATGAAAAATGTATTTCGTAACGGTTTAGATGATTCTTTACATTTTACTGTCTTATTTTGTCACAAACTGAAATTAGGTGAACTATTAGAGTTTTAGCAACCAGGAAATGGCAGAGCGAGTTCTGCATAGCGCAACTTTAAAACGAAGAGAAAAAACTATTATTCAGATAAAGGAATACATTAGGTGATCAAATATAGTATTTTCCTTGACCTGTGGGGATGAACGTTCCAGTAATATGAAAGTGGAGAGGTGCAACCAGGGGTACGTTACACAGGACATATTCTTCCCTGATCTCAGTCTCACGAGGAAGTAGGGTTTCGGGAGAAAAGTTGGGCATATCACGCAAATTACACATAATTGTTGGAGTAGCTTAGTCGGCCATTCGGACTGGATGGAATTTAGTCTGAAAGCTATTATTTTGTGTGGGTCGAAGTCTTAACACTGACCACACTCTAGTTCCATTAATGTGTAGCAAAATGAATCCTGGGGTCACAGCCAGTCAGCCCTAACATCCTAACCATGTTCAAACTATTATTTTGCTTCAATTCCTCCTTGCCCTGTCAGCAATTTCAATACTGTATATTTTATAAGCTTATGACTTTGAGGAAGGCTTCCATTAGAAAAAGGTCCCATGGTTGGCTAGGTCGCTAGGATGTCATTAACAGTTTTCCTCAGCAACATTCTCTACACTTCAAGCCAGAAGTTGCCTTTCAAGGCGTCATACTGAATTACAACATTCAGCTGCAGGTTTGCAGTTGTAAATTTGAGCTTCTTCTGGGCAAAATTGTTATATTCAAATTGCTTTTATTAAACCCAGGCTAGGGCTTTTCCTCCTTGACACAAAGTTAAAGCCTGCATGGTGCTGTTAGTAGCACATGTATTGAAGTGCCTGGAAGGCAACGAAAGGAGAATAACGTGGCGCTGAATTGTGGCTCAGAAATTGGACAAATAGCTGTAATGGCTCACATAGTAATGATTTCTAGGTACCAGTTATCTGTGTGGGATTGACATTTATTTTTGTCTAGGAACAGTGTGATCCCACTCATTAGAGACAGGCCTATCTTCTACTGAGCCGGCTGGTAAATATTGAATAAGCCCTTACATCAACTATGCATTTACACTGGCGTTACAGAGAGAATTAGGGGATCTGGGAGTGTCAAGAGGCCTAAGGGCTCAGAATTAACCTCTAAACGGAGACAAATATGAAACCCACAGTTCCAGGCAACTTGGCAGATCGGTCATTCCGGATGAACTATTTGCATTAATTATTTTGTCATTAGCCACATAATTGCTTTCTGACATCTAGGATTACACTGTCTTTGTAGCGTATTAGCTCCCTCAATTAGGGAAGGCTGTAGGGATAAGCCAGGACTTCATGTGGCTTATTTTTCAATTTTCTTACCCTATCCTCTATTTTCCCCCAACATTGTTTTCTCTTCTTTTCCCCCCACTCTTCCTTGATTTTTCACAATTGGCGGCCTAGGCTACTGGAGTGAGCCAGCATGTGATGTTAGACCAAGACAAATGATAGCCGGTCTGTCTGTGATCTGAGCCGGGGCCTCTTAGTTTCGTATTAAGTCCAAAGCCACTCATTAGCTTCACAGTAAACAACTGCAGCACCTCGTGTTTCCTAGGGAAAACATTACCCACATGCTGCATGGGCCCCAGTGGAAACATACTGTATCCGCTCATCCCTCACTGCAGCTGTACTGTATCTGCACATTGAGACAATAATGCCCCTGTGTTTGAATCTCATATCCTTCCCAAGGGTATCCAGGCATCCCTCAGTTTAAACAGGCAGTTGATTATCAGTGAGCTGTGAGATGGGTAGGAGGATAGGGGGGCTGAAGGACGCAGGATGCCGGGTTGAACGATAAGCCTGGGTCTTATGGGCCATCTGAGCCAACTGACTTCCCCTGGAGGGGAATGTGGTGTGTGTGTGTGTGTGTGTATGTGTACAACCATTTGTGTGTGTGTGTGTATTTGTGTGTGTATATATGTGCATTTCTGTGTGTGTGTGTGTGTGTGTATATACGTGCATTTGTTCATGTGTGTGTCTGTTGCAGAGCTAAGTTCCCTGTATGTTGTATGCTCAGTCTACTGTAATGAGGTATGTGGTTTGGGGGCTGGGGATGGGGAAGGAAAGAGGAAGTGAGGGGTAGGCCTGGTCTGTGAATTGGTGCAGCAGGGAGAACTACAAATGAAGAAGGGAAGTGGCTGGGGAGGCAGCATCAGCTGAGATAGTGAGGGAAAAAGGCTGAGGGAAGGAGATGTCTCAGACCAGAGTCGGAGTAGGCCTCCCATCTTCTACTACTAAGCCCACGAGGGGCTCAGCTGCCTGGCGGTTACTTTTCACACTATTATCTCTCAGCTAGTTTTATATGTACAGCGACGTTCAACAGGATCCCTCCCCTTTCCCTCTTGAGGTGTGTATTCCGGCATTTCACACACACACATGCTCACAATTCATTGTTTATCCCTCACCCACTGTTTACAATGTGTACAAGTATCAGGCCAAGTCTGCAGTTGACAGAAAATGAGGAAACATAATTTAATTGTAAACCATTCTGAATTGTGTCTGTGCGCATGGCATGAATGAATAATCTCAAAACTGATTGATTATGGATATACACACAGATTCACTAACACACCCACTTACTAAAACATAATTCTCTCTCTCTCCAACACACCTTTCCATCATGCATAGAGGGAATAAAATTATGAAAGAACACAAGATTGTAAAAAAAGTAATAAAAATGGAGTCTGTGTGAGTCGGGGTAATCCGAGGGGTCAGTTATGGAAATGCCAAGCGTTCCACTGTTGCCCACTGTTTTTCTCAGCCCCTGACTACACCTCGTCCACTCCTCTATTGGATCAGATTAAAGTTCAAAAGAGGCAATTTGGGGGTAACTAAAATGGGAACAGGCTTGAAGAAAAGAGGGATGGGAGAGAGGTGGCAGCTGCAGCCTCTCCACCTTCCAGTTCAAACACTCCTCTGTTACACTGCCAATCTTCATTGGACTTTGCTTAGGCCTGGAGATGCAGCCTAGACCAATTTGTGTCTCACTACTTCACTTTTAAAGGGGGCCTAATAGGCCGGATGTGAGGGTAGCCCTGGCCTGCTGAGTGGGTGTTTCAGGCTGTGCTTTTAGAGATGTTACAAGGAAGTGTGGTAACATCATTTTGACACTGAGTGATCAGATAAATAATTGAGTTTGACTCTTAAGTTATTCAATGCGTCACACTTTTGTTGGAAAATCCAGATTGAATTACATCAAAGAGATGAGTTACCAACACCATCATGTCTCCTTCTCCTTGTTCTTTTTACATTTTAGTCATTAAGCAGATTCTCCTACCAGAGCAACTTAAGAGAGCTAAGTGGGACAACCACATATCTCAGTCATCGTAAGTCCATTTTTCCTCAGTAAAGTAGCTATCAATGCTAGTAGGGGGGAAGCTCTTCCATTAGCTGTGTCAACATCAGGAGCTCAATGACACATCCAGCTCTTTCACTGGTAGGAAAACTGCTTTTCCACAGTAAGGAAACGTTCTTCCACCATCCACTTGCTCTGCAATTTTTTTAACAAAATACTAACTGTGGGCTTATTAGCATTAAACAATATTGAAAATAATACCAATGACTGGTGAGTTTAGTCTGTTCGGAGCTATTGAGACCATAAGATATTCCTTAATCTATAACAGTTAATCGTTTGTATTTTTTTACTCTTTGCAGTCTTTTTGAAGGCGATCTACAGTATCAGTACATAATTTACTCTCATCAACTAGTTTCAAGATGTCTACTCCTGACAGTGCAAAACATATTCGTCCTGTAATGCACAAAGGCCTAGGGCCTCATTTATCACTCAGGAGTAAGCAGAAATGTGCGCGTAAACGGTGTATGGGCTCATTTCCACGCAAAGTGTGAGATTATCAATATGAATGTTTGCTTGAGAGAGTGTGCATAAATATACATTTACGCACAGCCCGGACCATGCGTACGCACAGTACCAAGTGGTGGAATAAGGAAACTGCTTGTCAAGTGTAAAATGGGGAAAATGTGTGAAATTGTGAGAGTAGGCCTAATAATAAATAAAAAAATCTTTGTAATTGTATTTCCATTGTGAATTCATGCAACATATCTTGACAGTCTACCTAATAGTTAATTTAATTTCTAAAGCGCTTTTCTCAGACCCAAGGTGCAAAAAATATAATACAAATAAAATATATACACAGTGCATTCGGAAAGTATTCAACATTTTGTTAGTTACAGCCTTATTCTAAAATCTATTAAATTGTTGCACTCTCTCAATCTACACACAATACCCCATGATGACAAAGCAAAAACAGGTTTGTAGAAATTTTTGCAAATGTATTACCAATAAAAAAATGTAAATAATACATTTACATAAGTATTCAGACCCTTTAATCAGTCCTTTATGAAGCACCTGTAACCAACTTCACATAGCCCCCCAGAAGAAAGGCACACGGCACCCACACTTCAGGTTGACTCGGTTTTAATCTGCAGTAAAATATATCAAACAGTGATGACAGGCATTGACAGGGCGGTCACAGCCACACGTACACTGCTCTCAGAATATCTCTCTGACTCAATCCACAAAGTGATCGTATAGTATACATGCGTTGTGTTTAGAAAATAACAAAAATACAGAAAAGCATACCTGCAGTAAAAGATCTCAGAGTGATGACAGGCATTGACAGGACGGTCACAGCCACACGTTCACTGGTTAGGTAGGACACAAGATATCTTTAAGATAGGAGCAACAGTAGTGATACATGCCCTCAATGTAAAGTGATATTAATCCATAAATACAGAACAGAAGTACAACCCTTTTCATATAAACATTTTAAGGTAGTAAGAAAATAAACATTCAATTAATATTTCAATAAATCACCTACTAGCAAAACACCTGCTAGCAATAGCTAGCGTGACATTGTAGTGCAGTGACCAACGGTGCTAGTTAGCTCGTCATGAACATGGCTAGCTAAGCCAGCAAAAACTTGGGTTAACTTGCCCGAAATAGGTCTTAAATACATTAACGGCAAAATAAATTTTTGCTATTGACTTTAGGATTTATGAACCCGTTTTCCAAAGACAATATTGTGTTATACAGTTTTAAAACAGTTTTTATATACCGAGGAAGGAGACACGAACCTGCTCTCAGAATATCTCTGACTGACGAGCAGGCAGAACAACTTCCCAAATTAGGGAGAAGCACTCAAAACCCACTAGTTGTTCTTTCAAAGAAAATAATACAAAAATGGTAAGTCCCAAGACCTCTCGTATTGCCAACCTTACTACAATGGCAGCAAATATTCTTATGAATTCAGCAACACAATGATATTATATATACTGTATATACATATACACACACACTACCATTCAAAAGTTTGTGGTCACTTAGAAATGTCCTTGTTTTTGAAAGAAAAGCACATTTTTTGTGCATTAAAATAACATCCAATTGATCAGAAATACAGTGTAGACATTGGTAATGTTATAAATGAAAATTTTAGCTGGAAACTGAATATTTTTTTATGGAATATCGTCATAGGCGTACAGAAGCCCATTATCGGCAAACATCAGTCCTGTGTTTGTCACGTTCCTGACCTGTTTTCTGTTGTTTTGTATGTGTTTAGTTGGTCAGGACGTGAGCTGGGTGGGAATTCTATGTTGTGTGTCTAGTTTGTCTGTTTCTATGTCAGCCTAGTGTGGGTTCTCAATCAGAGACAGATGGTAGTCGTTGTCTCTGATTGAGACTCATATATAGGAGGCTTGTTTTGTGTTGGGATTTTGTGGGTGTTTGTTTCCTGTCTCTGTTTGTGTTCTGCACCAGATAGGACTGTCTCGACTTTCACATTTGTTGTTTTTGTATTGTTGTAAGTGTTCACCATTTATGTTCAAATTAAACATGTTGAACACTAACCGCGCTGCATTTTGGTCCTCTACTTCACCCCAGGAAGAAAGTCTTTACAGAAACACCCACCAAACCCGGACCAAGCAGCGTGGCAACGGGCAGCAGCAACAGCAGCAGCAGTACAAGGAGGAATGGACATGGGAGGAGATTCTGGACGGAGAAGGACCCTGGGCAGAGCCAGAGGAGTGTCGTCGTCCCAAAGCGGAGCTGGAGGCATCAAAAGCAGAGAGGCGGCATTATGAGGCGCTTGCAAGGCAGAGTGGCTGGAAACCCGAGAGGCTCACCCAAAAATTTCTTGGGGGGGGGGGGGGGGGGCTAAAGGGGAGTGTGGCGAAGCCAGGTTGGATACCTGAGCCAACTCCCCGGGCTTACCGTGGAGTGAGAGGGCGTCGTACTGGTCAGACACCGTGTTATGCGATAAAGCGCACGGTGTCCCCAGTACGCGTGCTTAGCCCGGTGCGGGCTATTCCACCTTTCCGCACTGGGAGGGCTAGGTTGGGCATCGAGCTGGATGTCATGAAGCCGGCCCAACGTATCTGGCCTCCAGTACGTCTCCTCGGGCCGGCGTACATGGCACCAGCCTTACAGGTGGTGTCCCCGGTTCGCCTGCATAGCCCAGTGCGGGTTGTTCCACCTCGCCGCACTGGCAGGGCTACGGGGACCATTCAACCTGGTAAGGTTGGAGAGGCTCGGTGCTCAAGAGCGCGTGTCCTCCTTCACGGTCCGGTATATCCGGCGCCACCTTCCCGCCCCAGCCCAGTACCACCAGTGCCTACACCACGCACCAGGCTTCCAGTGCATCGCCAGAGCCCTGTTCCTCCTCCCCGCACTCGCCCTGAGGTGCGTGCCCTCAGCCCGGTACCTCCAGTTCCGGCACCACGCATCAGGCCTATAGTGCGTCTCAGCCGGCCAGAGTCTGCCGTCTGCCCAGCGGCGCCTGAACCGCCCGTCTGCCCAACGCCGTCTGAACCGCCCGTCTGCCCAGCGCCGTCTGAGCCGCCCGTCTGCCCAGCGCCGTCTGAGCCGTCCGTCAGTCAGGAGCCGCCAGAGCCGCCCGTCTGCCCAGCGCCGTCTGAGCCGTCCGTCAGTCAGGAGCCGCCAGAGCCGCCAGCCAGTCCGGAGCTGCATGAGCTGCCCTCCGGAGCTGCATGAGCTGCCCTCCGGTCCGGAGCTGCCCTCCGGTCCGGAGCTGCCCTCCGGTCCGGAGCTGCCCTCCGGTCCGGAGCTGCCCTCCGGTCCGGAGCTGCCCTCCGGTCCGGAGCTGCCCTCCGGTCCGGAGCTGCCACCCGGTCCGGAGCTGCCACCCGGTCCGGAGCTGCCACCCGGTCCGGAGCTGCCACCCTGTCCGGAGCTACCTCTCTGTCCGGAGCTACCTCTCTGTCCGGAGCTACCTCTCTGTCCGGAGCTACCTCTCTGTCCGGAGCTACCTCTCTGTCCGGAGCTACCTCTCTGTCCGGAGCTACCTCTCTGTCCGGAGCTACCTCTCTGTCCTGAGCTACCTCTCTGTCCTGAGCTACCTCTCTGTCCTGGGCTACCTCTCTGTCCTGAGCTACCTCTCTGTCCTGAACTACCTCTCTGTCCTGAGTTGTCTCCTCTATTGTAGAGGGGAGTTGGTGAAGGTTCCTGGACCATGGTCGGGGGCGAGGGTCGCCACTCAAGGGACGCTAAGGAGGTGGACAAAGACAATGGTAGAGTGGTGCCCTCGTCCACCGCCGGAGCCGCCACCGCGGACAGATGCCCACCCAGACCCTCCCCTTGAGTTTAGGGGTGCGCCCGGAGTTCGCACCTTGAGGGGGGGGTTCTGTCACGTTCCTGACCTGTTTTCTGTTGTTTTGTATGTGTTTAGTTGGTCAGGACGTGAGCTGGGTGGGAATTCTATGTTGTGTGTCTAGTTTGTCTGTTTCTATGTCAGCCTAGTGTGGGTTCTCAATCAGAGACAGATGGTAGTCGTTGTCTCTGATTGAGACTCATATATAGGAGGCTTGTTTTGTGTTGGGATTTTGTGGGTGTTTGTTTCCTGTCTGTGTTTGTGTTCTGCACCAGATAGGACTGTCTCGACTTTCACATTTGTTGTTTTTGTATTGTAAGTGTTCACCATTTATGTTCAAATTAAACATGAACACTAACCGCGCTGCATTTTGGTCCTCTACTTCACCCCAGGAAGAAAGTCTTTACAGTGTTCCAATGGCACATTGTGTTAGCTAATCCAAGTTTATAATTTTAAAAGGCTAATTGATCAGTAGATCATGTTTAAAGAAGCAATACAACTGGCCTTCTTTAGACTAGTTGAGTATCTGGAGCATCAGCATTTGTGGGTTCGATTACAGGCTCAAAATGGCCAGAAACAAAGCACTTTCTTCTGAAACTCGTCAGACTATTCTTGTTCTGAGAAATGAAGGCTATTCCATGCGAGAAATTGCCAAGAAACTGAAGATCTCGTACAATGCTGTGTTCTACTCCCTGCACAGAACAGCTCAAACTGGCTCTAACCAGAATAGAAAGAGTAGTGGGAAGCCCCGGTACATAACTGAGCAAGAGGACATTAGAGTGTCTAGTTTGATGAGAAACAGTCCTCAACTGGCAGCTCCATTAAATAGTATCCGCAAAACACCAGTCTTGCTCTGTTGGAATATTCAGCACACGCTGCATTTCGCACAGAGCATGTTTTTAGAGACAGGTGAGACCTTTTTGCACAAAGTACAGATTGGTTTTGGGAAACAATATGTTGATCCAATCTTAATGGATCTTGGCGAAGATTTAAGACCTACTTTAGAAAGGCAAACACATGCCATTCCGGTGGACATCATAGTGCTATCCACCCTTTTTGGCAACGGGCACTTCAGCGAGAGTTTGCCAATAGGCATCTCACATCGCTCAGTGAGCCAATATTTTGGATGCAATCATCAGCAAAATTAACTGTAACATACAACAGGTTGAAGTCAAGAGGGGTCTCTACCAGACCAGGTCTTTATTCACATGAAGAGGAGACGCCGATACACAGGACACAGATCCGGGTGCCTTGTGAGAGTTTGTCGGCAAGTGGGTAACCTGCCTCTACCATTCACCCTATTGGCCAATGTGCAATCAGTGGAGAATAAACTAGATGAGCTCTGTTCAAAACTATCCTACGAATGGGACATTAAAAACTGTAATACATTATGTTTCACCGAGTTGTGGCTGAACGACGACATGGATAATATACAGTTGGCTGGGTTTTCCGGGCAGTTCCAGACAGAACTGCAACCTCTGGTAAGACGAGGGGTTGTAGTCTGTGTCTATTTGTCAATAACAGCTTGTGTACAAAATCTAATATTAAATAAGGCTTGAGGTTTTGCTCGTCTGAGGTAGAGAACCTCATGATAAGCTGTAGACCACACTATTTACCAAATCTGACCATATTTCTATCCTCCTGATTCCAGCTTACAAGCAAAAACTAAAGCAGAAAGTACCAGTGACTCGCTCAATACAGAAGTGGTCAGATCACGTAGATGCTAAGCTACAGGACTGTTTTGCTAAAACAGACTGGAATATGTTCCGGTATTCATCCGACGGCATTGAGGAGTATACCACATCAGCGACGGGCTTCATCAAAAAGTGCATTGAGGATGTCGTCCACAGTGACCGTAAGTACATACCCCAACCAGAAGCAATGGATTACAGGCAACATCCACACCGAGCTAAAAGGGTAGAGTTGCTGCGTTCATGGAGCAGGACGCTTATAATAAAACATACTATGCCCTCCGACGAACCATCAAACAGTCAATACATGACTAAGATTGAATCCTACTACACCGGCTCTGACGTTCGTTGGATGTGGCAGGGCTTGCAAACTATTACGGACTACAAAGGGAAGCACAGCCGCGAGCTAACCAGTAACACGAGTCTACCAGATGAGCTAAATGACATCTATGCGCGCTTCGAGGCAAGCAACACTGTAGCATGTATGATAGCACCAGCTCTTCCGGACGACTGTGTGCTCACGCTCTCAGTAACCGATGTCAGTAAGACCTTTAAACAGGTCAACGTTTACAAGGCCGCAAGACCAGACAGACTACCAGGACATGTACTCAGAGCATGTGCTGACAAACTGGCAAGTGTCTTCCCTGACATTTTCAACCTGTCCCTGACCAAGTCTGTAACATCTCATGTTTCAAGCAGACCACCATAGTCCCTCTGCCACAGAACCCCAAAGGTAACCTGCAGGACTACCGACCTGTAGCACTCACGTCTGTAGCCATGAAGTTCTTTGAAAGGCAGGTGACGGCTCACATCAACACCATCATACCAGAAACCCTAGACTCACTCCAATTTGCATACCGCGCCAACAGATCCACATATGATGCATCTAAAATGGTCCACACACTTGCACACAGTCGTGAAGAAGGCGACAGTGCATTTCCCCCCTCAGGAGGTTTAAAAAGTTTGGCATTGGCCCTCAAATCCTCAAAAAGTTCCTTCAGCTGCACCTTTGAGAGCATCTTGACTGGCTGCGTCACTGCTTGGTGTGCCTACAGCACCGCCCCTCGATCGCATGGCGCTACAAAGGGTGGTGCAGATAGCCCAGTACCTCACTGGGGCCAAACTAAGTGCCATCCAGGTTCTCTATATCAGACGGTGTATAAGGAAGGCCTGGAAAATCAATAAAGACTCCAGCCCCCCAAGCCACAGACTTCTCTCTGCTTCTGCACGGAAAGTGGTACCGGTACATCAAGTCTGACACCAACAGGCTCCTGAAAAGCTTCGATCTGCAAGCCAAAATCTTGCTAAATAGCTAACAAAATGGCTACATGGACTATCTGAATTGACCCTAGTATATGTATTTCATTTTTGCACTCTCTATGCACACTCATAGGACTCTACACACTCAGGCACACTGACACTCCAACACACACATACCATGCACACACACACTCACATACAATCTTCAGTTACGCTGCTACTACTCTGTTTATTATACATCCTGATGCCTTGTCACCACCCTATACATATCTACCTCTATCACTCCAGTATCCCTGCACATTGTAAATATGGTACTAGAACTGACCCTGTATAGAGCTTCTTACTTTCACATGTTCCTCTTTTTCTTTTTTCTCCTTTTTATTTGTGGGTTTCTGTTTTTACCCTATTCAATTTTGTAGTTTTACATTGATATTGATCGCTGCATAATGGGGTTTAGAGCTTGCAAGAAAGGCATTTCATTGTACTTGTGCACGTGACATTAAAAACTTGATTAAATTATCTGATGAACAAAAAACGCTGCTGAATATGTTGGTGGCAAGGTGGCCAGGTGGAACGCACGACTCGTTCATTCTGCAGAACAGCAAAGTTGGCCTATACGCCTACAGGAGGGAACGCTCGTAGTATTGTTTGATTTATCAGTTTTTCTATGCATACGAACGTTCTATATTCTGTTCGTAAGTAGTATTTTAGAATAGTTTCTATGCAATATGGATAAATGAGGCCCCTGGAGTATACCATTGAGCTAGATCAGTGAAACAAGAATAATTCTGGTGCTGTTGCAGAGTAATGGACCGTGCGGTTAGTGAAACAACCATAAATCATGGACTACAAGTTTTAGGACCTGGCCATGACTCTTGCTAAAGACAGATTAGAGAGCACAGTGGCACAGGTGGTGGATTGAACGAGATCAAACATTTCCATTACATTTTCAATATCAACACTAAGATAATACCCTCTGGTTTGGATGAAATTGTGTTTATTTGTTCCTAAACAACAAATACATTCAAATGTCACAATCACATGGTATTTGTAGAAACTTGGAAAGCAGAATGATTGTATTTTTCTGAGCCATAACTCAATTGCTCACAGAAAAAAACATTTAAACTTCTGAAACAAGTCTGAAAGCCCCATAGACTGGCCCGTTAAAGACATCTCTGCTCTCCACCACCAGTTTTTACAGCCAGGTCATCCATGATACAAGTCAGTATTCGACATCCATCCATGTCTGAGGACTTCGGGAGATGATGTGGAAAGTGGCCACTATGGACAACAGTGATCGCTGTTACTTTCAAGTAGGTTTCGGTTTTGCTATGGTATTGTGGACGGGAATAGTGGATGGCTGTTAGCATCCGCCTTCGATTTCAAAGGTTGCAAGTTTGAATCCAGCGATAGAAAGTTGTTTGAGATTTTTGTTTTAAGCATATACCAAACCTTAACCTAAACTTAACCATTCAGAGTTAATGCCTAACCTAAGCTTAACCTTAAAAATGTGGAGTTAGAGCCTGAACTTAACCTTAAACACTTCAAAGTTGACATTTGAGAAACATGGATGAACGTCTGAATCTGACATGAAAATGTGAGAGCTAGTTGAGTTTTTAAATGGGTTACAAGGCTGTTTGTGCCTGCGGTAGATGTTCCGCTAGCTGACAAACTCACACGCACACCTGTCAAAGTACAAACACACTCAAGTCAACCAGATTTATCTGTGGGCGAGATCATTGACATTGATTGCCTTGCCCGCCTCTAGTTAGACATGAATTTATTCATAATTCAAACCTTCATATCCTGCATTTTTCATGCCTTTGCTTGTCTAAATAAATTCCTTATTCTCTGTTGTCAGGCCTTTTTGGGCTGCCACTCTTTGTGACGCTGTAACTCACACAAGCCTTTGGCTCTTAAAACAACATTGTAGCACATTGCCATGCCAGCACTCATAACTTTTTAAACTCCTCTGTGATAGTGGTGCAACTGGGTTTGTGGTGGGTCCAATGCTGATGCATCTAGACATTTCTTAAAAGCATGAGTATCTGGCTTTGTCAAGCATGTACAAATCCCTATTCCTTATAATGGCTATGGATATGTTAGCAGTCAAGTCACATGTTCTCCCTTTCCCCATAAGCAGGCATTGTGAAACTTGATGTTCCTACCCCTGAGTGAGACGTTAAGTAGAATGATCTGGAGGGCCTGTCTTTAGAGGGCCTGTCAGTAATGACAGCTGAGAGCTCTGGGAAACAAGACACAGCTCAACAACGGGAAACAGTTTCTTCTGTGGTCTATGAGTATAACAGGTACATGTGAATATTCTAGACAATATTCTAGACAATCCCATCCCAGTGGCTTGCAAAAGTATTCACCCCCCTTGGTATTTTTCCTATTTTGTTGCCTGACAACCTGGAATTAAAATAGATTTTTTGGGGGGGGTTTGTATCATTTGATTTACACAACACTCCTACCTCTTTGAAGATGCAATATATGTTTTATTGTGAAACAAGCAATAAATAAGACAAAAAAAACAGAACTTGTGTGCATAACTATTCACCCCGCTAAAGTCAATACATTGTAGAGCCACCTTTTGCAGCAATTACAGCTGCAAGTCTTTTCGGGTATGTCTCTATAAGCTTGGCACATCTAGCTACTGGGACTTTTGCCCATTGTTCAAGGCAAAACTGCTCCAGCTCCTTCAAGTTGGATGGGTTCGGCTGGTATACAGCAATCTTTAAATCATACCACAGATTCTCAATCGGGTGTTTCTTTAGCAGTATGCTTAGGGTCATTGTCCTGCTGGAAGGAGAACCTCCATCCCAGTCTCAAATCTCTGGAACATTGAAACAGGTTTCCCTCAAGAAATTCCCTGTATTTAGCGCCATCCATCATTCCCTCAATTCTGACCGGTTTCCCAGTCCCTGCCGATGAAAAACATGCTTCACTGTGGGAATGGTTTTCTCGGGGTGTTGGGTTTGCACCAGACATAGCGTTTTCCTTGATAGCCAAAAAGCTAAATTTGTCTCATCTGACCAGAGTACCTTCTTCCATAAGTTTGGGGAGTCTTCCACATGCCTTTCGGCGAACACCAAATGAGTTTGCTTATTTTTTTCTTTTAGCAATGGCTTTTTTTCTGGCCGCTCTTCCGTAAAGCTCAGCTCTGTGGAGTGTATGGCTTAAAGTGGTCCTATGGACAGATACTCCAATCTCCACTGAGGAGCTTTGCAGCTCCTTCAGGGTTATATTTGGTCTCTTTGTTGCCTCTCTGATTAATGCCCTCCTTGCCTGGTCTGAGTTTGTGGGCAGCCCTCACTTGGCAGGTTTGTTGTGATGTCATATTCTTTCAATTTTTTTATAATGGATTTAATGGTGCTCCGTGGGATGTTCAACATTTTGGATATTTTTTTATACTCCAACCCTGATCTGTACTTCTCCACAACTTTGTCCCTGACCTGTTTGGAGAGCTCCTTGGTCTTCATAGTGCTGCTTGCTTGGTGGTGCCCCTTGCTTAGTGGTTTTGCAGACTCTGGGGCCTTTCAGAACAGGTGTATATATACTGAGATCATGTGACAGATCATGTGACACTTAAGATTGCACACAGGTGGACTTGTTTAAAACTAATTATGTGACTTCTGAAGGTAATTGGTTGCACCAGATCTTATTTAGGGGATTCATAGCAAAGGGGTGAATACATATGCACAAACCACTTTCACGTTTGTTTTTTCAAATTTTTTGAAACAAGTATTTTTTGTCATTTCACTTCACCAATTCGGACGATTTTGTGTATGTCCATTACATGAAATCCAAATAAAAATCCATTGAAATTACAGGTTGTAATGCAACAAAATACGAAAAACGCCAAGGGGGATGAATACTTTTACAAGGCACTGTATTGTTCATAGCCACCTAAGAGAGCAGACTGATATGGGTAAAACATATTCAAAAGGTGTTGATTTAATTAATTAATGTTAGCTGGTAGAAAAATATGCTCCTTTTGAAATATAGGTGATTGAAGTCCAGTTCTCCAGTATATTGTTGTCCTTGCTAGGGTTCTGGCAGTCATGACATTTTGTCAGCTAGTTATTGTCAAACAAAAGACTGCTGGTCTCAAGGTAAACTACCGTAAATTACAATAAACACGTTTAGCATCTCCAGGCCTCTGCAAATAGGCCTATAAGCTGCATACAAGTCACCTTTGGAACATCAACTTCCTTTGGCCGCCTTTCCTTCCAGTTCTCTGCTGCCAATGACTGGAACGAATTGCAAAAATCACTGAAGCTGGAGTCTTATATCTCCCTCTTTAACTTTAGGCATCAGCTGTCAGAGCAGCTGTATAAAGCCAATCTGTAAATAGCACACCCAACTACCTCATCCCCATATTGTTACTTATCCTCTTGCTCTTTTGCACCCCAATATCTCTACTTGCACATCATCATCTTTACATCTATCACTCCAGTGCTAAATTGTAATTATTTCACCTCTATGGCCTATTTATTGCCTTACCTCCCTATTCTTCTACATTCGCACACACAGTACATAGATTTTTCTATTGTGTTATTGACTGTACATTTGTTTATGTGTAACTCTGTGTTGTTGTTGTAGCACTGCTTCGATTTATCTTGGCCAGGTCGCAGTTTTAAATGAGAACTTGTTCTCAACTGGCCTACCTGGTTAAATAAAGGTGAAATAAAATATAAAATAATAAATAAAATAAATAAAAAAGCCTACAATTTCCGCACCCCGCAGAAAAACGTTCTCCACGGCGTCTCCAGACTCTGTCATGTCTGTCACATGTGCTGATGTGCTCAGTGTGAACCTGCTTTCATCTGTGAAGAGCACAGGGCGCCAGTGGCGAATTTGCCAGTCTTGGTGTTCTCTGGCAAATGCCAAATGCTGTAAGCACAACCCCCACCTGTGGACGTCGGGCCCTCATACCACCCTCATGGAGTCTGTTTCTGACCATTTGAGCAGACACATGCACATTTGTGGCCTGCTGGAGGTCATTTTGCAGGGCTCTGGCAGTGCTCCTCCTTGCACAAAGGCGGAGGTAGCGGTCCTGCTGCTGGGTTGTTGCCCTCCTACGGCCTCCTCCACGTCTCCTGATGTACTGGCCTGTCTCCTGGTAGCGCCTCCATGCTCTGGACACTACGCTGACAGACACAGCAAACCTTCTTGCCACAGCTCGCATTGATGTGCCATCCTGGATGAGCTGCACTACCTGAGCCACTTGTGTGAGTTGTAGACTCCGTCTCATGCTACCACTAGAGTGAAAGCACCGCCAGCATTCAAAAGTGACCAAAACATCAGCCAGGAAGCATAGGAACTGAGAAGTGGTCTGTGGTCACCACCTGCAGAACCACTCCTTTATTGGGGGTGTCTTGCTAATTGCCTATAATTTCCACCTTTTGTCTATTCCATTTGCACAACAGCATGTGAAATTTATTGTCAATCAGTGTTGCTTTCTAAGTGGACAGTTTGATTTCACAGAAGTGTGATTGACTTGGAGTTACATTGTGTTGTTTAAGTGTTCCCTTTATTTTTTTGAGCAGTGTATTATATATATATATATACATGTATATATATAAATACAACAGCTCAATATGGTTGAGATCTGGTGACTGTACTGGGCACTCCATTATAGACAGAATACCAGCTGACTGCTTCCTCTCTAAATAGTTCTAGCATAGTTTGGAGCTGTGCCTTGGGTCGCTATCCTGTTGAAGGAGGAAATTGGCTCCAACTAAGCGCCCTCCACACGGTATGGCATGGTGTTGCAAAATGGAGTGATAGTCTTCCTTCTTCAAGATCCCTTTTACCCTGTACAAATCTCCCACTTTACCACCACCAAAGCACCCCAGACCATCACACTGCCTCCACCATGCTGGACAGATGGCGTCAAGCACTCCTCTAGCACCTTTTCATTTTGTCTGTCTCACGAATGTTCTTCTTTATGATTTAAACACCTCAAAATTAGATTCGTCTGTCCATAACACTTTTTTCAATCTTCCTCTGTCCAGTGTTTGTGTTCTATTGCCCATTTTAATCTTTTTTTTTATGGCTATTTCTTTGCAACTCTGCCTAGAAGGCCAGCATCCCAGAGTCGCCTCTTCACTGTTGACATTGAGACTGGGGTTTTGCGGGTACTAGTTGAAGAAGCTGCCAGTTGGGGACTTGTGAGACATCTGTTTCTCAAACTAGACACTCTTGCTCAGTTGTGCACTGGGACCTCCCACTTTCTATTCTGGTTAGAGCCTGTTTCTGGTTAGGGCCAGTTTGCGCTGTTCTGTGAAGGGAGTAGAACACAGAGTTGTACGAGATCTTCAGTTTCTTGGCAATTTCTCGCATGGAATAGCCTTCCAAGAATAGACTGACGAGTTTCAGAAGGAAGGTCTTTGTTTCTGGCCATTTTGAGCCTGTAATCGAACCCACAAATGCTGATGTTCCAGATACTCAACTTGTCTAAAGAAGGCCAGTTTTATTGCTGCTTTAATCAGAACAACAGTTTTCAGCTGTGCTAAAGTAATTGCAAAATGGTTTTCTAATGATCATTTTGGCTTTTAAAATGATAAACTTGGATTCGCTAACACAATGTGCCATTGGAATACAGGGGTGATGGTTGCTGATAATGGACCTCTGTACTGTAAGCCTATGTAGATATTCCATAAAAAAATCTGCCGTTTCCAGCTACAGTAGTCATTTACAACCCTAACAATGTCTACACTGTATTTCTGATCAATTTGATGTTATTTTAATGGAAAGAAATTAGCTTTTCTTTCAAAACCAAGGACATTTCTAAGTGACCCCAAACTTTTGAACGGTAGTGAACGGTGTAAAGACAGATTGACAGGGATGAGACAATTAATTGTAAATTATCTTTAATGTTCCTTTGTTGTTTGCAGGGGCACTATCCTTCTGACCCTATGCAGCCAGGTCCCATCTACTTTTTAACTCCTCGCAAGTGTGGCTTGTTTGGTGTCTGCTGTGAAGGAATGCCACAACAAGTCAACTACTTGAAGGCATGTCATCCAGCAAAGGCAGCAGCGCAGTCATCAACTACATGCACCATTTCTTCACCAACTTCGGAGTTGGGGAAACATGTGTGGACCTGAATTATGATAAATGCAGTGGCCAAAACAAGAACACGTTTGTGATCTGGTATTGTGCCTGGCGGACCATGCACAAGCTCCCCCACAGTCTGGACCTTCACTTTCTGATCACAGGCCACACCAAGTTTGCCCCCAACGTGCTTCGGCCTCATCAAGAAGCGCTTCAGAAAGACCAGCGGGAACACTTCGTCTGAGATTGCTGGTGTTGTGAAAGACAGCACTGTGACAGCGGTCAACATCCCACAGCTGGTTGGACTGGAGGATGGTACGGTGCTGGTAGAAAGCTGTGGCTGGCAACAACACCTGACTCCGTACTTCAGGCCGCTGCCACAGATCAAGCAGTTCACTTCAGGTGAATATCATTTTCATTGCATTTTATGACAGTATTCTTATCTAAACTTGGGAGTTGAATTCATAATGTACAAGGTTGTAATGTCTTCAAAGTTTTTTTTGTTGTTATTTCCTGTTTTACAGCTTCAATGCTCTGGAGCCTGGTGTTGTTGTCTAGTGGACAACAAAAGCTAGCTAGCTAAGACCATGGGAAAATACTCCTTGCCATTGCGCAGTGATCTTGGCTTTCAAGAAGGCAGAAGTTTCCACACGTTTTTGCAAAAAAAAGGTCCCATTCATTAAGTCAAAATGTGATTGGTTGATTCCACTGTTACTCCAAATGTTTCCCTAAAACAGTTGAATGAAAGATGCCTTTATCTACTGTAACTTCTGATGGCCTAGCCAATAGCTAACTTAGCTAGCTAGACTTATCTCCCCAGAGACCAGAAAATAAAAATCGTATTTGGATCTTTTTCTCTCTTCAGTGTTAACCCTTTCCAACACAAACTGAAGAGATTAAATCAAAACATAATTGAAAATAATAATATAATTGTAATTATATTATTATTATAATTATTTTATAAATCCTTAGCCCTTCAATGGGCATAAAAGGCCCATTGTTCCCCACTGTGTTTGGGTTAGTAATAATTTGTAGAGTGGCTCTATTTTCCATCAGAATGCAGTTTTTCACTATTCTGAATGTCTAAAGAATCCATGTGTTGTTCTGAAATATGAGCACAGAAATTCTGGATATTTTTAACTCTTATTATGACAAAATTACAATCGTGCTCTTGATTTGGACTCGCATTTTTCTGGTCTCTGTCTTGAATCGGTCTTGGTCTTGCCTCGGACTCGATCTGCTCCATTCTTGGTCTTGAATCGGTCTTGCTTTAGGTGGTCCCTGGTACCAGTTTAAAAAAATGAATGGAAGTATATATGGTGATAGTTTATTTCCTAGAATAAGATGATAAATACATGTAAATACATTTCTGATATTTCTTATATTTTTTGTGACTATGACATCTTCAAACAATTCCATATGTTAAATTACTGCGGTCATGACTCATGACTGCCAGCGTGACGGTAATACGGTCACCCCAACAGCCCTATTCCTTGCACATACAGTCGTGGCCAAATGTTTTGAAAATTTTCAAAGTCTGCTGCCTCAGTTTGTATGATGGCAAATGGCATATACTCCAGAATGTTATGAAGAGTGATCAGATGAATTGCAATTAATTGCAAAGTCCCTATTTGCCATGCAAATGAACTGAATCCCCCAAAACATTTCCACTGCATTTCAGCCCTGCCACAAAAGGACCAGCTGACATCATGTCAGTGATTCTCTCGTTAACACAGGTGTGAGTGTTGACGAGGACAAGGGTGGAGATCACTCTGTCATGCTGATTGAGTTCGAATAACAGACTGGAAGCTTCAAAAGGAGGGTTGTGCTTGGAATCATTGTTCTTCCTCTGTCAAACATAGTTACCTGCAAGGAAACACTTGCCGTCATCATTGCTTTGCACACAGGCAAGGATAGGATATTGCTGCCAGTAAGATTGCACCTAAATCAACCATTTATCGGATCATCAAGAACTTCAAGGAGAGTGGTTCAATTGTTGTGAAGAAGGCTTCAGGGTGAACAAAAAAGTCCAGCAAGCGCCAGGACCGTCTCCTAAAATTGATTCAGCTGCGGGATCGCGGCACCACCAGTACAGAGCTTGCTCAGGAATGGCAGCAGGCAGGTGTGAGTGTGTCAAGATAGGCAGCAAAGAAGCCACTTCTCTCCAGGAAAAACATCAGGGACAGACTGATATTCTGCAAAAGGTACAGGGATTGGACTGCTGAGGACTGGGGTAAAGTCATTTTCTCTGATGAATCCCCTTTCCGATTTTTTGGGGCATCCAGAAAATAGCTTGTCCGGAGAAGACAAGGTGAGTGCTACCATCAGTCCTGTGTCATGCCAACAGTAAAGCATCCTGAGACCATTCATGTGTGGGGTTGCTTCTCAGCCAAGGGAGTGGGCTCACTCACAATTTTGCCTAAGAACACAGCCATGAATAAAGAATGGTACCAACACATCCTTGAGAGCAACTTCTCCCAACCATCCAGGAACAGTTTGGTGACGAACAATGCCTTTTACAGAAGGATGGAGCACCTTGTCATAAGGCAAAAGTGAAACTAGGTGGCTTGGGGAACAAAACATTGATAATTTTGGTCCATGGCCAGAACACTCCTCAGACCTTAATCCCATTGAGAACTTGTGGTCAATCCTCAAGAGTCGGGTGGACAAACAAAAACCCACAAATTCTGACAAACTCCAAGCATTGATTATACAAGGATGGGCTGCCATCAGTCAGGATGTGGCCCAGAAGTTAATTGACAACATGCCAGGGCAGATTGCAGAGGTCTTGAAAAAGAAGGGTCAACACTGTTGTTATTGACTCTTTGCATCAACTTCATGTAGTTGTCAATAAAAGCCTTATTCAATGCTTGTAATTATACTCCAGTATTCCAATGTAACATCTGACAAAAATATCTAAAGACACTGAAGCAGCAAACTTTGTGGAAAGTAATATTTGTGTCATTCTCAAGACTTTTGGCCACGACTGTACTGTATGTAGTCACTCAGACCGCCTTCACAAAAAGGCCTTTTGGAAAGCCTTTATTACACACTACCATTTACCCTACTAACCTCTCTGAATATGTAATATAATGTGGGGTTATAATGAGTTCATTGGCGATATTGCTCAAAGCAATTGGAATGATCCCTCAACCAAGACGATAAGTGTGAAAGGTAAGGGGCAGGGAGAGGGAAGAAGTGAAGGACCCTTGGAAGGGGAAGTGAAGTACTCTGGGATGGTTCTAATCACAGCTGATTAATCATAAGCTGATTAATCAGTGTCCCTCTGAGCACAGTGCCACCCTTTTCTCCAAAGACGTTACAGAAATGTGACAAACAAGTAAGAGTAATCTGTTTGTTGCCCCTACCAGGTCCTGTCTCCAAATGTGACTCATTTCAGGAAATTAGGTATATGTCGTGTGTCACTACTTTACAGGAGAGCCAATTGAACTAAATTAAAAAGAAAATCAAAGTGCGCTTTTTGGCGGAAATGCCTTCTGGAACATCAAATCAACTTTATTAGTCACATGATCCGAATACAAGTGTAGACATTACTGTGAAATGCTTACTTACAAGCTTAACCAGCAGTGCAGTTCAAGAAGAGTTAAGACAATATTTACCAAATAAACTAAAGTAAAACATTTGTCAGTGTGCGGGGTGAAGTGACTATGCATAGATAATAAACAGTGAGTAGCAGCAGTGTACAAAACAAATGTGTGTGTGTTGGGGATTGTCAATGTAATAGGACGTCAGAGGACACAAATCAGTTAACTTCTTATGGCTGCAGGGGGCGTTACTGAGTAGCCAGCTAAATCGTGCCCATTTCAAACGGCCTCGTACTCAATTCTTGCTCGTACAATATGCATATTATTGTTATTATTGGATAGAAAACACTCTCTAGTTTCTATAGCCGTTGGAATTTTGTCTCTGAGTGAAACACAGCTCCTTCTACAGCACTTTTCCTGACAGGGAGTCAGATTTCAGAAATCTTGGCCCCTGATCTGGGGTCGGTTTTAAGGTCCATGTAAATGCTATGAGGATACAAACACTGCTTACGTCTTCCCCTGGATGTCAGTACGTGGTGACGCTTTGAATGGAGTCGATTGCGCAATCATAGCCTGTATAAAACAAGAAATACCGGAAGTAGCTTTCTTTTCCTGCCTGCGCCTGGCGCACAAGGACGTTGGACCTCCTCTCTTTCCAAGCCGTTGTTTAGCCAGTAATATATAGCCGGTCATGTTTCTAGTCGTTATAGGTGTTAAAAACATCATAAGGTAGTTAATTTAAACCGTTTTATAGCAATTTATATCCGTTTAGTGCGATTTTGAGGAAGTTCTATGTGATGCTCTTTGAAGCTTTGGGCACGTTTCGGGGTCCCGGTCGAACGTTAGTGGGCATTTCGACGGACAGAGGACATCTTTCGACCAAAAGAAGATTAGACCCAAGAAAGGATACATTGCCCAAGAATCTGATGGAAGATCACCTCACAGTAAGAAATATTTAATATGATAATTCGTTGTTCTGTTGAAAAATTTTAAACGCATATTCCGCCATTTTGTTTGCTATAGCTTCGCTTGGCGAACCCTGTATTGCACAGTAAGGATAATTTTAGAAATGTAAATCAGCGATTGCATAAAGAACTAATTTGTCTTTCGATTCCTGTCAACCCTGTATTTTTTAGTCAAGTATATGATTAGCTATTGATTAAACTAGATCACTCTGAAAGATGGCGACCGACATTTTCAGGCATGTTTTGCTACTATTTTCATTGTATAACCACGGTTTTTTATGGCTAAATATGCACATTTTCGAACAAACTCTATATGTATGTTGTAATATGATGTTACAGGAGTGTCATCGGAAGAATTCTGAGAAGGTTAGTGAAAAAATTAATATATTTTGGCGATGATTACGTTATCGCTCTCTTTGGCTTGAATCGATGCTCTGGTAACGTTTGCACATGTGGTATGCTAATATAACGATTTATTGTGTTTTCGCTGTAAAACACTTAGAACATCTGAAATATTGTCTGAATTCACAAGATCTGTGTCTTTCCATTGCTGTGAGTTGTGTATTTTTAAGAAATGTTTTATGATTAGTAATTAGGTAATACACGTTGCTCTGTGTATTTATTCTAGTCGAGTTGTGATGGTGGGTGCAATTGTAAACTAGGATTTCTACCTGAAATATGCACATTTTTCTAACAAAACCTATCCTATACAATAAATATGTTATCAGACTGTCATCTGATGAGGTTTTTTCTTGGTTAGTGGCTATCAATATCTTTATTTGGCCGAATTGGTGATAGCTAGTGGTGGAGAGAAAAAATGGTGGACAAAGAAAAATGGTGTCTTTTGCTAACGTGGTTAGCTAATAGATGTACATATTTTGTCTTCCCTGTAAAACATTTTAAAAATCTGAAATGGTGGCTTTATTCACAAGATCTGTATCTTTCATTTGGTGTCTTGGACTTGTGATTTAATGATATTTAGATGCTACTATTTAATTGTGACGCTATGCTAGCGATGCTAATCAGTGTGGGGGGGGTGGGGGGTGTGTACCGATGTCGGGACAGCCCGCCTAACAGGTTAACCACCTAACTGAGGAACTCAAGTTAACCTTGCGCAATATCCGAGATGCAGTCGCACCCCTAAAAACTAAAAACATTTGTCATAAGAAACTAGCTCCTGTCACGGCCGTCGAAAGAACTGGACCAAAGCGCAGCGTGGTGAGCGTACATTACTTTTTATTTTGGAATGACGCCAACAAAAACAATAAACAATACAAAACGGCCGTGAAGCTTAAGGGCTATAGTGCCACAAACAAAGACAACTACCCACACTGAAAGGAGGGAATAAGGGCTACCTAAGTATGATCCCCAATCAGAGACAACGATAGACAGCTGTCCCTGATTGAGAACCATACCCGGCCAAAACATAGAAATAAGGAAACATAGAAAACAAAACATAGAATGCCCACCGCAAATCACACCCTGACCAAACCAAATAGAGACATAAAAAGGCTCTCTAAGGTCAGGGCATGACAGCTCCCTGGTATACAGAAAATACCCGAGCTCTGAAGCAAGCTTCCAGAAAATTGGAACGGAAATGGCACCACACCAAACTGGAAGTCTTCCGACTAGCTTGGAAAGACGGTACCGTGCAGTATCGAAAAGCCCTCACTGCTGCTCGATCATCCTATTTTTCAAACTTAATTGAGGAAAATAAGAACAATGCAACATTTATTTGTGATACTGTCGCAAAGCTAACTAAAAAGCAGCATTCCCCAAGAGAGGATGGCTTTCACTTCAGCAGTGATAAATTCATGAACTTCTCTGAGGAAAAGATCATGATCATTAGAAAGCAAATTACGGACTCCTCTTTAAATCTGCGTATTACTCCAAAGCTCAGTTGTTCTGAGTCTGCACAACTCTGCCAGGACCTAGGATCAAGGGAGACACTCAAGTGTTTTAGTACTATATCTCTTGACACAATGATGAAAATAATCATGGCCTCTAAACCTTCAAGCTGCATACTGGACCCTATTCCAACTAAACTACTGAAAGAGCTGCTTCCTGTGCTTGGCCCTCCTATGTTGAACATAATAAACGGCTACCTAACCACCGGATGTGTACCAAACTCACTAAAAGTGGCAGTAATAAAGCCTCTTGAAAAAGCCAAACCTTGACCCAGAAAATATAAAAAAACTATCGGCCTATATCGAATCTCCCATTCCTCTCAACAATTTTAGAAAAAGCTGTTGCACAGTAACTTACTTCCTTCCTGAAGACAAACAATGTATACAAAATGCTTCAGTCTGGTTTTAGACCCTATCACAGCACTGAGACTGCACTTGTGAAGGTACTAAATGACCTTTTAATGGCGTCAGACCGAGGTTCTGCATCTGTCCTCGTGCTCCTATACCTTAGTGCTGCTTTTGATACCATCAATCACCACATTCTTTGGGAGAGATTGGAAACCCAAATTGGTCTACACGGAAAAGTTCTGGCCTGGTTTAGATCTTATCTGTCGGAAAGATATCAGTTTGTCCTCTGACAAATCAACTGTACATTTCGGTGTTCCTCAAGGTTCCGTTTTAGGACCACTATTGTTCTCACTATAATTTTTACCTCTTGGGGATGTCGTTCGAAAACATAATGTTAACTTTCACTGTGTCATGACGTTGGCCTGGGGGTAGGTTTATGACAGTCATAAATACCTCTTCCCCCCTTTTCCCTCTCTCTACTCTACTGATGTGACATTAGAAAACCCCTTGGTTAACATAGAGATTCTGTGAACATCAGAAGTTGGGGGGAAAATGAACTATATTCTGGTAATCCAACCAATTTAACATATGCTGTGGTACTTAAGGTATATTATGTCAGTTCGGTTGTCATCTGGCACATTCTCATCAATGATAGAATGACAAACTCTACTGTGGAAAGTCTACACATCAGAGTTATCGGATTCACATGGAATTGTTGTTCAATTCAAATGTTTGAATATGAAATTATTCGTGATGGGATGAAATGTGATTTTAGCTTCTAAAATGTGAGAATTGGGTTTTCATGAGTGAATTAGGCCCGACTCAGTGGCCCGCCCACGTGAAGAGACATAGGTTGTAAATTATGAAAGCCATTGACGAAAATTGAACCTCCTCTTCCGAGGATGTGAGGACGACGGTCCGATGTCAGAATGGTTCAGATAATAACTACAGAACGAAGCCAACGTCAGTGTGAGCTTTGGTTGCGAATGGTATGAACTTTGAACTCACTACAGAAGTGATAACTCCTAGACGTTGAGTTAGCAACAGCAGCTGCAAACGTAAATTAGGGAAGAACAGACAAAGTATCCCGTCTACCACACAACGACGTTACTACAACTATCCAATTGACCACCAGAGACATTATTCAAAGGACTAGAGACTCAGTTTGCCAACATGGCCTTCCATCTACCACCAACCTACTGAAGCGCAGCTCAGAGTAAATATTTATTGCATTTTCCTTTTCCAAATGGGTGATAATTTAGAATGCATAAGCTTTTGTATTTATGATAGCACAGCTTCACTCTTTGTTCCTCAGTCTTCCCGCTCTTTCACTCAAACCCAGCCCCTTTTCTTTTGTGTAACCAGCTGTCATATCTGTTCCGCCCCCTAGGGACGTTTTCCTTTATGACGTAATTTGTAATCAAGGTATGATTCATTCTGTGTGTGTGTAATTCTGTGTGATTAGTTAGGTATTTAGTAAATAAATAATTAAACCCAATTTTGTATTGCTGATTCAACTTGTTAGCTAGGGTTCGTGAAGATAAACAAGAATTTACAACTTTCAGATGAGACTGAAATAAGGTGACGATTAATATTGACTGCTATTGATGTAAAATATTATTAGGTCTTTAAGAGTTTATTCGGAAGATAACAGCTCTATAAATATTATTTCGTGGTGCCCCGACTTTCTAGTTAATTACATTTACATGATTAGCTCAATCAGGTAATATTAATTACGGAGAAATGATTTTATAGACTAGCATGTCATATCACTTAATCCGGCATAGCCAAAGACACGACAACTGCTATGCGGATGACACACAGCTGTACATTTTGATGAAACATGGTGAAGCCCCAAAATTGCCCTCGCTGGAAGCCTGTGTTTCAGACATAAGGAAGTGGATGGCTGCAAATCTTCTACTTTTAAACTCGGACAAAACAGAGATGCTTGTTCTAGGTCCCAAGAAACAAAGATATCTTCTGTTGAATCTGACAATTAATCTTGATGGTTATACAGTCGTCTCAAATAAAACTGTAAATGACCTCAGCGTTACTCTGGACCCTGATCTCTCTTTTGACAAACATATCAAGTCTGTTTCAAGGACAGCTTTTTTCCATCTACGTAACATTGCAAAAATCAGAAATGATCTGTCCAAAAATGATACAGAAAAATGTATCCATGCTTTTGTCACTTCAAGGTTAGACTACCGCAATGCTCTACTTTCCGGCTACCCGGATAAAGCACAAAATAAACTTCAGTTAGTGCTAAATACGCCTGCTAGAATCCTGACTAGAACCCCCAAATTTGATCATATTACTCCAGTGCTAGCCTCCCAACACTGGCTTCCTGTTAAGGCATTGGCTGATTTCAAGGTTTTACTGCTAACCTACAAAGCATTACATGGGCTTGCTCATACCTATCTTTCTGATTTGGTCCTGCCGTACATACCTACACGTACGCTACGGTCACAAGATGCAGGCCTCCTAATTGTCTCTAGAATGTCTAAGCAAACAGCTGGAGGCAGGGCTTTCTCCTATAGAGCTCCATTTTTATGGAATGGTCTGCCTACCCATGTGAGACGCAGACTTGGTCTCAACCTTTACGTCTTTATTGAAGACTCATCTCTTCAGTTGGTTCTATGATTGAGTGGAGTCTGGCACAGGAGTGTGAAGGTGAACAGAAAGGCTCTGGAGCAACGAACCGCTGTTGCTGTCTCTGCCTGGCCGGTTCCCCTCTCTCCACTGGGATTCTCTGCCTCTAACCCTATTACACGGGCTGAGTCACTGGCTTACTGGTGCTCTTCCATGCTGTCCCTAGGAGGGGTGCGTCACTTACGTGGTCTTCCTGTCTGGGTTGGCGCCCCCCCTTGGGTTGTGCCGTGGCGGAGATCTTTGTGGGCTATACTCGGCCTTGTCTCAGGATGGTAAGTTGGTGGTTGAAGATATCCGTCTAGTGGTGTGGGGGCTGTGCTTTGGCAAAGTGGATGGGGTTATTTCCTGCCTGTTTGGCCATGTCCGGGGGTATGATTGGATGGGGCCACAGTGTCTCCTGACCCCTCCTGTCTCAGCCTCCAGTAGTTATGCTGCAGTAGTTTGTGTCAGGGGGCTAGGGTCAGTCTGTCATATCTGGAGTATTTCTCCTGTCTTATCCGGTGTCCTGTGTAAATTTAACTTCTTTGATAAAGGGGGCAGCATTTTCACTTTTGGATGAATTGTGTGCCCATAGTGAACTGCCTCCTACCTGTCCCAGGTGCTAATATATGCATATTATTATTACTATTGGATATAAAACACTCTGAATGATGTCTGTGAGTATAACAGAACTCATATGGCAGGCAAAAACCAGAGAAAAAATCCAAACAGTAAGTGAGAATTCTGAGACTGGTCAACGTTCAACTCATCGCCTATTCAATTCCCTGTAAGATATGGATCTGTTTGCACTTCCTACGCCTTCCACTAGATGTCAACAGTCTGTAGAACGTGGAATGAAGCTTATGCTGTGTTGTGGGGCCGGATGAGAGGGGAATGAGTCAGTGGTCTGGCAGATTGCCAGTTCCTGGTCATGCGCTTTCCTCATGATATCGCCTTGCGTTCCATAACTTCTACAGACACGAAGGAATGCTCCGGTTGGAACGTTATTGGATATATATGATAAAAACATCCTGAAGATTGATTCTCTACTTAGTTTGACCAGTTTATT
The DNA here is from genome assembly GCF_016432855.1 of Salvelinus namaycush. Classification (NCBI taxonomy): domain Eukaryota; kingdom Metazoa; phylum Chordata; class Actinopteri; order Salmoniformes; family Salmonidae; genus Salvelinus; species Salvelinus namaycush. Next base: position 36,946,153 of record NC_052315.1, read on the forward strand.
CAACCTGTTATATAACTTTTTGAAGTTTTCGTCCGAGTTCGCCTGCATCTGCGCGAGCGTTTGGACATGTGCACTAAACATGCTAGCAAAAGTAGCTACTTAGACATAAGTAATGGACATTATCGAACAAAACAACGATTTATTGTGGAACTAGGATTCCTGGGAGTGCATTCTGATGAAAATGATCAAAGGTAAGGGAATATTTATGATGTCATTTCATATTTCTGTTGACTCCAACATGGAGGAGAAATGTTGTTATTTTTGAGCAGCGTCTCAGATTATTGCATGGTGTGCTTTTTAAGTAAAGTTTTTAGGAAATCTGACACAGCGGTTGCATTAAGAACAAGTGTATCTTTAATTCTATGTAAAAAATGTATCTTTCATCCAAAGTTTATGATGAGTATTTCTGTTATTTTACGTGGCTCTCTGCAATTTCTCTGGATATTTTGGAGGCATTTCTGAACATGGCGCCAATGTAAACCGAGATTTGTGGATATAAATATGCACATTATCGAACAAAACATAAATGTATTGTGTAACATGATGTCCTATGAGTGTCACCTGATGAAGATCATCAAAGGTTAGTGATTCATTTTATCTCTATTTCTGCTTTTTGTGACTACTATCTTTTGCTGGGAAAATGGCTGTGTTTTTCTGTGGCTATGTACTGAGCTAACATAATCGTTTGGTGTGCTTTCGCCGTAAATCCTTTTTGAAATCAGACATGGCTGGATTAACCGCTAGGAGTTCACGATCCCCCACATCGTAGTTCCTCTCGGCCGGGGTAAGCCGGTGAGAGAAGAAGGCGCAAGGGTGAAGCCTCTTGTCTTCACCCCTCTGAGACAGGACAGCTCCAACACCAACCTCTGATGCGTCTACCTCCACCACAAAAGGTTCATCCGCCGTCGGTAGTGTCAGGATGGGAGCAGAGAGGATGCGCTGCTTGAGTCCTTGGAAGGCCGTCTCAGCTTCTTCTCCCCACAGAAACCTTGCGTTGCCACCCTTGGTTAAAGCTGAGAGAGGGGCTGCCAGCAAGCTGGATTCACAACATGTTTATCTTTAATTTGGTGTCTTTCATGTGTGATTTCATGAAAGATTGATTTTTATAGTAATATATTTGAATTTGGCGTGCTACATTTTTTCTGGCTTTTGGCCATGTGGGACGCTACCGTCCCACATATCCCAAAGAAAGTTAAGTATGCTCTTTCTAATTCTCTCTTTCTCTCTTTCTTTCTTTCCTGGCATGATGACTCCTTACCTGGCATGATGACTCCTTGCTGTCCCCAGTCCACCTGGCCATGCTGCTGCTCCAGTTTCAACTGTTCTGCCTGCGGCTATGGAACCCTGACTTTTTCACCGGACGTGCTACCTGTCCCAGACCTGCTGTTTTCAACTCTCTAGAGACAACAGGAGCGGTAGAGATACTCTCAATGATCGGCTATGAAAAGCCAACTGACATTTACTCCTGAGGTGCCGACCTGTTGCACCCTCGACAACTACTGTGATTTTTCTTATTTGACCATGCTGGTCATTTATGAACATTTGAACATCTTGGCCATGTTCTGTTATAATCTCCACCCGGCACAGCCAGAAGAGGACTGGCCACCCCTCATAGCCTGGTTCCTCTCTAGGTGTCTTCCTCGGTTTTGGCCTTTCTAGGGAGTTTTTGCAAGCTTCTACACCTGCATTGCTTGCTGTTTGGGGTTTTAGGCTGGGTTTCTGTACAGCACTTTGAGATATCAGCTGATGTAAGAAGGGCTATATAAATACATTTGATTGATTTGATTGAATTTGATTGATAAGAGTCTGGTGCCCATTTGATTAATTGTTCAGCAGTCTTATGGCTTGGAAGTAGAAGCTGTTAAGGAGCATTTTGGTCCTAGACTTGGCGCTCCAGAACCGTTTGCAGTGATGTAGCAGAGAAAATAGTCTATGACTTGGGTGACTGGAGTCTCTGACAATTTTATGGACTTTCCTCTGACACCGCCTATTATATAGGTCCTGTATTGCAGGAAGCTTGGCCCCAGTGATGTACTGGGCCATACGCACTACCCTCTGTAGCTCCTTACGGTCAGATGCCGAGTAGTTGCCATACCAAGCGGTGATGCAACCGGTCAGGATGCTCTAGATGGTGCAGCTGTAGAACTTTGAGGATCTGGGGACCCATGCCAAATGTAACCTTTCATGTGCCTTCACAACAAACTTGTATGCCATCTGTAAATATGAATAAAATTGTTAAATTATGAGCCCAGTTCGTTTAGCCTTGGAAAAAGAGCAACTTTCCCACTAGCCTTGATTGGCTGAGAAAATGAGTGGGCTGGACATGCTGAGAGATGAGTTCGAATTGGTCTGCGATGTAGCACGCTTCTGTTTATAACATGAGCTGGTCAATATGTGTAGGTAATCCTTTTGAAAGCAGCTTTTTTTTTTTTAAGATATCATGTAGTACAGTGGTTCTCAAACCTTTATTGTCCTGTACCCCTTCAAACATTCAACCTCCAGCTGCGTACCCCCTCTAGCACCAGGGTCAGCACACTCTCAAATGTGTTTTTTTTTGCCATCATTGTAAGCTTGCCACACACACACTACACAATACATTTATTAAACATAAAAATTAGTGTAAGTTTTTGTCACAACCCGGCTCGTGGGAAGTGACAACGAGCTCTTATAGGACCAGGGCACAAATAATAATTTATAATAGTCAATAATTTTGCTGTTTTTTTAACCATCTTACATGTAAAACTTTACTTAATGAGTAAAGGGTTAATGAGAAGGGTGTGCTTGAAAGGATGCACATAACTCTGCAATGTTGGGTTGTAGTTGTATTGGAGAGAGTCCCAGTTTAAATCATGTTCCACACAGTCTATGCCTGTATTTCGTTTTCATGCTAGTGAGGGCCGAGAATCCACTCTCACATAGGTACGTAGTTGCAAAGGGCATCAGTGTCTTACCAGCGCGATTTGCCAAGGCAGGATACTCTGAGCGCAGCCCAATCCAGAAATCTGGCAGTGGCTTCTGATTAAATTAAACTTTCACAGAACTGCTTGTTGCAATTTCGACTAGGCTCTCTTGTTCAGATATCGGTAAGTGGACTGGAGGCAGGGCATGAAAGGGATAAGGAATCCAGTTGTTTGTGTCATCTGTTTCGGGAAAGTACCTGCGTAATTGCGCACCCAACTCACTCAGGTGCTTTGCTATATCACATCTGACATTGTCCGTAAGCTTGAGTTCATTTGCACACAAAAAAATCATACAATGTTGGAAAGGCCTGTGTGTTGTCCTTGTTAATGCAAACAGAGAAGAGCTTGAGCTTCTTATTCATAGCATCAATTTTGTCCCGCACATTAAATATAGTTGCGGAGAGCCTGTAATCCTTGATTCAGATCATTCAGGTGAGAAAAAATATCACCCAGATATGCCAGTCGTGTGAGAAACTCGTCATCATGCAAGCGGTCAGACGTGTCAATACTTTGCCTCTTGATAACCAGCGGACTTCTGTATGTTGAAAAAGCGTGACATGGTCGCTGCCCATATCATTGAATAGTGCAGAAAATACACAAGTGTTCAGGGGCCTTGCTTTACATAGTAAACCATTTTCACTGTAGTGTCCAAAACGTGTTTCAATCTGTCAGGCATTCCCTTGGCAGCAAGAACCTCTTTGTGGATGCTGCAGTGTACCCAATTTGCGGCAAGAGCAACAGCTTGCACGCGCGTTGCCACTCCACTATTTCTCCTTGTCATGGGTTTTGCGCCATCAGTACAAATACCAACATGAACAGTAGCTATGTTTGGCTACATTCGGAACGTTAGTGGAATTCCCGCGAGAGAGTAACGGTTAATGTGATTGGATGTTAATTATTTGACTAGGCTACCTGTATTTGACATTGTGTTGTTATTTCTCTGAACACTACATGGTTTAATTGTATTTTTGGCAGTGAAACGAGGATACTCAGGTGAGAAAAAAACCTGTATAGCCCCGTTGGAAAATATGAATGGCGTACCCCTGTTTGGGAATACCTGATGAAGTAGAACTGCAAGTGTTGCTCTCTACTTTCTGGTGGACGGAGTTTTGAAATCAGTGGAATTAGAGTATGATAGCTAAGGAGATGGAGACAATTATGGCGTTTGACTGCAAATATGCAGATGGAGTTGAAAAGAGAACACACACGTCTCCGGATTACATCTTCAAACTAAGGGAAACCATGGCATCTGTGACAGAGAGGGTGAAGCGTCCATCCATGCATATGGGTAAGATAGTTTTGCTAGCTACATTTTCAGATATTACACGTTTCTAATTTTGTCAGAAAGTTGTTTTCAAGTTAAAGTGTATTGTTAGCTGGCTGGCTCGTTAGCTAACGTTACATGTATGATCTGTGTAGTAATATTATTCATATCTCAGAGCCATTTGCATTGCTAGTTTAGCCTAATGTTAGCTGGTTGGTTAGCTACCTGCAGGTTAGTAAAATTATGAGTTGGGATTATGGTTCACAGTGTAACTAACTAGCTAGCTACATGTCTAAACAAAGGACTCCACTATGCAAGTAACCATTTCAACAGAATGTTTTATGATGTCACTGCGGCAACTGTCGATAGAAGTAGCTGGTAAATTAGCTTTGGGTATCAACTACGATTTCAGAGCACTCTTGTCTGAGTGTTCCAGAGCACAAATTTATGAACGCTCAACACCCATTGAATATTGTCAGGACCCGGTGTGAGAAACAGTCACTAATAGTCGGCAGAACCCAGAAGATGAGGCAGACACAGCAGTACTAGAGACGGTGGTTTAATCAAGGTAAAAGATCTTCAGGCAAAAATATACATCCACAACATCAAAAGTAAAGCCAAGAGAAAAAATGGATATCCTCCAAAATACAAAGAAAATCCACAAAGTGGTAAGAACAGCAGGGAAAAAACAAACCTCAAAAGACTAATCAAAAATAAACAAGAACAAAACCAGAGAACCTCTGGAAAATCCAACAAGAGAAATATATGTTCACAGCATGGCTGGGGCTGGGTGCTAACATACAAACACAGAGCAAAGAACTGAGGGACACTAATGGTTTAAATACCTACAAGGAAATGAGGCACAGGTGAAAACAATAACTAGAAGGGAAAAAAACAAAAGGTTCAAAAAGGCGCAATGGGGACATCTAGTGACCAAAACCTGAATAGTCCTGGCCAAAACCTGACAGAATATGGCCGGTGTCAGTAAACGTTGGCAAAAAACTGTAATAAATTGTTGCCAGCAGCACAGTTGCAGTCACCAATGCTCTGGATAACATAAAAACAGCCTAACCAGCTCTGCTAGGGCGAGTAAAATGGTCAGAGTGAGCTGTTCTCTCATTTGTGTCTGGAAGTAGATAGCAAGCGTGACTGCTATTGTTAGGTCAGAACGCTTGAATCAACCCTACTCCTCGGCCCAGAGCGTCCAGTGTGCGTTCTGAATGCTCCGAGTTCGAAAAACACTCTGAATTTACGAACGGACACTCAGGCACTTCAGAATAAATTACGAACACACCCATAGTATAAACCAGCCTTTAGTCTTGCAATCTTTGGTTGTTTAGTACATGGCCTCACATGAATCCTTAAAGAGATGAGTGGGGCTAAAGCTTTAGAGGGTGTGAACGATGCTGAATGCGTTTAGACACAGAAGAGCTCTTCAGTATGTGTACCAAAATATTCAAGGGCCATTTTCTCAAAAGTGATTTTACAGGTTTATGAACTTTCAAAGCAGAATTACTTTCCCATTGCTCCTCAACTGTAGTGTATGATATAACTTTTTATAGTCTCTACTTTTATCCAATGTAAAAAACAGAATTTAAAATGTTTCTACCGAATCGAGCCGCTTTGTCACATACAGTGCCTTCAAAAAGTATTCAGATCCCTTGACTTTTTCCACATTTTGTTACGGTACACTTATTCTAAAATTAATTACATATTTTTTCCCCCTCATAAATCTACACACAATACTCCATAATGACAAAGCAAAAACAGTTTTATAGAAATGTTTACAAATGTATTAGAAATATGTTTTTAGACCCTTTACACGGTACTTTTTTGAAGAACCTTTGGCAGCGATTACAGCCTTGAGTCTTCTTGGGTATGATGCTACAAGCTTGGCACACCTGTATTTGGGGAGTTTCTTCCATTTGTCTCTGCAGATCCTCTCAAGCTCTGTCAGGTTGGATGGGGAGCGTTGGTGCACAGGTATTTTCAGGTCTCTCTAGAGATGTTCGATCGGGTTCAAGTCCGGGCTCTGGCTTGGCCACTCAAGGACAATCAGAGACATGTCCCGAAGGCACTCCTGCATTGTCTTGGTAGTGTGCTTAGGGTCATTGTCCTGCTGGAAGTCTGAGGTCCTGAGCGCTATGGAGCTGGTTTTCATGAAGGATCTCTCTGTACTTTGCTCCGTTCATCTTTCCCTCGATCCTGACTAGTCTCCCAGTCCCTGCCGCTGAAAAACATCCCTACAGCATGATGCTGCCACCACCATGCTTCACCGTAGGGATGGTGCCAGGTTTACTCCAGACGTGACGCTTTGCATTCAGGCCAAAGAGTTCAATCTTGGTTTCATCAGATCAGAGAATCTTGTTTCTCATGGTTTGAGTGTCTTTAGGTGCCTTTTGGCAAACTCCAAGCGGGCTGTCATGTGCCTTTTACTGACCAAGGCCCTTCTCCCCCGATTGCTCAGTTTGGCCGGGCGGCCAGCTCTAGGAAGAGTCTTGGTGTGTCCAAATTTCTTCCACTTAAGAATGATGGAGGCCACTGTGTTCTTCGGGACCTTCAATGCTGCAGAAATTTTTTGGTTTTTGGTATCCTTGCCCAGATCTATAGCTCAACACAATCCTGTCTCAGAGCTCTACGGACAATTCCTCCGACCTCACGGCTTGGTTATTGCTCTGACATGCACTGTCAACTCTGGGACCATATATAGACAGGTGTGTGCCTTTCTAAATCAAGTCCAATCAATTGAATTTATCACAGGTGGACTCGAATCAAGGTGTAGAAACATCTCAAGGATGATCAATGTAAATAGGATGCACTTGACCTTAATTTCTAGTCTCATAGCAAAAGGTCTGAATACTTATGTAAATAAGGTATTTTTTACATAAGTTTTTTTTATATACATTTGCAAACATTTCTAAAAACCTGTTTTCACTTCGTCATTATGGGATATTGTGTGTGGATTGCTGAGGATGAAAAGGTCAGATAAATGCAGATGTTTTGGTGAGCCTTCACTGTAAATCCAAGGATAATGGACCACATAGGAACTGCAGTTTTGCATATCAAAGTGCAGAGGCAAAGTGGATAGCAATGCAAGATCTTCACTTAATTGATGGTGTATGTGATATAAATATTTGATCACAAAAAGCTCTATAGCACCCATGATTGTAGGCTTTTGTATTACACATGATACAATATTAACATTACAAATGTGAGTAGTGCTACTGCTTTGCAGTTACAATACAGTAGGGGATTGGGACTGTTGATAGCTTATTGTGTCTTCACATTGAACAGAACGAAGGGCTTTATTTGAAAAAATATCCATCATTTTTGTGTCCAACAAGTAGAATGGGACTTTGATTTGCTTTGTACAGCCCAGCCATTTGGATTGTAGTCTACAGCCCTCACATTACCATACTGGCATTTGAAGTGCCACCCTCAGTTCATGGTTTCTTGAGCAGAGATGTTGAGAGAGTAAGAGAAATAGAGGGTGGGTGGGATGGAGGGAGGGAGGAAGACAGAGACAGAGAGAGACATCAAACATGAAAGTGTTTACAGTACACATGCTCTTGCCAGCTGAAAGGACACTTGTGAAAGCAGTGATGGGACCTCTAGGGGCGATTCATCCTCCTCTCTCGACTATATCACAATGTGGAGGACATATGATGGTGAGTTCTGCCCTTTAACATCTGTCTAGACAGTCGTCAGCAACATGGATCAATTCAACACCAAATAATAATGCTGTATGTGAGATGAATACATAGAAAGACAATGAATTGACATTGCTAAACCACAAATGTAAACCTTATGCATTAATAAGATACATGGTCTTATGATGAGGAGTAAAAAACTAAATCTTCATTGTCAATTGAAACTGTTGCATCACTAAGCTTCCTTAAAGATCACATTTTGGAGCAACAAACAGTGAGCAGACATGTTACATTCCTTTTAACAAATATCTCCTCACCTTATCTTCTTAGTAACCATCTCAGAGGGGCACTCTGGTCATTGTGTCTGCTTTCTGTTTCTCTCCACTGAGCCCAGCCAACACTAACATCCTTCTTTTATTCACCTTCTGCCGTTTCTTAGTCAGAGGACAGCTGTGTCTTTCCGCTCCCCTGTCTATCATGGCTACGCTTAAATCTTTAATGACACTGATCTGGAATTATGCCTGCAGAATGTCTCAGACATTTTCCCAACAATCTTTTCACACTTCTCTGGTACTTTTAATTTCCATCCCATCTGGTGGGCTATTCACTCAAATGCACATTTACCCAAGGTTTAATTAAGGTGCATTTGAAATATTCAATCAAAACACAAAACTAAACTTAATTATTGCGTGTTTTGAAAAGAGGTCCGATAAAGGAAACGTGAAGATGGTGTCATTTAACCCAACATTTCCCCATAACTAGTTGAGCAATCTTTTCAAAATGATTTAGTCAACTTGGGCCACATCATGTGCATAATTCCTGAGAAACAGGATGAACTTTTAGGTTATAACAAAGGCCTATTTCTCACGAGTCATAAGAAATGATAGGCCTTAAGTTATTATGACAAACTTTCCTTCCCTAAATCCCTCTCTAATCAAATGGGTCTAGAATAAGTTTCATTTTCAAATACAGTGGAGAACCAAACCTCCCATGCTGTGTATCAGAAGCCCCTTGTGAATGGACATCCTGAACCAGATAAATGAGAGGAAATCTCATCACTATGGTCTTGATTTCTTTCTCTGCGATGTGAGAGGAGCGGAGGGAGTGGAAGAGAGAGGGATGAGAGAGGGCATTGACAGCTTTTACTATACATGGCCAAACCCCGACATCCAGCTGTCATACCGGGTGTATGGCCTGGTTGGCACCCGGGCCACCGTGTCCACCGTGTCCAGGATGTGTTTTCTCTACTCTCTCTTTCTGTTGTTTATGCATTCACTCGCTCTCCCCCGCCTTCTGTCCTTTAAATAAACCACTGCCTTATCCCTCTCTTTCTTGTCCTCTTAGGGAGCAGCAGTCATTCCAGGCTGTCATTCCGGAGCCAGTCTCTCTTTCTCTCAGGGCCTTGGAAAGAGAGAGAGGAACACTCCACTTTTCTCAACTCCAACTGTCCATCTGTGGTAGGAGTGGTGGGGGTGGCTGGTGGGGGTAGGGGTGGTGGTGGGAACCATGCAATCAACATGTTCTCCATGTCCCTTACTGACTCAAGTACAGCAATCATTTTAAACAACTGTATACAGTGGGAATACCTGTCAAAATGATTGTCACTTTTATCCAAATTATCACATTTGGTAATCTTGTTTGAGGATTTCTCAAATGAAATACCAGACCAGTATTTGGAAATTAAGGGTATTTGCTAATGTGCTAGACATCTATGTTTCATGTGGGCATCTGGAGATGGAAGGGAGGGAGGGATGGATGGAGGAAGAGCAGACATAACATCTATAAGGGAGGGAGGGGTGGAGGAAGAACAGACATAACATCTAAGGGAGGGAGGGATGGAGGAAGAGCAGACATAACATTTATCCATGGTAGCTGGGGGTTTGGGGGTGGCCAGGAGGTGTGTGGTTGGAGGGGGAGAGGGGCGTTGGGACTAGCTGAGTGTCTCTGTCCGTCCAGGGGTTTGGTTGGACTGGCCTGAGTCTGGTTTTAATGATGTGGTTTTAGAAGAGACCATGAAAGCCCTGGGCCTTTTTGGAGCTGTGTGTAATTGAAAAGTGCTTAATCTGGTGCATGGAAACCAACCGGGATCTCTCTGGAAATAGACACTGTTTTAATGAGTTTGTTCATTAAAAGTTGAACATTTTCCTAGGAAATAAGCACTGCACTTTTAAAGCAGATTGGGGAACCATATGAAATGGACAAACTGAGATGTGTAACTGTGTGTGATGCAATCACAGTGTCAGTGATGGCCCCTGTTGCTGTTGCTTCCTGCTTCAAAAAGTGTCACTGTCTAAATAGTCTTAGTTTGACAGAAAAGGCTGTATACTGAAGAGTATTTGAATGGAAACGATCATTGAAATTATTCAAACATACAGTGTCCTCTATACGTTCTTAGTTACTAGACTGATGCTACTTAATAACTGGCAACCACACACAAATACACACATGCACATAAAGTTAATTGATCATTAATTTAAATAATCAGTTTGACAATTCTTGCCGAAGATGATGTTGGGTGATGCTAATCCAGTACACCCCTAACTCCTCAATGCATCGGGTCGGACACCCAAAGTTTCCAGCAGGAGACCTGCAAAAAAAAACAGCTTGCGGGTGGAATAAAACAAATATTTTGCGGTTCAGAACAATTATATTTCTGGTCAGAAACTTTTTAAATCAAGATAATACATTTTTTACAAACCCAGGAACTCATTATTTACGTGTCATGGATCGGCTCTCGGAATAATTCTATGCGAGTGGGTTGGGATGCGGAGAAAAATCTCTCCTTATGTCGGGTATCAAGTGGGGCTCGGAATTGATGATGTGGGGCTGGTGCGGCTCCAAAAAACTGACCCGTGCAGGACTTCTTGCCGTCCTTCCTTGTAGCGCGAGTCCATCCTTCCTTGTAGCGCGAGTCCATCCTTCCTCCCGTTAGTATGCCATCCAATCCATTCCAGGTCTCCCTCGCACACACACAGCTAATATGACATTTATCTATAATTATACTCTTCCCTATTTTAATAGAAAATTATATCCCTTAAGGTCTCCCTGTCATTTGCATGGGCAGCTCTGATGATAATCAGGTTATGGAAAAAAATAACATTAGCGATGACATGAGCTGTCAGCCCAAATTAGCACCCACAAAATCTTTATCAGGGATATGACCTTCCAGAGTACCGCTGAAAGTTGTTTAGCAGGAGAGAATGATGTGTGTGTGTGTGTGTGTGTGTGTGTGTGTGTGTGTGTGTGTGTGTGTGTGTGTGTGTGTGTGTGTGTGTGTGTGTGTGTGTGTGTGTGTGTGTGTGCACGGGTGCGCTTCCTTCGTGTTGGTGTTCTGAAAGTTTGTGAAACTTCTCATGCCTTTCCACTGTGGGAAGACCTTTCTATCCTCTGGTTGCCTACTGTGGCTTGTCTTCTCCATGGTGGCCAGTTGAAATCAGTGTCAGACTGTCCTCATGATGCGTGTCCCCTCTCCTGTTGGAGAATAATGCAGAAGCCAATCATGGCTCGCTGATGGGAGAATGCTATGAATATGCTACATGATTAGGGTGGGTTGCTCCGAGGTCTATGATTCACTAAAGATGCCATCCTCTGTAGATAGCAGCCTATAAACAGCCATTAAAAACCTATTGTATGTTAAGTTCCCTATTTAGGTTAGTTTGAGTGGTTATGGACTGGTTCCGACCGATATGTCTGTGTACAGCACGCTCTGTGAACGACGCAACATCAATTGCTTTACACTCCCTAAAAGCTCATATGCGCTATTGCAAGCGCAGCTGTGAGGTTCACAGACACAGGAGTAACACGTCACAGTTTCTGGCTTATCCACACAAAGGGACGATTTCATGTGCCTGTGAACCTCGTAGCTATACTTGCAACAATAGCAGTTTCATCTCGCTTTTCTCGGGTTGATTTATATACAAAATCATATCGCAGAATTGAAACGAGACCACTTTCTCTTTGTCACAGAAGATTAAATCAATTTGAGCTTAACCTCTAATTCCTCCCAAACCCGGATCCGGGAGCACCCCCATCAGTAAAAAAGCTGACTAGCATAGCCTAGCATAGCGTCACAAGTAAATACTAGCATCTAAATATCATTAAATCACAAGTCCAAGACACCAGATGAAAGATACACATCTTGTGAATCCAGCCATCATTTCTGATTTTTAAAATGTTTTACAGGGAAGACACAATATGTAAATCTATTAGCTAACCACGTTAGCAAAAGACACCACTTTTTTTACTCCACCAGTTTTTTACTCCATCAGTAGCTATCACAAATTCGACCAAATAAAGATATAAATAGCCACTAACCAAGAAACAACTTCATCAGATGACAGTCTGATAACATATTTATTGTATAGCATATGTTTTGTTAGAAAAATGTGCATATTTCAGGTATAAATCATAGTTTACCATTGCAACCACCATCACAACTCTCACCAAAGCGACTAGAATAACTACAGAGAGCAACGTGTATTACCTAATTACTCATCATAAAACATTTCTTAAAAATACACAGCGTACAGCAATTGAAAGACACAGATCTTGTGAATCCAGCCAATATTTCCGATTTTCTAAGTGTTTTACAGCGAAAACACAATATAGCGTTATATTAGCTTACCACAATAGCAAACATCACAACAGCATTGATTCAAGCCAAACATAGCGATAACGTATACATTTTTTCACTAACCTTCTCAGAATTCTTCAGATGACAGTCCTATAACATCATATTACACAATGCATATAGAGTTTGTTCGAAAATGTGCATATTTAGCGGCACAAATCGTGCTTATACAATGTGATTAGTGTCCAAAACCTCAAGCAATCTGTCCGGCGCTATCTTGGAGAGGCACCTATTCTAATCGAAAACTATTCATAAACTTGACTAAAAAAATACAGGTTGGACAGCAATTGAAAGACAAATTAGTTCTTAATGCAATCGCTGGGTTACATTTTTAAAATTAACGTTACTTCAAGCATACAGCGTGCGCTAAAGCGAGACGCACCGAAATTCATGGCGGAATTATTATTTGACATTTGTCAACATAAGTACAAATTAACAGCATAAAGACTGCTTACTATTAGCTGAGCTTCCATCAGAATCTTGGGCAAGGTGTCCTTTCTCCAGAACAATCGTCTTTGGGTTGAAAGATGTCCTCTTCTCCTGTCGAAATAGCAGCTAACGATAGCCACCCACTGGAGAGGTGTCCAACTCGTGAAAGCGCATGACAAAGAAATCCCAGAAAATCGCAATAAACTGCTATAAACTGCTATAAGTCGGTTTAAATTAACTACCTTATGATGTCTTTAACCTATCTAGCCCAGGCGTTCAGCTAGCGGAACTCCTCCCACATTCAACTGAAAAGGCAGAGCGCGAAATTCAAAAAATATTTTTGAGAAATATTTAACTTTCACACATTAACAAGTACAATACAGCAAATGAAAGATACACATCTTGTGAATCCAGTCAACATGTCCGATTTTTAAAATGTTTTACAGCGAAAACACCACGTATATTTATGTTAGCTCACCATCAAATACAAAAAAGCACAGACATTTTTCACAGCACAGGTAGCATGCACAAAGCCAACCTAACTAACCAAGAACCAACCAAACTAACCAAGAAACAACTTCATCAGATGACAGTCTTATAACATGTTACACAATAAATCTATGTTTTGTTCGAAAAATGTGCATATTTGAGGTATAAATCAGTTTTACATTGCAGCTACCATCAGAGCTACCGTCAAAAATAGCACCGAAGCAGCCAGAGCAATTATAGAGACCAACGTGTATTACCTAATTACTCATCATAAAACATTTCTTAAAAATACACAGCGTACAGCAATTGAAAGACACAGATCTTGTGAATCCAGACAATATTTCAGATGTTCTAAGTGTTTTACAGCGAAAACACAATATAGCGTTATATTAGCTTAGCACAATAGCAAACATCACAATAGCTCACAATAGCATTGATTCAAGCCAAACATAGCCATTACGTATAAACCACCAAAAGATATTAATTTTTTCACTAACCTTCTCAGAATTCTTCAGATGACAGTCCTATAACATCATATTACACAATGCATATAGAGTTTGTTCGAAAATGTGCATATTTAGCGGCACAAATCGTGTTATACAATGAGAAAAGTAGCAAAGCTGCCAGGAAAATGGCAGGAGAAATCTTTGAAGAGGCGCCTAATCTAATCAGTAACTATTCCAAAACTTGACTAAAAAATACAGGTTGGACAGCAATTGAAAGACAAATTAGTTCTTAATGCAATCGCTGAATTACATTTTTAAAATTATCGTTACTGCGCAATACAGGCTGCGATAACGCAATGCTATACTGCAAGAAATGGCGTCTCATGCATTTTACTTTTAACAACAGAACAATTAATTAAAAGCATAAAGACTGCTTACTATTAGCTGAGCTTCAATCAGAATCTTGGGCAAGGTGTCCTTTCTTCAAAACAATCGTCTTTTGGCTGAAAGATGTCCTCTTGTCCAGTCGAATTAGCCGCTAAACGTTAGCCACCCACTGGAGAGGTGCCCAACAAATGGAAGCGCATGGCATTGAAATCCCAGAAAATCGCAATAAACTGCTATAAACTGCTATAAGTCGGTTTAAATGAACTACCTTATGATGTCTTTAACACCTATAACGAATAAAAACATGACCGGAGATATAGAAATACTAAAACGAAAGCGTTTGCAGGACGCCATTCTGATGTCTTCATGCGTCAAGCGCACTGTTGAAAAGAACGGTACTTCCTGTTCCACGGTCTAATATAAGGTCCCAGATTGCGCAATCGACTCCATTCAAAGTCTCACCGCTTACTGACATCTAGAGGAAGGCGTATGCAGTGCATGTACCCTCATAGCTTGCATGGGGACTTATAAACTGATCTCAGAACAGGGACCTGGATTTCTGAAATCTCACTCCCTGACAGGAAAAGTGCTGCAGAAGGAGTTCTGTTTCACTCAGAGAAATAATTCAAACGGTTTTAGAAACTAGAGAGTGTTTTCTATCCAATAGTAATAATAATATGCATATTGTACGAGCAAGAATTGAGTATGAGGCCGTTTAAATTGTGAACGATTTTCCCCCAAAGTGTAAATAGCGCCCCCTATCATCAACAGGTTAACACCTATAACGAATAAAAACATGACCGGAGATATAGAACTACTAAAACGAAAGCGTTTGCAGGACGCCATTGTGATGTCTTCTTGCGCCAGGCGCACCGTTGAAAAGGACGGTACTTCCGTTCCACGGTCTTATATAGGGTCCCAGATTGCGCAATCCACTCCATTCAAATTCTCCCCACTTACTGACATCTAGAAGAAGACGTATGCAGTGCATGTAGCCCGATGGCTTACATGGGGACTTATAAACTGACCTCAGAACAGGGACCTCGATTTCTGAAATCTCACTCCCTGACAGGAAATGTGCTGCAGAATGAGTTCTGTTTCACTCAGAGAAATAATTCAAACGGTTTTAGAAACTAGAGAGTGTTTTCTATCCAATAGTAATAATAATATGCATATTGTACGAGCAAGAATTGAGTACGAGGCAGTTTAATTTGGGGACGAATTTATATAAGGTCGAAATGGCGCCCCCCTAGTGTCAAGAGGTTTAAAGCCGAAGTTGCAAGAAGTTTGCACACATTTGAATGGTGTCTCTACGCCGCTCATTGGACGTTTGGTAGAAAAGTCTCTGTCATCAGTTAAATGAAATGGTGCCAATATTGTACTGTCACTGGGTATGATCATTGATTTTACAGTGATAAGAAAGGTGAAAAATCGTACATTAAGTCGTTCATAATTTGATTGTTACTATATTTGGAAAGCATTTCAGTCATCTCAAGCTCTATTTTGAAGAATAGAAATCTTTTATAATAAAAATATATATTTTGTACACAATACAGAACATCAACTATGGGTCAACATCTAAATGTTGCTCCCAGCGTTGATTAAAGCTCAGAATGCTTATATTCTTTGCGAATGATTGCAATCACGAACAGTGGTTTGTTTGTTCGTTATGTTCGCCTGCGTCCCCCGGATTTCCTGTTTTAGCAGCACATTCACCACTCTCTCAAACGGCTAACTCTGCCCTCTCACAGGCTAAAGGTCTGAGATAAGAAACGAAATACCTTAGCTCTGAGTCAGCTCAAGTAGGCAACTAGAAACGCTGCTGATGGTGGCTGTGTCCGGATACCATTCTTGTGTCCTAAATTGTAGGCCGTTTGAGTATTCGAAAAATTTTGTTTTATAGTATAGTATGTGACATTTTGAAAATCAAGTATACTTTAAAAGCTCAGAAGTCACACTCATTTCGACTTTGACAACAGCTGATCAATTAGATATTGGGGTGCACGATCGAAATCAACGAATAGTTGGAAAAAACGCAATAGTGCATGACGCATTCTCAGTATGCGACAATAGAACGTTTTAAAGTATGTGCATTTTTGAAAATCAACTATGCCCTAAATGCCAACAACTTTGGAAGTATGCTTGGGGTCATTGTCCATTTGGAAGACCCATTTGCAACCAAGCTTTAGCTTCCTGACTGATGTCTTGAGATGTCGCTTCAATATATCCACATAAATTTCCGTCGTCATGATGCCATCTATTTTGTGAAGTGCACCAGTCCCACCTGCAGCAAAGCACCCCCAAAACATGATGCTGCCACCCCCGTGCTTCACGGTTGGGATGGTGTTCTTCGGCTTGCAAGCCTCCCCCTTTTTCCTCCAAACATAAAGATGGTCATTATTGCCAAACAGTTCGATCTTTGTTTCATCAGACCAGAGGACATTTGTCCAAAAAGTATGCATGGACATTTTATACATGCTGTTTTATTTTTACTCTTTAGTGTCTTGAGCAGTGAACTGGTATAGGTCTATAAATATGCACAGAGATGACTGTACAGCACTGGATGATGAGAGAGAGTATATGAATTAACTTGAAAAAGGGAAATACATTTCTATGACTAAAACATGTTGTTTCTGAATATTCATAGTTCTTCTGTAGTTGAATAAGTACAGTACTTGTACATTTTGCTAGTCTGACTGCCCATCCACATCACTCCAGCCAAGTGTCACACCCACTAGCGTTTCTTCTCCACGATGAGTTTGGATTTGTTTTCCTTCCCGATGTCTTGCAGAATACAAACACATTCTGACTTCTCTGTTTGGTCCCAAAAACCGATGGGTTGGGCCAGAGCCGGCCAACACGAATTATGAATCACGTCAATGGCTTTGATAGTCTGATTGGTAAGAGACGATCCAATAGCTGATGAAATTGTTTTGTACAACGCCCCTCATCAGCACAAACAACTTCTAGGGTGGCAGTTTCTGACTGAATGTATGGAGCGATCGATAGAGTAGCGGAATTCAATTCAGGATGATTCTTCATGACATTTTGCATTTCTTGAAGGTCTCCGATTTCACCTGGAAAATGTCATGCGACTCAAAAGTAGTGTTGTGTTCGAATACAGGGAGGTGCTGTTTTAAGTTAATGTTAATGTATTGCCCAAAATACCCTCTCTCCCGCTCTCTTTCTCAATATCAGTGGAGCTCTTTGCTGCAGAATGAGATTATATGGTTTGGGTGGTAGAGTGGCAGATTGGGAGTAAAATAGGAGACAAAGCAATTGCATTTCATATTGAATTGGGAATAAGGGACAGAACAGACTCCCACTTCAAACTGTAATTTCTTGGAACTTTCTCAGAAAAAAAGAGCTGAGGGTGAAAATGTAACGTAGTGATGAAAGCCCTTTATCAGTCAGTTTCTCACCCTACCCGAGTTTCAAATCAAATCAAATTGTATTAGTCACATGAGCCGAATACAAGCCCCAAACCAACAATGAAGTTAAAAAAAATATGAATAAGAATAAGAAATAAAAGTAACAAGTAATTAACGAGCAGCAGTAAAATAACAATAGCGAGACTATATACAGGGGGGTAACGGTACAAAGTCAATGTGCGGGGGCACCGGTTAGTCGAGGTAATATGTACATGTACAGTGGCTTGCGAAAGTCTTCAAGGCAAAACCACTCCAGCTCCTTCAAGTTAGATGGGTTCCGCTGATGTACAGCAATCTTTAAGTCATACCACAGATTCTCAATTGGATTGAGGTCTGGGCTTTGACTAGGCCATACCAAGACATTTAAATGTTTCCCCTTAAACCACTCGAGTGTTGATTGAGCAGTATGCTTAGGGTCATTGTCCTGCTGAAAGGTGAACCTCCGTCCCAATCTCAAATCTCTGGAAGACTGAAACAGGTTTCCCTCAAGAATTTCCCTGTATTTAGCACCATCATTTCTTCAATTCTGACCAGTTTCAAAGTCCCTGCTGATGAAAAACATATGCAAATAGTATAGAATCTCTAGTGACAAATTAGAATGTACTATATTACATCATCGTCAGTGTTTATCCTTCTATTTAAAAACATACTAGGCATAGACCCTGTATATCGTTTTCTCTCAGTTCCATATGCTGTTTGGTATTTTGTTTGTGGGGTTGGTTGATTGATTGATTGCTTTGGGATTGATTTTAGTGTCTTTATGTCACAAACACAGACATATACTCACAGCTGCCCAGTCCATATAGGTTTATAAGATACTGCTGGTAATGATTATTCACAGGATGTAAACAAACATTCGACATCACATCAATTCCATATTGAGCATGGAACGGTCACACTCACATTCGTTCTCAACAACACTTTGGCTTCTCTGCCACTGTCGAAAGGGTCCGCTATTCCTGTCCAACCTCATCTCTGATCCCCACTCTGTGGTGGCAGTGTTTCCATAAGGAACACAGCAGGATGGATATGGCACATAGGGTTGGGGCAAGGAGTGTGACCTTTCACTGCGACGGAGTTGGGAAACTGCTCTGGGACAGCAGGGTGAGGGGCCGCTAGTGGCCTACAAAGAGTAATGTGTATCAAAGACCATAAGAAGAAATACAGTATGTCTAGGTTTTTCCTGAGTTTTTCCTGATCATTTGTCCTGATGAGGAAAAACTCCTGGTGCCCTGGATATATGTTATGGTGTCAGGATGGTGTATTGGAGGCAAAGTCAAGTGCAGGAGAGCAGATTATAATGAACAGGCGCACTTTTATTATAGTTCCAAAAAACGAGAGCACTACATAAATCAAACGCACTCAAAAAACGGAACATAAAAGTAGAGCGCGTAAACTAACACCACCTAACATGAAAACAATTACACACAAAACATGATGGGAAACAGAGGGTTAAATACAAGTAGCTTAAAACCTGTTGAGGATAGAGGGCGCTATTTACACTTTGGGGAAAAGTCGTGCCCAATTTAAACGGCCTCGTACTCTATTCTTGCTCGTACAATATGCATATTATTATTACTATTGGATAGAAAACACTCTCAAGTTTCTAAAACCGTTTGAATTATATCTGTGAGTAAAACAGAACTCATTTTGCAGCAAACTTCCTGTCAGAAAGTGAAAAATCTCAAATCGAGGCTCTGTTCTAGGGCCTGCCTATAAATGTGCTTGATATGTATTAGTATACATGCACTTCATACGCCTTCCACTAGATGTCATCAGGCAGTGAGAGAAGAAATGGAGTGTATAACTTGATCTGAGGTCGAATAAAAGCTCTTGGCATGACGTGACACCAGTTTCCTGTTTTCTGGAGCGCGCGAGAAGGGACCTGGTATTGCCTTCTGAAAAGCTGTCGTTATAGACGACTAATATCTCCGGCTTTGATTTTATTTGATAAATGTGACAATATCATCGTAAAGTATGTTTTTTCAATATAGTTTTATTAGATTATTGAAATTTTTTCAGGACGTTAGGCGTGTTGCTTTGTCTGCGTTTGTTCACGAAGGAGAGCTTCGCGCCAGTTTGCTAGCTTTCCGTGCTAATTGACTGGAGAAGAGGACATTCTAAAACCAAACAACGATTGTTCCCGACAAAGGACCCCTTGTACAACATTCTGATGGAAGATCATCAAAAGTAGACCCATTTTATGATGCTATTTCATATATCTGTCGTACATGTGTACTAGTAGTTTGCGCCCAGATTTTGGGCACTCTCTCGCCATAACGTAAGCTGGATGTCGTAATGAAGTTATTTTTAGAATTCTAACACGGCGATTGCATTAAGAACTAGTGTATCTATCATTTCCTATACAACATGTATTTTTTAGTAATGTTTATATATAGTTATTTGGTCAGAATAGGTGAGTGTCATAAAAATATCCGGACGTTCTGGGAAAAAGATGCTACATTAGCACAATGTATAACCACTGATTTCAGCTCTAAATATGCACATTTTCGAACAAAACATAAGTGTATGTATAACCTGATGTTATAGGACTGTCATCTGATGAAGCTTATCAAGGTTAGTCAAAAATTATATATCTTTTGCTGGTTTGTTACGATCGCTAACTTTTGCTGCTGGTAAATGGCTTGTGTTTCTGGCTATTGTGGTAAGCTAATATAATGCTATATTGTGTTTTCGCTGTAAAACACTTAAAAAATCTGAAATATTGGCTGGATTCACAAGATGCTTGTCTTTCATTTGCTGTACACCATGCATTTTTCAGAAATGTTTTATGATGAGTATTTAGGTATTCCACGTTGGTCTCTATAATTACTCTGGCTGCTTCGGTGCTATTTGTGACGGTAGCTGTGATGGTAGCTGCAATGTAAAACTGATTTATAGCTCAAATATGCACATTTTTCGAACAAAACATAGATTTATTGTGTAACATGTTATAAGACTGTCATCTGATGAAGTTGTTTCTTGGTTAGTTTGGTTGGGTCTTGGTTAGTTTGGTTGGTTTTGTGCATGCTACCTGTGCTGTGAAAAATGTCTGTGCTTTTTTGTATTTGATGGTGAGCTAACATAAATATACGTGGTGTTTTCGCTGTAAAACATTTTAAAAATCGGACATGTTGACTGGATTCACAAGATGTTTATCTTTCATTTGCTGTATTGGACTTGTTAATGTGTGAAAGTTAAATATTTAAAAAAAATATATATCTTTTTTGAATTTCGCGCTCTGCCTTTTCAGTGGAATGTGGGAGGAGTTCCGCTAGCGGAACCCCGGGGCGCGTGGCTCCAGCGGCGCGCCGATACCGTCCTCGAGGACGACCCGGAGGACGAGGCGCAGGGCAGCCCGGCCGGCGACGGTGAAACTCACGCAGCAGTTCAGGATCCAAAACATCTGCAACCGGAACCCAGCACCTCTCCTCCGGCCTGTACCCCTCCCACTCCACGAGGTACTGAAGGCCCCCCACCCGATGCCTCGAATCCAGGATGGAACGAACGATGTACGCCGGGGCCCCCTCGATGTCCAAAGGGGTCGGAGGGACCTCCCGCACCTCAGATTCCTGGAGCGGACCAGCCACCACCGGCCTGAGGAGAGACACATGGAACGAGGGGTTAATACGATAATCAGAGGGAAGCTGTAATCTATAAAATAACTCGTTCACCCTCCTCAGGACTTTAAATGGCCCCACAAACCGCAGACCCAGCTTCCGGCAGGGCAGGCGGAGGGGCAGTTTACTGGTCGAGAGCCAGACCCGGTCCCCCGGTGCGAACACCGGGGCCTCACTGCGGTGTCGGACTGCGGTGTCGGTCTGTAAGACAGGGTAAACACAAAACGGGTAAAGAACATGGTCCACCTTGCCTGACGAGGATTCAGTCTCCTCGCTGCCGAGATGTACTCCAGGTTGCGGTGGTCTGTCCAGATGAGAAAAGGGTGTTTGGCCCCCTCAAGCCAATATCTCCACGCTTTCAACGCTTTAACAACAGCCAACAACTCCCGGTCCCCCACATCATAGTTACGCTCCGCTGGTCTGAGCTTCTTCGAGAAGAAAGCACAGGGGCGGAGTTTTGGTGGCGTGCCCGAGCGCTGTGAGAGCACGGCTCCTATCCCAGCCCCGGATGTGTCCACCTCCACTATGAACGCCAGAGAGTGATCCGGATGGGCCAGCACGGGAGCCGAAGTAAACAGAGCTCTTAGCTGCCCAAAAGCCCTGTCTGCCTCAGCCGACCACCGCAACCTTACAGGACCCACCCTTCAGCAGTGAGGTAATGGGCGCAGCAACCTGGCCAAAACCCCGGATAAATCTCCGGTAGTAATTGGCAAACCCTAAAAATCGCTGCACCTCCTTTACCGTGGTGGGAGTCGGCCAATTACGCACGGCTGCAATGCGGTCACTCTCCATCTCCACCCCTGATGTGGAAATGCGATACCCTAGGAAGGAGACGACCTGCTGAAAGAACAGGCATTTCTCAGCCTTGACGTACAGGTCATGCTCCAACAGTCGTCCAAGTACCTTGCGCACCAAGGACACAAGCTCGGCGTGTGTAGCAGAGTAAATCAGAATGTCATCGATGTACACAACTACACCCTGCCTGTGCAGGTCCCTGAAAATCTCATCTACAAAGGATTGGAAAACTGATGGAGCATTCATCAACCCGTACGGCATGACTAGGTACTCATAATGCCCTGTGGTGGTACTGAACGCTGTCTTCCACTCATCTCCCTCCCGGATACGCACCAGGTTATACGCACTCCTGAGATCAGGTTTCGTGAAGAAGCGCGCCCCATGCATTGACTCAATCGCCGTGGCGATGAGAGGTAGCGGGTAACTATACTTCACCGTGATTTGATTGATATCTCTATAGTCAATGCACGGGCGTAAACCTCCATCCTTCTTCTTCACAAAAAAGAAACTCGAGGAGGCGGGTGAAGTGGAGGACCGAATGTACCCCTGACGCAGGGATTCAGAAACATATGTCTCCATTGCCACGTCTTCGCTTGCGAAAGGGGATGCACGTGACTCCTGGGAAGCGCAGCGTCTGCTAGGAGATTTATCGTACAATCCCCCCGTCGATGAGGTGGTAATTTAGTCGCCTTCTTTTTACAGAAGGCGAGAGCCAATTCGGCATATTCTGGGGGGGATGTGCACGGTGGAGACCTGGTCTGAACTTTCCACCATGGTAGCACCAAAGGAAACCCCTACACACCTCCCTGATCACTCTCGCGACCACCCCGTGAGAGCCCTCTGTTGCCAGGAAATAGTGGGGTTATGTAGAGCCATCCAAGGAAGGCCTAGTACCACAGGAAACGCAGGAGAGGAAATGAGAAAGATACTGATTCTCTCCTCATGATTCCCCTGCATAACCATGGCCAAGGAGATGGTGGCCTCCTTGATTAGCCCGGACCCTAATGTTCGACTATCTAGAGCGTGTACCGGGAAGGGTCTAACTATGGGAAATATAGGGAGCCCTAACCTAATTGCTAATGCTCTGTCGATAAAACTCAGGGAAACAAACAGGCACAAACAGTTGATCAACAGAGTACTCTGGATGAGTGTGGTGCAAACTCACCTGGGGTGTTGCCTCGACTCCCAGAGGAACCAACACGGCACCGACCGGCAGTGTGTCCTCTGCGGCCACAGATGGCGCACGTGATGGCTCCTCCTCCAGTCTCCCTATGAGCAGCCCCTCCTAACTCCATGGACACCGGAGCAGGAGTGCTGGATGTTGGAACCGACAGAGCCCCCTAGGGACGTCCGCTGGTGACCAGCAGGTTATCCTGTCTAGGACTGGGTTTGCCTGGGTTGTGGATTTCTTGCCAACAGCCAATGAAATTGCAGGGCGCCAAATTCAATCAACAGAAATCTCATAAATCAAATTTCTCAAACATACAAGTATTAAACACCATTTTAAAGATAAAATTCTCGTTAATCCAACCACATTGTCCGATTTCAAAAAAGCTTTTCGGCGAAAGCAGAACATATCATTATGTTAGGTCAGCAACTAGTTACAGAAAGCATACAGCGATTTTGCAACCAAAGAGAGTCACAAAAGCAGAAATATTGATAAAATGAATCACTAACCTTTAATATTCTTCATCAGATGACCCTCCCGGGACAACATGTTACACAATACATGTATGATTTGATCGATCAAGTTCATATTTATGTCCAAAAACCTCTGTTTACATTTGGCTTTGCCTCCAAAACATCCCGTGAATTTGCACAGAGACACATCAATTTACAGAAATACTCATTATAAACATTGATAAAAGATACAAGTGTTATTCACAGAATTAAAGATATACTTCTCCTTAATGCAACCGCTGTGTCAGATTTCAAAAAAACTTTACGGAAAAAGCACACCATGCAATAATCTGAGTACGGCGCTCAGAGACCAACACAACCCCAAAAGATATCCGCCATGTTGGAGTCAGCATAAGTCAGAAATAGCATTATAAAAATTTACTTACCTTTGATGATCTTCATCAGAATGCACTCCCAGGAATCCCAGTTCCACAATAAATGGTTGATTTGTTCCATAAAGTCCATCATTTATGTCCAAATTACTCCTTTTAGTTCGCTCGTTCAGTATACAATCTAAACTCACGACGTGCTGGCAGGTCCAGGCAAAAGTTCAGACGAAAGTCATATTACAGTTCGTAGAAACATGTCAAACGAAGTATAGAATCAATCTTTAGGATGTTTTTAACATAAATCTTCAATAATGTTCCAACCGGAGAATTCCTTTGTCTGTAGAAAAGCAATGGAACAGAGCTCGCGTTCACGTGAACGAGCTCAAGGCATTCTGGCAGACCTCTGACGCATTCCCCTCTCATTCGCCCCCACTCACAGTAGAAGCATCAAACAAGGTTCTAAAGACTATTGACATCTTGTGAAAGCCTTAGGAAGTGGAAAATGACCGCATAGACATTTGTGGATAAAATTATACTAAATATATTCACATCACCAAATAACACACTGTTTTGCAATGAAGATCTGCAGTAGCTCGAACAGCACCCTCTAGGGTAGCACCATGGTGTAGCCCAGGCCAGGGCAAAGGCTGGCCCGGGGCCATATGAGGCCCGCGACCTGATTCAATATGGCCCGCGGAATCATGCTCAGATCACAACGAATTTGTGATAGTAAAGTTTTGAAAAAACGTATTTGTTATTACATTTTACATTACATTTAAGTCATTTAGCAGACGCTCTTATCCAGAGCGACTTACAAATTGGTGCATTCACCTTATGATATCCAGTGGAACAGCCACTTTACAATAGTGCATCTAAATCTTTTAAGGGGGGGGGGGGAGGGGGGTTAGAAGGATTACTTTATCCTATCCTAGGTATTCCTTAAAGAGGTGGGGTTTCAGGTGTCTCCGGAAGGTGGTGATTGACTCCGCTGACCTGGCGTCGTGAGGGAGTTTGTTCCACCATTGGGGTGCCAGAGCAGCGAACAGTTTTGACTGGGCTGAGCGGGAACTGTACTTCCTCAGAGGTAGGGAGGCGAGCAGGCCAGAGGTGGATGAACGCAGTGCCCTTGTTTGGGTGTAGGGCCTGATCAGAGCCTGAAGGTACGGAGGTGCCGTTCCCCTCACAGCTCCGTAGGCAAGCACCATGGTCTTGTAGCGGATGCGAGCTTCAACTGGAAGCCAGTGGAGAGAGCGGAGGAGCGGGGTGACGTGAGAGAACTTGGGAAGGTTGAACACCAGACGGGCTGCGGCGTTCTGGATGAGTTGTAGGGGTTTAATGGCACAGGCAGGGAGCCCAGCCAACAGCGAGTTGCAGTAATCCAGACGGGAGATGACAAGTGCCTGGATTAGGACCTGCGCCGCTTCCTGTGTGAGGCAGGGTCGTACTCTGCGAATGTTGTAGAGCATGAACCTACAGGAACGGGCGACCGCCTTGATGTTAGTTGAGAACGACAGGGTGTTGTCCAGGATCACGCCAAGGTTCTTAGCGCTCTGGGAGGAGGACACAATGGAGTTGTCAACCGTGATGGCGAGATCATGGAACGGGCAGTCCTTCCCCGGGAGGAAGAGCAGCTCCGTCTTGCCGAGGTTCAGCTTGAGGTGGTGATCCGTCATCCACACTGATATGTCTGCCAGACATGCAGAGATGCGATTCGCCACCTGGTTATCAGAAGGGGGAAAGGAGAAGATTAATTGTGTGTCGTCTGCATAGCAATGATAGGAGAGACCATGTGAGGTTATGACAGAGCCAAGTGACTTGGTGTATAGCGAGAATAGGAGAGGGCCTAGAACAGAGCCCTGGGGGACACCAGTGGTGAGAGCACGTGGTGAGGAGACAGATTCTCGCCACGCCACCTGGTAGGAGCGACCTGTCAGGTAGGACGCAATCCAAGCGTGGGCCGCGCCGGAGATGCCCAACTCGGAGAGGGTGGAGAGGAGGATCTGATGGTTCACAGTATCAAAGGCAGCCGATAGGTCTAGAAGGATGAGAGCAGAGGAGAGAGAGTTAGCTTTAGCAGTGCGGAGCGCCTCCGTGACACAGAGAAGAGCAGTCTCAGTTGAATGACTAGTCTTGAAACCTGACTGATTTGGATCAAGAAGGTCATTCTGAGAGAGATAGCAGGAGAGCTGGCCAAGGACGGCACGTTCAAGAGTTTTGGAGAGAAAAGAAAGAAGGGATACTGGTCTGTAGTTGTTGACATCGGAGGGATCGAGTGTAGGTTTTTTCAGAAGGGGTGCAACTCTCGCTCTCTTGAAGACGGAAGGGACGTAGCCAGCGGTCAAGGATGAGTTGATGAGCGAGGTGAGGTAAGGGAGAAGGTCTCCGGAAATGGTCTGGAGAAGAGAGGAGGGGATAGGGTCAAGCGGGCAGGTTGTTGGGCGGCCGGCCGTCACAAGACGCGAGATTTCATCTGGGGAGAGAGGGGAGAAAGAGGTCAAAGCACAGGGTAGGGCAGTGTGAGCAGAACCAGCGGTGTCGTTTGACTTAGCAAACGAGGATCGGATGTCGTCAACCTTCTTTTCAAAATGGTTGACGAAGTCATCCGCAGAGAGGGAGGAGGGTGGGGGGGGGGGGGGGGAGGATTCAGGAGGGAGGAGAAGGTGGCAAAGAGCTTCCTAGGGTTAGAGGCAGATGCTTGGAATTTAGAGTGGTAGAAAGTGGCTTTAGCAGCAGAGACAGAAGAGGAAAATGTAGAGAGGAGGGAGTGAAAGGATGCCAGGTCCGCAGGGAGGCGAGTTCTCCTCCATTTCCGCTCGGCTGCCCGGAGCCCTGTTCTGTGAGCTCGCAATGAGTCGTCGAGCCACGGAGCAGGAGGGGAGGACCGAGCCGGCCTGGAGGATAGGGGACATAGAGAGTCAAAGGATGCAGAAAGGGAGGAGAGGAGGGTTGAGGAGGCAGAATCAGGAGATAGGTTGGAGAAGGTTTGAGCAGAGGGAAGAGATGATAGGATGGAAGAGGAGAGAGTAGCGGGGGAGAGAGAGCGAAGGTTGGGACGGCGCGATACCATCCGAGTAGGGGCAGAGTGGGAAGTGTTGGATGAGAGCGAGAGGGAAAAGGATACAAGGTAGTGGTCGGAGACTTGGAGGGGAGTTGCAATGAGATTAGTGGAAGAGCAGCATCTAGTAAAGATGAGGTCAAGCGTATTGCCTGCCTTGTGAGTAGGGGGGGAAGGTGAGAGGGTGAGGTCAAAAGAGGAGAGGAGTGGAAAGAGGGAGGCAGAGAGGAATGAGTCAAAGGTAGACGTGGGGAGGTTAAAGTCACCCAGAACTGTGAGAGGTGAGCCATCCTCAGGGAAGAAACTTATCAAGGCGTCAAGCTCATTGATGAACTCTCCAAGGGAACCTGGAGGGCGATAAATGATAAGGATGTTAAGCTTGAAAGGGCTGGTAACTGTGACAGCATGGAATTCAAAGGAGGCGATAGACAGATGGGTCAGGGGAGAAAGAGAGAATGTCCACTTGGGAGAGATGAGGATCCCAGTGCCACCACCCCGCTGACCAGAAGCTCTCGGGGTGTGCGAGAACACGTGGGCAGACGAGGAGAGAGCAGTAGGAGTAGCAGTGTTATCTGTGGTAATCCATGTTTCCGTCAGTGCCAAGAAGTCGAGGGACTGGAGGGAAGCATAGGCTGAGATGAACTCTGCCTTGTTGGCCGCAGATCGGCAGTTCCAGAGGCTGCCGGAGACCTGGAACTCCACGTGGGTCGTGCGCGCTGGGACCACCAGGTTAGGGTGGCAGCGGCCACGCGGTGTGAAGCGTTTGTATGGTCTGTGCAGAGAGGAGAGAACAGGGATAGACAGACACATAGTTGACAGGCTACAGAAGAGGCTACGCTAATGCAAAGGAGATTGGAATGACAAGTGGACTACACGTCTCGAATGTTCAGAAAGTCAAGCTTACGTTGCAAAAATCTTATTGACTAAAATGATTAAAATGATGCTGTACTGCTGGCTGGTGAAGTAGGCTAGCTAGCAGTGGCTGCGTTGTTGACTTTGTTTGAAAGTGTTGCTGGCTAGGTATCCTCGATAACTGGCTAGGTAACCTCGATAACTGGCTAGATAACTGGCTAGATAATTACTCTAAACTACACAATTATCTTAGATACAAAGACAGCAAAGACAACTATGTAGCTAGCTAACACTACACTAATCAAATCGTTCCGTTGTACTGTTTCGGTAGAAGTTGGCTAGCTGGCTAGCTGGCTAGCTAGCAGTGTTGACAACGTTAGGACGGCGAAAATAGCTGGCTAGCTGACTTTGTTTGAAAGTGGAGCTGGCTAGGTAACCTCGATAACTGGCTAAATAATTACACAATTATCTTAGATACAAAGACAGCAAAGACAACTATATAGCTAGCTAACACTACACTAATCAAATCGTTCCGTTGTAATGATTCGGTAGAAGTTCAAATTAAAAGCCCAATGAATACTCACCTTTGTGTAATGATTTAACTCCCACTGCTAGTGGGACATTTATTTTGAAGGAACATATAAATAACTGCACGAGGACAGACAGTGACTGACAGGCTGACACACGTCACAGTTACAAATAATAGCTCGCTAGAAATTGCGCAAAAATTAGTTTTTCAAATATTTCTAAGAAAAGGAAAGTAGACTGAACGTAGGGTGTTCCAGCAAGAGTGGACATGGACACAAAATGTTTATTTATTGAGGTGTCAGGGAAAGCCTTTTGCTTAGTGTGCAAAGAGAGCATCGCTGTCTTGAAAGACTACAACTTGTCCCGAACACTTCCAGACGAAGCATGCATAGAAATATAGTTATATGTCTTCTGAGCAGAGGGCAAGTGCATCGAAAGAGTTGCTTTCCTAGTTGCAAAAGCAGCAAGGACTTTTCACAAAACTGCATTCAGCAAAGAGCTAGCTATGTACTCTCCCACAAAATTGCTAAACATAGCAAGCCATTCGCTGAGGGCGAATTCATTAAATAATGTTTAATTGACTCTGCAGAAATACTTTGCCCCGACAAGAAAGAGCTGTTTGAAAATGTTTCCCTGTCAAGACGAACAGTGACACGGCGTATTGAGGACATCACAGAGAATATGGAACAACAGTTGAAAGACAAGGTAAAGGATTTCACCTATTTCTCCTTGCCCTGGATGAGAGCAGTGATGCACGTGACACAGCGCAGTTGTTGATATTCTTACGAGGCATAACCCCAGACTTTTAAATTACAGAGGAGCTTGCTTCAGTGGAGTCAATGAAGAGCACAACCACAGGGAACAATTTATTGGAGGATGTTAATAAGTGTGTGGCAAAGCTGGGACTGAGTTTTGAAAAGTTATCCAGTGTGACCACTGATGGGTGCCCAACTTGACAGGAAAAAACGTTGGCCTTTTGAAAAGGATACAAGATCAAGTAGCTGAGCTAAATCCAGATCAGAAAAGTATTTTCCTGTATTGCATTATTCATCAGTTGGTTCTCCGTAAATGTGTTCTGAAAATGAGCCATGTTGTGGATACAGTCACTAAAGTGGTAAACTTCATAGGAGCAAAATCTTTAAACCACAGGCAGTTTGTCTCACTGTTGGAAGAGAGAGTCAGGTCATGCATATCTCCCCTACCACACAAATGTGAAATGGCTGAGTTTGGGGAAGATGCTTAAAAGGGTGTGGGACCTGAAGTCGGAGATTGCTGAGTTTTTGCAAATGAAAGGAAAATATGTGGATTTCCCTCAACTGCAAGATAAAGAATGGTTGGCTGATTTTGCCTTCACCATGGACATCATGGCCCTCATGAATGAACTGAATTCCAAACTACAAGGGAAGGGCCTTTTTGCACATTTACACATACATTTAAGTCATTTAGCAGACGCTCTTATCCAGAGCGACTTACAAGTACATACATTCATACTTTTTTGTACTGGCCCCCCGTGGGAATCGAACCCACAACCCTGGCGTTGCAAGCGCCATGCTCTACCAACTGAGCCACACGGCTGTACATCAGATGTACAGCCTTTTTTAAGCCTTCAAGGGAAAATTACTCCTCCTGACCCACCAAGTAGAAGCCAACAATCCCACCCACCTTCCGACACTACTAGTCAGTCTGCTCCCTATCAGATGACCAGCGGGAGAAGTATACATCGCTGCTGCGTGCTTTGAATGGTGAGTTTTCTTGTCGTTTTGAGGGTTTCAAAGTGTTTCCTCTCCTTTCACGTTCAATGTGGATAACGCTTCCACTGACCTGCAACTTGAGCTTATTGATCTTCAGTCTGATGCAGTGATTGTTTTGAATAGTTATCCAATGTCAATAACATGGTTCTATGCATCTCTCGAACAAAACTTTCCAAAGATTTGGAGTCATGCTCAGAAGATATTTGTACTGTTTGGGTGAACCTACGTATGTGATCAGACATTTTTCAGTGATGAAATATAACAAGTCAAGGCACAGATCATCTCTTACTGACTCTCACCTCTCAGCAATCCTGCGCATAGCGACATCAGAAACTATAGCTGACTTCACTGCTCTAGTCAATGCCCATCAGAGACTTCACTGCTCTAGTCAGAAACTACACCTGACTTCACTGCTCTAGTCAATGCCCATCAGAGACTTCACTGCTCTAGTCAATGTCCATCAGAGACTTCACTGCTCTAGTCAGAAACTACACCTGACTTCACTGCTCTAGTCAATGCCCATCAGAGACTTCACTGCTCTAGTCAGAAACTATACCTGACTTCACTGCTCTAGTCAATGCCCATCAGAGACTTCACTGCTCTAGTCAATGCCCATCAGAGACTTCACTCCTCACACTGATTGAGAAGTTTAAATGTAATGTTGAGCTCTCTCTCTTTCTTGTGTTTTTGGGCATACCCGTTAACTAGAGTTCTGTCCGTGATGCTGAATGCACAGTTTACTTTTCCCTCCTAGTAGTTCATTGCATGTTTATTAATGAAAAATACCTGAATGTGAATGTGGTTTATTTCTGTCCATGTTAAAAAAGTTTAATAAGTAGCATATCTGGACGTGATTGCCCAGGCCTGGTGGAGCTTGAGAATGGCTATTTTTTGTCTTCCTCTGGGTACATTGACTTCAAAATCTAGGAGGCTCATGGTTCTCACCCCCTTCTATAGACTTACACAGTAATTATGACGAGTTCCGGAGGATGTCATCCAAACTATAAGAGTTCTTGCAGCATGAACTAACATCTTGTCCATCCAAACAAAGGATCAGAGAATGAAAATATAAGCTAATGCTAGCTAGCACTGCAGTGCATACATGTGGTGAGTAGTTGACTCAAAGAGAAAGAAAGAGAAGAGTTGAGCAGTTTTTAACAAATTAGAGAGCGAGAGAGAGAGAGATATTTGGTCTTATTTTTGTTCTCCTTCATTTACCTTTTACTTACTTAACTAATTCAGCTACTTTAGCCTACTCACAAACTGATTTAAACGGAGAAGAATGCTATTTATACAAGCTAGCTGGCTAAGGCTATCCAACACTGCAACTATTCCAAGTCAAGGTTAGCATTTGGTTTTATTAATTTATTGCCACTTGTGCCCGCCGGAGTAACTTCTAAACTGCTTGCTGTAACCTGTACTGCGTGCTTGTACACATGGATTGGAATGTAGTATTACTAATGCTATAGTTCTATTTCGTTGACTATAACAATAATATGATGACAACGATCTAGGCTGTGTAGCGGTTACCTGTTATGGTATGGTTTGGCTTGGAGAGGTTTTTGCGCCTGGCCACAGACAGCTGTTGTGTTGTTGTCACACCCTGACCATAGAGAACCTTTTTATTCTCTATTTTGGTTAGGTCGGGGTGTGACTAGTGTGGGTAATCTAGGTTGTTTATTTCTATGTTGGCCTGGTATGGTTCCCAATCAGAGGCAGCTGTTTGTCGTTGTCCCTGATTGGGGATAATATTTAGGCAGCCATTTCCCCACTGTGTTTTGTGGGATCTTGTTTTTGTGTTGTCACCTATGAGCACTCCAGAACATCACGTTTCGTTTGTTATTTATTGTTTTTTTTTGTGCGGTTCACTTCAATAATATGTCGAACCGATTTCACGCTGCGCTTTCGTCCGAATGTTATTACGACGATCGTGACAGAAGATCCCACCAAACCAGGACCAAGCAGCGTGCCCAGGAGGAGAAGGTATCCTGGGCTTGGGAGGAGATCAAGAAAGAGAAGATATCTTGGACTTGGGAGGAAATTATGGGAGGACACGAAAGCCTTCCTTGGAAGCAGACGCAAGGAGATAAGGGAGGGGGGCACATGGGGTGGTCGGCGGCGCCGAGGAGGGAACCAGAGCCAGTCTGGGAGAAGAGGGAGAAATTGGAGGAGAGTGAACGGAGAGAGTCAGAGACCGTCAGTGAGTTGATGGAGAAATTGGAGGAGAGAGAAATGAGAGCATTGTTGTGTTGGTGTATGATGCACGACATTCGCCCTAAGCAGCATGTTATCAGTTTGATGTCACCTGAGTCAGCTCTCCGTACTCGTCCTGAGGAGCGTGCTATCAGTCTGGTAAAATCTGTGCCGGTTCCACGCACCAGGTCTCCAGTACGCCTCCCCAGCCCTGTACGTCTTATGCCAGCTCTCCGCACTCGCCTTGAGGAGCATGTCATCTGTCCGGTACCATGTGTGCCGGCTCTACGCACAAGGTCTCCAGTGCCCATTCCCAGTCCGGTACGTCCTGTGCCTGCTCCTCGCACTCGCCCTGAAGTGCATGTCACCAGTCTGGTGCCACCTGTGCCGGCTCCGCGCATCAGGCCTCTCGCGCTCCTCCCCAGTCCGGTATGTCCTGTGCCTGCTCCCCGCACTCGCCCTGAGGTGCGTGTCACCAGTCCGGTGCCCCCTGTACCGGCTCCACACACTAGGCCTCCAGTGAGCGTTCACAATCCAGAGCTTCCGGAGACGGTTCACAGTCCAGAGCTTCCGGTGACGGTTCACAGTCCAGAGCTTCCGGCGACGGTTCAGTCGAGAGCCTCCGGCGACGGTTCACAGTCCGGAGCTTCCGGCGACGGTTCACAGTCCGGAACCTCCTGCGACGGTCCACAGTCCGGAACCTCCTGCGACGGTCCACAGTCCGGAACCTCCTGCGACGGTCCACAGTCCGGAACCTCCTGCGACGGTCCACAGTCCGGAACCTCCTGCGACGGTCCACAGTCCGGAACCTCCTGCGACGGTCCACAGTCCGGAACCTCCTGCGACTGTCCACAGTCCGTAACCTCCTGCGACGGTCCACAGTCCGTAACCTCCTGCGACGGTCCACAGTCCGTAACCTCCGGCGACGGTTCACAGTCCAGAGCTTCCGGCGACGGTTCACAGTCTGGCACCTCTTGCGACGGTCCATAGTCTGGCACCTCTTGCGACGGTCCACGGTCCGGCACCTCCTGCGACGGTCCACGGTCTGGAACTTCCTGCAAGGGTCAACGGTCCAGAGCTTCCATGCAAGGCATCCAGTCCCGCTCCATGGCAAGAGCATTCCTCTGCGCCAGTGCCCAGTCCAGGCACGGCGTCCAGTCCTGCTCCAAGGCCGGAGCCTTCCTCTGCGCCGGTGCCCAGTCCGGGTACGGTGTCCAGTCCCACTCCATGGCAGGAGCCTTCCTCTGCACCGGTATCCAGTCCGGGCACGGCGACCAGCCCAGCTCCAAGGCGGGAGCCTTCCCCTGCGCCGGTGCCCAGTCCTGGCATGGCGGGCCAGCCCAGCTCCATGGCCGGAGCCTTCTTCTGCGCCGATGGCCAGGCACGGCGGCCAGCCCGGGTCCATGGCTGGATCTGCGGGATGAGCGGGTTCTTCGTCCCACACCAAAGCCGCCACCGATGCTAGATGCCCACCCGGACCCTCCCCTATAGAGTCAGTTTTTGCTGCCGGAGTCCGCACCTTTGGGGGGGGGGTACTGTCACGCCCTGACCATAGAGAGCCTTTTTATTCTCTATTTTGGTTAGGTCGGGGTGTGACTAGGGTGGGTAGTCTAGGTTGTTTATTTCTATGTTGGCCTGGTATAGTTCCCAATCAGAGGCAGCTGTTTATTGTTGTCTCTGATTGGGGATCATATTTAGGCAGGCGGTTCCCCACTGTGTTTTGTGGGATCTTGTTTTTTATGTTGTTGCCTGTGAGCACTCCAGAACGTCACGTTTCGTTTGTTCTTTATTGTTTTTTTTGTGCAGTTCACTTCAATAAAATGTCGAACCGATTTCACACTGCGCTTTGGCCCGAATGTTATTACGACGATCGTGACAGTTGTGCACTGAAGTCCACAAGCGAAGGGAAGAGGTGAGAGGAGGAGAGTGTGTAGATGTGAGAAGGAATTACAGTCCCTTCAGAAAGTATTCATTTCCCTTTAATTATTTCACATTTTGTTGAATTCAAAACAGAGAGAGAGCGAGTGGGGGGGGGGGGGGGGGTTGAAAACAGCATGTCTAGGACAAGGTAGCATGTCTGGTGAACAGGTCAGGGTTCCATAGCCGCAGGTAGAACAGTTGAAACCTCGAGCAGCAGCATGACAGGGTGGACTGGGGACAGGGACAGCCAGGAGTCATCAGGCCAGGTAGACCTGAGCATGGTCCTAGGGCTCAGGTCCTCCGGGAGAGGGGGGAGAGAGAAAGAGGATTTGATAAATGGGCGAATTAGAGGGAGCATGCTTAAGTTCACATAGGACACAAGACAGGAGAATTTCACCAGATAGGACAACTGACCCTAGCCCCCTGGCACATAGACTATTGCAGCATAAATACTGGAGGCTGAGACGTGGGGGGTTAGGGGACAATGTGGCCCTGTCCGACGATACCCCTCTACCAACCAGGTAGGATATAACCCCACCCACTTTGCCAAAGCACAGTCCCCACACCACTAGAGGGATATCAACAGACCACCAACTTACTACTCTGAGACAAGGCTGCGTATAACCCACAAAGCTCTCCTCCACCGCACAAGCCCGAGGGGGTGCAAGACCGGACAGGAAGATCACGTCAGTGACTCAACCCACTCAAATGGGTTGAAAAAACCTGGCATGTGATGCACCCCTCTTAGGGACGGCATGGAAGAGCTCTAGTAAGCCAGTGAGTCAGCTCCAGTTATAGGGTCAGAGGCAGAGAATCTCAGTGGTGAGAGGGTAGCCCGCCAGGCAGAGGGTGATTCGTCGCTCCAGTGCCTTGCCGTTTACCTTCGCATCCCTGAGCCAGACCACTCAATCATAGGACCTACTGAAGAGATGATTCTTCAGTAATGACTTAAAGGTTGAGACCGAGTCTGCGTCTCTCACATGGATAGGCAGACCATTCCATAAAGATGGAGCGCTACAGGAAGAAGCCCTGCCTCCAGCTGTTTGCTTAGAAATTCTTGGGACAATAAGGAGTCCTGCGTCTGGTGACGGTTGTGTACGTGTAGGTATGTACGGCAGGACCAAATCGGATAGATGGGTAGGAATAAGCCTATGTAATGCTTTGTAGGTTAGCAGCCCTAACCTTAACAGGGAGCCAGTGTACAGAGGCTGGCACTGGAGTAATATGATACATTTTTGTTGTTCTAGTCAAGATTCTAGCAGTCTGTTCTGTTTAGCACTAACTGAACTTTATTTAGTGCTTTATTTGGGTAACTGGAGAGTAGAGCATTGCAGTAGTCTAATCTGGAAGTGACAAAAGCATGGATTAACTTTTCTGCATACTTTTTGGATTTTTGCAATGTTACGATGATGGAAAAAAACTGTCCTTGAAATATTCTTCATATGTTCGTCAAAAGAAAGATCAGGGACCAGAGTAACTGTAACGCACGTCGTCGGGAGGAGGAGAAGAGGACCAAGGTGCAGCGTGGTAAGTGTTCACACTATTTAATAAAATACGCAACACTTGACAAAACAACAAACATGACAAACGAACAGTCCTGAAAGGTGAAACAAACACTAAACAGGAATCAACCACCCACAAACACAGGTGGGAACAGGCTACCTAAGTATGATTCTCAATCAGAGACAACGATAGACAGCTGCCTCTGATTGAGAACCATACCAGGCCAAACACACAGAAATACAAAACAAGGACAACATAGAACACCAGACATAGAATGCCAACCCAAACTCACGCCCTGACCAACCAAAATAGAGACATAAAAAGGATCTTTACGGTCAGGGCGTGACAGTAACGCTAAGGTCCTTCACAGTTTTATTTGAGACGACTGTACAACCATCAAGACTAATGGTCTGATCGAACAGCAGATCTTTTTGTTTCTTGGGACCTAGAACTAGCACCTCTGTTTTGTCTGAGTGTAAAAGTAAAACATTTGCCGCCATCTAATTCCTTATGTCTGAATCCCAGGATTCCAGGGTAGGCAATTTTGGGGCTTCATCAAAATGTACAGCTGTGTTTCGTCTGAATAGCAGTGAAAGTTGACATTGTGTTTCCGAATGACATCACCATTTTTTATGTTTAACATAGGAGGACCAAACACAGGAAGTAGCTCTTTCAGTAGATTAGTTGGAATAGGGTCCAGTATGCAGCTTGAAGGTTTAGAGGCCATGACTATTTTTCTGAATGTGTCAAGATATATAGTATTAAAAAACTTGTGTCTCCATTGATCATATGTCCTGGCAGTTCTGTGCAGACTCAGGACAACTGAGCTTTGGAGAAATACGCAGATTCTGTAACGCTCGTCCTCCTCCTCGTCTGAGGATGAGCAAGGATCGGACCAATATGCAGCGTGGGTTGAATACATAATGATTTATTTTTTGTGAAAGACGAACACGAAGAACACTTGACAAATTACAAAATAACAAAACGACGTGAACAGACCTGTACTTGAGAACATAAGACAAGAACGCACGAACAGGAAGGAACACACTAACGAACGAACGAACGAACGAACGAACGAAACAGTCCCGTGTGGCACAAACACTGACACAGGAACAATCACCCACAAACAAACAGTGAGAACAGCCTACCTTAATATGGTTCTCAATTAGAGGAAACGTAAAACACCTGCCCCTGATTGAGAACCATATCAGGCTAATTGAAAATGAACTCAACATAGAAACACATAACATAGAATGCCCACCCAGCTCACGTCCTGACCAACTAAACAAAGACAAAACAAAGGAAATAAGGTCAGGAACGTGACAGATTCAAAGAGAAGTCCGTAATTTGCTTTCAAATTATCATGATCTTTTCATCGAAGAAGTTAATTAATTCATCACTGCTTGAAGTGAAAGCCATCCTCTCTTGGGAAATGCTTCTTTTTAGTTAGCTTTGCAACAGTATCAAAAATCAAATGTTGGATTGTTCTTATTCTCAATTAGGTTGGAAAAATAGGATGATCGAGCAACAGTGAGGGCTCTTCGATATTGCACGGCACTGTGTTTCCAAGCTAGTTGGAAGACTTGAGGTTTGGTGGAGCGACATTTCCGTTCCAATTGTCTGGAAGGTTGCTTCAGGGCTCAACTATTTTCTGTATACCAAGGAGCTAATTTCTTGTGATAAATGTTTTTTGTTGAACAATCTCGTTCAGTAATGTCAGGAATAGAGGACGTCTTTATTCCAGTGAGATTGCTAAGGCGAACACTGCCATGTTTATTTTTGCCCATCCTAGATCGAGGCACAGACACGGTCTCAAAGGGGATAGCTGAGCTGACTACACTGACTGTGCTAGTGGCAGACTCCACTATGCTGGTAGGCTTTAGGTTATTTTGTAAATATTTTCTTAACTCTTATTTTTCCTAAAACTGGATTGTTGGTTAAGGGCTTGTAAGTAAGCATTTCACGGTAAGGTCTACACTTGTGACAAATACCATTTGATTTTATTTGATTGTGGGGAAGGTAAGAATCGAAGTGGAGTCAGGGCACCCTGGCATGCTGGAAATGCCAACTCCCCCATACTCTCCTGATACTCTTCCCCCTCTCCCTCCTTCCAGCAGGGTGTGCCTGCCAGCGGCTCCGTCCATCGTTTCGACTCCAGCAGCCCTCCAACATCTGTTAATCAAGGCATTTGCTTCATCCGCTCTGAATAATAGCATCTACTAAATGACAAAAATGTCATAAAATGTAAATAATGCAGCCTACATTACTTCGTTCTTGTGCCTTAGAGTGTAGGGGACACGGAAGAGGAGGCCTGACACTCAAGGGACACCCAGAGCATGTCACGTTCCTGACCTGTTTTCTGTTGTTTTGTATGTGTTTAATTGGTCAGGGCGTGAGTTGGGGTGGGTAGTCTATGTTATGTGTTTTCTATGTTGGGTTAATGGTTTGCCTGGTATGGTTCTCAATTAGAGGCAGGTGTGTGTCGTTTCCTCTGATTGAGAGCCATATTAAGGTAGGTTGTTCTCACTGTTTGTTTGTGGGTGATTGTTCCTGTGTCTGTGTATACCACATGGGACTGTTTCGTTTGTTCGTTCATTTTAGGTAGTCTGTTCCTGTTCGTGCGTTCTTCGTCTATATGTAAGTTCGTTCGTTTCAGGTCTGTTGCCTTCGTTTTATTGTTTTGTAGTTTGTTCTAGTGTTTTGTCAGTGTTTTCGTCTTTCATTCAATAAATTAGTATGTATTCCTCACCTGCTGCGCCTTGGTCCGTTCATTCACCACAAGACGAACGTTACAGAGCACAGACAAATGCCACAGTGTGTAACACACACACACACACACACACACACACACACACACACACACACACAGAGATACAGGCCACTCACCCCGAATGCACTCATATCCATTTTTGAACGTTGCTATGGGCACAACCAAACACGGAAGTAATAGACATCTGCTTTACATCCTGAAGCCCGTCTGTGGCAAACTTGCTAGAGTAGGCTAGTTTTGTTGTGATAACTTTAGCTGTGTTGTGTCAGAGTTAAGGCCCGGGCCATCCACCATGCCAATAACTATAACGTTAAATATATTGATAAACTATTGGCTACATACTGTAACTATAAAATGTTGGCGAGCATCCACACTAGAGGAAAGTGTATCGTTCTGCATTCCTACACCTGTCAATCAACTGATCAACGCATCATACTGCACACTGCCTAAGGTGGTAGTAACACAAGACCATTCATGAGGTCTCTAACTGGTTCAGACCATTCAATGCATTCAAGGTGTGTTCATTGTCATAGTGACAACAGCAAATAATAATTCAATGTACATGTAGACCCAATTAAAAATAATCTAGTAACTCGTATTTAACTGTAGCAATTCAACAACGAATGCCCTTTAGCCTGCACATCTTTTACAGCATGTCATTGCCTCGTTGCTCAAGTGGTTTGCAAGTGATTTCCATTTTTCTAATGGTTGTCAATTTCGTTGGGTCTTATTTTTCACTGTGCTCATCTCTGTATGTCTTGTGCAACTATTTGCAATGCATCAGTGCGACAATGTTATCATAATAGGCAAAAAGTGATCACACCAATGTACTCTCTCTCCTCAACTTTAACATACATGCATTTTCTATGCTGTAGGCCTGTTTTACATTCTGCAAGAGCAAGCCTGCTTCTTTCGCGGAATAGGCTATTAGGCCTAGTATAAAAAATGAGCGAAAGAAATGTCCTATAGCTTTTGTAGCCTATGTGTCACGATCGTTATGAGACGAATGAGTGGACCAAGGCGCAGCGTGGAAAAAAGACATCTTCTTTTAATGAAGGAAAAAACAAACACTTATAAACGAACAAAACAAACGATCGTGAAGCTAAACCGAACTAAGTGCACACATGCAACATAGAACATAGACAATTTCCCACAATCACCTAAAGTCTATGGCTGCCTTAAATATGGCTCCCAATCAGAGACAACAATAAACAGCTGTCTCTGATTGAGAACCAAACCAGGCAACCATAGACTTTCCTAGACCTCTCTACTGAACACAACCCCATACACAACCCCCTAAACAATACACACACCCTAAACTAGAAAAAACACACAAACATCCCATGTCACACCCTGACCTAACTAAACTAATAAAGAAAATCAATATAACAGAGGCCAGGGTGTGACAGTACCCCCCCCCAAAGGTGCGGACTCCGGCCGCAAAACCTGACACAGAAGGGGAGGGTCCGGGTGGGCCTTCCTATGGCGGCGGCTCGGGTGCGGGACGTGGACCCCCCTCCACCATAGTCACTACCCGCTCTGGCGGATCCTGGCTGGCTGGCGGATCCTGGCTGGCTGGCGGCTCTGGCGGATCCTGGCTGGCTGGCGACTCTGGCTGCTCATGGCTGGCTGGCGACTCTGGCTGCTCATGGCTGGCTGGCGACTCTGGCTGCTCATGGCTGGCTGGCGACTCTGGCTGCTCATGGCTGGCTGGCGACTCTGGCTGCTCATGGCTGGCTGGCGACTCTGGCTGCTCATGGCTGGCTGGCGACTCTGGCTGCTCATGGCTGGCTGGCGACTCTGGCTGCTCATGGCTGGCTGGCGACTCTGGCTGCTCATGGCTGGCTGGCGACTCTGGCTGCTCATGGCTGGCTGGCGACTCTGGCTGCTCATGGCTGGCTGGCGACTCTGGCTGCTCATGGCTGGCTGGCGGCTCTGGCTGCTCATGGCTGGCTGGCGGCTCTGGCAGATCCTGGCTGACTGGCGGCTCTGGCAGATCCTGGCTGGTTGGCGGCTCTGGCCGATCCTGGCTGGTTGGCGGCTCTGGCCGATCCTGGCTGGTTGGCGGCTCTGGCCGATCCTGGCTGGTTGGCGGCTCTGGCCGATCCTGGCTGACTGGCGGCTCTGGCAGATCCTGGCTGACTGGCGGCTCTGGCAGATCCTGGCTGACTGGCGGCTCTGGTAGATCCTGACTGACTGGCGGCTCTAGCGGCTCCTGACTGACGAACGGCACTGACGGCTCGGAACAGATGGGCGGCTCTAATGGCTCGGGACAGACGGACGGCTCAGATGGCGCTGGGCAGACGGACGGCTCAGACGGCGTTGGGCAGACGGATGGCTCAGACGGCGCTGGGAAGACGGATGGCTC
This sequence comes from Salvelinus namaycush, assembly GCF_016432855.1. Classification (NCBI taxonomy): domain Eukaryota; kingdom Metazoa; phylum Chordata; class Actinopteri; order Salmoniformes; family Salmonidae; genus Salvelinus; species Salvelinus namaycush. Next base: position 36,987,203 of record NC_052315.1, read on the forward strand.
AGATGGCGCTGGGCAGACGGATGGCTCAGATGGCGCTGGGCAGACGGATGGCTCAGATGGCGCTGGGCAGACAGATGGCTCAGATGGCGCTGGGCAGACAGATGGCTCAGATGGCGCTGGGCAGACGGGCAGTGCAGGCGGCGTTGGGCAGACGGCCGACTCTGACCTGCTGAGGCGCACATTAGGCCTAGTGCGTGGTGCCGGAACTGGTGGTACCGGGCTGGAGACACGCACCATAGGGCGAGTGCGTGGAGAAGGGCGGCAACAGCAGTGGAAGAAAACACAGGACTCGTGGACTTGGGAGGAGATCTTGGACGGCAAAGGACCCTGGGCTCAGCCAGGGGAATATCACCGTGGACAGACGCCCACCCAGACCCTCCCCTAGAGTTTATGCTGGTGCGCCCGGAGTTCGCACCTTAAGGGGGGGGTTATGTCACGTTCCTGACCTGTTTTCCTTTTTCTTGTATTTATTTAGTTAGTCAGGGCGTGAGTTGGGTGGGTTTGTCTATGTTTGATTTTCTATGTTGGGATGTTGGTGTTCGGCCGGGTATGATTCTCAATCAGAGACAGCTGTCAATCGTTGTCCCTGATTGAGAATCATACCTAGCCACCGTGCTTCTACACCTGCATTGCTAGCTGTTTGGGGTTTTAGGCTGGGTTTCTGTACAGCACTTCGAGATATTAGCTGATGTACGAAGCGCTATATAAAATAAACTTGATTTATTGATTGATACTTAGGCAGCCTGGGATTCACGTGTGTTTTGTGGGTGTTTGTATCTCGTGTCTGTATTCGTGCCACACGGGACTGTTTGTCGGTTCGTTTCTCTTTTGTCATTTTGTTTCATTAGTGTTCCGGTTATTTTTGTTAATAAATAATCATGGACACAAACCACTCCGCATATTGGTCTGATCCTTCTCGCCTCTCCTCCTCGTCCGAGGAGGAGGATTACGACGACCGTTACACTATGACTTTTCTTGGGGTTTCATGAGAAGGGGCTCCCGAGTGGTGCATCGGTCTAAGGCACTGCATCTCAGTGCTAGAGGCATCACTACAGACCCTGGTTCGATTCAAGGCTGTATCAAAACTGGCTATGATTGGGAGTCCCATAGGGCGGCACACAATTGGCTCAGCGCCGTCCGGGTTAGGCCAGGGTAGGCCGTAATTGTAAATACAAATTTGTTCTTAATGTTCTTAACTAACTTTCCAAGTTAAATAAAGATCAAATAAAAATCACCTCCCGGGTGGCGCAGTGGTCTAGAGCACTGCATCGCAGCGCTAGCTGCGCCATCAGAGACTCTGGGTTCGCGCCCGGGCTCTGTCGCAGCCGGCCGCGACCGGGAGGTCCGTGGGGCGACGCACAATTGGCCTAGCGTCGTCCGGGTTAGGGAGGGTTTGGCCGGTAGGGATATCCTTGTCTCATCGCGCACCAGTGACTCCTGTGGCGGGCCGGGCGCAGTGCGCGCTAACCGAGGGAACCGGGTGCACAGTGTTTCCTCCGACACATTGCTGCGGCTGGCTTCCGGGTTGGAGGTATGCTGTGTTAAGAAGCAGTGCGGTTGGGTTGTGTTTCGGAGGACGCATGGCTTTCGACCTTCGTCTCTCCCGAGCCTGTACGGGAGTTGTAGCAATGAGACAAGATAGTAATTACTAGCAATTGGATACCACCAAAAAATTGTGGAGAAAAAGGGGGTAAAATAAAATAAAAAATAATAATTAAAAAAAAGATTTAATAAATAAAATAAAAAAAGAAGAGGAATGCCAGAGAGACTTGCGTAGCCTGCGCCTGTTGCACACGAGAACAGCTGGAAGAGAGAGGCTAGTGATGTGTAGCCTCAGTAAGAAGCTAGACATTAGGCCATTAATTTGCTAAATATTTACCTGTCAAAGTCCAAGAAAAATAACTTAATGAAATCCAATCAAATAAAATGTTATTTGTCACATACACATGTTTAGCAGATGTTATTGCGGGTGTAGCAAAATGCTTGTGAAATGGCAGATCTGTAGTGTGTTCCTCCGGGCACACAAAGCTCCACTATTGACTAGGCCTATGCTTTTAGACAATAACATTATTATACCTGGGCTACAACAACACAGAGGAATTAGTTATTATCAAGTGAATACACAATTATTGTAAACTGCAGTGATATAGGCTAATATGAAAACCGCTCACAGGTCATGTTTTCTTTCATGCCAAAATAACTGCATAGGCCAACAGCCTAGGCCTGATTATGCAAACATTTGGATCAGTTTGCATCTATTCTCAACAGTTTAGAAGGTCCAGAAAGGTACATTAATCAGGCCACTCATATGGTGTAGGCTTATGTTTTCAGGATGTAGCCCAGTATTAACCCATTTAATCCCAAATTTTTCCCAGACATGAAAATATCCAAATCAAGTGTCATTAGTAACCCGTTGAAGTAATCAATCATTCTTTTTTGAAATTTTTATGGAAAAGTAGATGAAAAGGTGTGTTTTATGGTCGGTCACAATTGTGACCAGTGGGATAATGTTACGTATACTGAATTCAAATGTTTCTCCTATGCAGTTATCAATGTTCTTATATATCCCAACCCAGTTATTAACACATTTAAAACTCTATCACTAGCAGTCCCCAGCATTGCCACTAGAATGCCCCATCAAATTCTAATGTGACTATTTTACACATCAAAAACCCTTATACAACATGATATGAATACTGAGAGCAAAGACAAAAAAACAACAACCATCAACGTATTTCAACATTGTTACTTTATTGTAACATACATTGTAACATTGTTACTTTAGTGCAACATGTATTGAAACATTAATATAGGGATGCTTGAGAAGACCTAAAAAAAAAAAATGAAGGCAAGCCATATAACTGTGGTATAGTGGCATCTGTACTCCTATACACACACCACATTGAACACACGTCAGGGCATGCATGAAGACACAGGCAGATAGACAGAGGGAGTGTCAGAGTGGGACCTGAATGTAATTAATTTGATTTTATCATGGCAGGAGGCAGGTCATACCGCCAGGCCCTTTGACAAACACAGTGGTCTGGAAATGGATTAGAAAGAAAGGTCAGAGAATGCATGAGTGAGACAGGAAGGAGAATTAAGTCATCACATGCTACCTGAAGTTCAAACACAGCACCTTCCGCCTACACTCCTATAGCCTTATCTTCTCGGCAGCAGACACACTGTTGGCTCAATGTTTATTGGACAGACACAAGCATAGATCATGACTCTTTTTAAAGGTGAAAGGCATTACATCCCTGACATGTTGAGGTGTTGTTTTACAGCGGAGAACACTGTGTTGTTGGTATTTTGTGTGACCTGATATACACTAGTACTGTATCTCTTGACAGTTGAGATAAACAATGACTATATTCACTTCTATAGCCATAGTAACACAACTGCAATTCATGGGTTGCCCCTCTGTCACTTGGTTGTGTCACGCCTTTGTTATCAATTTTCTCAAGCCGCTCTCAGCCATACTGACTCCCAAAGGTTTAGTGATGCCTAGTCATTCTTAATAACTGGGGCTAATGATTGTTTTGCCTAAAATACGATATAGAGGCTTGGAAAGACGATGACATTGCTAAAGTATTGTAGGCAAATAATTAATAGGAAACAACTGTCACACCAGCCTGCATTAAGATGTCGTCAAATTTACTTAAAGGACAACTCTGCAACTTTTAACATTTGGGTTGTTATTATGAAGTATCTAGTTAATTTTATGAATGCATGTCTAATGACTGTTTAGTGATGAACAAAACCAGAAATTGCCTCTGTGTGACATTTTCAAGTAGCATCCCTGAGACTAATACAAGAGATGATGGACTGTAATTTTCAGCTATCGACATAACCCATTTGTAGTTTTCTGATCATATTGGAACTCCCTGCTACATGTTGCTCTGGCTGTCTTTGTCTAATAACATCTGTAAATATTTTAAATATATTTAAAATAAATAAATAATTATATTTTTAGTCAGCTTACTCCAATATTCATGGTTCAAACACCCATGATTCAATTCGACAAACCACACACACTCACCACAGAGTGAAATGGCAGCTCCAGCAGCCATGTGCCCTTTCCAAATAGCCTATATTTTCATATTGGGAAGTGTCTTTATTGACATTTTCAACCTCTCCCTGATCCAGTCTGTAATACCATCTTGTTTCAAGCAGACCACCATAGTCCCCATGCCCAAGAACGCCAAGGTAACCTACCTAAATAACCCCATAGCACACCCCATCACCCAATAGCACTCACATCTATAGCCACACAATGCTTTGAAAGGCTGATCATGGCTAGGGCTGTGGCGGTCATGACATTTTGTCAGACGGTTATTGTCATGTAAAGACTAAAATAAACACGTTTAGCATCTCCAGGATAAACAAGGTGCATTCAAGCAGCTGATGACTTCCTTTGGAACATCTGCATTTAAACAAGTCTAATAAATCAATTGAATATACACCATCAAAATAAATCCATTATTTGTTTTAGGCTGGTCTTTTGAAAAATTAAGATATGAAGAAATTGTATTTCAGATTAACAGAATATGAGTTGGCCTACTGTATGTTTTCTGGCTATGCACCATGACATAGGTGGTAGGCTAGTTCATTAAGCAGACAATATATGCTTATAATTCCAATGCAATCATCTTATATTATATGATTTTATAGTAAGAAGAATATACAGTGGCAAGAAAAAGTATGTGAGCCCTTTGGAATTACCTGGATTTCTGCATAAATTGGTCATCAAATTTGATCTGATCTTCATCTATGTCACAACAATAGACACACATAGTGTGCTTAACCTGTTTGGGAAAGGGGGCAGTATTTTCACCTGCGGATGAGAAACGTAAAGTTTCCAAAACTGTTAAAATAATGTCTGAGTATAACAGAACTGATATGGCAGGCAAACCTGAGGAAAATCCATCAAGGAAGTGGCATTATTTTGAAATTGATGTTTTTCCATTGAAAGCCTATCCACCATATAAAGGGATATGACCCAGATTGTGTTCCCTATGGCTTCCACTAGCTGTAAGTTTTTAAACATTGTTTCAGGCTTTTATTCTGAAAAATGAGGGAGAATGACCACTTTGAATGAGTGGACAGTGGAAAGTCCCAGAGCTGTTTGGTGCCCGCGACCTAGAGCGCACCTTTCGTTGTTTTTCCTTTATATTGACAACACTATTGTCCGGTTGAAATATTATTGATTATTTAGACAAAAAACAACCTGAGGATTGATTATAAACATCGTTTGACATGTTTCTATAAACTTTCCTGGTACTATTTGGATTTTTTGTTTGTCTGTTTGACCACCTTTAAGCCAATGGATTACTGAACAAAACGCGCCAACAAAACTGAGGTTTTTGGGTTTTGTGAGTGCAACCATATGAAGATCATCAAAGGTAAGTGTTTCATTTTAATGCTATTTCTGACTTTTGTCACTCCTCTACTTGGCTGGAAAATGTTTTTATGGTTTTGTTGTGCTGGGCGCTGTCCTCAGATAATCGCATTGTTTGCTTTCACCGTAAAGCCTTTTAAAAATCTGACACAGCGGCTGGATTAACAAGAAGTTAAGCTTTATGTTGATGTATTACACTTGTGATTTTATGAAAGTTAAATATTTATAATACTGTAATTTGAATTTGACGCTTTGCAATTTCAGCGGATTTTGTCGAGGTGTCCCGATAGCGCCACGTCTACTCGTCTACATCTAACCTCTCTGGGATAGGGTCTAGTTTCCTGAATTTCCGCCTGACTGACATGCCCAAAGTAAACTGGCTGTTACTCAGACCCAGAAGCCAGGATATGCATATAAGTGGTAGCATTGGATAGAAAATATTGTGAAGTTTCTAAAACTGTTAAAATAATGTCTGAGACTATAATAGTATTGATATGGCAGGCAAAAATCTGAAGGAAATCCAACCGGAAATTGTTTCATATAATGGAGACCTATTGTTCCTATGTAAATCCGTCTCCCAGATTGCAATTCCTTTGGCTTCCACTAGATGTCAAGTTTTTATTCAAGATTTCAGGCTAGTTTTTTGAAAAACAAGAAAGAATTCTGAGTTTTGGTGAGAAGAGCCGCGGAACAATATCAATCTTTCCCGCGTGTGAGGGAGAGGGCGCACGCTTACTAATTTTCCAGTCCTATTGAACATACTACTTTCCGTATTAAATATTATAGTTTGTTTACATTTTAGAGTACCCGAGGATTAAATAGAAACGTCGTTTGACTTGTTTGGACGAAGTTTAGCGGTAGCTTTTTGGACTCCTTTGTCTGCAAGTTGAATGAGTGGATTACTGAAATCAATGGCGCCAACTAAACAGACTTTTTGGGATATAAAGAAGGATATTATCTAACAAAACAACCATTTATGTTGTAGCTGGGACCCTTGGGATTGCAAACAGAGGAAGATTGTCAAAAGTAGGTGATTTATTTAATCGCTATTTGTGATTTTATGAAGCCTGTGCTGGTTGAAAAATATGTTGATGTGAGGCGCCGTCCTCAGACAATCGCATGGTATGCTTTCGCCATAAATCCTATTGTAAATCGGACAACGCAGTTAGATTAACTATAATTTAAACTTTTAAATGATATAAGATACTTGTACGTTCATGAATGTTTAATATTACAATAATTTATTTGAATTGCGCGCACTCCAATTTCACAGGATGCTAGCGGGACGTCTAGACAGTGTTTGTCTGTTGCTGTGACCAAGATGAAGATCAGATCAAATTTTATGACCAATTTATGCAGAAATCCAGGTATTTCCAAAGGGTTAACATTTCTCGCCCCGGGGTTCCGCTAGCGGAACACCCACAACATTCCGCTGCCTTCGCAGAGCGCGAAATTCAATTTTTTTTTTTTTTTAAATATTTAACTTCCACACATTAACAAGTCCAATACAGCAAATGAAAGATAAACATCTTGTGAATCCAGCCAACATGTCCGATTTTTAAAATGTTTTACAGCGAAAACACAATATATATTTATGTTAGCTTACCACAATAGCCAAACACACAACGCTATTTATCCACCGCATAGGTAGCTTTCAAAAAACCGACCAAATAGAGATATAATTAGTCACTAACCAAGAAACAACTTCATCAGATGACAGTCTTATAACATGGTACACAATACATTTATGTTTTGTTCGAAAAATGTGCATATTTGAGGTATAAATCATAGTTTTACATTGCAGCTACAATCACAAATAGCACCGAAGCAGCCAGAATAATTACAGAGAGCAACGTGAAATACCTAAATACTCATCATAAAACATTTATGAAAAATACATGGTGTACAGCAAATGAAAGATAAACATCTTGTGAATCCAGCCAATATTTCCTATTTTTTAAGTGTTTTACAGCGAAAAGACAATATAGCATTATATTAGCTTACCACAATAGCCAAACACACAACCGCATTCATTCACCGCAAAGATAGCATTCGCAAAAACCAGCAATAAATATAAAATAAATCACTAACCTTGACCAACTTCATCAGATGACAGTCTTATAACATCATGTTACACAAAACATTTGTTTTGTTCGAAAATGTGCATATTTAGAGCTGAAAACCGTGGTTATACATTGTGAAAATGTAGCAACTTTTTCCCAGAATGTCCGGATATATTTCTGACACTCACCTAATCTGACCAAATAACTCATCATAAACGTTACTAAAAAATACATGTTGGATAGCAAATGAAAGATACACTAGTTCTTAATGCAACCGCCGTGTTAGATTTTTAAAATTAAATTTACCATAACAAACAGCTTACGTTATAGCGAGACAGCGCCCGCAAAAAGTGCGGAGAATAGGACTAAACATTTTCCACAGAAATACGAAATAACATCATAAATTGTTCTTACTTTTGATGAGCTTCCATCAGAATCTTGTACAAGGAGTCCTAGGTCCAGAATAAATCGTTGTTTGGTTTTAGAATGTCCTTCTCTCCTGTCGAATTAGCAACCTTAGCTAGCCATGTGGCGCGAAGATGTCCATCTCCTCTCGACGCATAGAACGGAAAACTCCAAAAGACCCATTAAACGTTAAATAAACTGATGAAACTCGGTTGAAAAAACCTACTTTATGATGTTTTTCTAATATGTATCAAATAAAAACAAAGCCGGAGATATTAGCCGTCTATACCGAACGCTTTTCAGAAGCCAATGCTGATGTCCTTCCCGCGCCTAGGTAGAGAAAGGAAATTGTGGTCACGTCATTCCAAGAGCTCTTGTTCGACCTCAGATCAAGCTAGACACCCCATTCCACCTTCCACTGCCTGTTGACATCTAGTGGAAGGCGTATGCAGTGCATGCAAATCCATAGAAATTAGACAATTGAATAGGCAGGCCCTGGAACAGAGCATCGTTTTCAGATTTTTCACTTCCTGTCTGGAAGTTTGCTGCCAAATGAGTTCTGTTTTACTCACAGATATAATTCAAACAGCTTTAGAAACTTGAGAATGTTTTCTATCCAATAGTAATAATAATATGCATATTGTACGATCTAGAATAGAGTACAAGGCCGTTTAAATTGTGCACGATTTTTTCCCAAAGTGAAAATAGCGCCCCCTACACACTAACAGGTTAATATACTTTTTCTTGGCACTGTAATATATCTTAGCTGAATGAAATACCCCTTTACGAAGCGAGTGCACATTTTGATGTGGCTATTTACAAATGTAATTGGCTAAACTGTACCCCGCAAATTGACTCGGTATCGGTATTTACATTTTATATTCAGACCCTTTGCTATGAGACTTGATATTGAGCTCAGGTGCATCCTGTTTCTATTGATCATCCTTGGGATGTTTCACCTGTCCTTGTGCTTGTCTCCACACCCCCCTACAGGTGTCACCCATCTTCCCTATTACCCTATTATTTATTCCTGTGTTGTCTGTTGCCAGCTCGTCTTGTCAAGTCAACCAGCGTCTTCCCAAGCTCCTGTTTTTTCCTGGTCTCTCTTTTCTAGTCCTCTCGGTTCTGACTTTAGCCTGCCCTGACACTGAGCTCTGCCTGACTATTCTGCCTGCACCTTACCTCGAGCTTGCCTGCCGCCCTGTACTGTTTGGACTCTGACCTGGTTATGAACTCTTGACTGTCCTCAACCTGCCTCTTGCCTGCCCCTTGATGTTCAATAAATATCAAACTCAAACCATCTGCATATGGGACTCGCCTTGTGCCGTTATAGATTGGAGTCCACCTGTGGTAAATTCAATTGATTGGACATGATTCAGAAAGGCGCACACACTTGAGCTCCGAGACAGGATTGTGTTGAGGCACAGATCTGGTGAAGGGTACCAAAACACTCTGACAGAGTTCCAGAGTTCCTCTATGGAGATGAGAGAACCTTCCAGAAGGACAACCACAGACACTTCAAAACCTTATTCCTTATGGTAGATGTTATTTTAATTTTATTTTATCCCCTTTTCTCCCCAATTTTCGTGGTATGCAATCGCTAGTAATTACTATCTTGTCTCATCGCTACAACTCCCGTACGGGCTCGGGAGAGACGAAGGTCGAAAGCCATGCGTCCTCCGAAGCACAACCCAACCAAGCCGCACTGCTTCTTAGCACAGCGCGCCTCCAACCCGGAAGCCAGCCACACCAATGTGTCGGAGGAAACACTGTGCACCTGGCCCCCTTGGTTAGCGCGCACTGCGCCCGGCCCGCCACAGGAGTCGCTGGAGCGCGATCAGACAAGGATATCCCTACCGGGCAAACCCTCCCTAACCCGGACGACGCTAGGCCAATTGTGCGTCGCCCCACGGACCTCCCGGTCGCGGCCGGCTGCGACAGAGCCTGGGCGCGAACCCAGAGACTCTGGTGGCGCAGCTAGCACTGCGATGCAGTGCTCTAGACCACTGCGCCACCCGGGAGGCCCTATGGTAGATGTTTTTAACTGTCTTTTTTGACATTTATGAATGTGTTATTCAATGCATTTCTATGGGATTTGTTAGTAAAGGCTAAATTCAATATTTTATCAAATGTTTATTAAAAATATTATTAAACCTACCTGTTTGTATACCTATTCAAAATCAAAAAGCTGAATAATCTTTGACATGATCATCTTTAAAAAATAATCTTAAACAATTCCACATTTCAGGTTGTATCCTTTCCAAGCCAAATCTTAAAATCCTAGCCGCTACACACAGCCTACATCGTTGTCACCACATTAGCTAACATCATAGTCAACATAGCTACTGGAACTAATGTGGTAGTCAACATGCTACAATCATGCAGTACAGTGTACAGTCAGCAAGCAGTTTAGCAGTTACATAAGCTAGCCCCAGAGGAAATAAATTAATAACACCAAAAGTTTACCTTGACTTGGAAGAGTTCCCGTGTTGGATAGCCATAGCCAGCTAGCTAAGATAGCATGTCTCTCTGTTTGAGCCAAATGTTTGAGTAGGCAAAACAAGCTAGCTGCATTCGCTAGCTGACTAAATGAAAGGATTTTTTTTGTTGTTAAACTGTTCAACATTGTCTTTCTCTCTCTTTGAGTCAACTACTCACCACACTTTATGCACTGTAGTGCTAGCTAGCTGTAGCTTATGCTTTCAGTACTAGATTCATTCTCTGATCCTTTGATTGGGTGGACAACATGTGAGTTTATGCTGCAAGAGCTCTGGTAGGTTGGAATACATCCTCCGGAAGTTGTCATAATTACTGTGTAAGTCCATGGAAGCGGGTGGAAGGGAGCTTTCTAGGTTTTGTATTGAGGTCAATGTACCCAGAGGAGGACGGAAACTAGCTGTTCTCCGGCTTCACCATGGTGCTACCCTAAAGAGTGCTGTTGAGGCTACTGTAGACCTTCATTGCAAAACAGTGTGTTTTAATCGATTATTTGTTGAAAATATGTTTTGTATAGTTTTATCAAAAAAGGATCATCTACACACCATAGCCAATAATGACAAAGCAAAAACAGGTTTAGAAATTTTTGAAAATGTATTAAAAAACAGATATCACATTTACATAAGCATTCAGACCCTTTTCTCACTACTTTCCTGAAGCACCTTTAGCAGCAATTACAGCACAGAGTCTTGTTGGGTACGATGCTACAAGCTTGGCACACTTGTATTTGGGGAGTTTCTCCCATTCTTCTCTGCAGATCCTCTCAAGATCTCTAAGGTTGGATGGGGAGTGTCACTGCACAGCTATTTTCAAGTCTCTCTAGAGATGTTTGATCGGGTTCAAGTCGGGCTCTGGCTGGGCCACTCAAGGACAATCAGAGACATGACCTGAAGTCACTCCTGTGTTGTCTTGGCTGTGGGCTTTGGGTTGTTGTCCTGTTGGAAGGGGAACCTTCGCCACAGTGTGAGGTCCTGAGTGCTCTGGAGGAGGTTTTCATTAAGGATCTCTCTGTACTTTTCTCCGTTCATCTTTCCCTCGATCCTGACTAGTCTCCCAGTCGCTGCCGCTGAAAAACATCCCCACAGCATGATGCTGCCAACACCTTGCTTCACCATAGAGATAGTGTCAAGTTTCCTCCAGACATGACGCTTGGCATTCAGGCCGAAGAGTTCAATCTTGGTTTCATCAGACCAGAGAATCTTGTTTCTCATGGTGTGAGAGTATTTTAGGTGCCTTTTGGAAAACTCCAAGCGGGCTGTCATGTGCCTTTTACTGAGGAGTGGCTTCCGTCTGGCCATTATACCATAAAGGCCTGATTGGTGGAGTGCTGCAGAGATGGTTTGGGCTTCTGGAAGGTACTCCTATCTCCACAGAGGAACTCTAGAGCTCTGTCAGAGAGACCATCGGTTTTGTGGTCACCTCCCTGACCAAGACCCTTCTCCCCCGATTGCTCAGTTTGGTCATGCGGCCAGTTCTAGGAGAGTCTTGGTGGTTCCAAACTTCTTCCATTTAAGAATGATGGAGGCCACTGTGTTCTTGGGGACCTTCAATGCTGCAGAAATGTTTTGGTACCCTTCCCCAGATCTGTACCTCAACACAATCCTGTCTCAGAGCACTACGGACAATTCCTTCGACCTCATGGCTTAGTTTTTGCTCTGACATGCACTGTCAACTGTGGGACCTTATATAGAAAGGTGTATGCCTTTCCAAATCATGTCAAATCAATTGAATTTACCACAGGTGGACTCCAATCAAGGTGTTGAGACATCTCAAGGATGATCAATGGAAACAGGATGCGCCTGAGCTCATTTTCAAGTCTCATAGCAAAGGGTCTGAATACTTATGTAAATAAGGTATGTTTTTATTTTAAAAACATTAGTAAAAATGTCTAAAAGCCTGTTTTCACTTTGTCTCTCATGAACACTATTGTGTTCTCCGTTTCGCTCTCCAGAAGCATCACGGGACTCCCACAAGAATCACAGGACTCGTCTGTAGTCGGTACAGCCTCTTCTGCCAACTTCTGTCTGTAGCGTCCGAAAAGTTTGGGCTACACAGAAATATATGCCTTCTGTGGAAAAGTGAGTTTCTCACAAACACTTCCAGTACATTCCAGTTGTTTTTGTCTCAGACGCCCACAAGCCTCACTCTAAAGATCAACAGTACCAGTCTACATTGTAAAATAATAGTGAAGACATCAAAACTATGCAATAACACATATGGAATCATATAGTAACCAAAAAAGTGTTAAATATATTTGAGATTCTTCATAGTAGCCACCCTTTGCCTTGATGACTGCTTTGCACACGATTGGCATTCTCTCAACAAGCTTCATCAGGTAGTCACCTGGAATGCATTTCAATTAACAGTTGTATCTAGTGTGGCGTACAGCAGGTCACCCACCAGGGGGAGACTCGTCGAGGCCTGGTGACAGATGGTGTATACATCACGGGGTGATGGCTCCATCTGCTGGACGTGCCAGGTCTCGACTTGTTCTCTGGACAGGACTAATTGGGGCTGATTGGAAGTTGGTGAGTAATCAATGGCTGATTGCTCACCAGCTGTGCAAGGCCCATAAAGCTGCCAGAAGGGCAGCACACAGGGAGAGTGGGGGAAGAGAGGACTCCCGTATAGTTGAGAATGGTTACAGAGGTAACAGGAGTGAGTGCAGTTTTGATACCGACAGGATACAGCAAGACCCAGAGCCCAGAAGATGGTATCCTGGAGAGGGTCTCATGGGAGAGACCTATCCTTTTCTTTTTGATTCATTATTTCAATAAACACCCTTGAAACACCCTTGAAACTCTGTCCGTGTCTGATCTGTGTAAACGTCTTGACCAAACCCCCTGGTCTGCCACAATATACACACACACTTGAAGTCAGAAGTTTACATACACCTTTGCAAAATACATTTGAACTCAGTTTTCACAATTCCTGACATTTAATCCTAGTAAAAATATCCTGTCTTAGGTCAGTTGGATTCACCACTTTATTTTAAGAATGTGAAAAGTCAGAATAATAGTACAGAAAATTATTTATTTCAGCTTTTATTTATTTCATCACATCCCCAGTGGGTCAGAATTTGACATACACTCAATTCATATTTGGTAGCATTGTCTTTAAATTGTTTAACTTGGGTCAAACATTTTGGGTAGCCTTCCACAAGCTTCCCACAATAAGTTGGGTGAATTTTGGCCCATTCCTCCTGACAGAGCTGGTGTAACTGATTCAGATTTTTAGGCCTCCTTTTTCAGTTCTGCCTACATTTTTTTCAGTTCTGCCTACAAATTTTCTATAGGATTGAGGTCAGAGCTTTATGATGGCCACTCCAATACCTTGACTTTGTTGTTCTTAAGCCATTTTGCCACAACTTTGAAAGTATGCTTGGGGTCATTGTCCATTCGGAAAACACATTTGCGACCAAGCTTTAACTTCCTGACTGATGTCTTGAGATGTTGCGTCAATTTATCCACATCATTTTACTTCCTCATGATGCCATCTATTTTGTGAAGTGTACCAGTCCCTCCTGCAGCAAAGCACCTCCAAAACATTATGCTGCCAACCCGTGATTCACGGTTGGGATGGTGTTCTTTGGCTTGCAAGCCTCCCCCTTTTTCCTCCAAACATAACGATGGTCATTATGGCCAAACAGTTCTATTTTTGTTTCATCAGACCAGAGGACATTTCTCCAAAAAGTACGATCTTCGTCCCCATGTGCAGTTGCAAACCGTGGTCTGGCTTTTTTATGGCGGTTTGGAGCAGTGGCTTCTTCCTTCCTGAGAGGCCTTTCAGGTCATGATGATATTGGACTTGTTTTACTGTGGATATAGATACTTTTGTACTTGTTTCCTCCAGCATCTTCACAAGGTCCTTTGCTGTTGTTCTGGGATTGATTTGCACTTTTCGCACCAAAATACGTTCATCTCTAGGAGACAGAATGTGTCTCCTTCCTGAGCGGAATGATGGCTGCGTGGTCCCATGGTGTTTATACTTGCATACTATTGTTTGTACAGATGAACGTGGTACTTTCAGGCGTTTGGAAATTGCTCCCAAAGATGAACCAGACTTGTGGAGGTCTACATTTTTTTTCTGAGGTCTTGGCTGATTTCTTTTGATTTTCCCATGACGTGGGAGGCACTGAGTTTGAAGGTAGGCCTTGAAATACATCCACAGATACACCTCCAATAGGCTAATTGACATCATTTCAGTCAATCAGAAGCTTCTAAAGCCATGACATAATTTTCTGGTATGTTCCAAGCTGTTTAACTTCTCTGCGCTACGGACCCCTTTTACGGGATCACTTTCCTAAACAACCGCTAGAATTGCAGGGTGCCAAATGCATAAATATTACTAAAAATATTTATAATCATGTAATCACAAGTGAAATATACTAAAACACAACTTAGCTTATTGTTAATCCACCTATCGTGTCAGATTTTGAAAATATACTTTACAGCGAAAGAAATCCAAGCTTTTGTGAGTGTACCAATCAATGCTACAACAGCTAGCCCCAAATTAGCATGGTCACAAAGTCAGAAAAGCAATAAAATTAATCGCTTACCTTTGATAATCTTCGGATGTTTCCACTCACGAGACTCCCAGTTACACAACAAAAGTTATTTTTGTTCGATAAACATTACTTTTATCACAAAAAAACGCCATTTGGGTTGCACGTTATGCTGAGAAAACTATAGCCTCGTTCCTGTCCTGAAAGAAAGATGAAAATTCCCAAACGTATCAGATTAAAAAATATGACTAAAAATATTTATAATCATGCAATCACAAGTGAAATATACCAAAACACAGCTTAGCTTGTTGTTAATCCACCTATCGTGTCAGATTTTGAAAATATACTTTACAGCAAAAGAAATCCAAGCTTTTGTGAGTGTAGCAATCAATGCTACAACAGCTAGCCTTATATTAGCTTGGTTAGCTTGGTCACGAAAGTCAGAAAAGCAATAAAATTAATCGCTTACCTTTGATAATCTTCGGATATTTCCACTCACGAGACTCCCAGTTACACAACAAATGTTATTTTTGTTCGATAAATATTACTTTTATCACAAAAAAACGCTATTTGGGTTGCGCATTATGTTGAGAAAGCAAAAGCCGTGTTCCGTTCGACAAATTCCAAAAAGTATCCGTAATGGTCGTAGAAACATGTCAAATGTTTTTTATAATCAATCCTCAGGTTGTTTTTAACAAACATAATCGATAATATTTCAACCGGACCATAACCTATTCTTTAATGGGGAGCCCCTCTTGCGCGCAGGAACTATTCAGAGGACACCTGACCTCTTTTGAAACATCTCGCTCATTTTTCAAAATAAAAGCCTGAAACTATGTCCAAAGCCTGGTCACAGCCTGAGGAAGCCATTGGAAAAGGAATATGGTTGATACCCCTTTAAATGGAGGATAGACGGTCCAGGAAACACAGAATTTAAAAACAAATATCACTTCCGGGTTATATTTCTCAGGTTTTCGCCTGCAGAATAAGTATTGTTATACTCACAGACAATATTTTGACAGTTTTTGAAACTTTGGAGTGTTTTCTATCCTAATCTGTAAATTATATGCATATTCTACAATCTGGGCCAGAGCAAATATCGAGTGGTTGAAAAATGAGTTTATGACTCCAACCTAAGTGTATGTAAACTTCCGACTTCAACTGTGTGTGTATATACACTGCTCAAAAAAATAAAGGGAACACTTAAACAACACAATGTAACTCCAAGTCAATCACACTTCTGTGAAATCAAACTGTCCACTTAGGAAGCAACACTGATTGACAATAAATTTCACATGCTGTTGTGCAAATGGAATAGACAAAAGGTGGAAATTACAGGCAATTAGCAAGACACCCCCAATAAAGGAGTGGTTCTGCAGGTGGTGACCACAGACCACTTCTCAGTTCCTATGCTTCCTGGCTGATGTTTTGGTCACTTTTGAATGCTGGCGGTGCTTTCACTCGTGGTAGCATGAGACGGAGTCTACAACCCACACAAGTGGCTCAGGTAGTGCAGCTCATCCAGGATGGCACATCAATGCGAGCTGTGGCAAGAAGGTTTGCTGTGTCTGTCAGGGTAGTGTCCAGAGCATGGAGGCACTACCAGGAGACAGGCCAGTACATCAGGAGACGTGGAGGAGGCCGTAGGAGGGCAACAACCCAGCAGCAGGACCGCTACCTCCGCCTTTTTTTTGTCATTGTGTTGCTTGCTAGCTACTCTGTTGTTTGACAAGAACACATGGTAGCTAGCTAGCTTGCTAGTTGACTGCTGTGGCTAGCCAAAAATGACTTTTTTTAAAGTTGGATCATCTTAATCTTTGAGGCTTTAAAAGTGTTCTTACACTATGATTTTGAACATTCAAAGCAACTGGGAAATGTCCATGGCAGGCATTTTCACCTCCTTCACTTGCTACATAATTTATGAGTGATTGTAAGCACAAGCACCACCACTAATCAGCCTACACCCACTGCGTACACAACCGTTATTACTATGACAAGTAGCATAGCCATGTCAGCAAATGACTGGTGTCGTACCCTGATGAAGACAGCTTGCCTGTCGAAACGTTGGTAATTAAATATCTTTGCATCTGAGCTCCTAGAGTGTGCGGCTCTCCTTTATTTTCTAGTTTTCTACTCCGCTAGCCAGCACCTCGCCTACATAGGTGTGCGTTTCTTTTTTCTTCTAGATGGTGTCTGAACACACACACATCCGATTTGGTCACTTCTAAGTATTCCAAAATGGATTTCAAAAACAAAACTGATTTGAGCATCAATGCCTGCAGTGTGAACAAGGCTTTAGTTATTGTCGGTTCAGGGATTGTCTCAGTCATTGTCGGTTCAATACACTGGGAATATATTTTGGTTATGAACACAATAGCTGTACATGCATTTCAAGTGGAAACTGCAGCTGTTTGCTAGCTGTTAGTACCTATGCACAAAAGCTGTGTAGCCACGTACTCCCTGTGCTCTCTGTGGACCTCTCCTCAGCAGTAGTTATTTGAAAGCCTCCCAAGCGTGTGGATGGCCTAAGCGGAATCATACCCAATGCCTTTCTGAGACTCCCTTTATGCTGAGGGAGAGAGACACAGAGAGGGGGGGAGAGCATGAGAAGGGAACAAGGATACAGACATTATGTACTCCCATGTGTGACCCTAGGAGGCAGTGTTGTCTTTAGTTTGAAGGGAGTGTGGACTGCGAGATATAGAGAGAGCGAGAGAAAGAAAGAACCTTTGGAAAGAAAGAGAAAGGAGTAGCTGCTGCTTGTTCCACCTCTCTTGTGTTTGAGAAGACATAATCACTGACCAGAATGTTGAGACAGTGGTATGGAGTGTACAGACAGACACCATACTTACAAGCCTGGTTTTAACCATTGTTGGTTGTCATTACATTTGTGAATTTTTGTTTATTTTCATCATATCCAATGACAAAAAGCTATAGAAGTATTTACATTATTGTTGGTTAAGGGCAATCATGGTAGTCATATTTTTGTAGAGTGAGTATTCTTTGCGTCTGGGAATAAAACACCAGTGTATTCATCCTCAAAGAATTTGAACACCATTTTTTTGAAAGGTATAAAATAGAGAATTTAAAAGGTATGAAGGTAACAGATGGAGAGAAAAGATAGGAAAGACACTATACCATCAGAGGCAGAGTTATTCATATTCTTCATGCTTACAGCAAGCAATTCAGCTGGTGCTTGGTATTATATGATGGAAATATTTTTTATTTATTAAGCATTGTAGATAATATAGAGTAATATTATGATAGCATCTGGTAATCACTACTATACAATGTGTGCTACACCAGCATTATTATTATGATTTCCTGATGCAGGTCTTGGGTTAATTAGAGGTTCAAAGGTGTCAAACCTTTTGTTATTATTAGCTTATATGTTTTTTCTTGACATTGTCAAATAACTCAAGCATAGATTGGTAACCTTTTTCTAACTTAGCATTAACTATAGGCCCTGAGGAACTTGGTAAAAAATAATGTCACTGATTGGCCAATAAACCCTCATATCCGCCGCCCCATTTGACCTAGAGACGTAAAGCTTTGTATGTAGGTTGTCTTTCCTCATGCTGAACAAATTTGGACCATAATGTCCGTCAGGATGGATTTTTCTCCATCTTGGAAATTTTGTAAAACGTTAGAAAAATACGTATTCTCATGTAGGCCCATGGTACTGTATGTGTGCCCATAGTACATATCAAAGTTAAGGAATTGGTAAAGCGATGACTTGACCAACAAAAAAAATTATATGAATATGCTTTATCGTGAGCCAACACTCGCACTTGACTTTTTCCCCCCACTTACAGCTCTGACTTTCCAGGTGGCTACTTACTTGAGGAAAAATGTATTTACTATGATTGTGATATGTGGTTGTCCCACCTAGCTATCTTAAGATCAATGCACTAATGACTAAAATGTCAATTTTATTGATAAATCAGCATATATGGTTTTACATGTCCATTTAAGTCCTTTGTAAATCCCCATCACAATGGCATATCAAGTTGAATCGTTTTTAGAGTCATCGAAAATGAGTCATGTTGAGTTTGGCATTTATCTTAAAAAATAAGGAAACTATAAAACAAAATATTTTTGGACTATCTAACTCTAATGCTTAAAATTATCTTTGAAAATCTTCTTCTAAAAGTCAGATTCACTCCAAATTTGGTCTTTGGACTCATCACAATATTCAAATCAAATGTTATTTTTCACATGCGCCGAATACAACTTGTGCAGACCTTACAGTGAAATGCTTACTTACAAGCCCGTAACCAACAGTGCAGTTCAAGAAAGAGTTAAGAAAATATTTACCAAATAAACTAAAGTAAAAAAATAATAAAAAAGTAAAACAATAACGAGGCTATATACAGGGGGTACCGATACCAAGTCAATGTGCGGGGGTACAGGTTAGTCGAGGTAATTTGTACATGTAAGTAGGGATGAAGTGACTATGCATAAATAATAAACAGCAGCAGTGTAAAAAAGAGTTTGAGTACCTAACGATGCATTCAAAAGATGGCCAAATTATACCAGTAGATACATATTAGCATATGTGTGAATATGCCAAAATATGCTATATTAATTTTCCTAGGGGTGGGACATCTGTTTTTGGTAAATTAAGTTATTGCATATCCAATCATTCATATCCTATTCTCGATTACTGAGTGAAGGTCCCGTTAGCCAATCAGAGGGAACACAAGCCAATTGTTTCTTTTCCAACCTTCTCGGTCAGATTTTGTTAGTTGTGTATACTATTTAGTAAGATGTGATAGGACAATTTAAAGTTTAGTGAGTGAGTTGCTAGCTCTCACATGACAGTGAGCTATCTAAATTGGACCGCTAGCAATCACGAGTGGGCAGTTTCCTGAAAGGACTACATGCGCCAAGCCACCAAATAATCTCCATTGTTTCTATATTCGGGACTAGTAGCCCACGGTCCTGGTCAGAAATCTCTTATTCTAAACAACAGCTAGATAGCGCCCACAGCCCTGTGTGCCGATTGGGTTCCTCTGAACATAAGATAGTGTTTCATTTGGATATTAGTACAACCTGCCACACCCATCTAAGTGTTGTCAGTTAGTCATGCAACATTAAAGGGGTATGTATATACCCACAATTTTGTACCGGTACTGGTGTTTTGGTCCTTTTCAATTTAGCTCAATGGGGGTTTCTATTGTGTATTTATCATTGTGATTGAATAGTGTACAGTCGTGGCCAAAAGTTTTGAGAATTACACATATTAATTTTCACAAAGTTTGCTGCTAAAGTGTCTTTAGATATTTTTGTCAGATGTTACTATGGAATACTGAAGTATAATTACAAGCATTTCATAAGTGTCAAAGGCTTTTGTTGATGTAAAGAGTCAATATTTGCAGTGTTGACCCTTCTTTTTCAAGACCTCTGCAATCCACCCTGGCATGCTGTCAATTAACTTCTGGACCACATCCTGACTGATGGCAGCCCATTCTTGCATAATCAATGCTTGGAGTTTGTCAGAATTTGTGGGTTTTTGTTTGTCCACCCGCCTCTTGAGGATTGACCACAAGTTCTCAATGGGATTATTAAGTTCTGGGGAGTTTCCTGGCCACGGACCCAAAATATTGATGTTTTGTTCCCCTAGCCACTTAGTTATCACTTTGCCTTATGGCAAGGTGCTCCATCATGCTGGAAAAGGCATTGTTCGTCACCAAACTGTTCCTGGATGGTTGGGAGAAGTTGCTCTCGGAGGATGTGTTGGTACCATTATTTATGCATGGCTGTGTTCTTAGGCAAAAGTGTGAGTAAGCCCACTCCCTTTGCTGTGAAGCAATCCCACACATGGTCTCAGGATGCTTTACTGCTGGCATGACACAAGACTGATGGTAGTGCTCACCTTGTCTTCTCCGGACAAGCTTTTTTTCCCGGATGCCCCAAACAATCGGAAAGGGGATTCATCAGAGAAAACGACTTTACCCCAGTCCTCAGCAGTCCAATCCCTGTACCTTTTGCAGAATATCAGTCTGTCCCTGACGTTTTTCCTGGAGAGAAGTGTCTTCTTTGCTGCCCTTCTTGACACCAGGCCATCCTCAAAGTCTTCGCCTCACTGTGCGTGCAGATGCACTCACACCTGCCTGCCGCCATTCCTGAGCAAGCTCTGTACTGGTGGTGCCCCGATCCCGCAGCTGAATCAACTTTAGGAGACGGTCCTGGCGCTTGCTGGACTTTCTTGGGCGCCCTGTGGCCTTCTTCACAACAACTGAACCGCTCTCCTTGAAGTTCTTGATGATCTGATAAATGGTTGATTTAGGTGCAATCTTACTGGCAGCAATATCCTTGCCTGTGAAGCCCTTTTGTGCAAAGCAATGATGACGGCACGTGTTTCCTTGCAGGTAACTATGATTGACAGAGGAAGAACAATGATTCCAAGCACCACCCTCCTTTTGAAGCTTTCAGTCTGTTATTCGATCTCAATCAGCATGACAGAGTGATCTCCAGCCTTGTCCTTGTTAACGAGAGAATCACTGACATTTTCTGGCCTATCCAGAAGAACAATACATTTGCTCTTCCTCTGAGTGACAGAGCCCAGTCTGGTACATGGCATATGAAAGGTGACAGTCTGGCAAATCCAACAGTTTCATCCCGCTGTAATATTCTCAGCCGGATTTAGAGCCAACATGAAATATACAAAATAATTTCATAGAATTGAAACCAGACAACTTTCCGTTGGTCACAGATGGACAAAATCACTTTTTGCTTTTAACAAGTCTGCACACATTTGAATGGTGTCTCTCCGCCACTCAGGGGACATTTAGGAGAACATTCTCTGTCTTCAGTTATTTGAAATGGTGCCAATATTGTACTGTCACTGAGTAAGATCATATTGATTTTACAGTTATAAGAAAAGTGAATGGCAGTGAGTTGTTTATCATTTTATTGTTACTATCTTTAGAAATGATTAAAATATTTTCAAGCCCTATTGCCCGACTATTGTTGAATGTGATTCGTTTCAGGAAACCAAGCCATTGTGAAGGGGATTTGTCAAGGACTAAAATAGACATCTAAAACCATATTTCCTGATTTACTAACATTTACATTTTAGAAATTTAACATATGTTCTTATCCAGAGCAACTTAATGTTAGTGCATTCATCTTAAGCTAGCTAGATGGGACAACCACATATCACAGTCATAGTAAGTAAATTGTAAGAACCGACTGTCACAATAGCTAGGAGTGGTGGGTGTGGAGTGAGGCGCAGAGGGCAAAGTTTCAAAAAGGGACGTATTTATTCCAAGCTGGGTCAAGCCAAAACAACAGGCACAATGACCACAAAAACAGGACAGCAAACAATCCGTATAGGAACAAACATCCACTGACAGAAAGGAAATAAGCCCGCACAAAAGCAGACGGGCCCTGAAGGCTTAAATAGCCCCGAATTAACTACAAATAAGGTACAGGTGAAAACAATCAAGACAAAACCAACAGAAAATGGAAAAGGAATCGGTGGCAGCTAGTAGACCGGTGACGACGACCGCCGAGCGCGGCCCAAACAGGGAGAGGAGCCACCTTCGGTGGAAGTCGTGACACGACGCTGAAGTAGAGATGCATGTACGGAGAGTGAACATTTAATTTTGCACAGACATGGAACAGGACAGGAACAGCGTCAGAACCGGGTAACACAACGACAAACGACAATTAATGCAGAAGCAGGAAACAGACAGATAAAGGGGAGGTAATAACACAGGTGATTGAGTCCAGGTGAGTCCAATGAATCGCTGATGCCCGTGACGAGGGAAGCGTAATGATGGTGGCAGGAGTGTGTAATGCTGGGCAGCATTTGATTCTCAGATCCATTTGCATTGCTAGTTATAGCCTAATGTTACCTAGCTAACATTGCACCTGACTGGTTAGCTACCTGCAGATTCAAGCAGGGTAGTAACGTTATGCGCTGGGAATATGGTTCATTGTTTAGCTAGCTAGCTACCTACATGTCTAAACAAAAAAGACTCCACTATAAAAGTAACTATTTCAATAGAATGTCGATAGACGTACCTGCTATATTCGCTCTGGCTATCTACTTCAATTTCAGAACACTCTCATCTGAGTGTGCCAGATCACAGAATAACTGACAAATTTATGAATGATCAACACCCAACGTTGGCAAAAAAGCGTAATTAAATTGTTGCCAGCAGCACAGTTGCAGTCACCAACGGTCTGGATAACATAGAAACAGCCTAACCAGCTCGGCTAGGGTGAGTAAAATGGTCAGAGTGAGCTGTTCTCTCATTTGTGTCTGGAAGTAGCTAGCAAGCTAGTCAACGTTAGCCAGCTGGCTTGGGTGCTTGACTGCTATTGTAAGGTCCGAACTCTTGGATCAACCCTACTTCTCGGCCAGAGCGTCCAGTGTGTGCTCTGAATGCTCCGAGAGCGAAACGCTCTGAACTTACGAACGCCCAAAGCACTCTGGCACTCCATATTAAATTGACAAACACACCCATAGTATAAGCCTTTAGTCTGCAAATCAAATCAAGTTTATTTATATAGCCCTTCGTACATAAGCTAATATCTCGAAGTGCTGTACAGAAACCCAGCCTAAAACCCCAAACAGCAAGCAATGCAGGTGTAGAAGCACGGTGGCTAGGAAAAACTCCCTAGAAAGGCCAAAACCTAGGAAGAAACCTAGAGAGGAACCAGGCTATGAGGGGTGGCCAGTCCTCTTCTGGCTGTGCCGGGTGGAGATTATAACAGAACTATGCCAAGATGTTCAAAATGTTCATAAGTGACAAGCATGGTCAAATAATAATCATGAATAATTTTCAGTTGGCTTTTCATAGCCGATCATTAAGAGTTGAAAACAGCAGGTCTGGGACAGGTGGCGGTTCCATAACCGCAGGCAGAACAGTTGAAACTGGAATAGCAGCAAGGCCAGGCGGACTGGGGACAGCAAGGAGTCATCATGCCCGGTAGTCCTGACGTATGGTCCTAGGGCTCAGGTCCTCCGAGAGAGAGAAAGAAAGAGAGAATTAGAGAGAGCCAAGATTTTCAAAATGTTCATAAATGACAAGCATGGTCAAATAATAATCAGGAATAAATCAGAAATCTTTGGTTGTTTAGTACATAGCCTCACATGTGAATCATTAAAGAGATGGGTGGGGCTAAAGCTTAAGAGGGTGTGAACGATGTTGAATGGTTGTAGACAAAGAAGAGCTCTCCAGTAGGTACCAAATATTCAAGGACCGTTTTCTCAAAAGATGATCAACTTTCAAAGCAGAAATTCTTTCCCATTATTTCTCAACTGTAGTGTATGATATCATGTTTTATCTCTGAGTCTCTACTTCTATCCAGTGTTAAAAACACCATTTCAAATTTTGCTACATAAGTTTGAATCGAGGCGATCGGTCACATGTGATTTTTCACAATATACTTGAGTTTGTGTCCTCAAAAGTGAGTACACCTCAGCAAATTATTTTAAATTATTTTCCAGAAAGGTGAGTTGCAGACCTTTCTTAAACTATGCAACATTACCAGTTATTGTTTATTACCATTTCAAGAAAAAATATTTTGTTTAGGTATGTCTGTTTAGGCGGAAATAAAACATTTGCTCTATCATTAAAGATGATAGGCTCAGCTGTGTTCTGCATCCCTCCATTTTGGTCCATTACTATAACTTCTCCTAATTGACCATACATGTTGTCATTGTAATACTGCATTTTGGACGCCTGTAGTCAAGAGTTCTACATAGTTTGGTCAGTTGGAGACTGTTAGGGTTGCGTCAATTCAATCTGGTATAAGGACAAGTATGACAATGAGTCACTAATTGTATGCTATGTACTTTTTATTAACTAAGTAATAAATGGCAAATGCAATTTTCGTATATACGGGTTCACTGCACCACCCCGCAGGGTGGAACAAGGAACTGACTTGTTCCTGACAAAGATATTATAATATACTCATGACAGAGATAGTTCCCGCTTCCGAGCCGGCCTGTCAGAGTAGAGACTGGGCGTGGTTTAGACTCACCCAGCCTATCGCCGGCGCTCAGGCTAGTCCTAGCCTTTTTGGTGTCCTGGCGCTGTTGCTGTGTAGATTACGCTCCCTCACCCCAGAGACTGAGGTCAGACAGCTCTGCAACATTGTCTGCGCTATTTGCACCTGTATACAAATGCACACTGTTCTCGCTCAAGGCTAACCACCGCTTCCCAGCACACTTATCTGGGGCTAACTGTTACTTCCAGCACACACACACAGACACCCAGGCGCCCAGGCCAACAGTTGCTAATATTCAATCACATTGAGTATTCAATCACAATCACATATAGTATTGGGTTGTAGTGCATAATTCAGAACCTCACAAGACTGACAAAATGCTTGTAAAAAAAGAGTGTGCCAACAGAGTATAATATCAGGGGTAAATTGATAATTTGATTAATTTTGGCCACTCACAAGGCATTAGCAGGGCTGAAAACCCTGATTACATTTTTATTTGAGATGGCACGACTGAATTGAAAACCTGCCACCTCTCTCTCCCTCCCTTCCTCCCTCCCCACCCCTGTACAACTCCAGTGCCATGGCAGAGTGACAGGTCTTAGTTCTCACCGATCTGTGAGCAGGAGCGACAGCCACTGATCCTGCTTGGAGTGACGCCACCCCAGTGCTAACCATGCCCAGAATCTCTCTAGCAGAGAGAGTCATTGAAAAGGATCAACGTTTAGCTACGTGCAGAGGGGAGACAGGCGTATCTGGTAAGGACCCAAACAGGAGAGGTGGGCAGCGTGGCAGGGGTTGAGGGGGAATACTGCTGTTGGGACTGATGCCAGCTGGAACGTGACTTACCTTAGTAGGATCCAATCCATTTCACATAAGCTGGGTTTGGTTTCAGCTGCTGTGATCTGGGACGAGGCCACGAACAGCTGGCCTGGAAGATGAGACATTTTTCAGGACACACATTTCACTTCATAATGGCAGACTAGATGGTACACAGAGCCTGGTAAGGTAATTAACTGTGTTTATACAAAGAGACATTTGAAACTGCTTACCATGTGGCTAACATCAGGGCCCTACAGTAGCTACCTACCGTCTCAGGCCATGTAAATGATGTTACCTCAGACAAGGCATTCTATTCTTGTCCATTCAATACAAGTGGCATTATGTGGCTCTTTTCTAATAGGGAGTCTCAGAAAGTTATAGGCCAAGCTGGGTTGGGTGGTATGTCCATACACAACTCATTTCTTAATTTCTTGCCAGGTTAGGCCTAAATCATTGAAGGGAACATTGCAATGCCAACACAGATATAATAGTAGCAGCCTACATTCAGCTGAGCTAAATATGCAGTATACCTCTGGATCGTTAGCTAACTGGGTGGTTTTAAAGGCAGTGGGGTTGTTCCACCTCAAAAAGCACAAGAAAGAGGATTGACACCCACCATCTCAGATTGTTCAGAAATGTTTTTTCTATAGGTTTTAACAGATATGATTAACATTCCTGAAACATAATTTTGTTGAAATGTAATTTGATCTCTAAGAAATGAAGCTAATTGACTGCACCCAAATTTTAATTAATTGAATTCAGATAATATTCAATAAATATAGTACCCAACATCCAATTTGTACCAAACCTCTTCCTACCAATGAGTAAGACACGAAGGAATCTATAAAAAAATGTCAAATGTCACCCATGGACCCCCACACCCATGCCAATCCCACCTCAACAACCAGTATGAAAATGTGGCTTGTAGTATTGCTTTTCTATGTTATGTATTCCTTGTGAAAATTGAGATGTTTTTTCCCCTTGTTCAGAGAAATGTGTCAATAAAGTCACTTGCATTATTCGTCATAAAGTAGTGTGACTGTCAGGTTTTGACCACTAGATGTCGCTGTTCTTGCTATGCCGCCACACTGTTATCCATTTTGCTGGTCTATTGTGTTTATTGCAGAGATCACAACATTTCCTTTGCAACATTGGGTAAAGAACCAACGGATTTCGCTCATTATGAAAATAAATGGTGTGGTCATCCTCACAATTCAAGTCAGTCCTCCATGAAAGCAATTCAGTTTGTCCTTCTCTTATCAACCAAACGCTTCAACCCAACTCTCCTTGAATCGTCCAACAAGTGGCAGCTCTCTGAGGGCTATGCCTATGGTGCAATTCTCATATGAGGACGTGTCCTTAAAGCCCAAAACGTTGATGTGGAAATTGGCTATGCACTAAAATGTTGTGACAACCCTAATAGAACCCAATACCATTAAAATTGAAGACTATTAGAGACCATAACATTGAAACCATTAGAACCTCTGTAGCCTAATGGTTTGCTTCTTCGTCAAGAATGGCCTTACAGTATCTAATCCCAATATATTTATGGGAATAAACCACACACAAAGGGGACGTTTCCTGGACACATATTAACCGTAAAAGAAGGACAAAGATAATTGCTTTCATGGAGGACTGGCTTAAATTGTGAGGATGACCACACAATTCATTTTCATCATGAGCCAAATCTATTGGTTTTCTATCCAAAGTTGCAAAGTTAAAAAAAGAGATAAGAGTGTTGTGGTATAGCAGGTACAGTGACATCTCCTGGACTAAACCTGGTACTTTCATACTACTTAATGGTAAATAATGCAAATTACTTTAATGACTAATTTCTCTGAACAGGGAAAAAAAAACATCACCAGATTCGCAGAGAATACATTACATACAGTAGTATTGGCAAGCAATACTCCAAGCCACAGCTTCATAATATTTGTCAAACATAGAGAACTGATACTGTATACTGGTTGTTGGGGATGGATTGGCATGGGTTGTGGGGAGTCTGTGGGTGGCTTTAGAAGTTGTTTTTGTCTTACTTACTCATTGATAGGAAATGAGTAAGTAAGACAAATTGATCTAAGTCGGTTGTTGGGTACTATATTTATTGACTATCTGAATCCTAAAAAATTGTATTGCCAATTTGGGTGCAATCAATTAACCTCTAATTCCTCCCAAACCCGGATCCGGGAGCACCCCCATCAGTAAAAAAGCTGACTAGCATAGCCTAGCATAGCGTCACAAGTAAATACTAGCATCTAAATATCATTAAATCACAAGTCCAAGACACCAGATGAAAGATACACATCTTGTGAATCCAGCCATCATTTCTGATTTTTAAAATGTTTTACAGGGAAGACACAATATGTAAATCTATTAGCTAACCACGTTAGCAAAAGACACCACTTTTTTTACTCCACCAGTTTTTTACTCCATCAGTAGCTATCACAAATTCGACCAAATAAAGATATAAATAGCCACTAACCAAGAAACAACTTCATCAGATGACAGTCTGATAACATATTTATTGTATAGCATATTTCAGGTATAAATCATAGTTTACCATTGCAGCCACCATCACAACTCTCACCAAAGCGACTAGAATAACTACAGAGAGCAACGTGTATTACCTAATTACTCATCATAAAACATTTCTTAAAAATACACAGCGTACAGCAATTGAAAGACACAGATCTTGTGAATCCAGACTATTTCAGATTTTCTAAGTGTTTTACAGCGAAAACACAATATAGCGTTATATTAGCTTACCACAATAGCAAACATCACAACAGCATTGATTCAAGGCAAAAATAGCGATAACGTATAAACCACCAAAATATATTAATTTTTTCACTAACCTTCTCAGAATTCTTCAGATGACAGTCCTATAACATCATATTACACAATGCATATAGAGTTTGTTCGAAAATGTACATATTTAGCGGCACAAATCGTGGTTATACAATGAGAAAAGTAGCAAAGCTGCCCAGAAAATGTCTGGAGAAATCTTTGGAGAGGCACCTATTCTAATCAGTAACTATTCCAAAACTTGACTAAAAAATACAGGTTGGACAGCAATTGAAAGACAAATTAGTTCTTAATGCAATCGCTGGGTTACATTTTTAAAATGAACGTTACTTCAAGCATACAGCGTGCGCTAAAGCGAGACGCACCGAAATTCATGGCGGAATTATTATTTGACATTTGTCAACATAAGTACGAATTAACAGCATAAAGACTGCTTACTATTAGCTGAGCTTCCATCAGAATCTTGGGCAAGGTGTCCTTTCTCCAGAACAATCGTCTTTGGGTTGAAAGATGTCCTCTTCTCCTGTCGAAATAGCAGCTAACGATGGACACCTCTCCAGTGGGTGGCTAACTCGTGAAAGCGCATGACAAAGAAATCCCAGAAAATCGCTATAAACTGCTATAAGTCGGTTTAAATTAACTACCTTATGATGTCTTTAACACCTATAACGAATAAAAACATGACCGGAGATATAGAACTACCAAAACGAAAGCGTTTGCAGGACGCCATTGTGATGTCTTCTTGCGCCAGGCGCACCGTTGAAAAGGAAGGTACTTCCGTTCCACGGTCTTCTATAGGGTCCCAGATTGCGCAATCCACTCCATTCAAATTCTCCCCGCTTACTGACATCTAGAGGAAGACGTATGCAGTGCATGTAGCCCGATGGCTTACATGGGGACTTATAAACTGACCTCAGAACAGGGACCTCGATTTCTGAAATCTCACTCCCTGACAGGAAATGTGCTGCAGAATGAGTTCTGTTTCACTCAGAGAAATAATTCAAACGGTTTTAGAAACTAGAGAGTGTTTTCTATCCAATAGTAATAATAATATGCATATTGTACGAGCAAGAATTGAGTACGAGGCAGTTTAATTTGGGAACTCATTTTTACAAAGTCGAAATGGCGCCCCCATAGGCTCAAGAGGTTATTAACTTCATTCCTGAGAAAATAACATTTAAACACAATCTTTCAGGAATTTCAATCTTACCTGTTTATAACTACAGAAATGGTTTCAGAACAATCTGAGATGGTGAGTGTCATGGCTTGCTGAAATGACATGAAACTACTGAGTGTTAGTGAAACCCCTGTGTGTCTTTAGACACTCACACGGACTACCTGACGGTAAAAATCTACGAGGTGAGGATGAGCAGTGGGACATTTCAGCACCCTTTCTCTTCTGATTTCTGATGATGACCATCATTACACAGCTGTTTTAATGTTCTGAGAGGTGAATCTAGGAGAATACATGTCAAACACTGTACTGGGTCAGATTAGAGCTGCTCAATGGGTTCATTTAGTCCCAATTCACTCACTGATAGATGGGAACCAATGTATAACCATTGCATGCAATCACATCAGTGTACATGCAACGTCCGTTTTCGTCAGTGATATGACAATGATCAATTTGTTTACTTAATTAGACATGCTTAGATGGCGTATGTAATTCCAGTGCGCAGCTAACCAATACATCTGAATCATTCTCCCCAAGACCAATTGATCAGTGCAAATAAATCACTTCTACACTGTTGGCAACTTCATCACAACTGGATCAAACTGTAAAATCCCTGTAAGTGTTGTCTTTATAGAAGCACAGTTGTCAATAGACATCATCGACAGGCGGTCCAGCCTTACATCTCCTGCAGGGTACTGATTGGGTGGTCCAGCTGTGAGGATACAGTACTGTCTCTGTGGTGAGATCCAATGCCTCAAGACATGGGGAGTGAGAGGGAGAGAGAGATAAAGATATAGAGGGTGAAGGAGGGCTGTGGTGCTAAACAGAAAGTGTGAGGTATAGAGCCCCAACAGATGTGTATATTAATGAGCTGGTTGGCATTTAATTGCCCTGTCACCTCGGCAGCGTCATATCGAGGAGACAAGTGACGCAGCGGGACTGCCGCCGCAGTGTAGCCTTGGAACAGAGGGTGCCATCACCAGACAGTCTGCTGGAAGAGACAGGGGCTTCGTAGGTGCACTGACTTCTGAGGGCTTAAGAAGGTTGGAAGCGGCAGGTGAGGCGGCCTGCTGAAAGAGAGTGCTGCTAAGAGGAAATGCATGGACTGGTGAATTTGAGAGGAGGAAGATGAGGCTCATGAAAATGACTGTGGACCGGTGGAGTTGAAAGGATGAGGAGGAGGATGAGGGAAATTACTGTTGACTGGTGGAGTTGAGAGGAGGATGAGGGAATGTTGGACTATAAGGTCAGGGATGTCAGACTTGGTTTAAGACAAAACTACAGGTTGTAAGGTAGTACTGGGAGACAGGGTGAACATGTTGAAATGATGATGATAAATTAAGGTGTTATCAGTATGCTTACTATAGAAGTAGGAGCTAAAGAAAGTGAATATTACTTATTTTCTCAAAAATAACAAGCTGCAGATAACACAAAGTGATACATGTTTTTTGCTGGAATGCAATTGTGCCATACCATTCCCAGCTAACTGCTAGATGGATTAGCCTGCCAATGATAATAGGTAACGGTGAATACGGACTATGGTGACAGCTATAGAACATGAACCCATTGTTAACCTGAATTCAATCCATGCTAGTATGATAACAGAGTAGCAGTTGGTGATCAAGAAGCTCAGTGTGAGTCCTTCCTGTCCCTGCTGTCATGCCTGGTCAGGGGCCATTTCCTTCTGCTCAAAAGGCACTGCAGGCTGGACACCATTAGGGCCCTGGGCCCTCCCCTCCAGCAGCGCTCTGATTGCAGCCCTGGTGGCTGTCACAATGATATTTTACTGGCAGAAAAAATGAACAAGCTGCTTGGCAGCAAGTGTAAACAGGGCCATTAGGCCTGGCCACTGTTCTGCCCTCCCGTGTTCATTCACAAAGCACAAACTCATGCTGAAACGTCCTCCCCCTCACACATCTACCCTCTCCTGCCTCCCCCTGTTGCCACCCCTTCATCGGGAAAGCATTAGCTCACTGCTGGCTCAATCAGGCCTATAGTTCTGAGGTGGACATAATGACTGCAATTAGGGACGCCCTGCACGAGTGGTCTGCACGAGTGAACAAAATGCCAAGCATGGGTGTCACTGCCACCACAACATGCTTGCTCTATTACAGGACGCACCGGAGACACCGTACCCACTGAAAATGGTAAGAGAAAGGGCACCCCCTATAACAAATGCATACTAATAGTGGCGATAAGGTGAAGAGGAATGGGTAATGTCTTTAAATGAGGAGTCTGTTCTAGTCTGAACATGTGCAGATTGGTTGATCAGACCGCGGCTAATCACTAGGAGTCTGATATTCCAATAGTGAACAGTGGATAATTTAAAATGTAATCTGTTTTAGGGCTCTCCCTTTTCGCTCTCATTTTGTTTTACCTTGGAGGCATCATCTCTTTAATCATCACCACCATCATCGTAATTACCGTTCACATCATCATAATCCTAAAGACTTTACACAGTCTTACAGCTAATTCTGCATGACAAAGAGCTGGGGCCTTGCTAGCTTGCTCGCTCACTGACTGACTGCGCTCTGTGGTAGGCTAAATGAGCGTTGCCAAACTGGTGTCCCAGTCACAAAATCAAATTGTATTTGTCACATGCTTCCTAAACAATAGGTGTAGATTGATGAACATATTCTAGTCTGTGCTAGCGAAACAGTCATGTAGCTTAGCATCCGCTTCAGCGAACCACTTCCGTATTGAGTGCATCACTGGTACTTCCTGTTTGAGTTTTTGCTTCAAAAGCAGGAATCAGGAGGATAGAGTTATGATCAGATTTTCCAAATGGAGGGCGAGGGAGAGCTTTGTATGTGTTTCTGTGTGTGGAGTAGAGGTGATCTAGAGCAGGGATGGGCAACTGTGTTGGAGGCATTGTTAAAGAGAAAGTGACAGAACTCTGACGTGTCAACTTCCACTCAAACAGCAATAACATGTAGGCCAATAAATCATCCAGATCACTCAAATTTGTTCAATTACAAAAATATATATTTTTTTTTCTCTCCCCTAAACATTTTCAAAACAGTTCAGTCTGCAAAACTGACAATCCTTTGCACCTTGTGTGTGTTACCCAGACTCAACAGGATGGGTTTTTAATTTGTATTAGCAAAATAGCTGATTGGATCATCAGTCTTTTAAAATAGTGAAGACAGTCTACTCCCACACAAAAGCAAAGCTTGACCCATGTGTATTGTAAAATGGTGGATGGGGATTTAGTTAATGGATTATTGGTGAGCAGGAGCGTTGCGGAGTTTGAATAAGAACAGCTGTTTCATTCCTGAAGCCCAGCCAAAAGCCCAATCATCACTTAAACCCGAGGGTGAATCGCTTTCCCCTAATGCAACAGTAGGTTTTATGTCCTGGGCCTGAAATAAACAGAGCCTCTACTGCTGGTCTCTACCTCTGTCACAATTCAGTGAAGCTTTAGGTATGTTTTGTTTGGGCAGATGGCATGTTATGTACTTATTTTTTTACTTTCTCATCAGTGTCTTGCTCAAATTTGGGGCATGTACTGTCCATAACAATGAATGTGTGGGGACCCTCTAGCCATACTCCACACAATTAATATGTTTTCCTGGTCCATGACAACACACACACACACACACACACAGGCCCGGTCCTGGCCGTTCTGCTGCCCTAGATGAGACAAAAGAAATTGCCCCTCTCCCACAAAACTAGAATAGTGTAGCCTACAGTGTCGGCCCGCAATGGAATTATTAATGCCCATCCATGTGGTAGGCCTACCATTTGTAAAATAGTTGCAGTGGCTTTATTAGTCTTGATTCCTGGTACTAAGCATTTTGGCTATTTAAGCTCTCAATATCAGCTACCAAACTTTATCAGGAGTTATCCTTAGCCTACTTGCAATGAAAATCCATGTGTTTGCACATCCGGAAATGCAGAAGACTTTTCTTTTTCATTATGATGCAGCTCCAATACAATTTACAAATACAAACTTGAAATCAATGACTATCATGACATTTTGCCCAAGGGATGAAGGTCCCGGACAGCAGTTGTAGCCTATATTTTCCATTCCAGATAGTCAATTTTACTTTGACCTGTACTGTTTTTAGGATATATTGTTTGTTAACATGTCATATACGCATCGAAGTGCATTCTTTTTTTGGGGTGCCATTTAGGTTAGGTTATTAGATCAGAGAAACGTGCATGATGTAAAGGGGAGAGGGGCGCTGGGCATGGACAATATTTGGCACCCCTGCCTTTGACAAAGTGTGTACTGCTTATAATAGGGTGGCATCAGCGCTCAGCTAAATAGTCCATATGAGAGAACTTATCATAATTTCTGTGCAGAATTATGTAAAATATTGTCAATCTGCCGACCTAGGCTGCTGTCTAGTGGGTCTCTCTCACTCTAAGTTTGGACATACCTACTCTTTCAAGGGTTTTTCTTAATTTTTTACTATTTTCTATGAAATAACATATATGGAATCATGTTGTAACCAAAAAAGTGTTAAACATATTTTTGATTTTTAAAGTAGCCACCCTTTGCCTTGACAGCATTGCACACTCTTGGATTCTGTCAACCAGCTTCACCTGGAATGCTTTTCCAACAGTCTTGAAGGAGTTCCCACATATGCTGAGCACTTGTTGCTTTTCCTTCACTCTCCGTTCCAACTCATCCCAAACCATCGCAATTGGGTTTAGGTCGAGTGATTGTGGAGGTCAAGTCATCTGATGCAGCACTCCATCACTCTAATTCTTGGTCAACTAGCCTTTACAGAGCCAGATGAGATGGTGTATCGCTGCAGAATGCTGTGGTAGCCATGCTGGTTAAGTGTGCCATGAATTCTAAATAAATCACTGACAGTGTCCCCAGCATAGCACCATCCCACCTCCTCCTCCAAGCTTCACGGTGGGAACCACACAAGGGGAGATCATCCGTTCACGTAATTTGCGTCTCAGAAAGACACGGCGGTTGGAACCAACCATCTCAAATTTGGACTGAGACCAAAGGACAGATTTCCATCGGTCTAAATGTGCATTGCTTGTGTTTCTTGGCCCAAGCAAGTCTCTTCTTCATATTGGTGTCCTTTAGTAGTGGTTTCTTTGCAGCAATTCGACCATGAAGGCCTGATTCACGCCGTCTCCTCTGAACAGTTGATGTTGAGATGTGTCTGTTACTTGAACGCATTTATTTGGGCTACAATCTGAGGTGCAGTTAACTCTAGTGAACTTATCCTCTGCAGCAGATGTAACTCTGGGTTTTCCTTTCCTGTGGCGGTCCAAATGAGAGCCAGTTTCATCATACAGCTTGGATTTTGCGACTGCACTTGAATAAACTTTTCAAATTGACTGACCTTCACGTCTTAATTCTTATGGCTGCAAGCCCGAAGCCGGGCACAATATGACAACAGCCACTTCAAGTGCAGGGCGCGAAATTCAAAATATATTTTTTAGAAATATTTAACTTTCACACATTAACAAGTCCAATACAGCAAATGAAAGGTACACATCTTGTGAATCCAGCCAACATGTCTGATTTTTAAAATGTTTTACAGCGAAAACAGCACGTATATTTATGTTAGCTCACCACCAAATACAAAAAAGGACAGACATTTTTCACAGCACAGGTAGCATGCACAAAGCCAACCTAACTAACCAAGAACCAACCAAACTAACCAACAAACAACTTCATCAGATGACAGTCTTATAACATGTTATTCAATAAATCTATGTTTTGTTCGAAAAATGTGCATATTTCAGGTATAAATCATAGTTTACATTGCAGCTACAATCAGAAATTGCACCGAAAGCAGCCAGAATAATTAGACACCAACGTCAAATACCTAAATACTCATCATAAAACATTTCTGAAAAATACATAGTGTACAGCAAATGAAAGACAAGCATCTTGTGAATCCAGCCAATATTTCCGATTTATTAAGTGTTTTACAGCGAAAACACAATATAGCGTTATATTAGCTTACCACAATAGCCAGAAACACAAGCCATTCCCCAGCAGCAAAAGTTAGCGATCGTAACAAACCAGCAAAAGATATATAATTTTTGACTAACCTTGATAAGCTTCATCAGATGAGTCCTATAACATCAGGTTATACATACACTTATGTTTTGTTCGAAAATGTGCATATTTAGAGCTGAAATCAGTGGTTATACATTGTGCTAACGTAGCATATTTTTCCCACAACGTCCGGATATTTTTCTGACACTCAACTATTCTGACCAAATAACTATACATAAACGTTACTAAAAAATACATGTTGTATAGGAAATGATAGATACATTAGTTCTTAATGAAATCGCCGTGTTAGAATTCTAAAAATAACTTCATTACCACATCCAGCTTACGTTATAACGAGAGAGCCCCCAAATCTGGGCGCAAAATAATTGTCAACATATTCCGACAGATATATGAAATATCATCATAAAATTGGTCCTACTTTTGATGATCTTCCATCAGAATGTTGTACAAGGGTGTCCTTTGTCCAGAACAATCGTTGTTTGGTTTTAGAACGGCCTTCTTCCCTCTCGAATTAGCAAGCTAACTAGCCAAGTGGCGCGTAGCTCTCCATCTTCACCATACCCAGAGAACGCAGACGCCTAAACTCCAGAAAATATTTCAATAATCTGATGAAACTATATTGAAAAAACATACTTTACGATGATATGATCACATTTATCAAATAAAATCAAAGCCGGAGATATAACACGTCTATAACGATTGCTTTTCCGAAGCTATTACCGGTGACCTCTATGCGCTTCCTGGACAAAGGAATTCTGGGGTCATGTCATTCCAAGAGCTCTCTTTTCACCATAGAAACACCTAGAAACCCCATTTCACCTCTCACATTCTATGGGACATCTAGTGGAAGGCGTATGAAGTGCATGTATACTCATACATATCAAGCACATTTATAGGCAGATCCTAGAACAGAGCATCGATTTCAGATTTTTCACTTTCTTACAGAAAGTTTACTGCAAAAGGAGTTCTGTTTTACTCACAGATATAATTCAAACGGTTTTAGAAACTAGAGAGTGTTTTCTATCCAATAGTAATAATAATATGCATATTGTACGAGCAAGAATTGAGTACGAGGCCGTTTGAAATGGGCACCTTTTATCCGGCTACTCAATACTGCCCCTGCAGCCCAAACAGGTTAAAGTAATGATGGACTGCCGTTTCTCTTTACTTATTTGAGCTGTTTTTGCCATAATATGGACATCTTCTGTATACCACCCCTACCTTCTCACAACACAACTGGCTCAAACACATTAAGGAAAGATATTCCACAAATTAACAAGGCACACCTGTTAATTAAAATGCTGAAGCTGGTTGAGAGAATTCCAAGAGTGTGCAAAGCTGTCATCAAGGCAAAGGGTGGCTACTTGGAAAAATCTCAAATATAAAATATATTTTGATGATTTCTATAACACTTTTTTGGTTACTACATGATTCCATATGTGTTATTTCATAGTTTTGATGTCTACACTATTATTCTACAATGCAGAAAATAGTAAAATAAATAAGTAGGTGAGTAGGTGTGTCCAAACGTATTTGTTGCTTTGGATTTCCAGCACTTTGTGGTATTATATTTGTGACTCTAATTCATTCAGGATTATCTGTAGTCATTGTAGGATCCACATTAATGTAGAAGTGTTTAGAAACATATTCTATTTTTATTAACAATAAAAGTGAATCCAAAATGAAACAATACATTATACTGTATACCATTCCTTTCTATTGGGCACAAAATAAGCTGAAACATAACCAAATCGAACAGCAAATGCATCCAACATTTTAAAGCTAGTTTCTCATGCACGCACTCATTCATATGTTGATTGTAGTGCCATTTGGTTGAGCCAGTCTCTCCCATTGGTGATAACACAGCATCACACTCTCCACATGTTTGCTCTCTGGCCCCACCAGTAGCAGCTGGCAGGGACATATAATGAAGTTGGAGCCTTTCCTTCCCATTTACCCCCCAAGACAATTGATCTTTGTATTTCAGGTGTAAAAAGATGGCCTGCCAGCCATTCAGCTCACCTCCAATTTCCCCTCTCTCACAATACCGCTCCTGATGCTTCAAAGTCACCAGAAGTCCATTTCAAACAGTTTGACTTCGGAGAAACAGAGAGAGTAAAAACGAAATTGACTTTGCTCCTCCAACAGCAGTGGTTTTGCAATCATACCCACTGTTGAAGAGTTGGTGGAGTCTTATAAGGTCCGTAGCCTTTCTAGCTTGGAGGTGCCGGAGCGACATCAGTCCAAAGTACATGTGACAGCTTGGATAGATGTTGATTTATGGTGGCCCTCTTGCCCTCTGCACCCCTATCTCTCTCTGCCATCAGATGTCATTTGCAAAGTTCAACTTGGATATGAAGTACCATCCACACATGCACTCCACTCTAAAACTAGTAGAGTGGCACCAAACCTTTTTTCTCAAATCATCTTGAAAATCTAATTCATACTGAACAAAAATATGAACGCAACCTGTAAAGTGTTGGTCCCATGTTTCATGAGCTGAAATAAAAGATCCCACAAATGTTCCATACGCACAGCACAAAAAGCTAATTTCTCTCAAATTTTGGGAACACAGTTGTTTATATCTCTGTTAGTGAGCATTTCTCCTTTGCCAAGACAATCCATCCACCTGACAGGAGTGGAATATCAAGAAGCTGAATAAACAGCATGATCATTACACAGGTGCACCTTGTCCTGGGGACAATAAAAGGCCACTCTAGAATGTGCAGTGTTGTCACACAACACAAGGCAACAGATGTCTCAAGTTTTGAGGGATCATGCAATTGGCATGCTGACAGCAGGAATGTCCACCAGAGCTGTTGGCAGATAATTGAACGGTCATTTTTACTCTCTCTGTTTCTCCGAAGTCAAACTGTTTGAAATGGACTTCTGGTGACTTTGAAGCATCAGGAGCGGTATTGTGAGAGAGGGGAAATTGGAGGTGAGCTGAATGGCTCCAACGTCGAAAATGGCAGTACGTCCAATTGGTCTCACAACCGCAGACTAGGTGTAACCCATAGGGCGGCGCACAATTGGCCAAGCGTCGTCAGGGTTAGGGGAGGGTTTGGGCGGGGTAGGCCGTCATTGTAAATAATATTTGTTTCTTAACTGACTTGCCTAGTTTATATATATATATATATATATTTATTTAAGTAACCACGCCAGCACAGGACCTCCACATCCGGCTTCTTCACCAGCGGGATCATCTGAGGGGGTGCTGAGGAGTATTTATGTCTGTAATAAAGCCCTTTTGTGGGGGAAAAAACCTTCCGCTTGGCCTGGCTCCCCAGTGGGTGTATCTGGCTCCCAAGTGGGTGGGCCTATGCCCTTCCAGGCCCACCCTTGGCTGCGCCCTTGCCCAGTCATGTAAAATTCATAGATTAGGGCCTAATTCATTCATTTCAAATGAATGATTTCATTATATGAACTGTAACATTTTTGCATGTTGCGTTTATATTTTTGTTTCAATATACTTGCACTTGGAGAGTTTTTGTGAAATGCCACCACCAGAATTATACAGTTGGCTATTTTATAATACTGGTTGTTTGGATGCTGATTGGTTGATAGCAGGGAATTATAGCACCACAGTCCCTGCATTCTCAGAATATTGCCTGTTAACAGTTGCAATAGATGTATCAATGTGAATACACTGTCCCACAGCCCAGCCAGTCCATAACCTTCATATTCCCTCAAAAAAGTGTCTAGACAATATTTCAACAGTTGGGGTTTGTCTAAACCTTGCTGTCTGCCAGTGGCAACAACAATGATGCAGTTTTGCGATCTCACCATGCCATGCATATGAATGTGACAAGACTGACAACTTCTCTGAGCTAGGTGCATTCACATAGGCTGTTTGTAATGTTCATCTTGTAGCCTATATTCATTGCCAAATAGGCCTTGCTTTAGTGTGTATGGCACTGTCCATTGTGCTGATACAGCACAGCAGAGATGGGCTACAGATTTCGTGCCAACCTGTCACTTCAAAAGCACTCAATGGTCTCAGTCTCGGTATTTGAATTTTGTGCTTATTGTGGTATAGCATGATATATAATTCAATATAAGATCCACCTAAAATTGTGACTCGTTTCAGGAAACTAGGTGTACGTCGCGAGCCACTACTTCACAGGAGAGCCATTTTTTGCGGGCAGAAATGCCTTCTGGAACATGTTAACCTTCATGTGCCTTAATTACAAACTTGTATGCCATCTGTAAATATGAATACAATTGGTAAATTACGAACTTGTATGCCATCTGTAAATATGAATACAATTGGTAAATTACGAGCCTAGTTGGTTTAGCAACAGAAAAACTGAGAGCAACCTTTCCGCTAGCAATGATTGGCTGAGATAATGAGTTAGCTGGACATGCCGAGAGGACGATTTCAGATTGGTCTGAAATATGGCACGCTTCTGTCTATTTGAGGTGGTCAGTATGTGTAGGTAATCCTGTCTAAAGCTGCCTTAAAAATATATATATGTATATATCGTGTAGTAGAACTGCATAAGTGTTGCTCTCCACTTTCTGGAGGACGGAGTTTTGAAATCAGTGTAATTAAAGTATGATAGCTTAGGAGACAACACCTGTCTCCGGATTACATCCTCAAACTTTATTTTTTATATGTTTTACTTTTATTTAACTAGGCAAGTCAGTTAAGAACAAATTATTATTTTCAATGACAGCCTAGGAACAACTGCCTTGTTCAGGGGCAGAACGACAGATTTGTACCTTGTCAGCTCGGGGATTTGAACTTGCAACCTTTCGGTTATTAGCCCAACGTTCTAACCACTAGGCTACCCTGCCGCCCCTAAGGGCAATCATGGCATCCGTGAAAGGGAGAAGTGTCCATCCATGAGATAGTCTAGCTAGCTGCATTTACAGATATTACACGTTTCTAATTTTGACAAAAAGTCATTTTCATTTCAAGTTAAATTGTATTGTTAGCTAACGTTATGTGTATGATCCTATTATTTGTATCTCAGAGCTATATGCTTTGATAGTTAAAGGCTTATGTTAACTATAGTTAAAGGCTAACATTGAACCTGGTTGGTTAGGTACCTGCAGATTCATGCAGGATAGAAACATCATGAGTTGGGATTATGGTTCATTGTTTTCCTAGCTAGCTAGCTACATGTCTTAACAAAAGACTCCAATATGCAAGTAACCATTTCAATTGATTGTCACTACGACAACTGCTGCTAGACATAGCTGGTAGATTCACTCTGGCTATCTAGTCCAATTTCAGAGCACACTAGTCTGAGTGTGCCAGAGCACAGAATAACTAACGAACACTCAACACCCGTTGAATATGGCTGGTGTCTAAATGTAAATGTTGGCAAAAAAGCGTAAATTGTTAAACAGCAGCACAGTTGCAGTTACCAATGCTCTGGATAACATAAAAGCAGCCTTACCAGCTCTGCTAGGGCAAGTAAAATGGTCAGTGAGCTCTCATTTGTTCTTGAAGTAGCTAACGAGTTAGCCAGTTAGCTTGAGTGCTTGACGCTGTTAGGACAGAACGCTTGGATGAACCCTTAAAGAGATGTTGGGGTGGGGCTAAAGCTTACGAGAGTGTGAATAATGCTGAATGGGTATAGACAAAGAGGATCTCTCCAGTAGGTACCATATTATTCATAGGCCATTTTATTTCTACATATAATGGATGGGTTGATGATGGATTGCATATGTATAGCATTTCAACTATGTGTCAAGGTACTTCACATTGTTTGCTTTAATGAAATACAGGTAGTAAGTTCAAAAGCTCTTCATAACATACAGTACTTGTTAATGGTGTCAAACAATATTTTTATATTTTTACACCCAGGAAACCAATGTGTGATATTTCCATTAATCTGCTTGCTCTGCCCTCTTATTTAGCCTCACCTTGAAGTGTTTTATCAAGCAGGGCTACAAGTAGAACAAAAACATATTTGACATAAACAGTTACGCCAAGCAAAAACCTGTTAAAATATGTATTTATTAAAATGCTGTAAGTACAGCAAGTGTTTGCTCAGTAGGAAATTAAAATGCAACTAGTCAGAGAGCACTGTTTGGAGTTGAGTTTGTGACAGCAACTAGACAAGCTTATTACGGTATTATAGACACTATGTCCTGGGATTACCCATGATCTTCTATGTATAAGAATCCTTAACTTCTAACAACTTTTGTGTGGCTTGTAAGTGTTGTAAAGAAAAATATTACATGTGTGTTCGTGACAGTCTAAGCATTTCATAGTGGGCTCATAATAGTTCGTAGTTCAAACCGTTCTGACTTGACTTTTTCGGGATCTGCCCATATCTCATAAACACTGCTCAAGTTCAGCCCGTTAATCACACACGCTGATGGCTGGTATCGGCGGATGCAGAAGAAATGGAAGAATCCAACGCAAAAAAAGAGCAGTCTGTAGCTCAAGCACACAATGTTAGTAAGCATTAATTCACGCCGGCGTTATCGTGGGAATCAAACAATTTTAAATGAATTGCAACACAAATAAAAGCTTTAAGATATTCTAAAACCCTGTATCTCAAGAATATATTTAGGTAAGTGAGGTATTATCTCAGTGACTGGGGCAAAAATGCTGTTTCCAGACAAGATGAACTATAGCAATAGCTAAAAATAGCCATAGATCAGATTGAAAGGCACTCAGTCTACACACCACTGAGCCACAATAAATCACCATTTGAACTGCTAGAGTATGTTAAATAGGACTATGGAGATTGTTGAGCCCCTCATTAAGTGTCAGACTCATATTCATCGCCTCTAAATTATTTACAAGTCTCTCCAAAATATACAGTTGAAGTCAGATGTTTACATACACTTATGTTGGAGTCATTAAAACTTGTTTATCAACCACTCCACAACTGTATTGTTAACAAACTATAGTTTTGGCAAGTCGGTTAGGACATTACTTTGTGCATGACACAAGTATTTTTTCCAACAATTGTTTACAGACATAATTTCACTTATAATTCACCGTATCATAATTCCAGTGGGTCAGAACTTTACAATACACTAAGTTGACTGTGGCTTTAAACAGCTTGGAAAATTCCAGAAAATTATGTCATGGCTTTAGAAGCTTCAGATAGGCTAATTGACATCATTTGAGTCAATTGGAGGAGTACCTGTGGATGTATTTCAAGGCCTACCTTCAAACCCACTGCCTCTTTGATTGACATCATGGGAAAATCAAAAGAAATCAGCCAAACCTCAGGAAAGAAATTGTAGACCTCCAAAAGTGTAGACCTCCAAAATGTATGTGTAACGTCTGGAGAGTGATGGGTGTGGAGTCAGACGCAGAGAGCAGAAGGTAGATGGGAAAAACGCTTTAATGTCATTTCGGCTAGTAACCAGTTAAAAACATGGGTGAAGCAAACCCAAAACCATAGTTACTAAAAAACCCGGACAGCGAAAACCCAAAAGAACACAAACACCACATACGTCAAAATAACAACAAGCCCGCACAAACACCAGTGGGCTAAACAAAATTAAATAACACCCATCCCAAAACACCAACCAGGAACAGGTGAAAACAATTAGACAAAAACAAACGAATAGGAAAAAGGGATCGGTGGCAGCTAGTAGACCGGTGACGACGACCGCCGAGCGCCACCCGAACAGGAAGGGGAGCCACCTTCGGTGGTATTTGTGACAGTTTGAAGGTACCACGTTCATCTGTACAAACAATAGTACGCAAGTATAAACACCATGGGACCACGCAGCCATCATACCGCTCAGGAAGGAGATGCGTTCTGTCTCCTAGAGATGAACGTACTTTGGTGCGAAAAGTGCAAATCAATCCCAAAACAACAGCAAAGGACCTTGTGAAGATGCTGGAGGAAACAAGTACAAAAGTATCTATATCCACAGTAAAACAAGTCCAATATCATCATGACCTGAAAGGCCTCTCAGGAAGGAAGAAGCCACTGCTCCAAAACCGCCATAAAAAAGCCAGACTACAGTTTGCAACTGCACATGGGGACAAAGATTGTACTTTTTGGAGAAATGTCCTCTGGTCTGATGAAACAAAAATAGAACTGTTTGGCCATAATGACCATCATTATGTTTGGAGGAAAAAGGGGGAGGCTTGCAAGCCAAAGAACACCATCCCAACTGTGAAGAACGGGGATGGCAGCATCATGTTGTGGGGGTGCTTTGCTGCAGGAGGGGCTGGTGCACTTCACCAAATAGATGGAATCATGAGGGAGGAAAATTATGTGGATATATTTAATCAACATCTCAAGACATCAGTCAAGAAGTTAACTCTCTGGGATATGTGGGACGGTAGCGTCCCACCTGGCCAACATCCACTGAAAATGCAGAGCGCCAAATTCAAATAAATTACTATAAAAATTAAACTTTCATGAAATCATACATTCAATATACCAAATTAAAGCTACACTTGTTGTGAATCCAGCCAATGTGTCAGATTTCAAAATGCTTTACGGCGAAAGCAAACAATGCTATTATCTGAGGATAGCACCCCAGCAAACAATCACAGACCATAATTTCAACCCTCCCGGCGCGACACAAAACGCAGAAATAAAGATATAATTCATGCCTTACCTTTGATGAGCTTCTTCTGTTGGCACTCCAATATGTCCCATAAACATCACAAATGGTCCTTTTGTTTGATTAATTCTGTCAATATATATCCAAAATGTCAATTTATTTGACATTTATTTTTTAGGAAAACAATGTGTAGCATGCTTTCTGGTCACGCTCCTCTAACAAACAGTACACTTCACTCGACCCTTGTTCTGAACAGGGCTACTTCTTCATTTCTCAAAGAAAAAACCTCAACCAATTTCTAAAGACTGTTGACATCCAGTGGAAGCGAGAGGAACTGCAGGAAGGTCCCTTAGAAATCTGGATTCCCAATGAAAAACCATTGAAAAGAGTGACCTAAAAAAAAAAATCTGAATGGTTTGTCCTCAGGGTTTTGCCTGCCAAATAAGTTATGTTATAGTCA
Organism: Salvelinus namaycush; assembly: GCF_016432855.1. NCBI lineage: Eukaryota > Metazoa > Chordata > Actinopteri > Salmoniformes > Salmonidae > Salvelinus > Salvelinus namaycush. The sequence goes on from NC_052315.1 coordinate 37,031,802, forward strand.
CAGACATGATTCAAACAGTTTTAGAAACTTCAGAGTGTTTTCTATCCAATACTAATAATAATATGCATATATTAGCATCTGGGACTGAGTAGGAGGCAGTTTACTCTGGGCACGCTTTTCATCCAAACGTGAAAATGCTGCCCCCTATCCACAAGAAGTTAAAGCTTGGTCACAAATGGGTTTCCAAATGGACAATGACCCCAAGCATACTTCCAAAGTTGTGTCAAAATGGCTTATGGACAACAAAGTCAAGGTATTGGAGTGGCCATCACAAAGCCCTGAACTCAATCCTATAGAAAATGTGTGGGCAGAACTGAAAAAGCGTGCGCGAGCAAGGAGGCCTACAAACCTGAATCAGTTACACCAACTCTGTCAGGAAGAATGGGCCAAAATTCACCCAACTTACTGTAGGAAGCTTGTGGAAGGCTACCCGAAACGTTTTACCCAATGTAAACATTTTAAAGGCAATGCTATCAAATACTAATTGAGTGTATGTACACTTCTGACCCATTGGGGATGTGATGAAAGAAATAAAAGCTGAAATAAATAATTCTCTCTACTATTATTCTGACATTTCACATTCTTAAAATAAAGTGGTGACCCTAACTGCTTTAAAACAGGGAATTTTTCCTCAGATTAAATGTCAGGTATTGTGAAAAACTGAGTTGAAATGTATTTGGCTAAGGTGTATGTAAACTTCTGCCTTCAACTGTACGTATTATATTTTGTCAGTTCAGGCTGATGGGAGGTCAGACAGTCCTGAGAGCATCTGCTACTCCATTTTGGATCTTCACTGTCTTCAGATAAGTCTACAGTTAGTTCTCAGTCTGGAATTTAAACAAGTAAGATTAACATTGAGGAAAGATTAATTGCTCATATCAATTTCTATAGACAAATCGTAAAGCGCTTAGACTATATTTCCATATCCACACATCCTCACAACCTTAATCAATAATCTAGACACAACCTTGGACTGATTTGCCATTGAACAAAGTTAATTACTTGGTAATCATTTGAAGAATAGGCTGGCTATGCCAATAAAGGGGGTCATAAGATGGATAACACAGTCAATTCTCTTGTAATTGTCACATGAAGAGGCTGGTCCTGGTCATAGTATGTCTTTTTTAGTAGCTGTTCAAAGGGTTCAAAATGTTAGGTGTCCCAAGTTAGTGGAATGCTGAGAGTGGGTATTACAGTATATGAAATGGTTGCCACAACACAATAACCAACTCAGCACAAGCAGCGAATCAGTGACACCCTGTAGCCTCATGAACTGTGAGTCTGAGGAGTCCAACTGTTTTCTGCTGAACTGTGAAGGACAGGGGTAGCCAGCCCTCCTCCTGGAGAGCTAATGGCTGTGCAGGCTTATGCGCAAACCATACTTTAATTTACCTAAGTCTGCAAATCTGGCACGACATGCCAGATGGGTAGTCTGCCCCTGGTGCCAAAAGAGAATTTGAGTATAGTTTGTAATCTGGAAGGGAATAGTTTTGTACACATGAATGGAAATCAAATTAACAAAATCTCTGAGGAGTCATGCTCAATGAGGTCTCCAGAATCTCACAAAAAATGATGACATCATCAACATCAGCGTTTCAACGTCTCTACAGTGAACATGGGTCAATCAGTACAATAAACATTCAAACATCAAACCACTGCCAGTAAATCCTAATTTGATATGTGTGTCACCCAGGTGAAATATTAGGTCACTAGTGCTGGAAGATTCAATGTAATTTCACTGTTAGTTTTGAATACAGCACTGCTGTAGCAGTCCTGTGAGAGTCAATGTGCAAATCAAGTGTTAGGAGCTGCATGAGAGACACACATCTTCTCTCCAATCAGTCGTCAAGTAGCGTACTTTCGGTTCCGCCTACACTTTGCCTGCTGAAATCTCCCCGCTGACGACCAGAAAATTCTAGACCGCTGATGAATGAAGATTTCAACAGAGAAAATAAGACCGAAAACTGCTTAAATATATTTTTTTTGGGGGGGATAACTTGAAGGACTACAACTTGCTCATTCATCTGATGCTGCCTTTCCATGTTGAGGGATAGTTTTGAGTAAGATTTTGGCGAGTTTGTGAGTCCTAGACTGTGGCGAACTAAATGTGCTAGCTCTGTTAGCACCTAAGCTAGTTAGCCTGCTAACCACTCCATTCACTTAAAGATGTACTATGCAAAAGCACTCAATGGTCTCGGAGTCTCGGCATATGAACTTGTTTATTGTGGTATAGCATGACATACTGTACGCAGAATTCAATATAAGATCCACCCAAAATTGTGACTCACGTCAGGACACTAGGCATATGTCGCGGGCCACTACTTCACAGGAGAGGCATTTGAACGTTAGCATTAATTTTATTATCAAATGGTAAATATCAATAAAACCACAACATTTTCTGATAGTGATTTATTGATACAAATGGCACGTGTAGGCAGTCAATCACGTAACCTCTCACTCCCACTGAGCCATTCCATGTTGTTGTTTATGTATGTAGCTAATGAGCTAAGCTGTAGCATTAGCAATGTCTTTCAAAAGGAGACAACTCAGAAATGCGGCACTTCTGGAGATTGAAAAAAATTCTGACTGAGTCTGAAAGTCAGGAATCAGATTCTGAGAGTGACAGAGGACCCCTTGTCCACTGACAAAGTCCCAGTTCCCTTTGAAGATGCTGGTGGTGATGGAGGCAGACCGATATTGGATGAAGTACAGGAGTTCTGTGGTAGCTGGAAGGTTGCCAGCCATTTCACCCCTCCTGGCCCTACTGTTTGTGTTGATGAGTCCCAGTCTGGAGTGCAACGCCCCTTGCCATTTCCATCTGAGGCAGAGTGCTTCAAGTTGTTTCTGACAGAGGAGCTGGTGGGAGACATAGTAGAGACCAATCGCTATGCCTTGGAGCTACAGGAGAAGAGAGCCAGCAGTGGGGGGGAACAACCACAATTAGTGAAACGTATACCTTCCTGGTGACAGTCCTTCTCATGGGGATAGTAAAGAAGAACTCCCTAAGAGAATACTGGAGCAGAGATCCTATGTTTGCAACTCCCTTCTTTGCCACCCTCTTTTCCCAAGACTGCTTTCTAGTTCTGCTGCTATGACTGCATTTCATCAACAACGCTACTGCCATCCTAAATGACCCGTTATACAAAATAACAAATGTCAACAGCTGGCAGTAAAGTGCCATGACAAACGAGACGTCATGTCCTCTCCACTGTCCATACAGCAACCACGTCGGCCACAGGGAAGGTGGACCACCTGTCGGGAGAGAGAAACCAACCAGACAGAGAAACATCAAACCAGACTGCGTGCTTAACTATAACCTCAACAAATGGGGGCAGTGGATAAGGCTGACATGATAAACAGCTTTGTGAAATGCACTCAGAAAACGACCAAGTGGTATAAGATATTTACATTTTTCCGGGGTAGCTTCAAAATACAACAAGCCAATACTCTGACGCAATTAGTATTGTTTTACAGAGCTAATAGAATAATGCAGCTAGCTACATAAGCACAATTGAATATAACATCATAAAGGTTATGAAATGAGTAACGTTATCTCACGTGTCCGCGGTTATAAGGAATATACACAAATGTATTATGCTCCATACACACAGTGAGCTACAGTAGAAACGGTATAACACGACACACAGAAACTATAACGCAATAAGGCACTTACTTTGATATAAATGCAGTCTGGATTTGAAGATGGTGTCTGTAGTGACGCCTCTAGAACTGAGACGCTGTGCCACTTGGGAGTCATAAGGCCAGGGTAGCTTCATAATACAACACATGCTAATACTTCCCTGACGCAATTAGCATTGTTTTCCAGAGCTAATAGAAGAATGTAGCTAGCTACCTAAGCATTGAGTATAACACCATAAATGTTTTGAAATTAGTAATGTTACATCGCGTTTCCGCGGTTATAAGGAATATACCGTAGAAACGACATGCAGAAACTATTATAATGTAATAGGGCACTTTGATAGAAACACACACATTTCCAAAGTTATTATTGGTAATGAAAACAACTTTGATTGCTATGCAGACAACAGACGGAAAATATTGACATGTGTATGCAGGACAGCAAATGTCTGCAGATTTGTACAGCACAAACAATTTGGAAGTGTTTGGGGAATTTTGTCCGGGTCAGAATGTCCAAAAAATTAATTGGTCCGCAAAAGTAAAAATTACTACTTTTATGGGAATGAATGAGGCGGAACACACCTCAATTCAAACTGTTATTAGAAAAAAAAAACTGTTTATAAATAAAAACAGGCTGCGTGCTTTGGTTTGAGGACAGCGCGGATTAAATGTACTGTTACGTAACAATCACATTCTGGAATGGAGAGAACGTTCTAACATCACGTGCATAAAAAAAACTCACGCTGGGGCGACCGTTAGAGATATTTGGAACTCACGCATGAAAGGGTTAAATTACGAGCCTAGTTGGTTTTGCAACGGAAAGAGACAGGAACCTATATGCCATGTAGAATGCTTGTGTCTATAATGTGAGCTGGTCAGTATTTGTTGCTATTCTTTCTACCGTGCCGTTTTTGAAAGTTATAACGTTAGCCATCGAGACAAAAACAAAAGTTTTGCTACTTTTCTCAACAACATTGATGCCCTGAATTTAGCAGACGCTATTGACAGATCAGTTGGAAAAAGTGATGGGCTACTTTCTGCACACACACCACGGTCAGTGTGAACCGGAGTGACTTAACTTAACACAACGCTGGCCAAACAAGATGTAGCTACAAACCAAACAGCGTTAAATGGTTCTAGTCTGCTGTGAAGCATTCATCCATGTATACTGGTAAGAGTCTAGCTACATTTTCAGATATTAAACATTTGTAATTTTGTCAGAAAGTTGTTTTCATTGCAAGTTAAAGCATACTATTAGTTAATGTAGCTAGCTAACTTTGTATGATCTGTGTAGAAATATTATTTGAATCAGAAGTCTATTTGCATTGCTAGCTAACAGAACCTAGTTGGCTAGCTCTTTAACTAGTGCAGATTCAAACTACAGCTATGATAATGTTTCTATTGGTAGTTGTACGAGTTGGGATTATGCCAGTTCATTGTTTAGCTAGCTAGTTACAGTAGCTACCTACATGTCTAAACAAGACTCCACTTTGCCAGATGATTAAATTACCCATCTATTGTACTTCATGAACATGTGTACATGTCTAGACAATAGTGACCCATCCACTTAACTAGATGTGGCTGGGGGGTGGTTAATAGCATTTCCTTCACATCAATCTAGTGTGTCGGGTAACCGTCATTTAATGTTTATAAAATATTTTTATCTGGACACTTTCACTTTATTGCAACCATTTCACTGTATCATTGACACCTTCTGTATGCTGTGCATGTGACAAATAAACTTAGATTTATCTGATACAGCGTGTTTACCAGTGATGGTAATGTGAAGAACAACATGACCTGCACCAGTTTTTCCTTATAGTAGGCTACTACTTTTACCACTTTTAGTAGAATGGCGCCGGAGAGCATGGCTGTTTTATGTGCCCCGAACCAGCTGTGCTATTTTGTTCGTTTTTTTGCATTGTTTGTAATTTATTATGACCAAATATAATTTCTGGACATCAGAACAGCGATTACTCAACTCGAACTGGAAGAAGCTTTCTCCTCTAACGAGTCCAACAAAAATGATATACTGCTTTCTCTGGAACAGGCCCAAATCCCATCATTTACATGAAGAAAAGACGGAGAAAAAGGGAGTGGATGTCGGGCTGCCTTCTGAGAATTCGCAGGCGAGAGAGTAAACCCCCACTGCCATCCATTCTATTGGCCAACATGCAATCATTGGAAAATAAAAATCGATAAGATCAAGATTATCCTACCAATGGGACATGAAAAACTGTAATATCTTATGTCTCACCGAGTCATGGCTGAATGACAACACAGATAATAGAGTTGGCGGGATTTTCCATGCGTGTCTATTTGTCAATAACAGCTGGTGCACGATGTCTAATATTAAAGTCTCAAGTTATTGCTTGCCTGATGTAGAGTACCTTATGATAAGCTGTAGATCACACTATCTACCTAGAGAATTCTCATCTATATTATTTGTAGCAGTCTATTTACCACCACAAACCGATGCTGGCACTAAGACCGCACTCAACCAACTGTATAAGGCCATAAAGCAAACAAGAAAAAGCTAATCCAGAAGCGGTGCTCCTAGTGTCTGGGGACTTTAATGCAGGCAAACTTAAATCCGTTTTACCTCATTTCTACCAGCATGTCACATGCGCAACTAGAGGGAAAAAAACTCTAGACCACCTTTACTCCACACACAGAGGTGCACACAAAGCTCTCCCCCGCCCTCCATTTAGCAAATCTGACCATACTCCTGATTCCTGCTTACAAGCGAAAACTAAAGCAGGAAGTACCAGTGACTCACTCAATACGGGAAGTGGTCAGATGAAACGGATGCTACGCTACAGGGCTGTTTTGATAGCACAGACTGGAATATGTTCCGGGATTCATCCAATGGCATTGAGGAGTATACCACCTCAGTCGTCGTCTTCATCAATAAGTGCATTGACGACATCGTCCCCCCAGTGAACATATGTACATATCAATCAAATTTCTTTATAAAGCCCTTCATCAGCTCTACAGAAACCCAGCCTAAAACCCCTAAACAGCAAGCAATGCAGGTGTAGAAGCACGGTGGCTAGGAAAAACTCCCTAGAAAGGCCAGAACCTAGGAAGAAACCTAGAGAGGAACCAGGCTATGAGGGGTGGCCAGTCCTCTTCTGGCTGTGCCGGGTGGAGATTTTAACAGGTGGCCAAGATGTTCAAATTCTCATAGATGACCAGCAGGGTCAAATAATAATAATCACAGTGGTTGTAGAGGGGGCAACAGGTCAGCACCTCAGAAGTCAATTTCAGTTGGCTTTTCATAGCCGATCATTGAGTATCTCTACTGCTCCTGCTGTCTCCAGAGAGTTGAAAACAGCAGGTCTGGGACAGGTAGCACGTCCGGTGAACAGGTCAGGGTTCCATAGTCGCAGGCAGAACAGTTGAAACTGGAGCACGGCCAGGTGGACTGGCGACAGCAAGGAGTCATCAGGCCAGGTAGACCTGAGGCTTGGTCCTCGGGCTCAGGTCCTCCAAGAGAAAGAAAAAAGAAAAAAAAGCGAGCGAATTAGAGAGAGCATACTTAAATTCACAGGACACCGGATAAGACAGGATAAATAATACTCCAGATATAAAACTGACCCTAGCCCCCCAACACATAAACCACTGCAGCATAAATACTGGAGGCTGGGACAGGAGGGGTCGGGAGACACTGTGGCCCCGTCCGACGATACCCCCGGACAGGGCCAAAAAGGCAGGATATAACCCCACCCACTTAGCCAAAGCATAGCCCTCACAACACTAGAGGATACCTTCAACCACCGACTTACCATCCTGAGACAAGGCAGAGTATAGCCCACGAAGATCTCCGTCTCAGCCCAACCCAAGGGGAGGCGCCAACCCGTACAGGAAGATCACGTCAGTGACTCAACTCACTCATGTGACGCACCCCTCCTAGGGACAGCATGGTAGAGAACCAGTAAGCCAGTGACTCAGCCCCTGTAATAGGGTTAGAGGCAGATAATCCCAGTGGATAAAGGGGAACCGGCCAGGCAGAGACAGCAAGGGCGGTTCGTTGCTCCAGTGGCTTTCCGTTCACCTTCACACTCCTGGGGCAGACTACACGAAAATGTACAGTTGATTTGTCAGAGGACAAACCATCCACAGAGACAAACTGATATCTTTCCGACAGATAAGATCTAAACCAGGCCAGAACTTGTCAGTGTAGACCAATTTGGGTTTCCAATCTCTCCAAAAGAACGTGGTGATCGATGGTATCGAAAGCAGCACTAAGGTCTAGGAGAACGAGGTCTGATGCCATTATAAGGTAATTTACCACCTTCACAAGTGCAGTCTCAGTGCTATGACGGGGTCTAAAACCAGACTGAAGCATTTCGTATACATTGTTTGTCTTCAGGAAGGCAGTGAGTTGCTGCGAAACAGCTTTCCCAACCAGAAGCCATGGATTACAGACATCTGCATTAAGCTAAATGCTCAAGTTTATGTGGAGCGGGACACAAATCCGCACGCTTATAAAAAATCCCACTGTGCCCTCAGACGAACCATCAAACAAGCAAAGCGTCAATACAGGATTAAGATTGTAGTAGGATTCACCGGATCTGACGCTCGTCAGATGTGGCAAGGCTTAAACTATTAAGTACTACAAAGGGAAACCCAGACGCGAGCTGCCCAGTAACGCGAGCCTACCAGACGAGCTAAATGCCTTTTTATGCTCTCTTCGAGACAAGCAACACTGAAGCATGCACGGGAGCACCAGCTGGTCTGGATGACTGTGATTTCGCTCTCAGTTGCCGATGTGAACAAAACCTTTTAAACAGGTCAACATTCACAAAGCCGCTGGGCCAGACGGATTACCAGTATGTGTACTCAAAACATGCGCGAACCAACTGTCAAGTGTCTTGACAGTCAAGTGTCACTGATATTTTCAACTTCTCCCTGACCGAGTCTGTAATACCTACATGTTGCAAGCAGAACACCATAGTCCCTGTGCCCAAGGAAGCGATGGTAACCTGCCTAAATGATTACTGCCCCGTAGCACTCACGTCGGTACCCATGAAGTACTTGAAAGGGTGGTCATGGCTCACATCGACAGCATCCTCCTGGATACCCTAGACCCACTCCAATTCTCATACCGCCCCAACAGATCCACAGATGATGCAATCTCAATCAAACACCTATGTGAGAATGCTATTCATTGACTACAGCTCAGCGTTCAACACCATAGTGCCCTCAAAACTCATCACTAAGCTAAGGCCCCTGGGACTGAACACCTCCCTCAAAACTGAATCATGGACTTCCTGACGGGCCTTCCAACCCCCCAGGTGGCAACACGTCTGCCACGCTGATTCTCAACACTGGGGCCCCTCAGGGGTGTTTGTTCTTAGTTCCCTCCTGTACTTGCGGTTCAACCACAACTGTGTGGCCAAACACAATACCATCATTAAGTTTGCTGACGACACAACAGTGGAAGGCCTGATTACTGACAACAATGATACAGCCTATAGGGAGGAGGTCAGAGACCTTGTAGTGTGGTGCCAAGACAACAACAACAACAACCTATCCCTCAATGTGAGCAAGACAAAGGAGCTGATCGTGGACTACAGGAAAAGGAGGACTGAGCATGCCCCCATTGTCATTGACAGGGCTGTAGTGGAGCAGGTTGAGAGCTTCAAGTTCCTTGGTTTCCACATCACCAACAAACTATCATGGTACAAACACACCAAGACAGTCGTGAAGAGGGCATGACAAAACCTTTTCCCCCATGGAGACTGAAAAGATTTGGCATAGTCCCTAGATCCTCAAAAGTTTCTACAGCTGCACCATCAAGAGCATCCTGACCTAATGCATCACCGCCTGGTATGTCAACTGCTCGGCATCTGACCGTAAGGCGCTACAGAGGGTTGTGCATATGGCCCAGTACATCATTGGGGCCAAGCTTCCTCCCATCCAGGACCTATATACTAGGCGGTGTCAGAGGAAAGCCCAACAAATTGCCAGAGACTCCAGTCACCCAAGTCATAGACTGTTTTCTCTGCTGCCACACAGCAACCGGTACCAGAGTGCCAAGTCTAGGACCAAAAGGCTCCTTAATGGCTGGCAAATGTGACCAACCACCTCGATTCGGTCTTATGTAGCAAATTGTGTTTTTTACATTGGAAGAAAGATTTAGAGCTACAAAATGTTAGCATACACTGCAGTTGAGGAACAATGGGAACGTTATTCTGCTTTGACAGTTATAACCTGACTTTTGAGAAAATGGCCCTTGAATGTTTTGGTACACCTACTGGAGAGCTCTTCTTTGTCTACACCCATTCAGCATTGTTCACATCCTCCCTATTCAGCATTGTTCACATCCTCCCTATCTCTTTAAAGATTTACATGTGAGGCCATTTGCTAAACAGAGTAGTTTAGTCATCAAACTTTATTTGTCACATGCCCCGAATATAACAAGTGTAGACCTTACCGCTAAATGCTTACCTACAAGCCCTTAACCAACAGTGCAGTTCAAGAAAGAGTTGAGAAAATGTTATGTTACCAAATTAACTAAAATAAAAAATAATAAAAAGCAACACAAAATAACAATAATGAGGATATATACAAGGGGTATCGGTACCGAGTCAATGTGCGGGGGTACAGGTTAGTCGAGGTAATTTGTACATAGAGATAGGGCGAAGTAACTATGCAAAGATAATAAACAATGAGTAGCAGCAGTGTACAAAACAAATGGGGGGATGTCAATGTAAATAGTCCAGTGGCCATTTTGATGAATTTTTCAGCAGTCTTATGGCTTGGGGGTAGAAGCTGTTAACTTCTAGTTCCTCCCAAACCCGGATCCGGGAGCACCCCCACCAGTAAAAAAGCTGACTAGCATAGCCTAGCATAGCGTCACAAGTAAATACTAGCATCTAAATATCATTAAATCACAAGTCCAAGACACCAGATGAAAGATACACTTCTTGTGAATCCAGCAATCATTTCTGATTTTTAAAATGTTTTACAGGGAAGACACAATATGTAAATCTATTAGCTAACCACGTTAGCAAAAGACACCATTTTTCTTAGTCCACCATTTTTTCTCTCCACCAGTAGCTATCACCAATTCGACTAAATAAAGATATTGATAGCCACTAACCAAGAAAAAACTTCATCAGATGACAGTCTGATAACATATTTATTGTATAGCATAGGTTTTGTTAGAAAAATGTGCATATTTCAGGTATAAATCATAGTTTACAATTGCACCCACCATCACAACTCGACTAGAATAAATACAGAGAGCAACGTGTATTACCTAATTACTAATCATAAAACATTTCTTAAAAATACACAGCGTACAGTAATTGAAAGACACAGATCCTGTGAATCCAGACAATATTTCAGATTTTCTAAGTGTTTTACAGCGAAAACACAATAAATCGTTATATTAGCATACCACATGTGCAAACATTACCCCAGCATTGATTCAAGGCAAAAAGAGCGATAGCGTTATCATCACCAAAATATATTAATTTTTTCACTAACCTTCTCAGAATTCTTCCGATGACACTCCTGTAACATCATATTACAACATACATATAGAGTTTGTTCGAAAATGTGCATATTTAGCCACAAAAATTGTGGTTATACAATGAGAAAAGTAGCCAAACTGGCCAGAAAATGTCGGGCGCCATCTTGGAGAGTGACCTAGTCTAATCAATAAATAATCATAAACTTGACTAAAAAATACAGGGTGGACAGCAATTGAAAGACAAATTAGTTCTTAATGCAATCGCTGAATTACATTTTTAAAATTAACCTTACTGCGAAATACAGGGTGCGCCAAAGCGAAGCTACCCCAAAAAAAATCGCGGCTTATGCGTTTAACATTTTTCAACAGAACAACGATTTATCAGCATAAATAGTCCTTACTATTAGCTGAGCTTCCATCAGAATCTTGGGCAATGTGTCCTTTCTCCGGTCTAATCGTCTTTTGGTCGAAAGATGTCCTCTTGTCCTGTCGAAATGGCCACTAACGTTCGGCATGTACCGGAAAAGTGTCCAACTCTTGAAAGTGCGTCACAAAGAAATGCCAGAAAATCGCAATAAACTGATATAAATTGCTATAAGTCGGTTTAAATTAACTACCTTATGATGTCTTTAACACCTATAACGAGTAAAAACATGACCGGAGATATATTACTGGCTAAACCAAAGCTTGGAAGGAGGCCAGTCCAACGTCCATCGTGCGTCAAGCGCAGGGCAGAAAAGAAAGGTACTTCCGCATCTTGGTCTTATATAAAGTCCCAGATTGCGCAATCGACCCCATTCAAATTGTCACCACTTACTGACATCTAGAGGAAGGCGTAGGCAGTGTTTGTAGCCCCACAGCATTCACAGGGACTTATAAACTGACCTGGGAACAGAGGCCAAGATTTCTGAAATCTCACTCCCTGGCAGGAAAAGTGCTGTAGAATGAGTTCTGTTTCACTCAGAGACATAATTCAAACGGTTTTAGAAACTAGAGAGTGTTTTCTATCCAATAATAATAATAATATGCATATTGTACGAGCAAGAAGTGAGTACTAGGCAGTTTAATTTGGAGACCAATTTTCACTAAGTCGAAACAGCACCCCCTATATTCTCAAGAGGTTAACCTCTCTTGGGTACGTGAGACGTTAGCGTCCCACCTCTTCAACAGCCAGTGATGCTGGGCGCCAAATTCAAATACAGAAATACTCATTATAAAAATTCTGAAAACAAAACATATTTTACATAGGTTTAAAGATTAACTTTTTGTGAATCCAACCACGGTGTCAGATTTTAATAATACTTTACAGCGAAAGCATACCTTACGATTATTTGAGAACATAGCCCACTAGACAAATCATTACAAACAGTAACCAGCCAAGTAGAACAGTTACACAAGTCAGAAAGAGATAAAATGAATCCCTTACCTTTGATGATCTTCATATGGTTGCACTCAGCAGACATTCATTTACTCAATAAATGTTCCTTTTGTTCGATAAATTCTCTTTATATCCAAAAACCTCCGTTTTGTTAGTCCGTTTTCTTCAGTAATACACAGGCTCAAACGCAGTCAAAACAGGAAGACAAAAAAATCGAAATTGTATCCGTGAAGTTCATAGAAACATGTCAAACGATGTTTATATTCAATCCTCAGGTTGTTTTTAGCCTAAATAATCGATAATATTTCAACCGGACAATAACGTCATCAATTTAAAAGGTAAACAATAAAGGCACTCTCTCGGTCTCGCGCATGAAAAAGCTCTGACACTTTAGGGTCCACTCATTCAGACTGCTCTTACTTCCTCATTTTTCAGAATACAAGCCTGAAACAATTTCTAAAGACTGTTGACATCGAGTGGAAGGCATAGAAACTGCAAATTGAGTCCTAAGTCAATGGATACTGTATTGGCATTGAATAGAAAACTACAAAACCAAAACTACTTCCTGAATGGATTTTTCTCAGGTTTTCGCCTGCCAAATCAGTTCTGTTATACTCACAGACACTATTTTAACAGTTTTGGAAACTAGTGTTTTCTATCCAAATCTACCAGTTATATGCACATCATATCTTCTGGGCCCGAGATGCAGGCAGTTTAATTTGGGCATGCATTTCATCCAAAATTCCGAATGCTGCCCCCTACCCTAGAGAAGTTAAAGCTGACTGTAAAATAGCTCTTGAATGTAAACTGTTTCATTTGAGTTTTCATTTAAGTTAAACTAGATGTATTGTTATTTGTTTTATTGCACTTTTAGCCCTTAGTTAATGCACTCCGTGAACAAGTCTGTTCATGCCACATTGTTGGATTTTTTTTTGGTCTAGCTGCGTCCTCGTGTACTGCAAACATGACGGTCTAGGAGTGCACGTAGCATTGAATGATTGGTGAACAAAGACGTTTTATTTCATGTTGAAATGTTTATTTTGTACCAAAGTGAATTGAATAAATGTTATTTATTATACTTGAACTTTACTATACTGTGACTCTGTTGATGCTTAGTGTCTGTTTTGGGCCTTGTTTGCATAACAGGTCAGTTTTTTTATGTTTTTGTGAAGATTAAATTCTCTGTTCCAACCAAGAATGGCGAGCCAACCCTGATAACGGACCTCAGCTGGGGTTTTTTTTGCATGTGAAGACTTGTGTTTCTTCCTTGGAAGGACAATGGGCCCCTTTATTTGCTGCACTTACTCCGGTGTAATAGGAGGAAACTATTCACAATTCACACATTGCACTGCACCTATCAGTGTAGGCTCAACTCTCACATTTCTATTGGATTCACTTTGGTTACACTGTGGGTTGTTTACTGACGTTGTGGGATTATTGTATTATTGAATGGGTGAATTCATTCTATTGAACTATTTATCTTCTGATACATTTATGAAACTGATTTTGTGTACTAAATTCTATTGGTACATTCTATTTCTATCAGGTTTAGATTTAAAGGCTGCACCCGGTAAATTATAATTACCCAGTTAGATTATAATTACGACGCAACGCAGAGTGCCTGGACACAGCCCTTAGCAGTGGTATAATTGTGTCTTGGTCTTATTATTGACTCATTCTGCTCCATCAGCGAACCTAGACTGACCCAACCCTTGACTGTGGTTTAATATTGAGTGCAGTGGTAATATACAGTGGCAAGAAAACGTATGTGAACCCTTTGGAATAACCTGGATTTCTGCATAAACTGGTCATCAAATTTGATCTTCATCTAAATCACAACAATAGACAACCAGTGTGCTTAAACTAGTAACACGCTAGTGTATTTTTCTTGTCTATATTGAATACATCATTTAAACAATCACAGTGTAGGTTGGAAAAAGTATGACTTCTCTGTAAGCTAATTGGAGTCAGCTATCCTGGAGTCCAATCAATGAGAAGAGATTTGAGATGTTGGTTAGAGCTTCCTTGCCCAATATAAAAACACTCACAAAATGTGAGTTTGCTAATCACAAGAAGCATTGCCTGATGTGAACCATGCCCCGAACAAAAAGAGATCTCAGCAGACCTAAGATTACGAATTGTTGACTTTCATTAACCTTTCTGAACCACCCATCCCGGTATCGGGATAATTGTCATCAGCAACGTTGAATAGCATAGCGCCACAGTCAAATAATATTACTAGAAAATATTCATATTCATGAAATCACAAGTGCAATATTGCAAAACACAGTTTAGCCTTTTGTTAATCCACCTGTCGTCTCAGATTTTGAAATTATGCTTTACAGCGAAAGCAATACAAGCGTTTGTGTAAGTTTATCGATCGCTCGACAAAACATTAAGTACACTTAGCATCAGGTAACTTGGTCACGAAAATCAGAAAAGCAATCAAATTAATCGTTTACCTTTGATCTTCGGATGTTTTCACTCACGAAAACATAGTTAGACAACAAATGTTCATTTTGTTCCATAAAGATTATTTTTATATCCAAATGCCTCCGTTCGTTTGGTGCGTTATGCTCAGAAATCCACAGGAAATGGAAATAGCGGTCCGACAACGCAGACGAAAATACCAGATAATATCCATAATGTCCACAGAAACATGTCAAACGTTTTTTATAATCAATCCTCAGGTTGTTTTTCAAATATCTATTCGATAATATACACTGCTCAAAAAAATAAAGGGAACACTTAAACAACACAATGTAACTCCAAGTCAATCACACTTCTGTGAAATCAAACTGTCCACTTAGGAAGCAACACTGATTGACAATAAATTTCACATGCTGTTGTGCAAATGGAATAGACAAAAGGTGGAAATTATAGGCAATTAGCAAGACACCCCCAATAAAGGAGTGGTTCTGCAGGTGGTGACCACAGACCACTTCTCAGTTCCTATGCTTCCTGGCTGATGTTTTGGTCACTTTTGAATGCTGGCGGTGCTTTCACTCTAGTGGTAGCATGAGACGGAGTCTACAACCCACACAAGTGGCTCAGGTAGTGCAGCTCATCCAGGATGGCACATCAATGCGAGCTGTGGCAAGAAGGTTTGCTGTGGCCCAGCCAATCAGAATAAGTTTTCCCCCCAAATTGGCTTTATTACAGACAGACATATTCCTTAGCACACCCCCACAACCCTTCAGATGATCCTGCAAGTGTAGAAGCCGGATGTGGAGGTCCTGGGCTGACGTGGTTACACATGATCTGCGGTTCTGAGGCTGGTTGGGACTACCGTCAAATTCTCTAAAACAACGTTGGAGGCAGCTTATGGTAGAGAAATTATCTGGCAACAGTTCTGGTGCACATTCCTGCAGTCAGCATGCCAATTGCATGCTCCCTCAAAACTTGAGACATCTGTGGCAATGTGTTGTGTGACAAAACTGCACATTTTAAAATGGCCTTAT
Source organism: Salvelinus namaycush (assembly GCF_016432855.1). Taxonomy (NCBI): domain Eukaryota; kingdom Metazoa; phylum Chordata; class Actinopteri; order Salmoniformes; family Salmonidae; genus Salvelinus; species Salvelinus namaycush. The sequence goes on from NC_052315.1 coordinate 37,047,766, forward strand.
AGTGTCTGCAGCACAAGGTGCACCTGTGTAATGATCATGCTGTTGAATCAAATACAATTTTATTTGTCATACAACAGTGTAGACCTTACAGGGAAATGCTTACTTGAAAGCCCTTAACAATGCAGTTAAGAAAATACCCCCCAAAAAAGTAAGAGAAAAAAATAATAATTCAAGAGCAGCAGTAAATAACAATAGCGGGGCTATATACAGACGGTACCGACAATAACCTCTCCCTCAGCGTGATCAAGACTAAGGAGATTGAGGACTACAGGATAAAAAGAGGGCAGGTTGAGAGCTTCAAGTTCCTTGGCTTCCACATCACCAACAAACTAACATGATCCAAGCACACTAAGACAGTCGTGAAGAGGGCACGACAAAACCTATTCCCCCTCAGGAGACTGAAAAGATTTGGCATGGGTCCTCAGATCCTCAAAAGGCTCTACAGCTGCACCATCGAGAGCATCCTGACTGGTTGCATCACTGCCTGATATGGCAACTGCTTGGCCTCTGAACACAAGGCACTAGAGGGTAGTGCGTACGGCCCAGTACATCACCGGGGCCAAGCTTCCTGCCATCCAGAACCTCTATACTAGGGGGTGTCAGAGAAAGGCCCTAAAAATTGTCAAAGACTCCAGCCACCCTAGTCATAGACTGATCTCTCTGCTACCGCACGGCAAGCGGTACCGGAGCGCCAAGTCTAGGTCCAAGAGGCTTCTAAACAGCTTCTACCCCCAAGCCATACGACTCCTGAACACCTAATCAAATGGCTACCCAGACTATTCCCCCCCCCCCTTTACACCGCTGCTACTCTCTGTTATCATCTATGCATAGTCACTTTAGTAACTCTACCTAGATGTACATATTACCTCAACTAACTGGCACCCCGGCACATTGACTCTGTGCGGGTACCCCCCTGTATATAGTCTCGCTATTGTTATTTTACTGCTGCTCTTCAATTACTTGTTTCTTTAATTTCTTATTCTTATCCATATTATTTTAAACTATATTGTTGGTTTGGGGCTCTTAAGTAAGCATTTCACTGTACGGTCTACACTGTTGTATTCGGCGCATGTGACAAATAATATTCGATTTGACAAGAAAAAAATGCTAATTGGTGCCTGGTGGTCTTATCACCTGCTGCTGCATTAGCTAGCAAACCACAATTCGACCAGTGAGGTGAATGTCGACAGATGGCTAACTCAGGTGAGTCGAATATACACTGCTCAAAAAAATAAAGGGAACACTTAAACAACACAATGTAACTCCAAGTCAATCACACTTCTGTGAAATCAAACTGTCCACTTAGGAAGCAACACTGATTGACAATAATACATTTCACATGCTGTTGTGCAAATGGAATAGACAAAAGGTGGAAATTATAGGCAATTAGCAAGACACCCCCAATAAAGGAGTGGTTCTGCAGGTGGTGACCACAGACCACTTCTCAGTTCCTATGCTTCCTGGCTGATGTTTTGGTCACTTTTGAATGCTGGCGGTGCTTTCACTCTAGTGGTAGCATGAGACGGAGTCTACAACCCACACAAGTGGCTCAGGTAGTGCAGCTCATCCAGGATGGCACATCAATGCGAGCTGTGGCAAGAAGGTTTGCTGTGTCTGTCAGCGTAGTGTCCAGAGCATGGAGGCGCTACCAGGAGACAGGCCAGTACATCAGGAGACGTGGAGGAGGCCGTAGGAGGGCAACAACCCAGCAGCAGGACCGCTACCTCCGCCTTTGTGCAAGGAGGAGCACTGCCAGAGCCCTGCAAAATGACCTCCAGCAGGCCACAAATGTGCAATTCCCTGTGACTCAAAATTCTGCCCCAATTCAGTTGAATGGCAGATGCCAACTGCATAGCTTCTGAGAGCCTAGCCAATGGCTGACTTGGATAGCTAGATTCTTCTCCCGAGACCATCAACGAAAAATCCTAATTGGATATTGTTTCCCTCAAGCATTAACCCTTCCCTTACCAACACAAACTGAAGAGATGGAATCAGAACATAATAAACATTACAGGACAACTACTAGGCTCCTCACATCTCATCTTCCAGACAGTATCATGGAGCACGGAGGGGTCAGTGGGTGGTGGTGGGGGATGGACATAGCAGTCCTCTACGTTGTTTTGAGGAGTGTGTGTGTGAGAGAGAGACAGACAATCAGTGTAAGTGCCTGTTTATGAACAGGAAGATGGTTTGAGTGATTCAACTTTTAATTCCTCATAAAGCCTGTGCTGTTGACTTTTTTAATAGAGACAGGGCAGCCTTTTTAAAGGGGCAATCTGCAGTTGAATTAATTATTGAAGACTATAACTTATACATGCCTCATGAGGCTGCAGGGCCAGACGGATTACCAGGACCTGCATTGCTTGCTGTTTGGGGTTTTAGGCTGGGTTTCTGTACAGCACTTTGAGATATCAGCTGATGTAAGAAGGGCTTTATAAATACATTTGATTTGATTTGTGTACTCCGAGCATGCGCTGACCAACTGGCAAGTGTCTTCATTGACATTTTCAACCTCTCCCTGCTGAGTTTGTAATACCAACATGTTTCAAGCAGACCACCATAGTCCCTGTGCCCAAGAACACTACGGTAACCTGCCTTAATGGCTACCGACCCGTAACACTCACGTCTGTAGCCATGAAATGCTTTGATAGGCTGGTCACATCAACACCATTATCCCAGAAACTCTAGACCCACTCCAATTTGCATGCCGCACCAACAGATCCACAGAGGATGCAATCTCTATTGCACTCCACACGGCCATTTCACACCTGGACAAAAGGAACAACTATGTGAAAATGCTATTCATTGACTATAGCTCAGCGTTCAACACCATAGTGCCCTCAAAACTCATCACTACGCTAAGGACAGTGGAACTAAACACCTCCCTCTGCAACAGGATCCTAGACTTCCTGACGGGCCGCCCCCAGGTGGTGGGGTAGGTAACAACACATCCGCCACACTGATCCTCAACACAGGGGCCCCTCAGGGGTACGTGCTCAGTCCCCTCCTGTACTCCATGTTCAATCATGACTGCACAGCCAGCCACGATTCCAACACCATCATTACGTTAGCTGATGACACAACAGTGGTAGGCCTAATCACAGACAACGATGAGACAGCCTATACGGAGGAGGTCAGAGACCTGACCTTGTGGTGTAAGGACAACAACTTCTCCCTCAACGTGATCAAGACAAAGGAGATGATTTTGGACTACGGGAAAAGGAAGACCAAGCATGCCCCCATCCTCATCGACGAGGCTGTAGTGGAGAAGGTTGAGAGCTTTAAGTTCCTTGGCGTCCACATCACCAACAAACTAACATGGTCCAAGGACATCAAGACAATCATGGAGAGGGCACGACAAAACCTATTCCCCCTCAGGAGACCGAAAATATTTGGCATGGGTACTCAAATCCTCAAAAGGTTTTACAGCTGCACCATCGAGAGCATCCTGACAGGTTGCATCACTGCCTAGTATGGCAACTGCTCGGCCTCCGACCGCAAGGAAAATTGCGAGTGGACATCACTATTGATGTATTTGTTTATGTCAATACTGTCTCAGGGTGTCCGCTGATCTTTATATATTAAAACTACTCAATGAAATTGTTTGAGGAATATGTATCTATTCATCTCATGTTCACATGTTATATTCTTGTTATGATCTGTCAGGGGCATGACATCTAGGGTGGAATATTTTCTCTGTATTTCACAAATGTTCCATCCCGAAAATGATTCCCCTTTCTCCCAGGTAACCCGGTATTTTCCGCCAAAATCGGAAGTGTTGGATTTGATTAGAGCTTTAATTGAACATTCAAGCCCAAGCCCAAAAAAGCCCAAATGATCCAATACATATTACATATAGGCTACTGCACATTATTCAAAACAGAGAAACATTAAAGCCCATAGATGTAGCTTTTATAAATGCTTTCTTGGGTAAATAAATGAAACAATCTCCTTGAATAATATAGGACTAAAATTAGATGCAGACAGCTTACAATTCTCTTCACAAAGATTGAATTGTAATGGGTCTGAATAAATAACTGCTATAGCCTACCACCACGGGTGTTCGCTCTTCTTTCAAACTCTCCGTGAGTTCTATTGGCCACTGTATTTAACATTCAGAAAACAAGAGCTTCGTCGCTCTTCAAATTGTCTATTGGTATAAGAAATGTAAAATGTCCAGCAAGCTATTCTAGTCTAGCTTTTCCTATATGGGACTCCAAGAGCTAATGAGCATTTTTTAAGGAGAGAGGCCAGCGGAGCACAGGTGGGTGCATATTGCGCAAGAGACAGAGGTTATTTAGAAGCTTATTATGCATAACCCATCATTCAGTAGCTAAATATAAGGCTTATACGGCATTGAATTTATTATCTGAAAGAGGTAGGCATATATCTCAATCTTGTACAGGATTTTGATGCAATTTGAATGGAATTGATGAGAGAGAGAAAGACTGCTTGTGCATGCTCTGATTTAAAGGAATGATATTCGAGTGATAGGCTGTTTCAAAAATCTGCAGCTGCAATAAAAAAATACTTTACGAAGAAAAAATGAAGGTGACCCCCAAAAGCCAGATAGAGATGTGGAAATTGGTCCTTATATTACTGTAGCTGTAATACCCGGGGTGTGGTGGAGGAAAGAGTCAGACGCAGGAGACAGAGAGTTCAGAGTAGCGTAACTTTGAATCACCACAAAGGTGAAAATACGACGCCACTCCAACCAAATGCCCAACATACAAGGGGAACAAAATAGTTCAGAAAATACAACTACCACGAACCGTGACATACACGCATGTACAAACAGTACACAAAACAATCCCGCACACCCAACAGGCGGGCCTGCTGGGTAATAAAGCCCTACTAATCACCCTAACTAAAAACAGGTGTAACCAATAAACAAATAAGGAGGGGGAGGAAAAAGTCAGTGGCAGCTAGTAGGCCGGTGACGATGACCGCCGAGCACCACCTGAACAGGAAGGGGAGCCACCTTCGGTAGGAGTCGTGACAGTAGCAAAGGCTATGCTGCAGCAAATGTAAGCCTACCTGTCACAAGAAAAAAAGTTACCATGAGATAGGTCTACATGCATTGTGAACTGCACATTCTGAGATGGGCTGTCTGTCCCCACCATGAGCATTGATTGATGATGCAGAGACTAAATCATTTATTTTAATTTACCTGTTTCTCGCAGATATTTATCCCAAGAAAATGGAGTGGTTTTGGGTGGAAATCTCTGTAACCAGGTTCCCACCATTTAACATCACTATCTAAAGTGTCTTAGCCTGTCACTATCACTAGTCAATACCAGTCCTACTGTGTATCATTGCCATGGAAATGTATTTTATTTGGATAAACAATAAGATCATACCAAGGCAAGTACAACAACTCCAGGGGATGGATGCTGAATATGTCTGGCTGCCTATGGAGACTGTAGAGATGGATTAGTACCTACTCATGAGCAAAGACTGAAGCAAAGAACAAAGCAGCTGACGCTGAACCCATGCTAAGTTCTGCCTTGTACAACTGTTGAAATACACTCCCCTTCCCACCTACTTCCATGCTGAATTACTCACTCCTCTATCTCCATACCTTCGCCTACCCATCCATTCTCACCTTCTCCCTCCATACCTCCCTCCATGCCAGCCCCTCTGACACTGCATCACTCTGGTAGCACCGGGGTGGGTTCTGCTCTGCTGTTGGACTGCTTCCCGGAACCACCGGCCCTTCTCCAAGTCAGTGTGTCACAGCAGATGAATGCCTTGCCTGCTGATTGATCAACACCCGCTGATGTGGTCCCTGAGTGGACTGTGGCATGGCCCTGATAGGGAGGTGATGGTGTCCTGTGTCACTGCCCCTCAGGTGGTCCAACCCAGGAAAACTACTAGGCTCCTCACATCTCATCTCCCAGACAGTGTCATGGAACACAGAGGGGTCAGTGGGGTGGTGGGGGATGAACATACAGTAGCAGTCCTCTACATTGTTGTGAGGAGTGTGCGTGTGTGTGTGGGAGAGAGACAATCAGTGTAAGTGCCTGTTTATGAACAGGAAGATGGTTTGTGTGATTAAACTTTGCATTCCTCATAAAGCCTGTGACTTATTTTCCTAGAGACAAGGCATCCTTTTTAAAGGGGCAATCAGCAGTTGAATTAATTCTTGAAGAATATAACTTATAAATGCCTTGAGCTTAGTTCAACTGTTGTACCCCATCAAAAGCCAAAATATAAGATTGTTTTACTCCAATGTCGGTAAACAAAGTACATGTAATCAAACACTATATAGACTCAAAACATGGTCAAAACCATAATTTTGATATCATGGATTGTCAGTCCTTGCATCCATCGCTCTATCTATGAATTTGAGAGTGGTTACATTTCTCCAGCCCCATCCCTCAGCTTTTTTAACAAAACAGGGGTGGTGAGTTGGCTTTGTTATTGTTTCAACTGCTGAATGCCACTTTAGAAGTGTAGTATTTCTGACTAGAATGCATGGCAAATTGCAATTAGGTTAAGTGAGATCTGACTGGAGAAATGACCTAATATTTTGATTGTACACACGACATTTATTGTTTTATTAAACAATGTATTATTTCCCTACATAATTATTTTCATAATTTGATTTATTTTAAGTAAAAATTTGAATACATAATCATCTTTGGCATTCGACTAAATCTGGCTTCCAATTTTGTCTATCATTTACTTATCAGAAATTATGTATTCAGTATCCTACACTAAAGTCCTCTCCTATCTATTTAGCTTTGTCCTTTTTTCCTCCTCGACAATTTGTCAGAGGATTATAGATGCCTGTAAAAATAGGGAATCAACACCTGCACTGGTTAAAATAATTTGCCAAATTACAGTAACACGGTCAGCATGCCTGTTGTCCTCTGCCAATTATTACCCATAAAGAGAACTGACATGGAAAACATGAAATATCCCATTTCTGAAAAAGCTTGCCCCAACCCCAGTAAAAAATTATGGGGTCATTATTTTCTCCCCTCTTTCCTGAAGATGATAGTGTCGTTCAAAACTCAATTACACATTACTGTGATGGTTTCTGCCTTTACCTATGACACCTAATCAAGTGGAGTCCAACCTCACACTAATGATTACCCATTAAAACTATCACAGTAACCAGAGAGTAACTGCACAAGGTCCCACTTCCAGGTCTTCAATGGTTGAATATGGTCATAAACCCAATAATGGATTGGATTTTGAAAAATGTATGGCATGCGTAAGCTAACAAGAAAGAGGGCCTACCAGGGGGTAGCAGCTGTCTTATGGGCTCCTGAGCAATTGTTTTATGCTGATTTTAACTTTTGTTGTACATAAAGTCTCCGCCATAATTTCATATGACCAAAAACAGCTTCTGGACATCAGATCAGCGTTCATTATCCTCGATTTTGATGAACATTTCTACTGAAATGATTCGGCAGCTCTGGACGTTCTGCCTACTCCAGACCAGGCCCTAATCCCCAGAACTCAAAAGAGAAAGCAGCAGCGAAAAGAGAGGCCGGCGAACCGACACCCTGACGAGGCTACGTTGGCAGGCACATAGACCGCCACTGCCCTCTGTTCCATTGGCGAATGTGCAATCACTGGAGAACAAATAGGATGAGCTCTGTTCGAGACTGCCCTTACAACGAGACCTAAAAACATGAATATATTATGTTCCTCCGAGTTGTGGCTTAACAAGGACAGGTTTATACATTTCACTGGAATGGTGTGTCTCTTTTACAACAGCTGGTGGGTAATCGCTGATGTTAAGGAAGTCTTGAGTTTTTGCTCGCTTGATTTAGAATACCTTATGATAAGCTGCAGACCATACTATATTTTTGGTCTATTTACCACCAAAAACCATTGCTGGCACTAAGACCACACTCAACGAGCTATATAGGGCAATAAGCAAACAAGAAAATGCACAGTCAGAGGCAGCGTTTCTCATGGCCAGTGATTTTAATGCAGGGAAACTGACATTTCCAGCATGCCAACTGTGCAACTGGAGGTGACATAACTCTATATCATCTTTATTCCATTTCGCCCTCCCATTGTCAAATCAGACCATTACTCTATTCTCCTGTTTCCAGCTTGCAAGCAAAACCTCAAACAGGAAGTACCAGTGACTCGCTCAATAAGGAAGGGGTCAGATGACGCGGATGCTACACTACAGGACTGTTTTGCTAGCACAGACTGGAATATGTTCTTGGATTCATCCAATGGCATTGAGGAATACACCACCTCAGTAATTGGCTTCATCAATGAGTGCGTCATTGACGTCATCCACACAGTGACTGTACGTACATATCCCAACCAGAAGCCATGGATTACGGGCAACAGCCACATCGAGCTAAAGGCTAGAGCTGCCGCTTTCAAGGAGCGGTAGACTAATCCAGACGCTAATAAGAAATTCCGCTATGCCCTCAGATGAACCATCAAACAAGCAAAGCATCAATGCAGGATTCAAATTGAATCCTACTACACCGGCACTGATGCTTGTCGGATGTGGCAGGGCTTGAAAACTATTACGGATTACAAAGGGAAACCCAGGCGCGAGCTGCCCAGTGACGCGAGCCTACCAGACGAGCTAAATGCCTTTTAGGCTCGCTTCAAGATAAGCAACAAAGAAGCATGCACGAGAGCTCCAGCTGTTCTGGATGACTGTGTAATATCGCTCTCGGTAGCCGATGTGAACAAAACCTTTACTGCTCCAGCGTTCCGCCAGCGGAACTCCTCCCACATTCCACTGAAAAGGCAGAGCGCGAAATTCAAAATATATTTTTTAGAAATATTTAACTTTCACACATTAACAAGTCCAATACAGCAAATGAAAGGTACACATCTTGTGAATCCAGCCAACATGTCCGATTTTTAAAATGTTTTACAGCGAAAACAGCACATATATTTATGTTAGCTCACCACCAAATACAAAAAAGGACAGACATTTTTCACAGCACAGGTAGCATGCACGAAGCCAACCTAACTAACCAAGAACCAACCAAACTAACCAACAAACAACTTCATCAGATGACAGTCTTATAACATGTTACACAATAAATCTATGTTTTGTTCGAAAAATGTGCATATTTGAGGTATAAATCAGTTTTACATTGCAGCTACCATCACAGCTACCGTCAAATATAGCACCGAAGCAGCCAGAGTAATAATAGAGACCAACGTGGAATACCTAAATACTCATCATAAAACATTTCTGAAAAATGCATCGTGTACAGCAAATGAAAGACAAGCATCTTGTGAATCCAGCCAATATTTCAGATTTTTTAAGTGTTTTACAGCGAAAACACAATATAGCATTAGCTTACTACAATAGACTACCACACTACCGCATTCATTCATCAAGGCACGTTAGCGATAGCAATAGGCACGTTAGCGTTAGCGAATAAACCAGCAAAATATATTAATTTTCACTAACCTTCATAAACCTTCCTCAGATGACAGTCCTATAACATCAGGTTATACATACACTTATGTTTTGTTCGAAAATGTGCATATTTAGAGCTGAAATCAGTGGTTATCCATTATGCTAACGTAGCTTATTTTTCCCAGAATGTGCGGATATTTCTATTAGACTCTCACCTATTCTGACCAAATAGCTATTCATAAACATTACAAAAAAATACATGTTGTATAGGAAATGATAGATACACTAGTTCTTAATGCAATCGCAGTGTTAGAATTCTAAAAATATCTTCATTACGACATAAGGCTTATGTTATAGCGAGAGAGTGGCCAAAACCTGGGCGCAAAACTACTAGTACACAGTTCGACAGATATATGAAATAGCATCACAAAATGGGTCATACTTTTGGTGATCTTCCATCAGAATGTTGGACAAGGGGTCCTTTGTCCAGAACAGTCGTTGTTTGGATTTAGAACATCGTTTTTCTCTCTTGAATTAGCAAGCACACTGGCCAAGTGGCGCGAAGCTCTCCATTCTGAACAAAGGGCACACAACGCAACACGCCTAACGTCCCGAATAAATTTCAAAAATCTAATAAAACTATATTGAAAAAACATACTTTACGATGATATTGTCACATGTATCAAATAAAATCAAAGCCGGAGATAGTAGTCGCCTATAACGACAGCTTTTCAAAAGGCAATCCCACTGTCCTCCTCGCGCCTTCCTGAAAACATGAAATCGGTGACACGTCATTCCAAGAGGACGTATTCCATCTCAGACCAAGATAAACACCTAATTTCTTCTCTCACTGCATCTTGACATCCAGGGGAAGGTGTATGACGTGCATGTATACTAATAGGTATCATGCCCATTTATAGGCAGGACTTAGAAGAGACCCTCGATTTCAGACTTTCCACTTCCTGGTCAGGAAGTTTGTGCCAAATGAGTTCTGTTTCACTCACAGATATAATTCAAACGGTTTTAGAAACTAGAGAGTTGTAACGGCAGTCTAGCTCTTCCTCCTCCTCGGACGAGGAGAGAAGGATCGGAGGACCAATGTGCAGCGTGGTAATTTTCCATGAATTTAATTAACACAAAGACAAGATACTGACAAACTAATACAAAACAACAAACGACCGTGAAGCTACAAACGAAAGTGCAATACACAAGCTACTAACGTTAGACATAGACACTATACAAAATAACAAACGAACTAACCGTCACAGTCCTAGCTGGTGCAGACAAAACACAAAGACAGGAAACACATTTAACCCAACATAGAAACAGACAAACTAGACACACAACATAGAATTCCCACCCAGCTCACGTCCTGACCAACACTAAACAAGCAAAACACATAAGAACTCTGGTCAGGATGTTACAAGAGTGTTTTCTATCCAATAGTAATAATAATATGCATATTGTACGAGCAAGAATTGAGTACGAGGCCGTTTAAATTGGGCACGTTTTTCCCCCAAAGTGACAACAGCGCCCTCTGTCCTCATCAGGTTTTAAACAGGTCAACATTCACAAAGCCGCTGGGCCAGACGGATTACCAATGTGTAGTCAAAGCATGCGCGGCCCAACTGTCATGTGTCTTCACTGACATTTTTAACCTCTCCCTGACCGAGTCTATAATACCTAAGGGTTTCAAGCAGACGACCATAGTCCCTGTGCTCAAGGAAGTGAAGGTAACCTGCCTAAATGATTACCATCCCGTGATACTCACGTCGGTAGCCATGAAGTGCTTTGAAAGGCTGGTTATGGTTCACATCAACAGTATCCACCCCAGACACCCTAGACTAACTCCAATTCGCATACTGCCCCAACAGATCCACAGATGACGCAATCTCAATTGCACTCCACACAATCCTTTCTCACCTGGACAAATGGAACACCTATGTGAGAATGCTGTTCATCAACTACAGCTCAGCCTTCAACACCATAGTGCCCACGAAGCTCATCACTAAGCTAAGGACCCTGGGACTAAACACCTCCCTCTGCGACTGGATCTTGGACTTCCTGATGGACTGCCCCCAGGTGGTAAGAGTAAGCAACTATATGTCTGCCACGCTGATCCTTAGCACTGGGGACCCTCAGGGGTGTGTACTTAGTCCCCTCCTGTATTCCCTGTTCACCCACGTCTGCGTGGCCAAACATGACTCCAACACCATCATTAAGTTAGCTGACGACACAGCAGTTGTAGGCCTGAGCGGGTCAAGAGTTTCAAGTTCCTTGGCGTCCACATCACCAACAAACTATCATAGTCCAAACATACCAAGACAGTCATGAAGAGGGCAAGACAAAACATTTTCCCCCTCAGGACAAAGGTTCTACTGCTGCACCATCGAGAACATCCTGACCGGTTGCATCACCGCCTGGTATGGTAACTGCTCGGCATCTGACCATAAGGCGCTACAGAGGCTAGTGCGAACGGCCCAGTACATCACTGGGGCCAAGCTTCCTGCCACCCAGGACCTCTATAATAGGTGGTGTCAGAGGAAAGCCCATAAAATTGTCAGAGACTCCAGTCACCCACGTTTTCTCTGCTGCCGCATGGCAAGCGATACCGGAGCGCCAAGCCTAGGACCAAAAGGCTCCCCAACAGCTTCTACCTCAAGCCATTAGACTGCTGAACAATTCATAAAATTTGCCGCTGGAAAATTTACACTGACACTCCCCCCTCTTGCACACTGCTGCTACTCGCTGTTTGTTTGTTACCTATGCATTGTCACTTCCACCTACGTGTACAGATTACCTCAACTAGCCTGTACCCCTGCACACTGACTCGGTACCGGTGCCCCCTGTATATAGCCTCGTTATTTTAATTCTTATTGTGTTACTTTTTATTATACATTTTTATTTTAGCCGACTTGGTAAATATATTCCTCTTCTTGAACTGCACTGTTGGTTAAGGGCCTGTAAGTAAGCATTTCATGGTAAAGTCTCAACTTGTTGTATTCGGCGCATGTGGCAAACAAAATTTGATTTGATTTGACCAGTGCTTAACAGAGAAGTGTTCTGATGAAGTGGATGCTAAGCTACAGGACTGTTTCGCTAGAACAGATTGAAATGTGTTCCAGGATTCATCCAATAACATTGAGTTTATCACATCAGTCATCGGCTTCATTAATAAGGGCATCGACGACGTCGACCATACATATACTGTGCATACCCTAAAAAATAAACTATGGACTACAGGCAACATCCGCCCTGAGCTAAAGACTAGAGCTGCTGCTTTCAAGGAGAGGGACACCAATCCGGACACTTACAAGAAATCCCACTCCTACCTCCAACGAGCCGTCAATATAGGACTAAGATCGAATCCTACAACGCCTGCTCTGACACTCAACGGAGGTGGCAGGACTTGCAAACTATCAGGGATTACAAAGGCAAACCTAGCCCGCAAGTTGCCCAGCGACGCGAGCCTACCAGACAAGTTAAATGCCTTCTATGCTAGCTTTGTCCCCACTCCAATTCGCAAGTCCGCCCCAACAAATCCACAGATGAGGCAATCTCTATTATGCTCCACACTGCCCTCACCAGCATTTTTACAAAGGAATACATACTGTATGTAAGAATGCTGTTCATTGACCATAGCTCAGCATTCAACCACGTAGTCCCCTCCAAACCCATCACCAAGCTCAGGACCGTGGGACTGAACACCTCCCTCTGCAACTGGATCCTGGACTTCCTGACCACCAACACGGGTGGCCGCTCAGGGGTATGTACTTAGTGCCCTTCTGTACTCACTTTTCACCCATGACTGCATGGCTGTGCATGACTCCAACACCATTATCAAGTTCGCTTAAGACATGACAGTGGTAGGACTGATCACCAACGACGATGAGGCAGCCTATAGGGAGGTCAGAGACCTTAGCAGAGTTGTGCCAGGTCAACGATCTCTTCCTCAAAGTCAGCAAGACATAGGAGCTGATCGTGGACTACAGGAAACGGAGGGGTGAACACGCCCCCATCCACATTGATGGGGCGGTAGTGGAGCGGGTCGGGAGCTTCAAGTTCCTCAGTATCCACATCACTAAGGAATTAACATAGTCCACACACACCCGCACAGTTGTAAAGAGGGCACAACTGTGTCTCTTCCCCCTCACAGACTGAAAAGATTTGGAATAGGTCCTCAGATCATCAAAAATGTTTACAGCTGTACCATTGAGAGCATCTTGACTGAATGCATCACCGATTGCTACGGCAACTGCAAGGCACCCGACCGCAAGGTGCTACGAGGGTGGTGAGTACGGCCAAGTACATAACTGGGGCCGAGCTCCCTGCCATCCTGGGCCTCTATACCAGGTGGTGTCAGAGGAAGGCCCCAAAAATGTTCAACTCCAGCCACCCAAGCCATAGACTCTTCTCTCTGCTACGACGTGGAATGGGGTACCAGTGCACCAAGTCTGGAAACAACAGGGCCCTGAACAACTTCTACACACAAGCCATGATTCTGCTAAACAAGATAGCTTAATAGCTAATCAAATGGCTACCTGCTGCTGCTACTGTCTATCATCTCATCTATCATATTTCCTAACTTCTTATGGCTGCAATCCCGTTAACGGGATCGATATGACAACAGCCAGTGAAAGTGCAGGGCGCCAAATTCAAACAGAAATCTCATAATTAAAAATTCCTCAAGCATACAAGTATTTCACACCATTTTAAAGATACACTTCTTGTTAATCCCACCACAGTGTCCGATTTCAAAAAGGCTTTACAGCGAAAGCACCACAAACAAATCACAGAAAAACACAGCCATTTTTCCAGCCAAAGACAGGAGTCACAAAAAGCAGAAATAGAGATATAATGAATCACTAACCTTTGATGACACTCATAAGACTTCATGTTACACAATACATATATGTTTTGTTCGATAAAGTTCATATTTATATCCAAAAACCTCAGTTTACATTGGCGCCATGTTCAGAAATGCCTCCAAAATATCCGCAGAAATTGCAGAGAGCCACATCAAATAACAGAAATACTCATCATAAACTTTGATGAAAGATACATGTTTTACATAGAATTAAAGATACACTTGTTCTTAATGCAACCGCTGTGTCAGATTTCAAAAAGCTTTACGGCAAAAGCACAATATTCAATAATCTGAGAATAGAGTTCAGCCACAAAAGGAAGCCATACAGTTACCTGCCAAATTGTGGAGTCAACAAAAGTTATAAATAGCATTATAAATCTTTACTTACCTTTGCTGTTCTTTGTCGGAATGCACTCCCAGGACTCCCACTTTTGTTCGGTAATGTCCATCATTTATGTCCAAATAGCTGTGTTTGGTAAACAAATCCAAAGTCAGGAAGTGCGTTCACTAAAAGCAGACGAAATGTCAAAAAGTTACGTAACAGTCAGTAGAAACATGTCAAATGATGTATTGAATCAATCTTTCGGATGTTTTTAACATAAATCAATAATAAAGTTCCAACCAGAGAATTCCATTGTCTTCAGAAGTGCGATGGAACAGAGCTCCCTCTCATGTGAACACGCATGGTCAGAGCATGGTCAGGTCATGATAGACCTGACTCATTCCTGTCTCCTTCGGCCCCACTTCACAGTAGAAGTGTGACCCATATCCCACTGTGTATTCAATAGGCGATGAGTTGAAAATCGACCAACCTCAGATTTCCCACTTCCTGTTTGGATTTCTTCTCAGGTTTTTGCCTGCCATATGAGTTCTGTTATACTCACAGACATCATTCAAACAGTTTTAGAAACGTCAGAGTGTTTTCTATCCAATACTACTAATAATATGAATATATTAGCAACTGGGACTGAGGAGCAGGCAGTTGCTCCTCAGTTGCTCTGGGCACCTTTCATCCAAGCTACTCAATACTGCCCCTGCAGCCATAAGAAGTTATTAAGTTATTAACCCTACCTAATGTATGTATACATAGCTATTTCTAGTACCTCATACCCATGCACATCAACTCGGTACTAGTTCTCCCTGTATATAGCCATTTTATTTTAACTCATCATTGTTATCCATTATTCACTTGCTATTTATTCCTTGCGTCACTAATTCAATTTTTATGTTTTTATACAATTTCAAATGTATGTGACAAATGCAATTTGATTTGATGACATACAGTAGTGAAGTGAAAGGGAAAACATGGGATTATTTTCTCGAGGGACTGCATTCTGGAGGGACTACTTTCAGTTTTAGACTACTTTCTGGAAGGACTAATTTCTGTAGGGTCTAATTTCTCAAAGAAGGGACTAATATCTGGACCGACTACTTTTTGGAAGGACTACTTTATGTAGTGACTGATTTCTCAAAGAATGTACTAATATCTGAATGCACTACTTTCTGGAAGGACTACTTTGGAGGAACTACTTTCTTGAAGAAGGGACTAAGGTCTGTAAGGACTACTTTCTGCAGTGGCTACTTTGTGGATTGACTTTTTGTTGTTAAAATACTATACAACAAAGAAAACCTACGGGAAAACGAACAAACTGCAGTGAGATTCAAACAGCAATGCATTCATTTAAAAAAGAAACAGGCCTGAGGAAGGCACCTTGGGTTGTGAGTCTCACCGTTACCATAAGGCTAATTTCTCCCAAATGTACTTTGATGCAGGTATGATGAACTGTCACCAGCTTAAATAGGATCGATTTCACATACCTCTTCAGAGCCACGCGGGCCAAGCATCACACCCCCACCTCCTCCTGACCACCCCCAACTCAGTGCCTCCATGTTGGATGGCTGGACCGGAGTTAGCTTCTGAGCTAACATGCATATCATGATACTGGCGCCCAAAATTAATGTTGTTATAGTTGACGTGTGT
Source organism: Salvelinus namaycush (assembly GCF_016432855.1). Lineage (NCBI taxonomy): Eukaryota > Metazoa > Chordata > Actinopteri > Salmoniformes > Salmonidae > Salvelinus > Salvelinus namaycush. The sequence goes on from NC_052315.1 coordinate 37,063,981, forward strand.
GTGTGTGTGTGTAGTCTTCCTCATGCATTACTTCAACAGAGCTTGCTGGAGTAGTTGGAAGCTTAGGCTTAGTGTAGTAATTTAATAAATGCAGTTTAGATGCATTATGATGTCAATCAAAGAAACATTTGCTACCATTATACTTTTTCATTTCAACAACATGTTCCAATTATTCTAGTACATGATAAACACACTTATCCTTTTCATCTCTCTCTCTCTCTCTCTCTCACATGCATAAATACACACACACACATTCATTAATTTACTGTATTTATATTCCACTTGATTAGTGATATGTATTTGAATTGCTCTTTGTTCTTTGGGGCGAAATGCTATGTCATACATGCACTTCAGAATTTACAGCCATTAGCCTTTTAATGAAACCACTTCACTGTCCATGTTTAATGAGATGACACTCAATTCACACTTTAAAACAGCTTAATTTATGTTTTGCATTAACGTCCATATCTTTGACATGTTACCATGCCACACTACAAATGTTTTCTCATCTCTATCTCTAACACAACCATATATTCCTCAGGACTACAATCCAGCTTATCCAATCAAGAACATTATAACGTTTTGAGTTAAATAAAACAATTAACATGCATGTATTACCAATGTTACACTACATTGCTTCATTTCCCCAGCCATGTGTGTCTGAAAACAAATAGTTAACATGAGGTTTACCTGAGTTTACCCTCCATAAACACATATATACATTCCATTATATTACCTGCTATTTTATTGACTTTGTCCATATTGCCAGCATCTTCTCCTACACGTATCTTTTCATCTGAAGAGAACCACATGTATTTTCTTGGAACCTGAAATGAACTCCTATTTCAATCATTCAGTGCATGAAGGTTGTTGATATTGGATTTTTTACAAGACTGGGAGTTCTGCATTAGTGCTCCTGTAATGCAGTCAGGTCACATCCCAAAGTTTATTATACTGATTTAAAACCTACAGATACAGATTTTTCTACATATCCACCACCACACTGACTTCTTGTAATAAAAACAGTGTGGCCATATTCTTGCAAACATAAGCAAGCATTTCAAGTTAAATGGGTTCTCGCTCACAAAATGCATATCAGCCAATGAAAAGCGTTGATTTACTTGCATGTGACAGAACACTAAATTGTAGCTGGTCCCATCAGATAACATGGCACATGTTAGCCTTATGTTAACCTCAACAGGTGCTAATGATTATATACTGGCACAACTTCATCAGCCTATGAAAGATCTTAGACTTTATATCCACCAACTAATGGTAATTCTTAAAATGTGTCAACACTGGCCACTAGAGGGATATTTTAAACCTACAAATTCAAGATTTAATTGTTTGGTTGGTCTAACAAAATCTTTCGTGCCAATATTGCACTGCTGCATTCTTGACTAGCTACATACAAAAAATGGGGGTGATGGTTCTATGTGGAACAATAATGACTCGAAGAACCCTTTGAGCTCTTCAATGGCTGTTTATAGATCACAAAAGGGTTCTTTGCTCTTTTAGTGATAATTCAAATGTAAGGGAGGCAGCTCATTAGAATATTGTTGGGCATAGTTTGCACACCACTTTTGTGCAACTGTGAGAGAGAGTGTCATACCAGTTTAACAAATGTGTTGTGTTAGACCATTAAACATTGTGTGATATAGCCATTGACATATAGTATTGTTTCCCAGTTGTCTTGAACATACTGAAGTCAGAAGTCTGAGATTGAGTTGTCCATTCTGAGTTTCCAGTTGTTTTGACCGTGGCATTAATTCTCAGAGGGAAGCGGCAGGGTATTCCCTTTGAGTCAGGAACCAAAACTCCTCTGTAGTGACCTGTGAATGCGTTGTCTGCAGCATTCATTCACATGACAGCTCAATCAGCTTTTTAATTTCACTTACCAGGATGTGAACTGAGCCAGGTTCACAGTCAAAAGTATTGGGAAGTATTTCCAAAAGTGCTCTTCCAAGCACTGGAGGTGAGCAGTCATCACACATGCATAGCCGTGTGAAAGGGTGCACGGTTAGCTTTTGAAAGACTCCAATAATAATAATTTCCTCTGAATGCACTAATTCGGTCACTCACGTGTAGAACAGTTTTGTATTTCCCCTGCATTAAACTTCTTTCTCTCAAATTTGTTTACATCCCTGTTAGTGACCATTTCTCCTTTGCTAAGATAATCCATCCACCTGACAGGTGTGGCATATTAAGAACCTGATTAAACAGCATAATCAATACACATGTGCACCTTGTGCTGGGGACAATAAAAGGGCACTCTAAAATGTGCAGTGTTGTCACACAACACAAGGCAACAGATGTCTCAAGTTTTGAGGGAGCATGCAATTGACATGCTGACTACAGGAATGTTCACCAGAGTTGTTGCCAGAGAATTGCATATTAATTTCTATACCATAAGCTGCCTCCAATGTCATTTCAGAGAATTTGGCAGTACATCCAACCGGCCTCAGACCACGTCTAACAGCAGACCACATGTAACCACGCCAGCCCAGGACTTCCACATCTGGCATCTTCACCTGCGGGATCGTCTAAGACCAGCCACCTGGACAGCTGATAAAACTGAGGAGTATTTATGCCTGTAATAAAGCCCTTTTGTGGGGAAAAACTAATTATAATTGGCTGGGCCTGGCTCCCCAGTGGGTGGGCCTTGCTCCTAAATTGGTGGGACTATGCCCTCACAGGCCAAATCATGGCTGCGCCAATTCCCAGTCATATGAAATCCACAGATTAGGGCATATTTAAATGACTGATTTCGTTATGTGAACTGTAACTCAGTAAAAGCGTTGAATTTTGTTGCATGTTGCGGTTATATTTTTGTTCAGTATAGTTTGCAAATGAAGTTACCTGCTCCAGTATATCTTTGAGTTCTGTGCTAAGCTCTTTTGCCGCCAGTTGCTCTCGGCGTATCATACAATGTGTCCATAGTGGGAGACACATTTATAACTAGAGTGCAGAGGCCTGCCCACCGTTCCGCCATAGATGGAGACCCATCAGTGTAAAAGCCCACCATACGAAGCCATGGGATACTTTTGTTGTTGCCAATATATCCACACAGCACACTGAACATCCCCTGTGCCGTTTCATGTTCGGTAATCGTGAGACAGAACAGTGTGTCCTTGAGAATAGCTTCCCCAGACATGTACAGCGAACAAAAGTCAATACATGGGCATCTTGGCTCCCACAGTTTATTTATCTATTTGGAGAGTATAAGCTGGGGGGTCTGAGTCATTCAGTCAGTTTCCTTTTGATTGCTAGTAATAGCATACATTCTTCGTTTTACAGTGTTATCTGAGAAGGGTATTGATTTGATTTTCTGTGCCTCTTCCTCACCACACATTGTTTTCACCATATAAATTGTGGCCGGTAATATCAAAGTCTTTGTAATAGTGTGTGTTTTATAGTGTAGCTGGCCTAGCCATTCCCCGTGGGAATGATTCAAGTCAACCATGAAGTGCGGCCTTTTCCCATGATTTAAGGGTGCTCTGTTTGAAATTAATTTTTTAGATTTTAATAATTAGTATTTTTTAATTTAAGGTTAACCACATTACAATGATTTTGAGATACACAGACAATATTATGATATACACTACCGTTCAAAAGTTGAGTCACTTAGAAATGTCCTTGTTTTTGAAAGAAAAGCAATTTTTTTGCCCATTAAAATAACATCAAATTGATCAGAAATACAGTGTAGACATTGTTCATGTTGTAAATGACTATTGTTGCTGTAAACGGCAGATTTTTTATGGAATATCTACATAGGCGTACAGAGGCCCATTATCAGCAACCATCACTCCTCTGTTCCAATGGCACGTTGTGTTAGCTAATCCAAGTTTATCATTTTAAAAGGCTAATTGATCATTAGAAAACCCTTTTTGCAATTATGTTAGCACAGCTGAAAACTGATGTACTGATTAAAGAAGCAATAACACTGGCCTTCTTTAGACTAGTTGAGTATCGGAACTGGCTCCAACCAGAATAAAGAGGATTTGGAGGCCCCGGTGCACAACTGAGCAAGAGGACCAGTACATTAGTGTCTAGTTTGATAAACAGACGCCCCACAAGTCCTCAACTGGCAACTTCATTAAATAGTATGCGTTAAACACCAGTCTCAACGTCAACAGTGAAGAGGCGACTCCGGGATGCTGGCCTTCTAGGCAGAGTGGCAAAGAGAAAGCCATAACTCAGACTGGCCAATAAAAATAAAAGATGGCAAAAGAACACAGACACCGGACAGAGAAAGTCCGCCTAGAAGGACAGCATCCCGGAGTCGCCTCTTCACTGTTGATGTGAGCACTAGTTTGGGAACTGCTGATATAGCCCCAAAAAGGGTTGTAACCATAGCAGAAACCTTTTTGGATGCTGAGTGTACAAAACATTATGAACACGTGCTCTTTCCATGACATAGACTAACCAGGTGAATCCAGGTGAAAGCTATAATGCCTAATTGATGTAATTGTTAAATCCACTTCAATCAGGTAAAAAAAATATTTTTAAGCATTGAGACAATTGGGCATGTGTGCCATTCAGAGGGTGAATAGGCAAGAGGAAGGATTTAAGCACCTTTGAACTGTGTATGGTAGTAGGTGCCAGGCACCCCGCTTTGTGTCAATAATTGCATCGCTGCTGTGTTTTCCATGCTGAACAGTTTCCCGTGTGTATCAAGAATGGTCCACCACCCAAAGGACATCCATCCAACTTGACACAACTGTGGGAAGCATTGGAGTCAACATGGGCCAGCATCCCTGTGGAACGCTTTCGAAACCTTGTCGAGTCCATGCCCCGATGAATTGAGGCTGTTCTGAGGGGAAAAGGGGAGGGGGTACACCAAAGAACCCCCATCTGGTACTATTTAGAACCATAATTTTTTTGTGTGTATTAGTGATTCCAACCTAAGTGTATGTAAACTTTCGACTTCAGCTGTATGTGACATACTGCAATAATCCCAACCCATACTACACTACTGGTCGAAAGTTTTAGAACACCTACTCATTCAAGAGTTATTTTATTTTTACTATTTTCTAAATTGTAGAATAATAGTGAAGACATCTAAACTATGAAATAACACATATGGCATCATGTAGTAACCAAAAAATTGTTAAACAAATCAAAATATATTTGAGATTTGAGATCCTTCAAATAGCCACCCTTTGTCTTGATGACACAGCCACCCTTTGCACACTCTTGGCATTCTCTCAACCAGCTTCATGAGGTAGTTGCCTGGAATGCATTTCAATTAACAGGTGTGCCTTAAATTAATTTGTGGAATTTCTTCCTTAATAGGGATAGGCGTTCCGCTAGCAACCCACCTCGACAACATCCGGTGAAATTGCAGAGCGCCAAATTCAAAATACAGAAATACTCATAATAAACATTCATAAAAGATACAAGTGTTATACATCGGCTTAAAGATTAACTTCTTGTTAATCCAGCCGCTGTGTCAGATTTCAAAAAGGCTTTACCGCGAAAGCATACCATGCGATTATCTGAGGACAACGCCCCGCTTACAAAAGCATACAAACATTTTCAAGCCAAATAGAGGAGTCACGAAAGTCAGAAATAGCGATAAAATGAATCACTTACCTTTGATGATCTTCATCTGGTTGCAGTCACAAGAGTCCCTGTTACATAATAAATGTTAATTTTGTTCAATAAAGTCCCTCTTTATTACCCAAAAACTTTGTTGGTGCGTTTTGTACAGTAATCTACTGACTCAAAGGCGGTCAAAACATGCAGACGAATACATCCCAATAGTACTGGTAAAGTTCATTGAAACATGTCAAACAATGTTTATAATTAATCCTCAGGTTGTCTATTGTCTAAATAATCGATAAAATTTCAACCGGACAATAGCATATTCAATAGAAAGGAAAAACAACGAAGGGCACGCTATCGGTCGCACGCGCAAACCAGCTCTGCTTCATTCTACAGTCAACTGACAAAATGGTCTCATTCTTCCTAATTTTTCAGAAAACAAGCCTGACACAATGTCTAAAGACTGTTGACATCTAGTGGAAGCTATAGGAACTGCAATCTGGGTCCTAACCCATTACATACTGTATAGGCATTCAATTGAAAAGTACCCACATCAAAAAAATCCCACTTCCTGGATGGATTTTCCTCAGGTTTTCACCTGCCATATCAGTTCTGTTATACACAGACATTATTTTAACAGAGTGTTTTCTATCCAACTATAGCAATTACATGCATATCCTAGCTTCTGGGTCTGAGTAACAATAAGCAAAGGGAAACGACAGTCCATCCTTACTTTGAGCCATGAAGGTCAGTCAATACGGAAAATGTTTATAACTTTGAAAGTTTCTTCAAGTGCAGTCGCAAAAAACATCAAGCGCTATGATGAAACTGGCTCTGATGAGGACAGCCACAATGGAAGACCCATAGTTACCTCTGCTGCAGAGGATAAATTCATTAGAGTTACCAGCCTCAGAAATTGTAGAGTTCAAGTAACAGACACATCTCAACATCAACTGTTCAGAGGAGACTGTGTGAACCAGGCCTTCATGGTCAAATTGCTGCAAAGAAACCACTACTAAAGGACACCAATATGAAGAACAGATTTGCTTGGGCCAAGAAACACGAGCAATGGACATTAGATCGGTGGAAATTTGTTCTTTGGTCTAGAGTCCAAATTTGAGATTTTTGGTTACAACCGCCGTGTCTTTGTGAGACGCGGTGTGGGTGAACGGATGATGTCTGCATGTGTATTTCCCACTGTAAAGCATGGAGGAGGAGTTGTGATGGTGCTTTGCTCGTGACACTGTCTGTGATTGATTTAGAATTCCAGGCGCACTTAACCAGCATGTCTACTACAGCATTCATCAGCGATACACCATCCCATCTGGTTTGGGCTTAGTGGGACTGTCATTTGTTTTTCAACAGAACAATGACCCAACACACCCCCCGACCTCAACCAAATTGAGATTGGGATGAGTCGGACTGCAGAGTGAATGAAAAGCAGCCAACAAGTGCTCAGCATATGTGGGAACTCCTTCAAGACTGTTGGAAAAACATTTCAGGTGAAGCTGGTTGAGAGAATGCCAAGAGTGTGAAAACCTATCAAGGCAAAGGGTGGCTATTTCTGGAATCTCAAATATAACATTTTGATTTGTTTAACACTTTTTTGGCTACTACATGATTCCATATGTGTTATTTTATAGTTTTGATGTCTTCACTATAATTCTACAATGTAGAAAATAGTAAAAATGAAGAAAAACCTTTGAAAGACTGGTGTTCTAGAACTTTTGACCGGTAGTGTACTTGGTCTATTTATTGATGAACCTATTACCTTTTTATATGGAACATCTGCCCTGGCCGACTCGTAGTAGAGCCCTTGAGGGAGTTAATGGAAAAACAAAAAACACTCAAAGATATTGGTTATGCTACGTATTCCAAACTATATCCGACATGCGTGTGTCCTGTTCTGGACTATTCAGCAGGAGTGTGGGGTGCTAAGAGTTATCTTAAAAACGAACATGTCCGTAACAGAGCAGTACATTACTTTTTATGTGTCCACACGTTTGCAACTATACTTGCAATAACTGGGGACATAGGCTGGGAACCCTGTGAGGTGAGATGGAAGGCATGTATGGTGAGACTTTGGAATAGACTGTTGGATATGCCAACTGCCAGAACAGCTAGTAAAGTTTGCAAATGGGATCTATCCATAGAGGGAGCCTGGGCAACTGAAATGTCTGACCTTTTTCAACATTCTGACTGTGAACATATGTACGAAAACCATATTAAGGGAGACATAGATATGATTAAAAAACAACTGTTGATGCAATATGATTTTTTTAAATCATAAAACCAAATTGAGAACCTTTTGTTTGATTAAGGGTGAATTCGTATGTGAGATATATAATGTATAACCTACCTAAAAGCAAGAGATCACTATGTGCACAGATAAGATCAGGGATATTGTCAGGTTGTGCGCTACTGGTAAGAAGTCAGGTGCAGGAGAGCGGAGAGTTGTGATCAGGCGCACACTTTAATTGGCAGAAGTAACAGAAGGACGCAACCGCGTCAAAAACCTCCAGCCAAATGGCAAAAGTGCAAAGTGCGACAACAGTCACAATAATGCATAAGTTAAACAATTAACCACACTCGGGTTCAACACGGTACCCGGGGAAAAATCAGCCTGGCGCGTCACACGAAAACATGTAACAAAAAAACAGAGGGAATATATATGTAGTGTGATTAAGGAATTAAACCAGGTGTGAGGGGAAACAAGACAAAACAAATGGAACAATAACAAGTGGAGCGGCGATGGCTAGAAGACCGGTGACGTCGACCGCCGAACGCCGCCCGAACAAGGAAAGGAGCCGACTTCGGCGGAAGTCGTGACAGATATTGTCTCTGCGTATTGAAACAGGTCAGTTGTGGTAAAATGGAAGAGGAAAGACTATGTGACTATTGTGACCTCAAAGAAATAGAGAATGAAACTAATTGTATCCTCTATTGCCCTTTCTACCACGATATACACTTGCTCTTATTTCAGAAAGCACACCAGATATTATGGCATTATGTGGCTGAGTAGTGAGGAGAAATTGAAATGTTTTTTTGTCCATTGTGTATTTCCATTTGCGGAATATTTAGATAAAGACTGGAATAAAAGAAAAAGGGCAACTAAAATGTAATACTTAGCTTCAATGTTGTAAATGGCATGTGTGTATAGGTGTTACGGTGCAGCGTGGTAGGCATACATTTTGAGTTTATTAAACGAACACCAAAAAAACAAGAAAGATAAACGACACGTAAAGTAATGTAGCGCTAAACCAGCAACTAACAAAAACAAGATACCACAACAGAAATTGTGAAAAAGGGCTGCCTAAGTATGATTCCCAATCAGAGACAACGATAGACAGCTGCCTCTGATTGGGAACCATACTAGGCCAACAAAGAAAAAGAAAACATAGATATACAAAAACTAGAGTACCCACCCTAGTCACACAATGACCTAACCAAAATATAGAGAACAAACAGGGATCTCTAAGGTCAGGGCGTGACAATAGGCTTGTCTCCCATATGAATATTCTCTTTGTGCCAGACTGGGATCAAATTAATTATGTTTTTTTATTCTGTATTTATTTATCTGTACATGTTATGTATGTATGTATGTATGTACGTACAGTTGAAGTCAGAAGTTTACATACACCTTAGCTAAATGCATTAACTTCTTGCCACTATAGGGGGTGCTGTTTCGCATTAGCATAATTTGGTCTACAGATTAAACTGCCTAGTACTCAATTCTTGCTCGTACAATATGCATAGTATTGTTATTATTGGATAGAAAACACTCTAGTTTCTATAGCCGTTTGAATTATGTCTCTGAGTGGAACAGAACTCATTCTACAGCACTTTTCCTGACAGGGAGTGAGATTTCAGAAATCTTGGCCTCTGGTCCCAGGTCAGTTTTAATGTCCCTGTAAATGCTATGAGGATACAAACACTGCCCACGCCTTCCTCTAGATGTCAGTAAGAGGTGACAATTTGAATGGAGTCGATTGCGCAATCAGGGCCTGTATAAAAGAGCACAAGGCGGAAGTAGCTTTCTTTTCTTCCTGCGCCTGACGCACGATGGACGTCGGACTGGCTCTCTTTCCAAGCTTTGGTTTAGCCACTTATATATCGCCGGTCATGTTTTTACTCGTTATAGGTGTTAAAAACATCATAAGGTAGTTAATTTAAACCGTTTTATAGCAATTTATATCCGTTTAGTGCGATTTTGAGGCATTTCTTTGTGATGCACTTTGAAGCGCCGGGCACGTTTCCAGTACCGGTCGAACGTTAGTGGCCATTTCGACGGACAAGAGGACATCTTTCGACCAAAAGACGATTAGACCGGAGAAAGGATACATTGCCCAAGATTCTGATGGAAGATCAGCTCATAGTAAGAAATATTTAAGATGATAAATCGTTGTTCTGTAGAAAAATGTTAAACGCATATTCCGCCATTTTTTTTGGTATAGCTTCGCTTGGCGAACCCTGTATTGCACAGTAAGGATAATTTTAGAAATGTAATTCAGCGATTGCATTAAGAACTAATTTGTCTTTCGATAGCTGTCCAACTTATATTTTTTTAGTCAAGTTTATGAATAGTTATTCATTAGACAAGATCACTGTCAAAGATGGCGCCCGACATTTTCAGGGCAGTTTTGCTAGTATTCTCATTGTATAACCACGGTTTTTTGTGGCTAAATATGCATGTTGTAATATGATGTTACAGGAGTGTCATCGGAAGAATTCTGAGAAGGTTAGTGAAAAAATTAATATATTTTGGCGATGATAACGTTATCGCTCTCTTTGGCTTGAATCAATGCTCGGGTAACGTTTGCACATGTGGTATGCTAATATAACGATTTATTGTGTTTTCGCTGTAAAACACTTAGAAAATCTGAAATGTTGTCTGAATTCACAAGATCTGTGTCTTTCCATTGCTATGCGCTGTGTATTTTTAAGAAATGTTTTATGATGAGTAAATTGGTAATACACGTTGCTCTCTGTAGTAATTCTAGTCGCTTTGGTGAGATTTGTGATGGTGGCTGCAATGGCAAACTATGATTTATACACGAAATATGCACATTTTTCTAACAAAACCTATGCTATACAATAAATATGTTATCAGACTGTCATCTGATGAGGTTTTTTCTTGGTTAGTGGCTATCAATATCTTTATTTGGTCGAATTGGTGATAGCACCTGATGGAGTAAGAAACCGATGGAGTTAGAAAAGTGGTGTCTTTTGCTAACGTGGTTAGCTAATAGATTTACATATTTTGTCTTCCCTGTAAAACATTTTAAAAATCTGAAATGGTGGCTTTATTCACAAGATCTGTATCTTTCATTTGGTGTCTTGGACTTGTGATTTAATGATATTTAGATGCTACTATTTAATTGTGACGCTATGCTAGCGATGCTAATCAGTGTGGGGGGGGTGGGGGGTGATCCCGGATCCGGGGTTGAGAGGCGTGAAAAGTTAACTCCGTTTTTCACAATTCCTGACATTTAATCCTTGTAACAATCCCCTGTTTTAGGTCAGTTAGGATCACCACTTTATTTTAAGAATGTGAAATGTCGGAATAATAGTAGAGCAAATTATTAATTTCAGCTTTTATTTATTTCATCACATTCCCAGTGGGTCAGAAGTTTACATACACTCAATTAGTATTTGGTAGCATTGCCATTAAATTGTTAAACTTGGGTCAAACTTTTCGGTTTGCTTTCCACAAGCTTCCCACAATAAGTTGTGAATTTTGGCCCATTCCTCCTGACAGAGCTGGTGTAACTGAGTCAGGTTTGTAGGCCTCCATGCTTGCACAAGCTTTTTCAGTTCTGCCCACAAATTTTCGATAGGACTGAGATCAGTGCTTTGTGATGGCCACTCCAATACATTGACTTTGTTGTCCTTAAGCTATTTTGCAACAACTTTGGATGTATGCTTGGGGTCATTGTCCATTTGGAAGACCCATTTGCGACCAAGTTTTAACTTCCTGACTGATGTCTTGGGATGTTGCTTCAATATATCCATGTAGTTTTCCGTCCTCATGACGCCATCTATATTGTGAAGTGCACCAGTCCCTCCTGCAGCAAAGCACCCCCACAACATGATGCTGCCACCGTGCTTCACTGTTGGGATAGTGTTCTTCGGCTTGCAAGCATCCCCCTTTATCCTCCAAACAAAACGAAGGTCATTATGGCCAAACAGTTCTATTTTTGTTACATCAGACCAGAGGACATTTCAAAGATTCAAAGATTTTTTGTCCCCATGTGCAGTTGCAAACCATAGTCTGGCTTTTTTATGGCGGTTCTGGAGCAGTGGCTTCTTCCTTGCTGAGCGGCCTTTCAGGTTATGTCGAATTATAGGAATCTTTTACTGTGGATATTGATACTTTTGTACCTGTTTCCTCCAGCATCTTCACAAGGTCCTTTGCTGTTGTTCTGGGATTGATTTGCACTTTTCACCCCAAAGTACGTTCATCTCTAGGAGACATAATGTGTCTCCTTCCTGAGCGGTATGACGGCTGCGTGGTCCCATGGTGTTTATACTTGCGTACTATTGTTTGTATAGATGAACGTGGTAGCTTCAGGCGTTTGGAAATTGCTCCCAAGGATGAACCAGACTTGTCGAGGTCTACAATGTTTTTTCTGAGGTCTTGGCTGATTTCTTTGGATTTTCCCATGATGTCAAGCAAAGAGGCACTGAGTTTGAAGGTAGGCCTTGAAATACATCCACAGGTACACCTCCAATCGACTCAAATTATGTCAATTAGCCTATCAGAAGCTTCTAAAGCCATGACATCATTTTTCTGGAATTTTCCAAGCTGTTTAATGACTTGCAATGAAAATGACTTTCTGATAAAATTAGAAACATATAATATCTGAAAATGTAGCTAGCTAGACTCTCTAACCCGTATACATGGATAAACGCTCCTCCCTCTCTGTCACGGATGCCATGGTTGCCCTTAGTTTGAAGATGTAATCCGGAGACAGGGGTTTTACACAGCCTCTGTGTGATCTTTTCAACTCCCTCCGCATATTTGAAATCAAAGGGCAGAATTTTGTCCATCTCCCTAGCTATCACACTCTGCTTCCACTGATTTCAACTTGGTCAAATTGTTCTGTGACAACAACGCTGTTGATTGACGTTTCTTCCCCATCAATGTCAACAGAAGAATCTACAATGTCTGGCTCAATTAAAATGTTTTTACCTGAATCAGGGATTTCTTCATCGTCTGATTCATTTTCAGTGTCATAGAGTGTCAGCATGGCACGATCGTCCTCCAGAAAGTGGAGAGCATGGTCAACAGTTTTGCAGTTCTTCGTGATAGCGTTCAAAAAAGCCACATTAGACAGGATTACCTACACATACTGAGCAGCTCATGGTATAGACAGAAGCATGCTATATGGCAGACCAATCTGAACTCATCTCTCAGCACATCCAGCCCATCCATTATCTAAGCCAATCATGGCTAGCAGTAAGGTTCCTGTCTTTTTCCTTGGCTAAACCAACTAGGCTTATAATAAAAAAATGTATTAATATTTACACATTGCATGAAAGTTTGTTATCAAGGTACATGAAAGTTCACATGTTCCAGAAGACCTTTCTGCCAAAAAACAAATTTTGATTAATAATAAATGTTTACAATCAAATGATTCTCCTGTTAAGTAGTGGCGTGTGACATATGCTTATTTTCCTGAAACAAGTCACAAATGTTCCACACACAGACAAGCAGTTGTGAAGAAGGCGTGACAGCACCTCTTCTGTCTCAGGAGGTTGAAAAGATTTGTCAAATCCTCATAAAGTTGTACCGTTGCACCATTGAGAGCATCTTGACTGGGCGCTACAGAGTGTGATGCAGACAGCCCAGTTCATCACCGGGGCTGAACTCCCTGCCATCCAGTATATCAGGTAGTGTCAAAGAAAGGCTCAGAAAATTGGTAAAGACTTCAGCCATCCAAGCCATAGACTGTTCTCTCTGCTTCCACATGGCAAGCGGTACCGGAGCATCAAGTCTGACACCAACAGGCTCCTGAACAGCTTCTATCCCCAAGCCATAAGACTGCTAAATAGCTAACAAAATGGCTACACTGACTGTCTGCATTGATCCTTCTATGCATGGAAAAAACTATGCACATGTAACGGATGTGAAATGGCTAGCTAGTTAGCGGGTACGCGCTACTAGCGTTTCAATCAGTTACGTCACTTGCTCTGAGACCTGAAGTAGGGTTGCACCTTGCTCTGCAAGGGCCGCGGCTTTTGTGGAGCGATGGGTAACGACGCTTCGTGGGTGACTGTTGTTGATGTGTGCAGAGGGTCCCTGGTTCGCGCCCGTGTCGGGGCGAGGGGACGGTTTAAAGTTATACTGTTACACACACACACACTTATTCACTGTATGCACATTCTACCCACTCACACACGCATATACACACACAAATTCACAAATACTTAATTTGCTCTCACACACACACCTACATTCATAATGATTCAAGACAAAACTGCTCCAGCTCCTTCAAGTTGGATGGGTTCCACTGGTGTACAGCAATCTTTAGATCATACCACAGATTCTCAATTGGAATGAGGTCTGGGCTTTGACTAGGCCATTCCAAGACATTTAAATGTTTCCCCTTAAACCACTCGAGTGTTGCTTTAGCAGTATGCTTATGGTCATTGTCCTTGCTGAAGGTAAACCTCCATCCCAGTCTCAAATCTCTGGAAGACTTAACCTCTCTTGGGCACGTGAGACGGTAGCGGCCCACCTCTTCAACAACCAGTGAAACTGCTAGGCGCAAAATTCAAATACAGAAATACTCATTCTAAAAATTCAGAAAACAAAACATATTTTACATAGGTTTAAAGATTAACTGCTTGTGAATCCAACCACGGTGTCAGATTTAATACCTTACGATTATTTGAGAACATAGCCCACTAGACAAATCATTACAACAAACAGTAGCCAGCCAGGTAGAACAGTTACACAATTTAGAAATAGAGATACAATTAATCCCTTACCTTTGATATCTTCATATGGTTGCATTCAGCAGACATTAATTTACTCAATAAATGTTCCTGTTGTTCGATAAAGTCTCTTTATACCCCAAAACCTCCGTTTTGTTTGCGCGTTTTCTTCAGTAATCCACAGGCTCAAACACAGTCAAAACAGGAAGACCAAAAAATCCAAATTGTATCCGTAAAGTTCATAGAAACATGTCAAACGATGTTTATATTCAAACCTCAGGTTGTTTTTAGCCTCAATAATCGATAATATTTCAACTGGACAATAACGTTGTCAATTTAAAAGGTAAACAAGAAACGCACTCTCTCGGTCTGGCACAGGAAAATGCTCTGTGACACAGCAGGGTCCACTCATTCAGACTGCTCTTACTTCTTCATTTTTCAGAATACAAGCCTGAAAATATTTCTGAAGACTGTTGACATTAGTGGAAGGCATAGAAACTGCAAATTGAGTCCTAAGTCAATGGATACTGTATTGGCATTGAATAGAAAACTACAAAACCAAAAAAAAAACTACTTCCTGAATGGATTCTTCTCAGGTTTTCGCCTGCCAAATCAGTTCTGTTATACTCACAGACACTATGTTAACCTGTTGAGGACAGAGGGCGCTGTTTTCACTTTGGGGGAAAATCGTGCCCAATTTAAACGGCCTCGTACTCAATTCTTGCTCGTACAATATGCATATTATTATTACTATTGGATAGAAAACACTCTAGTTTCTAAAACCGTTTGAATTATATCTGTGAGTAAAACAGAACTCATTTGGCAGCAAACTTCCTGACAGGAAGTGGAAAATCTGAAATCGATGCTCTGTTCTAGGGCCTGCCTATAAATGTCTTTGATATTTATTAGAATACATGCACTTCATACGTCTTCCACTAGATGTCGACAGGCAGTGAGAGAAGAAATGGAGTGAATAACTTGATCTGGGGTCGAATAAAAGCTCTCGGCATGACGTGTCACCAGTTTCCTGTTTTCTGGAGAGCGCATGAAGGGACCTGGTTTTGCCTTCTGATAAGCTGTCGTTATAGGCGACTAATATCTCCGGCTTTGATTTTATTTGATACATGTGACAATATCATCGTAAAGTATGTTTTTTCAATATACACTGCTCAAAAAAATAAAGGGAACACTTAAACAACACAATGTAACTCCAAGTCAATCACACTTCTGTGAAATCAAACTGTCCACTTAGGAAGCAACACCGATTGACAATACATTTCACATGCTGTTGTGCAAATGGAATAGACAACAGGTGGAAATTATAGGCAATTAGCAAGACACCCCCAATAAAGGAGTGTTTCTGCAGGTGATGACCACAGACCACTTCTCAGTTCCTATGCTTCCTGGCTGATGTTTTGGTCACTTTTGAATGCTGGCGGTGCTTTCACTCTAGTGGTAGCATGAGACGGAGTCTACAACCCACACAAGTGGCTCAGGTAGTGCAGCTCATCCAGGATGGCACATCAATGCGAGCTGTGGCAAGAATGTTTGCTGTGTCTGTCAGCGTAGTGTCCAGAGCATGGAGGCGCTACCAGGAGACAGGCCAGTACATCAGGAGACGTGGAGGAGGCCGTAGGAGGGCAACAACCCAGCAGCATGACCGCTACCTCCGCCTTTGTGCAAGGAGGAGCAGGAGGAGCACTGCCAGAGCCCTGCAAAATGACCTCCAGCAGGCCACAAATGTGCATGTGTCAGCATATGGTCTCACAAGGGGTCTGAGGATCTCATCTCGGTACCTAATGGCAGTCAGGCTACCTCTGGCGAGCACATGGAGGGCTGTGCGGCCCCACAAAGACATGCCACCCCACACCATGACTGACCCACCGCCAAACCGGTCATGCTGGAGGATGTTGCAGGCAGCAGAATGTTCTCCACAGCGTCTCCAGACTCTGTCACGTCTGTCACATGTGCTCATGTGCTCAGTGTGAACCTGCTTTCATCTGTGAAGAGCACAGGGCGCCAGTGGCGAATTTGCCAATCTTGGTGTTCTCTGGCAAATGCCAAACGTCCTGCACGGTGTTGGGCTGTAAGCACAACCCCCACCTGTGGACGTCAGGCCCTCATACGACCCTCATGGAGTCTGTTTCTGACCGTTTGAGCAGACACATGCACATTTGTGGCCTGCTGGAGGTCATTTTGCAGGGCTCTGGCAGTGCTCCTCCTTGCACAAAGGCGGAGGTAGCGGTCCTGCTGCTGGGTTGTTGCCCTCCTACGGCCTCCTCCACGTCTCCTGATGTACTGGCCTGTCTCCTGGTAGCGCCTCCATGCTCTGGACACTACGCTGACAGACACAGCAAACCTTCTTGCCACAGCTCGCATTGATGTGCCATCCTGGATGAGCTGCACTACCTGAGCCACTTGTGTGGGTTGTAGACTCCGTCTCATGCTACCACTAGAGTGAAAGCACCGCCAGCATTCAAAAGTGACCAAAACATCATTTATGAAGGTTAGTGAAAATGTATATCTTTTGCTGGTTTATTCCCTATCGCTAACGTGCCTATTGCTATCGCTAACGTGCCTTGATGAATGAATGCGGTAGTGTGGTAGGCTATTGTAGTAAGCTAATATAATGCTATATTGTGTTTTCGCTGTAAAACACTTAAAAAATCTGAAATATTGACTAGATTCACAAGATCTTTGTCTTTCATTTGCTGTACACCATCGATTTTTCAGAAATGTTTTATGATGAGTATTTAGGTATTTGACGTTGGTGTCTAATTACTCTGGCTGCTTCAATTCTATTTCTGACAGTAGCTGTGATGGTAGCTGCAATGTAAAACTGATTTATACCTCAAATATGCACATTTTTCGAACAAAACATAGATTTATTGTATAACATGTTATAAGACTGTCATCTGATGAAGTTGTTTCTTGGTTAGTTAGGTTGGCTTTGTGCATGCTACCTGTGCTGTGAAAAATGTCTGTCCTTTTTTGTATTTGGTGGTGAGCTAACAAATATATGTTTTCGCTGTAAAACATTTAAAAAATCGGACATGTTGACTGGATTCACAAGATGTGTATCTTTCATTTGCTGTATTGGACTTGTTAATGTGTGAAAGTTAAATATTTCTAAAAAATATATTTTGAATTTCGCGCTCTGCCTTTTCAGTGGAATGTGGGAGGAGTTCCGCTAGCGGAACGCTGGAGCCAGACAGGTTAACAGTTTTGGAAACTTGAGTGTTTTCTATCCAAACCTATCAGTTATATGCATAATCATATATTCTGGGCCAGAGATGCAGGCAGTTTAATTTGGGCATGCATTTCATCCAAAATTCCAAATGCTACCCCCTACCCTAGAGAAGTTAAGTTTCCCTCAAGAATTTCCCTGCATTTAGCACCATCCATCATTCCTTCAATTTGGACCAGTTTCCCAGTCCCTGCCGATGAAAAAGAGTATGATTCTGCCACCAGAGATGGAGATGGTGTTCTTGGGGTGATGAGAGGTGTTGGGTTTGCGCCAGACATAGCCTTTTCCTTGATGGCCAAAAAGCTAAATTTTAGTCTCATCTAACCAGAGAACCTTCTTCCATTTGTTTGGGGAGTCTCCCACATGCCTTTTGGCGAACACCAAACGTGTTTGCTTATTTTTTTAATTAAGCAATCTTTTTTTTCTGGACACTCTTCCGTTAAAGCCCAGCTCTGTGGAGTGTACGGCTTAAAGTGGTCCTATGGACAGATACTCCAGTCTCTGCTGTGGAGCTTTGAAGCTCTTTCAGGGTAATATTTGGTCTCTTTGTTGCCTCTGATTAATGCCCTCCTTGCCTGGTCCGCAAGTTTTGGTGGGCGGCCCTCACTTGGCAGGATTGTTGTGGTGCTTTATTCTTTCCATTTTTTAATAATGGATTTAATGGTGCTTCGTGGGATGTTCAAATTTTCTGATATTTTTTTATAACCCAACCCTGATCTGTACTTCTCCAGAACTTTGTCCCTGACCTGTTTGGAGAGCTCCTTGGTCTTCATGGTTCCGCTTGCTTTGTGGTGCCCCTTGCTTAGTGGTGTTGCAGACTCTGGGCCTTTCAGAACAGGTGTATATATACTGAGATCATGTGACAGATCATGTGACACTTAGATTGCACACAGGTGGACTTTATTTAACTAATTATGTGACTTCTGAAGGTAATTGGTTGCACCAAATCTTATTTAGTGGCTTCATAGCAAAGGGGGTTAATACATATGCACTCACCACTTTTCTGTTAAAAAAATAGAGATTTTTAACAAGTTATTTTTTTCAATACACTTCACCAATTTGCACTATTTTGTGTATGTCCATTACATGAAATCCAAATACATATCCATTTAAATTACAGGTTTTAAAACCTGTTATGGCTGCAAGGGGCAGTATTGAGTAGCCAGTTAAATCGTGCCCATTTCAAACGGCCTCGTACTCAATTCTTGCTCGTACAATATGCATATTATTATTACTATTGGATAGGAAACACTCTCTAGTTTCTAAAGCCGTTTGAATTATTTCTCTGAGTGAAACAGAACTCATTCTGCAGCACATTTCCTGACCAGGAAGTGGAATGTCTGAAATCGATGCTCTGTTCAACTTCCTGCCTATACATGGGCATGATACGTAAGAGTCTACGTACACTTCATAGACCTTCCTCTGGATGTCAAGAGGCTGTGAGAGAAGAAATTTCGTGTTTATCTTGATCTGAATTTGAATACAAGCTCTTTGTATGACGTGTCCCTCATTTCCGGTACTCTTGGCAGCGCGAAAGGGTACATGGATTTGCCTTCTGTTTAGCTGCCGTTATGGATGACTACTATCTCCGGCTCTGATTTTATTTGATACATGTGACCATATCATCGTAAAGTATGTTTTTTCAATATAGTTTAATCAGATTATTGAAATTTTTTCGGGAGTTTTGCCGTGTTCCGTTCTCTGACTTTGTTGACGTTGGAGAGATCCGTGCCACTTGGCAAGAGCCCATGCTAAATCAAGAGGGAAATTTGCCGTTCCAGATCCAAACAACGACTGTTCTGGACAAAGGACACCTTGTCCAACATTCTGACGGAAGATCACCAAAAGTAAGAAACATTTTATGATGCTATTTCTAATATCTGTCGTGCATGTGAACTGGTCGTCGGCGCCCAAGTGTTTCTGGCTATTGTGGCTACGCTAATATAACGCTACATTTTGTTTTCGCTGTAAAACATTTAATAAATCGGAAATATTGTCTGGAATCACAAGATGCCTGTCTTTCAATTGCTGTACACTATGTATTTTTCAGAAATGTTTTATGATGAGTAATTAGGTATTTGACGTTGGTGTCTGTAAATATTATGGCTGCTTTCGGTGCAATTTCTGATTGTAGCTGCAATGTAAACTATGATTTATACCTGAAATATGCACATTTTTCTAACAAAACATATGCTATACGACTGTCATCTGATGAAGTTGTTTCTTGGTTAGTGGCTATTTATATCTTTATTTGGTCAAATTTGTGATAGCTACTGATGGAGTAAAAAACTGATGGAGTAAAAAAGTGGTGTCTTTTGCTAACGTGGTTAGCTAATAGATTTACATATTTTGTCTTCCCTGTAAAACATTTTAAAAATCGGACATGTTGGCTGGATTCACAAGATGTGTACCTTTCATATGCTGTATTGGACTTGTTAATGTGTGAAAGTTAAATATTTAAAAAAAAAATATTTTGAATTTCGCGCCCTGCACTTGAGCTGGATGTTGTCATAAGTGTACCGACGTCGGGCTTGCAGCCCAAACAGGTTAATGCAACAAAATAGGAGAAATGCCAAGGGGGGTGAATGCTTTTGTAAGGCACTGTGTGTAAAGGCTTAACCATCCAGCATACAATGGTGAGAAAAGGGAGAGAGTTTCTCTCACAAGTATAGTTGGCCCAGGAGAACCATTAGAAGAACCCCTTTTTGGTTCCATGTATTACCCTTTCCGCAGAGTGTTCTGCATGGAATACAAAAGCGTTCTACCTGGAACCAAAAATGGTTCTTTGTAAATTATTTAGACCCCTTGATTTTTTCCACATTTTGTTGTTACAGCCTTATTCTGAACTTTTGAAAAAATCCTAAGCAATCTACACACAATACCCCATAATTACAAAACAAAAACAGCTTTTTATACATTTTTAAAATGTATAAAAAATAAAAACAGAAAAAACATATTTACATAAGTATTCAGACCCTTTGCTATGGAGACTCGAAATTGAGCTCAGGTGCATCCCGTTTCCATTGATCATCCCTGAGATGTTTCTACAACTTCATTGGAGTCCACCTGTGGTAAATTCAATTGATTGGACATGATTTGGAAGGGCACAAACCTGTCTATATAAGGTCGCACAGTTGACAGTGCATGTCAGAGCAAAAACCAAGCCATGAGGTCGAAGACATTGTCCGTGGAGCTCTGAGACAGGATTGTGTCGAGGCACAGATCTGGGGAAGGGTACCAAACAACTTCTGCAGCATTGAAAGTCCCCAAGAACACAGTGGCCTACATCATTCTTAAATGGAAGAAGTTTGGAACCACCAAGACTCTTCCTAGAGCTGGTCGCCCGGCCAAACTGAGCAATCGGGGGAGAAGGGCTTCGGTCAGGGAGGTGACCAAGAACCCGATGGTCACTCTGACAGAGCTCATCTGTGGAGATTGGAGAACCTCCCAGAAGGAAAACCATCTCTGCAGCACTACACCAATGAGGCCTTTATGGTAGAGTCGCCAGACAGTAGCCACTCCTCAGAAAAAGGCACATGCCAGCCATCTTGGATTTTGCCAAAAGAAACCTAAAGACTCTCAGAACATGAGAAACAAGATTCTCTGGTCTGATGAAACCAAGATTAAACTCTTTGGCCTGAATGCACAGCGTCACGTCTGGAGGAAACCTGTTACCATCCTTACGGTGAAGGATGGTGGTGGCAGAATCATGCTATGGGGATGTTTTTCAGTGTCAGGGACTGGGAGACTAGTCAGGAATGAGGCAAAGATGAACAGAGCAAAGTTCCGAGAGATCCTTGATGAAAACCTGCTCAAGAGCACTCAGGACCTCACACTGGGTCAAAGATTCACTTGAACCAGATGGAACATCTCTGAAGAGAACTGAAAATATAAGAAGGATGGGAGAAACTCTCCAAATACAGGTGTGCCAAGCTTGTAGCGTCATACCCAAGAAGACTCAAGGCTGTAATCACTGCCAAATGTGCTTCAACAAAGTAATGAGTAAAGGTTCTCAATACTTATGTACATGTGATATTTCAATTTTTTAAACCTTTTTTTGCTTTGTCATTATTGGTTACTGTGTGAAGATTGATGAGGGGGAAAAAAACGATTTAATCAATTTTAGAATAAGTCTGTACAACAAAATGTGGAAGAAATCTATGGATCTGAACACTTTACGAAGGCACTGGAACTAAACAGGGTCCCCCTATGGGGACAGCCACATAAGCCTTTTGGAACCTTTTTTCCTAAGAGTGTACATAGCTATACCTGTCTATCCTGCCTATCATTGAACAACACTCACCCCATGCCCAAAGACATCGCCAGTGTTGCTGAATTAAACCAAAGTCAGAAATCAATGCATGGATTAATTGTTGAGCATTGTTGAGCATGTTAAAACAAGACATATGTTTCTATTTAATCCTCAGGTACCCTAAAATGAAATTAAAGTATAATATTTCATACGGAAAGAAGTGTGTTCAATAGAATAGCAAAATAAGCAGGTGCGCATCCTCTTCGTTGCGCGCGCACAGACTGATTTCCAACTCTGACTCCCAGTACCAAAACTCAAAATTCTTCCTCGTTTGGGAAGAAACAAGCCTGAAACATTGAACAAAGACTGTTGACATCTAGAGGAAGCCATAGGAATTTAACATTTCCACACACTTCAAAGTGTTTTCTATCCAATGGTACCAATTATATGCATATCCTGGCTTCTGAGCCTGAGTAACAGGCAGTTTACTTTGGGCATGTCAGTCAGACAGGAAGTGGAGAAAAATAGACCCTAGCCTGATTAGCATTGGGTGTAGGGCTGCCCAGCCTGCAAAGTGACTCTTTACACTATGCAAAAGCTTGATTGTCTTCTCAGGAATTTATTCTTCTCTGTGTTCTTTCTATCCCCCATTCTGTCACACCTCTTAGAAGTAAAGGTGCCGTTGTCATTAAAATCCTTTAGGTCTGATGTCTGATTGGAGGTTAACTTAGCAGTAATGCCATTGGTCAACAACTCAGATTTTTAATCCAAACTCACATGTTATAAAGGGGTCTCAGATTAATTCTAAGATTCTCTCTCTCAATTCAATTTAATAGGCTTTATTGTCATGGGAAACATATGTCTACATTGCCAAAGCAAGTGAAATAGATAAAAAAGGAAAGTGAAAAAAAAAAGAAAAGCCTGTACATAGTCAAAGCGTTCCTTAATTTTGGATCAGTGCTTACCACTTGCACCTCTCCTCTTGGCTGAATGCCCACTTTAGGCCGGCATGGGCGGAGTGCAGGCATAGGACGAACCGGGCTGTCACAGCGCACTGGAGACACAGTGCGCAGAGCCGGCGCAGGATACCCTGGGCCAAAACGGCGCACCGGAGACCAAGCGCGCTGAGCTCCCACAATCTGCCCTGGCTGGATGCCCACTCTAGCGTGGCACTTGCGGAGAGCTGGCATATAGCGCACCGGGCTATGAGATCGAACTGGAGACACCGTGCGCTTTACCGCATAACACGGTGCCCGACCAGTACCACGCTCGTAAGCACCGGGAGTTGGCTCAGGTCTATACCCTGACTCAGGCACTCTCCCCGTGTTCCTCCCCCCAAAACCTATTTTGGGGCTGCCTCTCGTGCTTCGCTGTGCCAACTCCTCGTAGCGTCGCCGCTCTGCTTTAGCTGCCTCCAGTTCCTCCTTCGGACGGCGATATTCACCAGCCTTCCAATATCTCCTTCCATGTCCATTCCTCCAGAAAGCGCTGCTCCTCCTTACCACACTGCTTGGTCCGTTTGTGGTGGGAAGTTCTGTCACGGCCGTCGTTAAAGGAAGACCAAGGTGCAGCGTGATGAGCGTACATTTTCGTTTATTTGAATAACAAAACAACAAACAACCGTGAAGCTTCTAAGGGCTATAGTGCCCCAAACAAAGACAACTTCCCACAATGACACAAGGGAAAAAGGCTGCCTAAGTATGATTCCCAATCAGACACAACGATGGACAGCTGTCCCTGATTGAGAACCATACCCAGCCAAAACATAGAAATACACAAACCTAGAATACAGAACATAGAATGCCCACCCCAAATCACTCCCTGACCAAACCAAATAGAGACATAAAAAGGCTCTCTAAGGTCAGGGCGTGACATTGGTAACTTAGTAACCTTATTTACTAAGCTTTATATGCCAAATTACCTAGAGATTATTGTCTTTTGCTTTTTGGTTTCAGCAGTAGGTTCAGACTGAACATTACTCACTCAGTTTTGTGTTGGATGGTATTTCCATGGTATTTCCAGGAATTTCTATGGATTCTTCAATTACATTGAAATGATTTCTGATGTGCTGTTTCTTCTTTTTCCGTAGTGTATTTCTGTATTGTTTTAGTGATTCACGATAGTGAAGGCATAGACTCAGGTTTTCCTTGTCTATGTTTTTGGTTGGATAGGTTTCTCAATTCCTTTCTTAGGTATTTGCATTCTTCATCAAACCATTTGTCATTGTTTTTCATTTTCTTAGGTTGTCTGCTTGACATTTTTTTGTTGTTGCCTAATTGTTTTTTGGTAGGTTTCTACACTACTTTCCTTCCATCTACAGCATTTCTTAATATTGTGCAGTTCCTTTGGATTTGATGCCTCATTATTGAGTATTGCTCTGTTCAGATAGACTGTGATTTTGCTGTGATCTGATAGGGGTGTTGGTGGGCTGACTGTGAACGCTCTGAGAGAGTCATTGATAAAGTAATCTACAGTACTACTGCCAAGAGATGAGCTGTAGGTATGAGCGTATGATAGAGCTGCAGGAGTTGTGACCCATTTTTTTGTTTTTTTTGTCATAGTCTAGGGGGACATATTTGGGAGGTGTTTGTCCCCATGTGTGCTGAGAGTGTCAGGTTCTTTCAGTGCAGGTCCTTCGGGAGGGGGTGTCTCATTGGTTGGCGGGGTGTCCGTTGCTCTATTGCTCCTGTGTGAGGTGCTGGGGTTGCGGTTGTGGCTGACGTCCTTCAGGGACCTGGCAAATGTTGGGATTGCTGCCTTGTAGAGGTGGACCTGTTCGTAAAGGCTATTCAAGTCCAGGGTGGAGTGGTGGGCCAGGTAGACATTAGGTTTCGAGGCACAGTCCCAGGAAATGCTTGCATTCAGCTGCTGTATTGTGGCAAGGTGAATGTATTTTCGTGGTAGTAGGGTGGAGATAACCAATTGTGCGTTGGGGAAAGTGGAAGAAGTTTTTTCAGTCACTCCCTTGAGTGCTGTGGCCACCATTTCCTGCTGGGCCCTCAGGTCATTTGTGCCCGTGTGAATTAGGATGTGGCTTGGGGAACAGCTCCAGGGCATGCTTAGTGTTTGGGCAACAGAGTTTACCACTTTGTATTTGGGAAAAAGTTTATTCTATTTAATGTATTTTCCATTTGAGTCAATGAGGAGCACAATTTCTGGATTTTGTGTGTCCTCAGTGGATGTGTGCGGGTTGTCAGGAGGGCTATCGGGGGGAGCTGACAGGGGAGCTGTTAGGAGGGGGTGTGGTCTGTTGGGTTGGTGGGTCCTGTGTTGTCTGTCCGATTGTGGTCTGAGGTTGGCTGTTCTGGTGGCTTCTTTGGGGGAGTTACCTGCTCTCTTTCACACGTCAGCTTTCTCACCTCCTCCTTCAGTGCTGTTATCTGTCCCATGTGTTCTTCTCCCTCCTACTTTGGTTCTGTTATCTGTCCCATGTGTTCCTCTCCCTCCTACTTTGGTTCTGTTATCTGTCCCATGTGTTCCTCTCCCTCCTACTTCAGTGCTGTTATCTGTCCCATGTGTTCCTCTCCCTCCTACTTTGGTTCTGTTATCTGTCCCATGTGTTCTCTCCCTCCTACTTCAGTGCTGTTATCTGTCCCATGTGTTCTTCTCCCTCCTACTTTGGTTCTGTTATCTGTCCCATGTGTTCCTCTCCCTCCTACTTTGGTTCTGTTATCTGTCCCATGTGTTCTCTCCCTCCTACTTCAGTGCTGTTATCTGTCCCATGTGTTCTTCTCCCTCCTACTTTGGTTCTGTTATCTGTCCCATGTGTTCCTCTCCCTCCTACTTTGGTTCTGTTATCTGTCCCATGTGTTCCTCTCCCTCCTACTTCAGTGCTGTTATCTGTCCCATGTGTTCCTCTCCCTCCTACTTTGGTTCTGTTATCTGTCCCATGTGTTCTCTCCCTCCTACTTTGGTTCTGTTATCTGTCCCATGTGTTCCTCTCCCTCCTACTTCGGTTCTGTTATCTATCCCATGTGTTTCTCTCCCTCCTCTTTCAGTGCTGTTATGTGTGGCTTGTGTGCCTCTCCCTCCTCCTTAACTGCTATTAGCTGAGCCATGTGTACCTCTCTCTCCTCAAGTTCTCTCACCTCAGTCCCGAGTG
Organism: Salvelinus namaycush; assembly: GCF_016432855.1. Taxonomy (NCBI): domain Eukaryota; kingdom Metazoa; phylum Chordata; class Actinopteri; order Salmoniformes; family Salmonidae; genus Salvelinus; species Salvelinus namaycush. Next base: position 37,090,069 of record NC_052315.1, read on the forward strand.
CAGCCAGCTCTCTCAGACAGCGGTCCATCTCCACCTTCAGCCATCCAGGTCTTGTTGGGGGGGTGGTGTTGTGCTGGTATGTTTTGTGGGTTTGTTCTGTCTGGATTGTGTGGACGTGCTCTCTGAGCTCCACAGTGTCTCTCTCCAGCTCTGTGAATTTGTCCCTCTCAATGATGGACGAACATTGCAGTTGTGGGACCTGGGTTTGTTCAGTGCTGGGGGGTTGACTATACTCGTCTGCAGGACAGTTTGAAGAGGTGTGATCAGACTCACTCAGGATGGAGGAGTCATCACAGAGAGAGAGCTTTTCCTCCTGTGCTCTCTCTTTGATCCCGTAAAAGTCCTGCTGGAACTGCATGAAGATGCCCTGCACCATTACTGTCCCAAACTTGAAAACGTTGACAGAGGTTGTTTCAATTTCCTCAATGTCTAGTATTCTGTGTTTCCACCCTGACCCAATACAGTCTCTCTTAACATAGTGGTAGTGTGCTCTTATAGCACTGTGCCATGCCAGGGGTCTGTGTGGAAAATGAAGTTGCTTACATTCCCCTCTTTGTAGCAGTAGGCAAATAGTGTCTCTGAATGGTCCTTGAGGAGCTTCGTTTTGTACTTATTCTGTGCAGTGTTATTTTTAATATCCATGGGGAACTCTATTGTAATGTCCTTTGCATAGAGAGAGAGGGCTTCAAAGGCCTCTGCATTTGGGTGGGGGAGGCTGCGAAACTCTCCTGCCATTGTTAGCCTCAAGAGCTTTGACACATCTCACTTCACACATCAATGCTAATTGAAGTTGCAGCCAGGTCTGTTCTGTCCTAGCAGTTTGGTAGCCTAGAAGCCTTGATAGTCCTTTGTAGTAATAATTCAGATAATTTTGTCCAAAATCAAGATTTTAGGTATTGAATTTTGATTTGATTGATCTACATTTATCCAACTCTAATTCATTTTTTTTCAGAAGAACTCAGAAGCCCATGAGCTCATGTCCTCTCTCTCTCTCTCTCTCTCTCTCTCTCTCTCTATTAAATTCAATTCAAGGGGCTTTATTGGCATGGGAAACATGTGTTAACATTGCCAAAGCAAGTGAAATAGATAACAAGCAAAATGAAATAAACTATAAAAAAATGAACAGTGAACATTAAACCCACAAAAGTTCCAAAATAATAAAGTCACTTCAAATGTAATATTATGTCTATATACAGTGTTGCAACAATGTGCAAATAGTTAAAGTACAATAGGGAAAATATATCAACGTAAATATGGGTTGTATTTCCAATGGTGTTTGTTCTCCAGTGGTTGCCCTTTTCTTGTGGCAACAGGTCACAAATATTGCTGCTGTGATTGCACTCTGGTACTTCACCCAATAGATCTCTCCCGCAAGAGCTATGGGCCATGGCACAAGCCAAGGATTGTTTGTCTTTCTCTGATCATACCAATAGATACTTGATGCTTGTTAATGCCATTATTGTACCTTAAGCTTAATGTCTTGTATTATGCCTTGATTTCATACATTTTACAATGTTAATAAGTAAAATACAAGTCTCAGATCTTTCTGGACCTTTCTGTTACTGTAAGTCAACTATAGTCTCTTGCATACAGTATTGCTAAATCCTCTTTATGGGGTCAGATATTTCGTTTTAATAAACGTCTTATTACGGGTCGCATGTGAGGTACAGTGCCTTCAGAAAGTATTCATATGGCTTGACTTACTACACTTTTTGTTGGATTAAATATATATTTTGTCTCACCCATCTACACACAATACCCCATAATGACATGTTTTTGGAATAGAAATTCACACCCCTGAGTCAATACATTTTAGAATCTCCTTTGGCAGCGATTGCAGCTATGAGTCTTCCTGGGTAAGTCTCTAAGAGCTTTGCACACCTGGATTGTACAATATTTAAGCGCTGTCAAGCTGATCATTGCTAGACAGCCATTTTTAAGTCTTGCCACAGATTTTCAAGCCAATTTAACCTGTTTGGCGTGCAAGCCCGACACCGGTACACTTATGACAACAGCCAGCTCAAAGTGCAGGGCGCGAAATTCAAAAGATATTTTTTTTTTATATTTAACTTTCACACATTAACAAGTCCAATACAGCATATGAAAGGTACACATCTTGTGAATCAAGCCAACATGTCCGATTTTTAAAATGTTTTACAGGGAAGACACAATATGTAAATCTATTAGCTAACCACGTTAGCAAAAGACACCACTTTTTTTACTCCACCAGTTTTTTACTCCATCAGTAGCTATCACAAATTCGACCAAATAAAGATATAAATAGCCACTAACCAAGAAACAACTTCATCAGATGACAGTCTGATAACATATTTATTGTATAGCATATGTTTTGTTCGAAAAATTTGCATATTTCAGGTATAAATCATAGTTTACATTTCAGCTACAATCAGAAATTGCACCGAAAGCAGCCATAATATTTACAGACACCAACGTCAAATACCTAATTACTCATCATAAAACATTTCTGAAAAATACATAGTGTACAGCAATTGAAAGACAGGCATCTTGTGATTCCAGACAATATTTCCGATTTATCAAGTGTTTTACAGCGAAAACACAATATAGCGTTATATTAGCGTAGCCACAATAGCCAAAAACACAAGCAATTTCCCAGTAGCAAAAGTAAGCGATCGTAACAAACAGGCAAAAGATATATAATTTTTGACTAACCTTGATTTTCTTCCTCAGATGACAGTCCTATAACATCAGGTTATACATACACTTATGTTTTGTTCAAAAATGTGCATATTTAGAGCTGAAATCAGTGGTTACCCATTATGCTAACGTAGCTACTATTTCCCACAACGTTCGGATATTTTACTGACACTTTTTCTGACACACATATTCTGACCAAATAGCTATTCATAAACATAACTAAAACATACATGTTGTATAGGAAATGATAGATCCATTAGTTATTAATGAAATCACAGTGTTAGAATTCTAAAAATAACTTCATTACGTTATGCAGCTTCGGTATAGCTTAGAGTAGCCAAAACGTTGGCCGCCCACGACTAGTACACAGTTCGACAGATATATGAAATAGCATCATAAAATGTTTCTTACTTTTGCTGATCTTTCATCAGAATGTTGGACAAGGTGTCCTTTGTCCAGAACAGTCGGTGTTTGGATTTAGAACCTTCATTTTCCCTCTCGTTTTAGGAAGCGCACTAGCCAAGTGACACAAAGTTCTCCAATGTCAACAAAGTCAGAGAACGGAACACGGCAAAACTCCCGAAAAAATGTCAATAATCTGATGAAACTATATTGAAAAAACATACTTTACGATGATATGGTCACATGTATCAAATAAAATCTATCCCGGAGATGTTAGTCGTTCATAACGACAGCTAAACAGAAGGCAAATCCATGTCCTCTTTCGCGCGCTCCAGAAACAGGATATGGACGGTCACGTCAAACAAAGAGCTTTTATTCCACCTCAGACCAAGATAAACACGAAATTTCTTCTCTCACCGCCTCTTGACAACCAGGGGAAGGTGTATGAAGTGTACGTAGACTCTTACGTATCATGCCCATGTATAGGCAGGAAGTTGAACAGAGCATCGATTTCTGACATTCCACTTCCTGGTCAGGAAATGTGCTGCAGAATGAGTTCTGTTTCACTCAGAGAAATAATTCAAATGGTTTTAGAAACTAGAGAGTGTTTTCTATCCAATAGTAATAATAATATGCATATTGTACGAGCAAGAATTGAGTACGAGGCCGTTTGAAATGGGCACGATTTAACTGGCTACTCAATACTGCCCCTTGCAGCCATAACAGGTTAAGTCAAAACTCTAACTAGGCCACTTGGGAACTTATATTTGGCCTTGTGTTTTATGGTTATTATCCTGCTGAAATGTGAATTTGTCTCCCAGTGTCTGTTGGAAAGCAGACTGAACCAGGTTCTCCTCTAGGATTTTGCCTGTGCTTACATCTGTTCCGTTTCTGTGTATCCTAAAATACTCCATAGTCCTTGCTGATGACAAGCATACTCATAACATGATGTAGCCACCACCATGCTTGAAATGTGATGTGTTGTGTTGGATTTGCCCCTAACACAATGCTTTGTATTCTGGACGAAAAGTTAATTGTTTTGCCATATTGTTTTTGTAGTTTGACTTTAGTTTGATTTTGCAAACAGGATGCATGTTTTGGAATATTTGTAATCTGTATAGGCTTCCTTCTTTTGGCTATGTCATGTAGGTTAGTATTGTGGAGTAACTACAATGTTGTTGATCCATCCTCAGTTTTCTCCTATCACAGTTATCAACTCTGTAGGCATTGGCCTCATGGTGAAATCCCTGAGCGGTTTCCTTCTTCTCTGGCAGCTGTTAGGAAGGACACCTGTATCTTTGGAGTGACTGGGTGTATTGAAACACCATCCAAAGTGTAACTAATAACTTCACCATGCTTCACAATCACCATTGCACTGCACACTGCCCTTACCCACCTGGACAAAGGGAATGTGAGGATGCTGTTCATCGACTACAGCTCAGCCTTCAATACCACAGCGCCCTATAAGCTCTTTCCGAAGCTCATGTCCCTGGGTCTGAACTCCTCCCTATACAACTTGGTCCTGGACTTCCTGACGGGCCTCCTCCAAGTGGTGAAGGTAAGCAACATTACCTCCTCGACACTGATTCTCAACACGTAGGCCCCACATGAGTGCGTCCTCAGTCCCCTTCTGTATTCCCTGTATACCCATGACTGTTTGGCCTCACACAGTTCCAACTCCATCATCAAGTTCGTTGACGACACAATAGTAGGAGGCCTGATTACCAACAACGACGGGATGGGCTACAGGTAGTAAATGTGAGGCACTCTGACCGCGTTGTACCAGATATACAACTTCTCCCTCAACGTTAGCAAAACAAAGCAGCTGATTGGGGACTTTCAGTGGGAACCAGGCTGGACACGCCCCCATCCTCATCAACAGAGCCACCGTGGAGACTGTCAATAACTTCAAATTCCTCTCCGTACACTTCTCAGAGAAGCTGAAATGGTCTAACCACACTGACACCATAGTGGAGAAGGTACGACAGCGACTCTTCAACCTCAGAATGTTGAAGAAATGTGGCCTGTCCCCGAGGGCCCTCACAGTGTTCTACAGGAGCACCATCGACAGCATACTGTCGGGCTGCATCAAAGCCTGGTACGGCAACTTCACCGACGGCACGGCTCTTCAGAGGATACAGCCGAACACACCATTGGGTGCACACTGCCTGCCCTAGAGGACACCTACAACACCAGGTGTCGCAAGAAGACCAAGAAGGTCATCAGGGACCCCAGCCACCCGAGCCATGCCATGTTCTCCCTGCTTCAATCACTCAGACGCAGGCAGTACAGGAGCATCATGGCAAAAACTGAAAGACTGGCCAATGGTTTCTACCTTCAGACCATCAGGCTGCTGAATAGCCACCACTAGTCAGCTACGTACTCCACCCTTCCCCTTGCTACCCACCCTATGGAAAATTTCCCCTCCACCCCCTCAAGTCTTTACTCTGCCTCCTCCCCAGTGGACATTAATTTATTCATTACTGTTACAGTTGTTATTATGTATATCGTGCTATTTTTTATTTATATTGTTGTTTTTATTACCATTTTGATTCATTTATTTCACTTAGCCTTGCATATACCTGAGTGGCTCCCGAGTGGCACAGCGGTCTAAGGCACTGCATCTCAGTGCTAGAGGTGTCTCATAGGGCAGCCACAATTAGCTCAACATCGTCCGGGTTAGGGTTTGGCCGGTGTGGGCCGCCATTGTAAATAATAATTTATTCTTAACTTCTCTAGGATAGGGGGCAGCATTTTCACGTTTGGATGAAAAGCATACCCAAATTCAACTGCCAGCTACTCATCCCCAGAAGATAAGATATGCATATTGTTAGTAGATTTGGATAGAACACACTCTGAACTTTCTAAAACAGTTTGAATCATGTCTGTGAGTATAACAGAACTTATTTAGCAGGCGAAACCCCGAGGACAAACCATTCAGATTATTATTTTTTGAAGTCACTCTTTTTAATGGATTTTCTTTGGGAATACAGATTTCTAATTGACCTTCTTGCAGTTCTTACCGCTTCCACTGGATGTCAAAAGTCTTTAGAAATTGGTTGAGGGTTTTCCCTTTGTGTAATGAAGAAGTACGGCCATCTTGATTGAGGGTCACTCGAAGTGTCCTGTTTGTTAGAGGCGCATGACCAGAAGGCTAGCTACAGTTTGTTTTAATCCTGTATTGAACACAGATCATCCCGTCTTCAATTTTATCGATTATTTACGTTAAAATACCTAAAGTTAATAATACCTAAAGTTGTATTACAATAGTAGTATGAAATGTTTTGGCCAAGTTTACAGGTAACTTTTGAGATATTTTGTAGTCACGTTTCACAAGTTGGAACCGGTGTTTTTCTGGATCAAACGCGCCAAATAAATGGACATTTTGGATATATATCGACGGACTTAATCGAACAAAAGGACCATTTGTGATGTTTATGGGACATATTGGAGTGCCAACAACAGAAGCTCGTCAAAGGTAAGGCATTAATTATATTTTTATTTCTGCGTTTTGTGTCGCGCCTGCAGGGTTGAAATATGCTTCTCTCTCTTTGTTTACTATGGTCCTAACTCAGATAATAGCATCGTTTGCTTTCGGCGAAAAGCCTATTTGAATTCTGACATGTTGGCTGGATTCACAACCAGTGTAGCTTTAATTTGGTATCTTTCATGCGTGATTTAATGAAAGTTAGATTTTTATAGTAATTTATTTGAATTTGGCGCTCTGCATTTTCTCTGGCTTTTTGTCAAGTGAGACAGTAGCGTCCCGCCTAAACTCAGATTTTTGGATATAAATATGAACTTTACCGAACAAAACATACATGTATTGTTTAACATGAAGTCCTATGAGTGTCATCTGATGAAGATCATCAAAGGTTAGTGATTAATTTTATCTCTATTTCTGCTTTTTGTTACTCCTCTTTGGCTGGAAAAATGTCTGTGTTTTTCTGTGGCTATGTACTGACCTAACATAATCGCAAGGTGTGCTTTCGCCGTAAATCCTTTTTGAAATCAGACATGTTGGCTGGATTCACAACAAGTGTAGCTTTAATTTGGTGTCTTTCATGTGTGATATCATGGAAGTTTGATTTTTATAGTAATTAATTTGAATTTGGCGCTCTGCATTTTTACTGGCTTTTGGCCAAGTGGGACGTTAGCGTCCCACATAAGTTAACTGACTTGCCTAGTTAAATAAAATAAAACAATTGTTGGCGCTCAAAGCCTACAATTTTCACTGTACTCTGCAATCACACCTGCAACCCTGTGCATGTGACTATTAAACACTGACTTGGATACTCAAAGGGATTTTTTTTACCCATCTACCAATATGTACCCTTCTTTGTGAGCCACTGGAAAACCTCCCTGGTCTTTTTGGTTGAATCGGTGTTTGAAATTCACTGCTCGACTTAGGGACCTTACAGATACAGTGCCTTCGGAAAATATTTAGACCCCTTGATATTTTACACATTTTGTTACGTTAGTCTTATTCCAAAATGCATTAAAATATTTGTTTTTCCTAAGCAATCTACACACAATACCCTAAAATGCCAGAAAAAAATCTGGTTTTTAGATTCATTAGCAAATGTATAAAAAAAAGAAACAGAAATACCTTATTTACATATGTATTCAAACCCTTTGCTATGAGACTCGAAATTGAGCTCAGGTGCATCCTGTTTCCATTAATCAGCCTTGAGACGTTTCTACAACTTGATTGGGGTCCACCTGTGGTAAATTCAATTGATTGGACATGATTTGGAAAGGCACACACCTGTCTATATAAGGTCCGACAGTTGACAGTGCATGTCAGAGCAGAAACTAAGCCGTGAGGTCGAAGGAATTGTCCGTAGAGCTCCGGGACAGGATTATGTCGAGGCACAGATCTGGGGAAGGTATACCAAAACATGTATACTGTGCTGCCCAAACTTGTGAACATACACGTCTATTATTGGTTCAGATTTGGTCCGGTCCGGACATGCTTGTCAAAAGATTTTATAATGTGACTTCAACTGAGAGTCAGATACTTGCACACACACAAACCTGTTCTTGTTTGAAAAATAATTCCTTATTTTCAACAACACATGTACATAACACAAATGTTGACAGCTTTACTTTTTTCACTTCATAACAATATTTCATTTTCATCCAAATATCAGGTGGTTACTGTTGCTACAGAGGGTGGTGCGTATGGCTCAGTACATCACTGGGGCCGAGCTCCCTCCCTCATACCAGGCGGTGTCAGAGGAAGGCCGTAAAAATTGTCAAAGGCTCAAGCCACCCAAGTTACAGTGTTCTCTCTGCTACCGCACTGGAACGCCAAGCCTGGGACCAAAAGGCTTCTGAACAGCTTCTACACCAAAGCCATGACTACTAAACAGTTCATTAAACCCTACCTTCATGTACATACTACTTCAATCAATCACCCAACTACCTCATACACCAGTACACTGACTCAGTACTGCTACTCATTGTACAGTATATAGCCTCATTATTATTATTTTACTCTTATGTTACTATTTTCTTTGACCTATTTGTTAATTTTCTTAAATACACTGTTGGGAAAGGGCCAGTAAATAAGCATTTCACGGTAGAGTCTGTACTTGTTCTATTCGGCACATGTGAGGAATGCAATTTGATTTGATTTTTGATTTGATTTAATATTTAAAATTGTCTTGTAAGATATACTGGTGCTGATGAATTCACTAATCAGTAAAAAGTGTGACAACCAACCCCGGTCTCCCCTAAATCCTATGTAAATAGGAGGTCTCCACTAGAGTTCACATTTTACCGTGCACATATCAAAAAGTTTTTTTCTTCAGTTTCCCATTACTGTAAGAGACAAACATATTTCCAAGCCTCTTTAACAATCCACAGCTTGAGACTGTTGTAAGAGCATACACTAAACCACAATGCAAAAGCTCCAATTAGAACACTGTACTGTACAATAGATGCATTGTTAAGGGCATGGATATAAGAAAGAGCCTTGAACAACATGAAGAAAACCTCCTTTAACATGTGGTTCCAAATGCAGGAGAAAGATGCCTTTCATTTCTTAATCCATCTCTATGCTGCCTGGAGTTTGCTACACACAACTAGTTTTGCGTAAGAAATAATTATCCTGTCTTGAGAAATGGGAGAGAAGAGCACATCAAGACCAACAGCTTTTACAATTAGTTTTTGTTCATCCATTTTATATTAAATAACAACTTTCTATTCATCAATCTGTAGGTTAATACCTTTCTCTTACACGATTACACTTTCAACTCACAAGTTGAAAAAGATTAGGAATGTCTGGCAACATTGTCATTTCCGTGTATGAAATGAACATACAAGTGCACATGTACACCAACTGTTGCTCTGACGACTAATTTCCAACCCATACCTCTTCTCTTCCTCCTCTGTCATTATAACTATGGGGTCATTTGGAATATGTCTGTTTCATCCATTTCTCCACATGCTCCTTTCTCTCCAATCCAACCTGTGACCCTCATCTCCCTCTCGAGCTGCTCGCTTCTCTCCATCTCTGACCCCTTACTCTCCACTGGGACGCTCCTCTCCTCTATTTGGAGCCCTCACCCATTCACTCCATTTTGCTTGAATCTCTGGTGACATGGGCTGATTGACATCATTGATAGCAGAGAAGAGAGAGGTTAATAAGGACCAACTGTTCCCTCCTCCCCACTACCGGCACAATGAGGACGTTTACGAGCTCTGGATTAACAATAATGATGCCAATGATGAACTACTGCAGGCCTTTTAGTTGCTGCAATTCTACAGTAGCCAAGTCAGAGACATGATTAAAATGACTATATGGGTTATAAGGACATATTTGCATTGTATTTTATGGGAATTATGAAGTTACACATAGTGTCTGCTGCACACTTGTTGAAAACAACAAATGAGTATCGAGGCACTGGACTTAAGTAATAGCATACATATCATACATACAGTAATAGCATACATGTCATACAGTAATATAATACATACAGTAATAGTATACATACAGTAATATAATACATACAGTAATATAATACATACAGTAATATAATACATACAGTAATAGCATTCATACAGTAATAGTATACATATAGTAATAGTATACATATAGTAATATACTACATACAGTAATAGCATACATGCAGCACTACTGCTATTTGTATGTATCAGAACATATAGCTAACAGATCTAAAACACAGCCACCATATTGTGGGACTGACAGATACATTATGAATGCACACTCTGTGATCCAGTGGAGGATACTGATAGCATCTCTTTCATTTCCTCCACACACTCTGCTGAAACACAGGCCCCTGTGGTGCTGGCCACTTCTGATAACCTTGGAAGGGGAAAGATGTAAGAAATTATTTATTTTCATAACAATCTAATAAGAAATCTCAGGTCTGTCTGAGACAGCAAAACAGACTTTCTGTGTTTTCCCCCTCTCCTCATATAGCCTTTTTTATAGCTTTGACTATAAAACAGTTCAAACCAGCTCATTCTTAGTACTTTGAAAGGTGAGCTTGAATTATTCAAGACGGTCTTAAAAATTAATCCGGCCGAGAAAAATGAAAATAAGGGTGGTAAAAGGAAAATCTAAATAAGTCGAGAACGTTGAGACGTATTTTTCTCTGTCATCGTGCTCAGGAAGAGCCAAACAATGTGGCTGCAGGGTGGAAAGACTGCTTATCTGAAGAGAGGCTAAGGTCAACTATTAACTATGCAGAACATGGATGTCATGGACACAGAAGGCACATACAGCTGGAGGCAGCCAGGCCACGCTGGAATGTTTTGTAGAATTATTGCCAAAATCCTACTACTGTATGTGAATATATCAGACGCCTAACGATTTCTAGATGTCGTGGTTTTTCTCTCAAAATGCAATTTTGACATCTTCTTTTGTGTCTGAAATTGCCATCTATGCTAAGAGGATTCACTTCCAAAATAGGGCATTGGAGGCAAGCATACAGTAAATGATACTGAGCTCCTACAATTGAAACGCAACAATGAAGGTTCAACACATGGCAATTCAGAGAATGACACAAACTAAATGTGATCATTCAAACTATAGCTAGCTACCACATTAACTAAATGATCCTCAGGGTATCACTGCACCCATTGTTGTTGATACACCCAAACAAAAAAATGGTATTCAACCCAAAATAGAGTCAGCCTACACAACAAATGTAGTCACATTTCCAATTCCACACATTTATGTTGGTGGTTTTTCAGAAATTCCCTGGACATATTACTGTCAAATCCTTTGAGAATGCGGTGCTGGGAATATTGCCGGGATGAGCAACATTGAGAGGAGTCAGTGAATAGCTGTTGGGCCAAGCACGCCCATTGTTTCCTATCCATTTCCTCCCAGTGCCAGAGGATTAAATGTTGCCTTAAACTCCATGCCAGGGTCTCTCCAAACAACAGAAAAACAGAAAAAGCAATCATGCGAATACGGTTAGTGAACAAAAGGAACTGAGCACATGCATGTCTGGAGACACAGAAAAGGCATTTAAGATGAGAGCATGAATATTAATCAACCCAAATGTTTTAACAATGTGTTTAATTCAGTAATTTATTTTGTGCTCCTTGGTTTGCAGTCACAAGGAGCAGAGGAAGTCTCACCCTCTGTCTGTCTATGTCTATGTCTGTGTCTCTCCCTCTCTTTCTCTCTCTCTCTCTCTCTCTCTTTGTTTTCATTCAAGGATGAGTTTGTGCATGGTAACCTAACTAATTTGTTCATCTTAACTTAACCTCACTTAACCTTAAATGGCCTGGTATTAGATCACTCATATTGTATAAGTGTTTACGTTGTACTACAGTACACTATGTGTTTTGTAATTGTTACCATATTATTTTCAGTGAATAAGGCATTGCATGTAAGAAAACTCAGGGATTTTTGTTTTTAAATGGACAAACATTTAGTCACTTTGGTTATGGCACTTTTTACACCATATTCATTTTTCTGCCGAAAACTCCCCTGAAGCTTTAAGTGAGTGCTAAATGTTCGTGGGCATCTGAAAGTTTAAACGACGGCCGTAAAGCTTGTGGATGTCGTAGAGCAAAACAAATGACAGTGTCATGTTCATGAGAGTCTCATCCTTTGATGATGGAGTTGCTAGGGTTTTACAGATGATTTAGTGACATTTTTCTTGTCCGGATTGTCTCATGTGTAGAAAACACAAGCCCCAGGTTATGGAATAGGCACACACTTTATATCGGCGGAAAGAGGGGATTGAGCTGCAGCCACTGTAAGCTGATGCCACGGTAACTCTCTAGCATAAACACAAGGGGACCTGAAGGAAAAATATTTCACAACCATTCAGCTCCAGCAGGAAATGTAGGTGGTCACTGGAGTGGGAACGCTGTGTCTGGCTGTCCCTGGGAGACCATGGCTAGGTTCCTCTTGCCTGCCTTGCATCCCAGCAGACAAGGCTGGTGGGAGGAGCTATAGGAGGATGGGCTCATTGTAATGGCTGGGATGAAATAAATGGAAAGGAGTCAAAGGTGTTTGATATCATTCCATTTATTCTATTCCAGCCGTTACAATGAGCCTGTCCTCCTATAGCACCTCCCACCAGCCTCCTCTGCATCCCAGGTGTTTGTATAATCATAGAGAATGTTAGCTGGCTGTTTTATCATTGTTGAGCTCATTCATGCTTTATGAAGATTCACTATCTGGCTGACTCCTTCGGATGCTTCTCGCATAATTCAGTGGGGAGCTGAAGTGGATCGAATGGAACTAGCATTGCATTGATTGATTAATTATGTTTTGGGGGAAGTAAGCAGTGGTTCTTCATGTGCAAAGTGGGTTTTTCAGAATCTGTTTATACTGAAGAGTGATGGTTTTCACGGTTTTATGTTTGGTGTTTTTGGCATTTTGCATTCAATTTGATTTACAGTCATTTTAGAACTTTTTACATTTCAACACTTTATTTGATATGTTCCTACTTTATGTTAAGCACCTATCATGTTGGCTAATAACTCATTACTTGATTGCATACTGCCTTGTGTGACATTGTTAGCTACTTAGGCTATTAGACATTTTCAGATGCCAATTAGTGTTAACTGTACTGGATCAGGACCGATTAACTAATTATAGCTTATAACAAACTAATGTTGCTGTGTCATATGTGGAAAAATAAAATAAATTGTTACCAGATATTTTTCTCTCTAATCATAATTATATATCAAAAGACACATTCAATGTGTCTCACCTTAAAGAATGCATGGAGGCCAATTAATAGCAATGGCTTTAATAACATCCACCATTCATCACAAACCATCCCAGAGGTCAGTTTATAACAGGGTTCACCAACCCTGTTTCCTGCAGAGCAACCCTCCTGTAGGGTTTCACTCCCCCAGTTGCAACTAACCTGATTCATCTTATAAACCAGCTAATTATTAGAATCAGGTGCGCTATATTAGGTTTGGAATGAAAACCTACAGGATGGTAACTCTCGAGGAACAGTGTTGTAGGGCCCTGGCTTATAACATGTAAATGGTGTCAGTTCAAGCAACACAAGAATGTCACCTTTATCACTCATTCTCATTCACACACACCATGAATATGGAAATGATTGCTCAATGGCGGCACACAACTCGCATTTTACCTAAAGCAGACAGACATACATAAATAAGTAATGCTTGGCATCCCTGCAAGCAAGGCGGCCAAATTACACCAGAATATTTACCTCCAGGCAAAGGTTAGGAAGCTCACTGGACCATTGTGTGTTGGTTATCCTTAGATAAAGCTGAAGCGTGCAAAGAAAGTTCCTTTACAAATACACAACGTTTTAAAAAACTGGGAGAGCGGTGAGATGCTGAAAATGAATGAGATATCCATCCCGCTATCATTAATATTATTTCCGCCCATCCATCGTCTGTGTACGGTGCCAGATTGCAAAATGCTTATTCACTTATTCCCAGCACCCCTGCTAAACACTTACGCACGCACACAGGCACACACACACCCATGTGGTCTGTGGATTGAGTAGATTGTTGCAAAGCACAGTGGTCATTAGCGGCCAACCCTCCCACTGAAGAGGCAGCCGATGAAAGCACAGCCATAATTGCGAGCCCTACATTAGCATTCTATTCTCACCCAGCGCCTATTTTCCTTTTATACTTTGGGCTGCCGAGATAATCTCACATTGATTCTTCTGAGCACATCCAACGCCCTGTGTGCAAAAACAAATCTTTAATGTTGATGTTTGTACACCTTTTATTGTATCTCCATTTGCAATAATAACACGTTTTATCCGGATTTAAGCAATAATACATGAGGCCATGGCTTATGACATTTTATAATGACTGTGACGTGGTCATAGCCACGAGATTAAGCATAGTGTCCTAGACCACCACAGACATAATAGAAATGTCCTAACACATGGACTCAAGTATATTATTGCTTTTATACAATGGGTTACCAGCATCAAAAAGCTAGTTTAATTCCCAAACCATCAATAAAATAAAAAAATGTTACATTCACTAACACTGGTTGTCAATTGCAATTTTAGGTGTTCAAATCAAATTTTTGTCACATACACATGGTTAGCAGATGTTAATGCGAGTGTAGCGAAATGCTTGTGCTTCTAGTTCTGACAATGCAGTAATATCTAACAAGTAATCTAACAATTTCACAACAACTACCTTATACACACAAGTGTAAAGGAATGAATAAGAATATGTACGTAAAAATATATATGGATGAGCGATGGACGAACGGCATAAGCAAGATGCATTAGATGGTATAGAGTACAGTATATACATATGATATGAGTAGTGTAGGGTATGTAAACATTATATAAAGTGGCATTGTTTAAAGTGGCTAGTGATACATTTATTACATCAATTTTTCCATTATTAAAGTGGCTAGGGATTGAGTCAGTATGTTGGCAGCAGCCACTCAATGTTAGTGATGGCTGTTTAACAGTCTGATGGCCTTGAGATATAAGCTGTTTTTCAGTCTCTCGGTCCCAGCTTTGATGCACCTGTACTGACCTCGCCTTCTGGATGATAGCAGGGTGAACAGGCAGTGGCTCGGGTGGTTGTTGTCCTTGATTACCTTTTTGGCCTTCCTGTGACATCGGGTGGTGTAGGTGTCCTGGAGAGCAGGTAGTTTGCCCCGGTGATGCGTTGTGCAGACCTCACTACCGTCTGGAGAGCCCTACGGTTGTGGGAGGAGCAGTTGCCATACCAGGCGGTGATACAGCCCGACAGGATGCTCTCGATTATGCATCTGTAAAAGTTTGTGAGTGTTTTGGTGGCAAGCCAAAATTCTTCAGCCTCCTGAGGTTGAAAATGCGCTGTTGCACCTTCTTCACCACGCTGTCTGTGTGGGTGGACCATTTCAGTTTGTCCGTGATGTGTATCCCGAGGAACTTAAAATGTTCCACCTTCTCCACTAATGTCCTGTCGGTGGATTAGGGGCTGCTCCCTCTGCTGTTTCCTGAAGTCCACAATCATCTCCTTTGTTTTGTTGAAGTTGAGTGTGAGGTTGTTTGCCTGACACCACACTCCGAGGGCCCTCACCTCCTCCCTGTAGGCCATCTCGTCGTTGTTGGTAATCAAGCCTACCACTGTCGTGTCGTCTGCAAACTTGATGATTGAGTTGGAGGCGTGCATGGCCACGCAGTCATTGGTGAACAGGGAGTACAGGAGAGGGCTGAGAACGCACCCTTGTGGGGCCCCAGTGTTGAGGATCAGCGGGGTGGAGATGTTGTTTCCTTCCCTCACCACCTGGGGGCGGCCCGTCAGGAAGTCCAGGACCCAGTTGCACAGGGTGTGGTCGAGACCCAGGGTCTCGAGCTTAATGATGAGTTTGGAGGGTACTATGGTGTTAAATGCTGAGCTGTAGTCGATGAACAGCATTCTTACATAGGTATTCCTCTTGTCCAGATGGGTTAGGGCAGTGTGCAGTGTGATTGCGATTGCGTCGTCTGTGGAACTTTTGGGGTGGTACGCAAATTGGAGTGGGTCTAGGGTGTCAGGTAGGGTGGAGGTGATATGATCCTTGACTAGTCTCTCATAGCACTTCATGATGACGGAGGTGAGTGCTACGGGGCGATAGTCATTTAGCTCAGTTACCTTAGCTTTCTTGGGAACTGGAACAATGGTGGCCCTCTTGAAGCATGTGAGAACATCAGACTGGGATAAGGATTAATTGAATATGTCTGTAAACACACCAGCCAGCTGGTCTGCGCATGCTTTGAGGACGCGGCTAGGGACGCCGTCTGGGCCGGCAGACTTGCGAGGGTTAGTTCTTAGTTCTATTCATATTGACTGCCATGTAAAGCAAAAGTTCCCAAGCGCTGGTTGATAGTTCCAGACCTTTGGTTTATAGGGACGCTGTCCATGGTTCTGAAAACAGTGCATGTCTATGCATAAGCAAATTGAAAGCCATATCGAAACGATGTATAGGGAAGCTGTCCATGGTACTGAAAACAGCTCAGGTCTATGCATAATAATAGGCTACCTCTTATATGATGTAGGTTACCTCAAAATAATATAGTAAACTCTCATGTATTATTGCCCTGAAGCATTGTAGCAAAAGCATCAATACAGCAGATCAGAATAGAAACCAATATGACACGTTTTTTCCGACAGCATCGACTGTTATTATTTATGATGCACATTGAATTGCACATTTCCGTTCAGTGAACAATTAGTGAAGTAGCTCACGCTAGGGTCTCAGCTGGGCGCCATTTCTCAGGAACAACCGCCTTGTTGTTCCACCAAGCTTTTAGTATGTTAGTCCATCTCCTCTTGTTTTCTGTGGACAGCTTCCAATAGCTTTTAAGAGAGCTTTGCATCAGAGAGCTGCTGAATGTTAGTCGTCCTGATGCAGTGGTTGGTATACTCCGGGTCGGTTTTCACGTCATAAGAAGGAATAGCCCTCTACCACGCCCACAAATTGGTGAAAATCGCCATTGTAAAAGAGGCAACTGCGTCATAATTATTTTTATACAGATATAACTAAACATGCTGAAAAGTGTCTGTGTTGTTCAATGTACGTGTAACCAGGTCAAAAATCCTGACCTAAGGTTCGCATTGCTCCCATGTAGGGAAATACAGCCTGCGAGAAAGAGCCCAGGCTAATCGGCATGGGACAGTGGGAAATTGTGGGGACCCGGTTTCAAAGTGCATGTAGGTGTCGGTTGGTGGAAATCCCCATCGACTGAGGATGAAGGGTCACCATTATGTGGTTGAATGAAAATTATGTTCAATAATAAACTATATTAATCAGTCTGACTCCATAATAATGTGAATGAATGCATCATGCCCTGTGTGTCTCTGGAGGATTTAGACAAGGTAGTGAGCCTTGCATCACCACTCAGTATGACTATAATGTACACGTGTCTAACTTGCACCGTTTTACAATTATTAAGAGACTAGATACAAATAGTTTAATCCTGGCGACCAATATTCTAGCACTAATTTATTGAGTCAAGTAGACCAAGGATGTCAAGGTGGAATATACTATGTGTAAATAATATTTACCAATACACCTACTAAATTATGAAATCAAAGAACTACTCTGTAAAATGAGGAATGCATTTACTCAATTCAAATAATAGGATTTATTAGTCACAAAATAATTAACAGTGTACATGAAATTCATGCACTGTAAACACAGAACGACTCAAAACACCATGATTGTATAATGAAACCATGAAAAGTAGTACACCTAACCTGAGATCTGGTGTTTGGATGTAAACCCAATGTAAGTGTTCTGATACACTGAAAGTGTTTCTAAAACAGAATAGTCTTCAATCTGAATATTGGTGGTTTTAATAGAGTTGTTGTGAAAATACTTTTATGGGTTTCAGTTAGGGCTGTGGCGGTCACGAACTTTCGTCAGCTGGTGATTGTCAAGCAAATAACTGTCGGTCTCACAGTAACGTTAATTAACATAAAGACATTTAGCATCTCCTGGCTTCCACATGCCACTGATGCAGACCTTGGGAACATCTAATAAATCCATGTAATATACCCTACACCTTCACAATAAATCCATTATTTATTTTAGACAGGTGTAAAGAAGCATGATATGAAGAAAATATTGTCTATTTCAGAAGAACAGATTAGCATACTCTGAGTTGACCTTATGTTATGTTCTGATCTGGCTATGCCATATGGCTGTGGGCTACACTAGTTAATTTAGCAGACAAGATTTACTTAGAATTCATTGGCATGATTTTATATTATTTTAAAGTGTAAAGAACACAATTGAATAAAGCTGGAAAAAATACAAATATTTTCTCCAAATGGTTTGAGGGAGTGCACACATGATGCTATTCTGTGTCGAGCATTTAACAAAGAAATAGGTATTCATATATGCTTAATTTAGAGTTATTAATGTAACTTTAGATGTTCTACAGACGTTGGGCTATGTGTTTAGATTTTTAATAAATTGTAAAGCTGTATGATGCGATTCTAATGATGATTTGAAAACATGAGCACTGCTTTGTTTTTTGCGCAAGCTGTACACACTTCATTAAGTGTGTGCCATAAGACTCCTGAACAGCTAATCAAAGGGCTACCAAGACCCCTAGATTACACTGCTACTTTCTGTTTATAACCTATGCATAATCACTTTAACTCTACCTACATGTACGTATTACCTCAATTACCTCAACTAACCGGTGCCCCCGCTCATTGACTCTGTACCGGTACCCCCTGTATATACAGTTGAAGTCGGAAGTTTACATACACTTAGGTTGGAGTCATTTAAAACTCGTTTTTCAACCATTCCACAAATTTCTTGTTAACAAACTATAGTTTTGGCAAGTCGGTTAGGACATCTACTTTGTACATGACACAAGTCATTTTTCCAACAATTGTTTAAAACAGATTATTTCACTTATAATTCACTGACCAACAATTCCAGTGAGTCAGAAGTTTACATACACTAAGTTTACTGTGGTTTTAAACAGCTTGGAAAATTCCAGAAAATGATGTCATGGCTTTAGAAGCTTCTGATAGGCTAATTGACATAATTTGAGTCAAATGGAGCTGTACTTGTGGATGTATTTCAAGGCCTACCTTCAAACTCAGTGCCTCTTTGCTTGACATCATGGTAAAATCCCAAAAAATCAGCCAAGACCTCAGAAAATAAATTGTAGACCTCCACAAGTCTGGTTCATCCTTGGGAGCAATTTCCAAACGCCTGAAGGTACCACGTTAATCTGTATAAACAATAGTATGCAAGTATACACACCATGGGACCAGGCAGGCATCATACTGCTCAGGAAGGAGACGGGTTCTGTCTCCTAGAGATGAACGTACTTTGGTGCGAAAAGTGCAAATCAATCCCAGAACAACAGCAAAGGACCTTGTGAAGATGCCAAGCAAACTGAATGCCCCCAACAACCTTCCAAAGTTGTGGCAAAATGGCTTAAGGACAACAAAGTCAAGGTATTGGAGTGGCCATCACAAAGCCCTGACCTCAATCCCATAGAACATTTGTGGGCAGAACTGAAAAAGCATATGCGAGCAAGGAGGCCTACAAACCTGACTCAGTTACACCAGCTCTGTCAGGAGGAATGGGCAAGAATTCACCCAACTTATTGTGGGAAGCTTGTGGAAGGCTACCCGAAACGTTTGACCCAAGTTAAACAATTTAAAGGTAATGCTACCAAATACTAATTGAGTGTATGTAAACTTCTGACCCACTGGAAATGTGATGAAATAAGTAAAAGCTGAAACAAATCATTCTCTCTACTATTATTTTGACTTCTCATATTCTTAAAATAAAGTGGTGATCCTAACGGGCCTAAGACAGGGAATTGTTACGAGGATTAAATGTCAGGAATTGTGAAAAACTGAGTTTAAATGTATTTGGCTAAGGTGTATGTAAACTTCCGACTTCAACTGTATGTTGTGACATGTAGACTAATTATTTATGTACATTTACATAAACGTATGTTTTTCTTAACAGAATAGCTCGTGTGTTTTTCAGTTTTCAAATCAGTATAATTGTCTGTTTTGGTCAATGGCCTTGGTGCCCTGGCAGATGTCCTGGCAGATTAGGCACCTCTTGTAGGCCAAATGGCCTTGCCCCTAAAATCATGATATTCCAGGCCTGCTGCTATGTTTACATCAACACAAACTGACACATGAATCATATATTGTGTGCTGCTGGTGAGAAAGAAAGGATGAAATGTCTGAACAAGGCTCTCCGCAGGGACATGGAACCAGTCGACGGGGCCGAAGGGGCTGGGGTCTACCGAACCAGAGAGACATCATGACCCCCTTGTCTTTCGCTCTGAGCAGCATGCGCCGGTGGGGCATGTCCGTGGATACAGTAGGTATGCCCTGGTTGCGTGCTAGGGCTTGCGGGCAGACACAGGTCAAAGTTTATCCAAACAGCAGATGGTTGCGCGGGACACAGAGGGAGTGGAGGAATGGAGGCACAAAGGACTCAGCTTTATCTGCTTCCACTGGGCTGGGCTGGTATACACATCTTGGAATCTATGATAGCAAAACACACAGAGAATACTCAGAATATACACTCAAAGCAGACACACACACACAAGCAGGCACACACACATACACACTACATTTGTATTGATAGAACACAATAAATACCCAGTCTGGCATAGAATGTATATTTCAAAGAGACACAAACCTCATAACATAATGCATAGCTCATCAATGCAGCACATACCAGTTATGTAAATGTGTGAGATTGTAAGGGCACATTGTTATGCTGATTTGAGATGTTTTGTGGAGCAATCGTCTCCAACATTTCCAGAGAGAGGATCTCTAAGCACCTGGAACAAATCCCCACCCTTGACATTTGTTGTTCTAATTTAGACCAATGCTTTAAATATGAGGCAGTGAACAGCACATTTCACAAATTGAAATGGAGAGAAATACATAAATATGCTGTGTGTACCATGCACAAAGCAAACCAATTCTCCTGTGGTTGACTTGAGCTCAGCTCGCTGCACAAACAAGCTTCTCCTGCTCAAGGCCGTGAGCCGGGGACACTGGTAAATTAGGCCCTGTTTTTGACTGATGAAATTGGTTCCAATGCTCCACTGCATCAGTCTACACAGGGGAAAGAAAGTCACGATAATTCAAAATAAACTGTACGTTTGATAAGAGACTGCACATGGAGTAGAGCATGTCGCCCACGTGGTTGTTCCTGTCAATACTGGGCTTACATCATCAATAAGAGTTATTTATGGAACATGGTAGAGATGTGTTTTGCTCTCATGCTGATCAGAGATTGTGCAACTCAGACAGAGGCATAGAACAAATATATGTAGACATTAACCCACATAACTACTGTACATTAAAACCAGTTGGTTGATTTTCCACTGAGAACATTGTATGGTATTCTGTGTACATTATCTACTTTACTGTTTCTTCCTACATATTGTACAGAATGCTACATATCAGACACATGTCAAGATCAGTGACAGTATTCATAAATATGCACTTGTCAGCAGTGGTTGGAACCAGTTCAGGGAACAGAACTGAAACCGGGAAAATAAAAATGTTCAAAAAACGGTAACAAAAGTGATCTCTAGATTTAAAAAGGAAATACATTTTTGGGGGGAACTAGTTAATAATGTTATTTTATGTTTCAAGCACAAAAAACACCATCACAGCGCCTATGCAAAGCACTCTCTGTCACTCAGAAACTTCTCCAGTGTCTGTCTGTCAGCTAGTTTTCTAGAATAGTTAAGGATACTGTAGTTATCACGTTTCACATTGGATGTATTAACCCATAAGAGTCTAAGCCCTGTCTAATTATCGGAACCCCTCGACAACATTCCGCTGAAAAGGCAGAGTGCGAAATTCAAAAATATATGTTTTGAAATATGTAACTTTCATAGATTCACAAGTGCAATACACCAAATTAAAGCTTAACTTCTCTGCGCTACGGATCCCTTTTACGGGATCATTTTCCTAAACAACCTCAATTACAGGGCGCAAAATATTACTACAAATATTTATAATCATGCAATCACAAGTGAAATATACCAAAACACAGCTTAGCTTGTTGTTAATCCACCTATCGTGTCAGATTTTGAAAATATGCTTTGCAGCGAAAGCAATCCAAGCTTTTGTGAGTGTATCAATCAATGCTACAACAGCTAGCCCCAAATTAGCATGGTCACGAAAGTCAGAAAAGCAATAAAATGAATCGCTTACCTTTGATAATCTTCGGATGTTTGCACTCACAAGACTCCCAGTTACACAACACATGTTCTTTTAGTTCGATAAATATTACTTTTAAAACAAAAAAATGCCATTTGGGTTGCGAGTTATGTTCAGAAAACCAAAGCCTTGTTTGTTCGACGAAAATTCCAAAAAGTATCCGTAATGGTCGTAGAAACATGTCAAATGTTTTTTATAATCAATCCTCAGGTTGTTTTTAACAAACATAATCGATAATATTTCAACCGGACCGTAACCTATTCAATAAGAGAGAAAAAGAAAATGGAGAGCTATCCCTCTCGCACGCAGGAACTAATCAGAGGACACCTGACTAGTTTTGGAAACTTTGGAGTTTTTTCTATTCTAATCTGTAAATTATATGCATATTCTACGATCTGGACCTGAGAAATAGTCCGTTTACCTTGGGAACGTTATTTCATTTTTTTTATTTTTTTTATCTGAACCCTAGCGTCAAGAGGTTAACTTCTTGTTAATCTATCCATCGTGTCCGATTTCAAAAAGGCTTTACAGCGAAAGCACACCATATGATTATGTTAGGTCAGAGCCTAGTCACAAAAACAATTTCAGCCATTTTCCAGCCAAAGAGAGGAGTCACAAAAAGCAGAAATAGAGATAAAATTAATCACTAACCTTTGATGATCTTCATCAGATGACACTCATAGGACTTCATGTTACACAATACATGTATGTTTTGTTCGGTAAAGTTCACATTTATATCCAAAAATCTGAGTTTAGGCGGGACGCTACTGTCTCACTTGGCCAAAAGCCAAAGAAAATGCAGAGCGCCATATCAAATAAATTACTATAAAAATCAAACTTTCATTAAATCACACATGAAAGATACCAAATTAAAGCTACACTGGTTGTGAATCCAGCCAATATGTCAGAATTCAAATAGGTTTTTCGGTGAAAGCAAACGATGCTATTATCTGAGGATAGCACCATAGTAAACAGAGAGAGAATCATATTTCAACCCTGCAGGCGCGACACAAAACGCAGAAATAAAATATAATTCATGCCTTATCTTTGATGAGCTTCTGTTGGTGGCCCTCCAATATGTCCCATAAACATCACAAATGGTCCTTTTGTTCTATTAATTCCGTCGATATATATCCAAAATGTCAATTTATTTGGCTCGTTTGATCCAGAAAAACACTGGTTCCAAATTGTGAAACGTGACTACAAAATATCTCAAAAGTTACCTGTAAACATTTCAAACTACTTTTGTAATACAACTTTAGGTATTTTCTTTCGTAAATAATCGGTAAAATTGAAGACAGGATGATCTGTGTTCAATACAGGATTAAAACAAACTGTAGCTAGCTTTCTGGTCATGCGCCTCTAACAAACAGGACACAACAAGTGACCCTGATTCAAAATGGCCGTACTTCTTCATTACACAAAGGAAAAACCCTCAACCAATTTCTAAAGACTGTTGACATCCAGTGGAAGCAGTAAGAACTGCAAGAAGGCCAATTAGAAATCTGTATTCCCAAAGAAAATCCATTGAAAAGAGTGACCTCAAAAAAAAGAAAATCTGAATGGTTTGTCCTCGGCGTTTCGCCAGCTAAATAAGTTCTGTTATACTCACAGACATGATTCAAACTGTTTTAGAAGGTTCAGAGTGTGTTCTATCCAAATCTACTAACAATATGCATATCTTATCTTCTGGGGATGAGTAGCTGGCAGTTGAATTTGGGTATGCTTTTCATCCAAACGTGAAAATGCTGCCCCCTATCCTAGAGAAGTTAATGAGTTGGACGGGAAGGATTTACTACTACAGACACCGGACCAGGCACAGATTCCCGTGATTTACTGGAGAAGGAAACAGAGGTTTCAAAGAAAGAGATCAGGGTGCCTTATGAGAATCAGGCGACGAGTGGCTAATCTGACCTTTTATTTTTCTTAGCTGTCTACATACCACCACAGACCGAGGCTGGCACTAAAACCACACTCAATGAGCTGTATTCCACCGTAAGCAAACAGGAAAATGCTCATCCAGAGGCGGCGCTCCAAGCCTTTAATGCAGGGAAACTTAAATCAGTTTTACCTAATTTCCACCAGCATGTTAAATGTGCAACCAGAGAAAAACTAATTCTAGACCACCTTCACTCCACACACAGAGATGCGTACAAAGCTCTCCCTTCATTTGGTAAATCTGACCATAACTCTATCCTCCTGATTGCTGCTCACACGCAAAAACTAAAGCAGGAGGCACCAGTGACTTGGTCTATAACAAAGTGGTCAAATGAAGCAGATGCAATCTACAGGACTGTTTTGTTAGCACAGACTGGAATATGTTCCGGGATTCTTCCGATGGCATTGAGGAGAACGGCACATCAGTCACTGAATTTATCAATAAGTGCATCGAGGATGTCGTCCCCACAGTGACTGTACGTATATAGGCCAACCAGAATCCATGGATTACAGGCAACATTCGCACTGAGCTAAAGGGTTGAGCTGCCACTTTCAAGGAGCGGGACTCTAACCCGAAAGCTTATAAGAAATCCCGCTATGCCCTCCGACGAACCATCAAACAGGCAAAGCGTCAATACAGCACTAAAATCGAATCGTGCTCGTCGGATGTGGCAGGGCTTGCAAAGTATTACAGACTACAAAGGGAAGCACAGCCGAGAGCTGCCCAGTGACACGAGCCTACCAGATGAGCTAAATAACTTCTATGCTCGCTTCAAGGCAAGTAACAATGAAACATGCATGAGAGCATCAGCTGTTCCGGACGACTGTGTGATCATGCTCTCTGCAGCCAAAGGAGGACCGAGCACGCCCCCATTCTAATTGATGGGGCTGTAGTGGAGCAGGTTGAGAACTTCAAGTGCCTTGGCGTCCACATCACCAACAAACTAACATGGTCCAAGCACACAAAGACAGTCGTGAAGAGGGCACGAAAAAACCTATTCCCCTTCAGGAGACTAAAAAGATTTGGCATGGGTCCTCAGGTCATCACCTGGGCCAAGCTTCCTGCCATCAAGGACCTCTATACCAGGTGGTGTCAGAGGAAGGCCCTAAAAATCGTCAAAGACTCCAGCCACCCTAGTCATAGAATGTTTCTTCAGCTACCGCATGGCAATTGGTACCGGAGCTCCAATTAAAAAAAAAAGGAACGATATAAACCGGTAGTTTTCTGGGGTTCGAACTGGCTCAGAACTACATTTTGTTGGTCGGAACAGTGGAACGTAAAAAAACTAATAGTGGTTCTGTTCAGAATGAAACGATTGGGAAATAATTTTGGCTCCAAAGGCAATATGTCCCATGCAATCTGTTTGCTGTCCTTAGAGAGGTGATTTAGTATCACTGGCTATCGAACCAAATGAGAGAGAAGGAGCTGAAGAGTTGTGGAGAGTAAATTGGGGGAAAAAAAGAGACTTTCCACTGGGCTCTGTTTTATTGGGGATCTTTAAATTGTGCAGTGCGGGAGAGGAGATAGTACCTGTGGAAACATTTATTTAATGAGAGTTTGATACTAAGAAGGGAGAACAGAAACCTGGAGGCAACTCGCCTTTTCAATTAGATTTAGCTCAGCAGAACCGCTCACAGGCCCTTTTCCCCTGACACCTCACAACTATACAGTGAGCAAGTGTTTACAACTTTACATAAGTCACCAAACTTTTCAACTCAGACGGGTGTGCAAAGCGAGGGGAGGGCATCAGTCGATTTCTGTGCCTTTAGATTATCCCTCAAGTTTACCCCATGCGTACTTAATATAAACCACCTTTAAGCCCAATGTAAGACGTTGACAATCTGTTGAGTTTTAGATCACACCTGCAGAACATAAGCTCAGCACTGATAAATGTATTAATACCAGAGACGACAGGAGTGACACTCATGGCAGGGACCTCTATAGACTGCACACTTCATGATCCCAGTTTATATACACCCATATGCCTTTCCTCCTCTTCTATGGAAGAGGGGACGTCCCCTGGAGGAGGCTCCCACACTGACTGCCTGGCTGACTGACTGGCAGCCCTGTCCTTATGGCTCATCTTCCCTCTCCTCCTCCTCTGGCTCATATTTAGAGAATTTATGGTGGCTGCATCATCCATCATGAGGAAGGAGGAGAGCAATAGAGGGAGAGTGAAAGAGGGAGAAAAAAAGAAAGATAGAAAGGAGAGGGTTAGAGTTACAGAAAAATGAGAGAGAGAAGGGAAGAGAAAAATAAAAAGAGAGAGGACAGTGTAAAGGAGAGGGGTATATAGAGAGAAAGAAAGATAGAGAAGGAGGAGAGAGACACCTAGGCAGGGCTTTGGCAGGAGTGATGGATGGAAGGAGAGGTGTAGTCCTCTCACAGCCCAACGACTATCCTCCCTTTCAGGGGCGTCATGCACCCATTATTTTAGAGGGGGCACAAAGTACGTGAAGAAGGAGGGGGTGGAAGTCGAAGAATTTTAGAATTTTTAAAACAACTGAAAAGTTTATTTCCTGCAATCTAGAGCCATAATCCTTATGTCTATTTTTCTGCAAAGGTTATCTAAGCATACTTCTTGTACGCAACTGTTCAATTGTAATTTTAATTAACGATGCACATTGATTATTTTGAGAACTTTTGTGCCTTAGGAGTTTAGTACAACTGCCACACTGTATATAGTATCATAATTTTTGTTTTCTGAAGTCTAGCAACCTTGCCAGCAGGCATGCCAGCTAAGATAGTTAGACAAGCTACAATAACTTGATTGATAGCCTGAAATGGCTTGGAAGTTAGTTATGAGGTTCGGAAATTGGGAACCTAATGTATCTAGCTTGCTAGTTAAAGCCAACTTCATAAAATTGCTAGGTGGCTAGTATTACAGAGAAACAAAACATTTTCGTTTTATTTATTCATTAATAAGGAATCAATAGGCAACATAGCTTGATCAAATTAATTTACAAACATACCTCCTGCGAGTCCTGGCCATCACCGGCAGCTAAAATCAAATCGAACACTCTCTCTCCTCCTCCACTGACGTAGAACATCTTTGGGCTTAAAAATGAAGTTTAGTAATTAATTGAACATCTGAAAAACTGGACAAATCTGATGGGGCATGTTTCCTTGTGCCCCTTATGGGCATGACACCTCTGCCCCTCCTCCTCCTCCTCTTGGACAGTGGAGCTCAATACCACAGACAATTCTCACTGTCTGAGAAGTCTCACACAGCAACCATGCAACAAATCAGGTTTTTCAAAAGTGTTTTCCTTTTTTTTTACCTTTCTGGCTATTTAATTTGAAGGAAATAAACCATACCAATACAGTAATTCTCAATTTACTTTAATAAAGGTGAAATGGGCAAAAACAACTACTTTGCATAAAACAAAATGTGTCAAACTATCTCTAGGCGTTTCCTTTGTTATTCAGAATAAAGTGGAAATAAAATGTAGAGAAAACAAGTTGTTTTGTTATTGATGTACTTGTGCCTTCGACTGCCTACAATGGGACCAACCACATACCGTATAGTATGACATATTATGTGTCATTCGAAAGTAGAGATGGATGCTTTTGTGAAACTTACTGTTCAATTATTCAACTGAGGTGCTTGCATGTCTGACTGTCTTCTTGGCTGAATGGATTGAAGTGAATCTATGTGAATGAGATTCACATTGTGATAATTAAGAAACAAAAAACAAACAAAGAGATCCTTCCCATTGTTTGTGGAGTATTAAAGAATTGTTGAAAAAGCCTCCCGTGCGTTTGGAAGACATACGCTGTATCATACCTCCCCAAAATAAAGCCCCATACCTCTGACTTCCTTTATGAGAGCGAGGGAAAGAGGGAGAAGGAGAAGAAAAGACAGAAGGAGAGGTAGACAGAGATAGATTCAGAGACAGAGCGAGATATCCTCCATTCAATTTATCTTCCCTAGCTGGCTCATACTGGATGCATAATCAGTTAATGCTGATGGTAAAACCGTCTGACTAGTATTGCCAAGGCAGATACGGGCAGATCTGTATGTGCAACACCAGTATGCCAGCCCGTGGGCACCCTGAGCTCTGTGTCTGGATAATCTATCTGTATATACAGTATTTATTGCATGTTCCCTCTAATGGAGTTGGTTAGCCTGTTTGTGTATGCTTAACCCCTGTACTGTTTTCACTGCCACACCGCTTCATTATATGATATGCCGTCGAATGAAGTACACCAAAGCGCAGCGTTGTGAGCGTACATATTCCTTTTTATTCTAAAAATGACACCGACAAAAACAACAAACACTACAAAACAACCGTGAAGCTTAAGGGCTATGTGCCACAAACAAAGTTAACTTCCCACACTGAAAGGAGGGAAAAGGGCTACCTAAGTATGGTTCCCAATCAGAGACAACGATAGACAGCTGTCCCTGATTGAGAACCATACCCGGCCAAAACATAGAAATACAAAATCATAGAAAACAAAACATAGAATGCCCACCCCAAATCAAATAGAGACATAAAAAGGCTCTCTAAGGTCAGGGCGTGACAATATGTCATAGTTTGCTTGTTTGTAAATTAAATAGTTGTTCTAGTTTGGGGTTATCTTGGTGTGTGGGTCCTTCTGTAAGAGCCCCCTTATTACGATCTGCAGTGTGTCATGGGTTTAAGTGAGTATGAACGGCTGTGTAATTGGCATGGCTGGCAGAACGTAATTTTGCTTGTCAAGGAGATTGACATTCATTCAATTAATCTAACACTGAGTGTTGTTCTCTCCCTAGAAGCATGGCAAACTGATGCCAATACAACAAGATAAATGTCAATGCAAAATAAACTTTCACAGATTCAGATCTACTCAAATCCAGATCTGATGTGTGGTAAGTAAGTAACTCAAACTTTTGGTCCAGTCCTACATTTGCATGAATGCATGATTTATTCAAAAGCATAATTTATGCATGTTGCTAGTATGAAGGTAGAAGTCAAGACATTTTAATAGCTTTATAAGCACTGTGGATCCATATTAATGATTATGGCCATCACCATTAGCATTCTCTGAAGACAGTAAGTCCTGAGGCCTCGGAAATAACATTTTTAATAGAGAGATGTGGGTTAAATACTCATTTTAAGATGGATAACTTCTGTGATGTCTGTTTTTATGTTACCTTTAAGGATCTTTTACTTTTTACACAAATCAAATCAAAATAAAATAAAATTGTATTAGTCACATGCATGTCGAGAGCTCCAAGTTCCTTGGTGTCCACATCACCAACAAACTATCATGGTCCAAACACACCAGTCATGAAGAGGACCTCATACCAGGCGGTGACAGAAGAAGGCCCTAGTCATAGAATCCTCTCTCTGCTACCACATTGCAAGCGGTACCGGAGTGCCAAGTATAGGTCCAAAAGGCTTCTTAACAGCTTCTAGCCCCAAGCCATAACACGGCTGAACAGCTAATCAAATGGCTACCCGGACTATTTACACTACTGCTACTCGCTGTTTATTATCTATGCATAGTCACTTTACCCCTACCTATGTGCATATCACCTCAATTAACCTATACCCCTGCACATTATACAGGTGGTACCGGTACCGAGTTAATGTCACGACTTCCGCCGATGTCGGTGCCTCTCCTTGTTCAGCGGTCGACGTCATCGGTTTTCTAGCCATCGCCGATCCAATTTTCATTTTCCATTTGTTTTGTCTTGTTTTCCCGCACACCTGGTTTACATTCCCTCATTATTTGACGTGTATTTAACCCTCTGTTCCCCCCATGTCTGTGTGTGGAATTGTTTGTTGTTACGTGTATGTGCACGTCAGACTGGTTTGCGCCGGGTTATGTCAACTCGTATTAGTTTATTGTTCTTAGTGCCGTGTGTCTGTTCTCCGTAATATAGGGCTCCGATTTGCTACCCAATTCTGCTCTCCTGCGCCTGACTTCTATGCAGCAAGTTACTCATACCTTACATACATAGTCTTGTTATTGTTATTTTATTGTTATTTTTATTTTACTTAACTTTATTCAGTAAATATTTTCTTAACTCTTATTTTTCTTAAAACTGCATTGTTGGTTAAAATCCCCAGCTACAATAAATGCAGCCTCAGGATGTATGGTTAACAGTTTACATAGAGTCCAGTGAAGTTCATTCAGGGCCGACAAGGTATCTGCTTGGGAGGGGATATACACGGCTGTGACTATAATAGAAGAAAATTCTCTTTGAAGATAATGCGGTCGGCATTTGATTGTAAGGAATTCTAAGTCAGGTGAACAAAAGGACTTGAGTTCCCGTATATTGTTGTGATTACACCATGAGTCCTTAATCATAGGGGCATACACCCCGCCCTTCTTCTTACCAGAGAGATGTTTGTTTCTGTCAGCGCGATGCATGAAGAAACCGGGTGGCCATCAAGATGGTGCCGACAGAGATGGTCGCCTCACCAATGGTCAAGCATGGTGGTGGTAGTGTGATGGTTTGGGGATGCTTTGCTTCCTGCTGAAGGGAGGGCGGCTCATAATAATGGCTGGATTGGAGTAAAGGGAATGGCATTTGTGATAGAAAAATTACATTTTTCCCCTCTTTGTTTGATATTAATAGTTAGCAATTCATACTTAACAAATAGGACATTCTGTTCTGTTTAATTCTGTGTTTTCATGGGCTCCACTCTTGTTCCCTGCAGCTAATCTGGGCATATGGTCACTGGAGATGGCTTGAGCTGACAAATGTGTTAAAAACTGCATTACATAGACAAGATGTGGTGGGCGTAATCGAGATAGAGATAGCAAGGAGGAGTTTAGAACACTTCCTTATTGTCTCAAAATCATCCTTGCATCTGGAAAACTAAGCCAGGTTGGGGTTAATTAAGACAACAACCCACGTGCAGATAACGACAGGATGAACCCAGAGTGGCTTATGATGCTCCTTGGACTGCATGATGCTCCTTGGACTGACTGAGCATTGTTAGTGTCAGCTATACAGTGGCTTGCGAAAGTATTCACCCCCCTTGGCATTTTCCTATTTTGTTGCCTTACAACCTGGAATAAAAATTGATTTTTGGGGGGTTTGTATCATTTTCTTTAAACAACATTCCAACCACTTTTTATTGTGAAACAAACAAGAAACAATAATAACTTGAGCGAGCATAACTATTCACCCCCCCAAAGTCAATACTTTGTCGAGCCACCTTTTGCAGCAATTACAGCTGCAAGTCTCTTGGGGTATGTCTCTATAAACTTGGCACATCTAGCCACTGGGATTTTTGCAAATTCTCCAAGGCAAAACTGCTCCAGCTCATTCAAGTTGGATGGGTTCCGCTGGTGTACAGCAATCTTTAAGTCATACCACAGATTCTCATTTGAATTGAGGTCTGGGATTTGACTAGACCATTCCAAGACATTTTAATGTTTCCCCTTAAAACTTCTTATTGCTTGGGGGCAGTATTTCGACGTCTGGATGAGAAGCGTGCCCAATGTAAACTGCCTGTTACACAGGCCCAGAAGATAGGATCTGCATATAATCCAAATTATGATTTGGATATAAAACACTCTAAAGTTTCCAAAACTGTTAGAATAATGTCTGTGAGTAAAACAAAACTGATATGGCAGGCGAAAACCTGAGGAAAATCCAAGAAGCTGGATTTTTTTGATGTGAGTATTTTCAATTGAATGCCTATAGACTATCTATTGGGTTAGGACCCAGATTGCAGTTCCAATGGCTTCCACTAGATATCAACAGTCTTTAGACATTGTTTCAGGCTTGTTTTCTGAAAAATGAAGACAAATGAGACCTTTTTGTCAGTGGATTGGGGAAGAATGCAGAGCTGGTTTGCGCATGACCGATTGCGCGCCCTTCGTTGTTTTTCCTTTCTATTGAATACGCTATTGTCCGGTTGAAATATTATTGATTATTTAGACAACTGACAACCTGAGGATTAATTATAAACATCGTTTTACATGTTTCGACAAACTTTACTGGTACTATTAGGATGTATTCGCCTGCATGTTTTGACCGCCTTGGAACCAGTGGATTACTGAACAAAACGCGCCAACAAAACAGAGTTTTTGGGATGTAAAGAGGGTGTAAGGACTGGGTGTCGGAGTGCGAAGTCAGGCGCAGGAAAAACAGAGGATTCAATAACAATGTTCCTTTTAATGAAACACGGCACTTCGGCCACCCCACTAATACACTGGGTGCTCTACGTAAACTGCCCCAGACACGGGGAACCCCACTAATACACTGGGTGCTCTACGTAAACTGCCCCAGACACGGGGAACCCCACTAATACACTGGGTGCTCTACATAAACTGCCCCAGACACGGGGAACCCCACTAATACACTGGGTGCTCTACGTAAACTGCCCCAGACACGGGGAACGAAAAACATTCCAGTAAACAAACTCGAACAAACATAAACACGTAGTCCGAACAAACACCAAGCTTACAGGCCGGCTGACTGATAAAGCCCAACTAATTAAGCACAAACACAAAACAGGTGTAACCAATAAACAGATAAGGAGGGGGAGAAAAGGATCAGTGGCAGCTAATAGGCCGGTGACGACGACCCCCGAGCGCCACCCGAACGGGAAGGAGAGCCTGCCTCGGTCGGAGTCGTGACAGAGGGACTTTATCAAACAAAACTAAAATGTATTGTGTAGCTGAGACTATTGTGACTGCAACCATATCAAGATCTTCAAAGGTAAGTGATTAATTTTATCGCTATTTCTGACTTTTGTAAATCCTTTACCTGGTTGCAAAATGTTTGTATGCTTTTGTATGCGGGGCACTGTCCTCAGATAATCGCATGGTATGCTTTCGCCATAAAGCCTTTTTGAAATCTGACAAAGTGGCTGGATTAACAAGAAATTCATCTTTAAGCCGATGTATAACACATTTTTTATGAATTTTTATTATGACTATTTCTGTATTTTGAATTTGGCGCTTTGCAATTTCACCGGATGTTGTCGAGGTGGATCGCTAGCGGAACGCCTGCGCCAGAAAGGTTAAACCACTCGAGTGTTGCTTTAGCTGTATGCTTAGGGTCATTGTCCTGCTGGAAGGTGAAACTCCCTCCCAGTCTCAAATCTCTGAAGACAATAAGGTTTCCCTCAAGAATTTCCCTGTATTTAGCGTCATCCATCATTCTTTCAATTCTGACCAGTTTCCCAGTCCCTGCCGATGAAAAACATCCCCACAGCATGATGCTGCCACCACCGTGCTTCACTGTGGGGATGGTATTCTCGGGGTGATGAGAAGAGTTGGGTTTGCGCCAGACATAGCGATTTCCTTGATGGCCAAAAGGCTCAATGTGTCATCTGACCAGAGTACCTACTTATATATGTTTGGGGAGTGTTTGCTTATTTTTTCTTTAAAACTTCTTAGGGCTAGGCCCCTAATTTCTCCATTTCCGCCTGAATGACGTGCCCAAAGTAAACTATCAGTAGCTCAGGCCCTGAAGCCAGGACATGCAAAAGACTTGGAAGTTTGCAGAAATGTTAAAAATAATATAGGAGAATATAACAAAATGAATATGGTAGGAGAAAATTCAAAGAAAAACCACCAGAAATATATTTTTTGAGAGACCATCCTCTTTGAAATGCAATAGTAAGGTCATATTGAAAATTAGCTCCCTGGATGCAATTCCTGTGGATTACTGAAGAAAACGCGCGAACGGAGGTTTTTGTATATAAAGAGACTTTATCGAACAAAAGAAAGATTTATTGAGTAAATGAACGTCTGCTGAGTGCAACCATATGAAGATCTTCAAAGGTAAGGGATTCATTTTATCTCTATTTCTGACTCTGACTCTGTTCTACTTGGCTGGTTACTGTTTGTAATGAATTGTCTAGTGGGCTATGTTCTCAAATAATCGTAAGGTATTCTTTCGCCGTAAAGCATTTTTAAAATCTGACACCGTGGTTAGATTCACAAGACGTTCATCTTTAAACCTATGTAAAATATGTTTTGTTTTCTGAATTTTTATAATGAGTATTTCTGTATTTGAATTTGGTGCCCTGCAGTTTCACTGGCTGTTGAAGAGGTGGGACGCTACCGTCTCACGTAGCCTAGAGAGGTTTAATAGAAACGTATTTTGACTTGTTTGCATATAATTGGTAGATTTGGATAGAAAACACTCTAAAGTCTCTAAAACTGTTACAATAATGTCTGTGAGTATAACAGAACTGATATGACAGGCGAAACCCCGAGGACAAACCATCCCCCCCCAAAAAATGTTAAGCTTACCACTATTTTCAATAGCTTTCACTTTTATTATAAGGCGAAGTCCTCCCAGATTGCAGTTCCTAGGGCTTCCACTAGATGTCAACAGTCTTCAGAAAGAGTTTCATGCTGGTTTTTGGAAAAACGATCCAGAAATTGTAGTTTTTCTAGGTGGCTCCCATTTTGGCTGTTGTGTTTCCAAGCGCGTGGAAGAGAGTGCGTTCTTTGGTATTTTTCTCCGGTAGAGACAATAACGATTCTCCGTCTTAAATTGTATCGTTTATTTACGTACTAGGGTACCTAAGGTTTGCTTATAAATGTTGTTTGACTTGTTTGGTAAAGTTTATTAGTAACGTTTGGGATTCATTTTGTAT
Organism: Salvelinus namaycush; assembly: GCF_016432855.1. NCBI lineage: Eukaryota > Metazoa > Chordata > Actinopteri > Salmoniformes > Salmonidae > Salvelinus > Salvelinus namaycush. The sequence goes on from NC_052315.1 coordinate 37,124,818, forward strand.
GCATTTTGATTGAGTGAAACTGGGTAGATTATTGACTGAAGCGTGCCAGCTAAACTGAGTTTTTATGGATATAAAGAAGGACATTATTGAACAAAAGGACCATTTGTGATTTAACTTGGACCTTTTGGAGTGCCAACAGAAGATCATCAAAGGAAAGGCTTTTATTATATCGCTATTTCTGACTTTCGTGTCACACCTGCATGGTTGAAATATGTTTTCAATGGTTTTGTATGCAGGGCGCTGTGCTCAGATAATCGCATGGTGTGCTTTCACCGTAAAGCCTTTTTGAAATCTGACACAGCGGCTGGATTAACAAGAACTTACTTTTTATTTTTATGTATTACACTTGTGATTTTATGAAAGTTAAACATTTATAATACTGTCGTTTGAATTCACTCCATCTCCCCCCTGTGATTCAATAAATACCTTGGTTACTTCATCCCAGTCTCCTTGTCTGTGTCTGCTGTTGGTTTCCCCTGTTCCACTCCGCGTAACAGTATGATCTGGTCAAAGAGATTAACTCATCAGACTCTGCTACTCTCCACCAAACACTCGTCGGCCAAGGTGCCCTGCTCGAGCAACATGACCAAGCTCTGAAGACCCTTCTGGAGCACATCAAGAAGTTTTCACAGAGCCTGTCTGACCTACAGGGCCGACCCTTCGCCCAGAGCTCACAACCAGTTCCAAGTCCTTCTCCTCCGCTCCGGGATTTGTTTGTTTCGACTCCCGAGCGTTACGATGGCAACCTCGGAGCTTGCAGAGCCTTTTTGGTACAATGCTCACTAGTATTTGAGCATCAGCCCTACTCTTATGCCAGCGAACGGGCCACGATTTCCTTTCTGATTTGCTGCCTCCGTGGAGCAGCCCTTTCCTGGGCCACGGTGGTGTGGGAGAGAGTCCCCCATCTGCTTGTCCTACTCCAGATTCACGGAGGAGATGAAGAAAGTCTTTGACCACCCGGTCTGCGGTAAGGATGCCGCTAAACAACTCCTGTCCCTCCGTCAAGGCCCCCATAATGTTGCTGAGATGGCATATGAGTTTCGCACCCTTGCCGCTGAGAGCAGCTGGAATGAGGAGGCCCTTCAGGGAGCATTCCCGGAACACGCTCACTGAGACCCTCAAGGATGAATTGGTGTCCAGGGATGAGCCTGATGGACTTGATGACCTCATCTCTCTCGCTAGCCGCTTCAACAACCGTCTCTGTGAGTGTCGGAGGGAGAGGGTAGGTAGGGTTGCATGTCCCGTAACATCTGCTTCAGTGCCTTGTCCTCCTTTTCTGACTGCACACGCTTGCACATGCTTTTTCAGTTCTGCCCTCTGGGATTGAGGTCAGGGACCAGTCAACGAGAGCATACAGGTCGCAGTAGTGGGTAGCATATGGGCCTTTGGTGACAAAACGGATGGCACTGTGATAGACTGCATCTAATTTGAGAGTGTTGGAGTGTATTTTGTAAATGACATCGCCGAAGTCAAGGATCAGTAGGATAGTCAGTTTTATGAGGGTATGTTTGGCAACATGAGTGAAGGAGGCTTTGTTGCCAAATAGGAAGCAGATTCTAGATATAACTTCTTCTGGCTGAAGGGGCAGTATTGAGTAACTTGGATAATTGTGCCCATTTCAAATGGCCTCGTACTCAATTCTTGCTCGTACAATATGCATATTATTATTACTATTGTATAGAAAACACTCTCTAGTTTCTAAAACCGTTTGAATTATATCTGTGAGTCAAACAGAACTCATTTGGCACAAACTTCCTGACCAGGAAGTGGAAAGTCTGAAATCGAGGCTCTGTTCTACTTCCTGCCTATAAATGGTCATGATACGTAAGAGTATACGTGCACTTCATAGACCTTCCCCTGGATGTCAAGAGGCTGTGAGAGAAGAAATGAGGTGATTATCTTGGTCTGAGATGGAACACATCATCTTGGAATGACGTGTCCCCCATTTTCGGTACTCTGAAGAGCGCGAGGAGGACAGTGGGATTTTCTTTTGTTTAGCTGCCGTTATAGGCGACTACTATCTCCGGCTTTGATTTTATTTGATACATGTCACCATATCACCGTAAAGTATGTTTTTTCAATATAGTTTCATCAGATTATTGAAAATTTTTCGGGAGTTTTGCCGTGTTCCGTTCTCTTCCGTTTGTTGACATGGAGAGATTCGCGCCACTTGGCTAGTGTGCTTGCTAAATGAAGAGGGAAAGTTGCCGTTCTAAATCCAAACAACGACTGTTCTGGACAAAGGACACCTTGTCCAACATTCTGATGGAAGATCAGCAAAAGTAAGAAACATTTTATGATGCTATTTCATATATCTGTCGTGCATGTGAACTAGTCGTCGGCGCCCAAGTGTTTCTGGCTATTGTGGCTACGCTAATATAACGCTACATTTTGTTTTCGCTGTAAAACACTTAATAAATCGGAAATATTGTCTGGAATCACAAGATGCCTGTCTTTCATTTGCTGTACACTATGTATTTTTCAGAAATGTTTTATGATGAGTAATTAGGTATTTGACGTTGGTGTCTGTAAATATTATGGCTGCTTTCGGTGCAATTTCTGATTGTAGCTGCAATGTAAACTATGATTTATACCTGAAATATGCACATTTTTCGAACAAAACATATGCTATACAATAAATATGTTGTCAGACTGTCATCTGATGAATTTGTTTCTTGGTTAGTGGCTATTTATTTGGTCGAATTTGTGATAGCTTCTGATGGAGTAAAAAACTGGTGGAGTAAAAAAAGTGGTGTCTTTTGCTAACGTGGTTAGCTAATAGATTTACATATTGTGTCTTCCCTGTAAAACATTTTAAAAATCGGACATGTTGGCTGGATTCACAAGATGTGTACCTTTCATATGCTGTATTGGACTTGTTAATGTGTGAAAGTTAAATATTTAAAAAATATATATTTTGAATTTCGCGCCCTGCACTTGAGCTGGCTGTTGTCATAAGTGTACCGACGTCGGGCTTGCAGCCAGAAGAAGTTAACTTTGGCTTGGAGATGCTTAATGTGAGTCTGGAAGTAGAGTTTACAATCTAGCCAGACACCTAGGTATTTATAGTTGTCCACATATTCTATGTCAGAACCATCCAGAGTAGTGATGGTAGTCGGGCGGGCGGGTGCGGGCAGCGATCGGTTGAAGAGCATGCATTTCATTTTACTAGCATTTAAGATCAGTTAGAGGCCACGAAATGAGTGTTGTATGGCATTGAAGCTCGTTAATAAGTAATTAGCTTTGGGGGAGAAATAAAAATAAGAATCTTTTCAGGAAACTAGACATATGTCGGTCGTCAGTACTTCACAGGAGTGCCATTTTAACTTCTTATGGCTGCAAGGCAAAGTGTTGAGTAGCCAGTGAAATCGTGCCCATTTCAAACGGCCTCCTACTCAAATCTTGCTTCTACAATATGAATATTATTATTCTTTTTGGATAGAAAACACTTTCTAGTTTCTAAAACAGTTGGAATTATTTCTCTGAGTGAAACACAAGTCCTTCTGCAGCACTTTTCCTGACCAGGAAGTGAAATGTCAGAAATCTATGCTCTTTTCAATCTGATGCCTATACATGGTCTTAACACCTACGAGTCTGCTGACAGTCTATACGCCTTCCTATTGGTGTAAAGAGGATGTCAGAGAAGAATTTTTTTTGCTCCTCTTGGTCTGTGGTGGAAAAAAAACTATTTCTTTGACCTGAGCGCCAACTTCCGGTATTCTGAAGGAAGTGGGATGGACTTCTGTTTTGCCTTCCTAACGAACGGCTAACGTCTCCGGCTCGAATTTTTTTGGATATATGTGACCATATCATCGTAATGTATGTTTTTTCAATATAGTTTAATCAGATTATTGAAACTTTATTCGGGAGTTTTGCCGTGTTCCGTCGTATGACTGTGTTTACGTTGGGCCACGGCTACTGGAAATGGTAAATTAACAGGGATATTTCTCATTCTGAAACGAAACAACGACTCATCTGGACAGAGGACGCCTGTTTCAACATTCTAATGAAAGATCAGCCAAAGTAAGACTCATTTTATGATGTTATTTCATATATCTGTCGTGCATGTGAACGGGTCGTGGGCGCCCAAATGTGTCTCTCTATTGTGGCTACGCTAATATAGCGATACATTTTGTTTTCGCTGTAAAACATTTAATAAATCGGAAATATTGTTTGGAATCACAAGTTGCCTATCTTTCAATTGCTGCAAACTATATATTTTTCGGAAATGTTTTATGATGAGTAATAAGCTATTTGACGTTGGTGTCTGTTGGTGTCTGTAAATATTATGGCTGCTTTCGGTGCAATTTCTGATTGTAGCTGAAATGTAAACTATGATTTATACCTGAAATATGCAAATTTTTCGAACAAAACATATGCTATACAATAAATATGTTATCAGACTGTCATCTGATGAAGTTGTTTCTTGGTTAGTGGCTATTTATATCTTTATTTGGTCGAATTTGTGATAGCTACTGATGGAGTAAAAACCTGATTGAGTAAGAAAAGTTGTGTCTTTTGCTAACGTGGTTAGCTAATAGATTTACATATTTTGTCTTCCCTGTAAAACATTTTAAAAATCGGACATGTTGGCTTGATTCACAAGATGTGTACCTTTCATATGCTGTATTGGACATGTTAATGTGTGAAAGTTAAATATTAAAAAAAAATATCTTTTGAATTTCGCGCCCTGCACTTTGAGCTGGCTGTTGTCATAAGTGTACCGGTGTCGGGCTTGCACGCCAAACACGTTAACAAGTCCAATTCAGCATATGAAAGGTACACATCTTGTGAATCCAGCCAACATGTCCGATTTTTAAAATGTTTTACAGGGAAGACACAATATGTAAATCTATTAGCTAACCACGTTAGCAAAAGACACCACTTTTTTTACTCCACCAGTTTTTTACTCCATCAGTAGCTATCACAAATTCGACCAAATAAAGATATAAATAGCCACTAACCAAGAAACAACTTCATCAGATGACAGTCTGATAACATATTTATTGTATAGCATATGTTTTGTTCGAAAAATGTGAATATTTCAGGTATAAATCATAGTTTACATTGTAGCTGCAATCAGAAATTGCACCGAAAGCAGCCATAATATTTACAGACACCAAAGTCAAATACCTAATTACTCATCATAAAACATTTCTGAAAAATACATAGTGTACAGCAAATGAAAGACAGGCATCTTGTGATTCCAGACAATATTTCCGATTTATTAAGTGTTTTACAGCGAAAACAAAATGTAGCGTTATATTAGCGTAGCCACAATAGCCAGAAACACTTGGGCGCCGACGACTAGTTCACATGCACGACAGATATATGAAATAGCATCATAAAATGTTTCTTACTTTTGCTGATCTTCCATCAGAATGTTGGACAAGGTGTCCTTTGTCCAGAACAGTCGTTGTTTGGATTTAGAACGGCAACTTTCCCTCTTCATTTAGCAAGCGCACTAGCCAAGTGACACGGATCTCTCCATGTCAACAAACGGAAGAGAACGGAACACGGCAAAATTCCCAAAAAATTTTCAATAATCTGATGAAACTATATTGAAAAAACATACTTTACGATGATATGGTGACATGTATCAAATAAAATCAAAGCCGGAGATAGTAATCGCCTATAACGGCAGCTAAACAAAAGGCAATCCCACTGTCCTCCTCGCGCTCTTCAGAGTACCGAAAATGGGGGACACGTCATTCCAAGATGATGTGTTCCATCTCAGACCAAGATAATCACCTAATTTCTTCTCTCACAGCCTCTTGACATCCAGGGGAAGGTCTATGAAGTGCACGTAGACTCTTACGTATCATGCCCATGTATAGGCAGGAAGTAGAACAGAGCATCGATTTCAGACTTTCCACTTCCTGGTCAGGAAGTTTGTGCCAAATGAGTTCTGTTTGACTCACAGATATAATTCAAACGGTTTTAGAAACTAGAGAGTGTTTTCTATCCAATAGTAATAATAATATGCATATTGTACGAGCAAGAATTGAGTACGAGGCCGTTTGAAATGGGCACCTTTAATCAGAGCTACTCAATACTGCCCCTGCAGCCATAAAAAGTTAATAACAAACTTGTATGCCATCTGTAAATATGAATAAAATTGTTAAATTACAAAAACAACCTTCCCTCTAGCCATGATTGGCTGAGATAATGCATGGGCTGGACATGCCGAGAGATGTGTTTGGATTGGTCTGCCATGTAGAAAGCTTCTGTCTATAATATGAGCTGGTCAGTCTGTGTAAGTAATAATTAATAACACTGCTTTCTTGAAAGATATCACGCAGTAGAACTGCATACGTGTTGCGCTCCATTTTCTGGACGACCGAGTTTTGAAATCAGTGGAATTAGAGTATGATAGCTAAGGAGATGGAGAAAATCCTGGCGTTTGATTGCAAATATGCAGACGGAGTCGATAAGAGAACACACAGAAGGCTGTTGTATAAAACACATGTCTCCGGATTACGTCTTCAAAACTAAAGGCAACCATGGCATCCATGACAGAGAAGGAGAAGCGCCCATCCATGTAGCCAAGTAAGAGAGTCTAGCTAGCTACATTCTTAGATAGTACACGTTTCTAATTTAGTCAGAAAGTAATTTTCATTTCAAGTTAGTGTACTGTTAGCTAGCTAGCTAACGTTAGCTGGCTGGCTAGCTAGCTAGTGTTAAATGTATAATTTGTGTAGTAGTATTATTCGTATCACAGAGCAATTTGCATTGCTAGTTATAGCCTAATGTTAGCTAGCTAACATTGAACCTGGTTGGTAAGCTACCTGCAGATTTATGCAGAGTAGTAACATTATGAGTTGGGATTATGGTTCATTGTTTACCTAGCTAGCTACATAGGTCTAAACAAAAGACTCCACTATGCAAGTAATTATTTCAATAGATTGTTTATGATGTCACTGCGACAACTCTCAATAGACGTAGCTGGTAAATTCGCTCTGGCTATCTACTCCGATGTGTAGAGAACTCTCATCTGAGTGTGCCAGAGCGCAGAAAAACTGACGAATTTACGAACACTCAACATTCTTTGAATATAGCCGGTGTCAGAAAACATTGGCAAAAAGCGTAGTTCAATTGTTTCCAGCAGCACAGTTGCAGTGACCAACACTCTGGATAACATAAAACAGCATAACCAGCTCTGCTAGGGTGAGTAAAATGGTCACAGAGAGCGGTTCTCTCCTTTGTGTCTGGAAGTAGCTAGCAAACTAGCCAACGTTAGCCAGTTAGCTTGGGTGTTTACCTGCTGTTGTTAGGTCAGAACGCTCGGATCATCCCTACTCTTCGGCCAGAGTGTCCAGTGTGCGCTCTGAATTTACGAAAGCACAATGCTGAGAGCACAATCTGGCACTCCAGATGATTACATTTACGAACACACCCATAGTATAAGCCAGCCTTTAGTCTTGAAATCTTTGGTTGTTTAGCAAATAGCCTCACATGTGAATACTTAAAGAGATGGGTGGGGCTAAAGCTTACGTGGGTGTGAACGATGCTGAATCAGTAGGTACCAAAACGTGTGAACGAGCTCTCCAGTAGGTACCAAAACGTTCAAGTGCCATTTTCTCAAAAGTGAGGTTTCAAGTTTATCAACATTAAAAGCATAATTACTTTCCCATTGTTCCTCAACTGCAGGGTATGATATACATTTTCTAGCTCTGAGTCTCCGCTTTTATCCAATGTAAAAAACGCAATTTCAAACTTTGCTACGTAAGTCCGAATTGAGCCGGTCGGTCACATATGGTTGTGTGTAAGCTGTGTGTGATTAAAGTGCCTTAGCTTGTGCTGTGAATTAGGTCTGAGACCAGTCCTCTCTGCAGAGCATTAGGTCAAGAAGCAAGTCTTAAAAAATGGATGTGCTCTTGTTGTGAGTTTTACATACTGGGCCTGAACACTTACACGGACACAGACACAATTACTCGACTGCTAGATCTAATAGAGGTCATGTCAAATCAAATTACATTTTATTAGTCACACCGAATACAACAGGTGTAGACCTTACAGTGAAAATGCAGTTTAAAAAAAAATAAGAATAAGAAATAAAAGAAAGAAGTGATTAACCTGTTATGGCTGCAAGGGCCAGTATTGAGTAGCCTGATAAAATGTGTCCATTTCAAACGGCGTCGTACTCAATTCTTGCTCGTACAATATGCATATTATTATTACTATTGGATAGAAAACACTCTCTAGTTTCTAAAACCGTTTGAATTATTTCTCTGAGTGAAACAGAACTCATTCTGCAGCACTTTTCCTGACCCGGAAGTTCAAAGTCTGAAATCGATGCTCTGTTCAACTTCATGCCTATGCATGGGCAATGAACGTAAGAGTCTACGTACACTTCATACACCTTCCTCTGGGTGTCAAGAAGGCTGTGAGAGAAGAAAGGAGGTGATTATCTCGATCTGGGATGGAATAAATCCTCTTGGAATGACGTGTACCCAATTTCCGGTACTCTGAAGAACGCAATTTGGACAGTGGGGTTGCCTTTTGTTTTGCTGACGTTATAGGCGAATATTATTTCCGGCTTTGATTTTATTTGATACATGTCACCATATCATCGTAACGTATGTTTTTTCAATATAGTTTCATCAGATTATTGAAATTTTTTCGGGAGTTTTGCCGTGTTCCGTTCTCTTCCGTTTGTTTACATGGAGAGATCCGTGCAACCCGGCTAGCGCGCTTGCTAAATGGAGAGAGAAAGTTGCCATTCTGAATCCAAACAACGACTCATCTGGACAAAGGACACCTTGTTCAACATTCTGATGAAAGATCAGCAAAAGTAAGACCCAATTTATGATGTTATTTCATATATCTGTCGTAGTCGCCGGCGCCCAAGTGTTTCTATTGTGCTAAGCTAAGCTAATATAACGCTACATGTTGTTTTCGCTGTAAAACACTTAATAAATCGGAAATATTGTCTGGCATCACAAGATGCCTGTCTTTCATTTACTGTACACTATGTATTTTTCAGAAATGTTTTATGATGAGTAATTAGGTATTTGACGTTGGTGTCTGTAAATATTATGGCTGCTTTCGGTGCAATTTCTGAATGTAGCTGCAATGTAAACTATGATTTATACCTGAAATATGCACATTTTTCGAAAAAAACATATGCTATACAATAAATATGTTATCAGACTGTCATCTGATGAAGTTGTTTCTTGGTTAGTGGCTATTTTTATCTTTATTTGGCCGAATTTGTGATAGCTACTGATGTAGTAAAAAACTGATGGAGTAATAAAAGTGGAGTCTTTTGCTAACGTGGTTAGCTAATAGATTTACATATTTTGTCTTCCCTGTAAAACATTTTAAAAATCGGACATGTTGGCTGGATTCACGAGATGTGTACCTTTCATATGCTGTATTGGACTTGTTAATGTGTGAAAGTTAAATATTTAAAAAAAATATCTTTTGAATTTCGCGCCCTGCACTTGAAGTGGCTGTTGTCATAAGTGTACCGGCATCGGGCTGCAGCCATAAGAAGTTAATAGCATTCTCACATAGGTGTTCCTTTTGACTAGGTGGTAAAGGGTAGTGTGGAGTGCAATAGAGATTGAGTCATCGTGGATCTGTTAGGGCGGTACGCAAACTGCAGTGAGTCTAGGGTTTCTGGGATAATGGTGTTGATGTGAGCCATGACCAGCCTTTCAAAGCACTTCAAGGCTACAGACATGAGTGCTACGCGTAGGTAATCATTTAGGCAGGTTACCTTTGTGTTCTTGGGCACAGGGACTATGGTGGTTTAAAGGTCTTACTCATATCGGCTGCGGAGAGAGTGATCACACAGTCTTCTGGAACAGCTAGTGCTCTCATGCATGTTTCAATGTTATTTGCCTCGAAGCGAGCATATAAGTAGTTTAGCTCGTCTGGTAGTCTCGTGTCACTGGGCAGCTCTCGGCTGTGCTTCCCAAGCCCTGCCACATCCGACGACCGCCGGATCCGGTGTAGTACGATTCGATCTTAGTCCTGTATTGATGCTTTACCTGTTTGATGGTTCGTCTGAGTGCATAGAGAGATTTTTTATACGCTTCCTGGTTAGATTCCCCCTCCTTGAAAGCGGCAGCTTTTGATCCATGGCTTTTGATTTTGCTGTGTACGTACGGTCACTGTGGGGACGACGTCATCGATGCACTTATTGATGAAGCCAATGACTGATGTGGTGTACTCCTCAATGCAATCGAGGAATCCCGGAACATATTCCAGTCTGTGCTAGCGAAACAGTTCTGTAACTTAGCATCTGCTTCATCTGACTACTTTTTTATTGATCAAGTCACTGGTGCTTCCTGTTTAAATTTTTGCTCGTAAGCAGGAATCAGGAAGATATAATTATGGTCAGATTTACCAATGGAGGGCGAGGGAGAGCTTTATATGCATCTTTGTGTGTGGAGTAAAGGTGGTAAAGAGTTTTTTCTCTCTGGTTGCACATTTAACATGCTGGTAGAAATTTGGTAAGACAGATTTAAGTTTCCCCGCATTAAAATCGCTGGCTACTGGGAGCGCCGCCTCTGGGTGAGCGTTTTCCTGTTTGCTTATGGCGGAATACAGCTCATTCAGTGCGGTCTTAGTGGCAGCATTAGTCTGTGGTGGTATGTAGACAGCTACGAAAAATACAGATGAGAACTCTCTAGGTAGATAGTGTGGTCTTTAGCTTATCATGAGATACTCTACCTCAGGCAAGCAAAACCTCGATACTTCCTTAGTTATCATGCACCAGCTGTTATTTACAAAAATACATAGTCCGCCGCCCCTTGTCCTACCAGACGCTGCTGTTCTATCCTGCCGATACAGCGTGTAACCAGCCAGCTCTATGTTGATAATGTCGTCGTTCAGCCACGACTCCGTGACGCATAAGATATCACAGTTTTGAATGTCCTGTTGGTATTTTTATCTTCCGCGCAGGTCATGGATTTTATTTTCCAAAGATTGCACTTTTGCTTGCAGAATGGAAGGAAGTGGGGTTTTATATGATCGCCTACGAATTCTCAAAAGGCAGCCTGCCCTCTGGCCCCTTTTTCTCCGCCTTCTCTTCATGCAAATGATGGGGTTTTGGGACTGTTCTTGGGAAGCAGTATATCATTCACGTCGGACTCGTTAAAGGAAAAAAAGGATTCTGCCAGTCCGTGGTGAATAATTGCAGTTCTCATGTCCAGAAGTTATTTTCGATCATATTAGACGGTCGCAGCAACATTATGTACAAAATAAGTTCAAAAATAAGTTACAAACAACGCAAAGAAACACAATTGGTTAGGAATACGTAAAACGTCAGCCTTGTTTCTGGCGACATTATAGTTTGTTGTAGGGGAAAGAGAGAGAGAGCAAGAAGGAAAGAGAGAGAGACAAATTAAAAGAGAGAGAGATAGAATGTTTGTGTGCATGAAGTATTATCCCAAAATAGTTTAATCTTTGCATTGGCTATAGTGTGACTGACAGGTGTGGTGACTGTCACATGAATGTGTTTACAGCATGTCAGAGCATGACACAATACCTTATACAGAACCACACCTCTCCTGATGTGATTACTTCACAGAGACCAGCCATGACCGTTGCTAAGAAACTGTTGCTACAGCTAGAGCTAATGCCAGTGAAATAAGTTGATTTGTATGTGAAAGTACTTTAAGTAAAGGCAGTGTGGTAAAACACTTACTTGAAAGTACTACTTAAGTAGTTTTTTGGGGTATTTGTACTTTACTGTTTATATTTTTGACAACTTTTACTTTTACTACATTACCAAAGAAAAGTATGTACTTTTTACTCCATACATTATCCCTGATACCCAAAAGTAATTATTTCATTTTTAAATGCATAGCAGGACAACACAATTGTCTAATTCACACACGTATCAAGAAAACATCCCTGGTCATCCCTACAGCCTCTGATCTGGTGGACTCACTAAACACATGCTTCATTTGTAAATTATGTCTGAGTGTTGGAGTGTGCCCCTGGCTATCTGTAAATAAAAAATACAAGAAGATGATGCCGTCTGGTTTGCTTTATATGAGGAATTTGAAATGATTTATTACATTTAATTTTGATTCTTAACTCTCCTGTTGTGTTCGTTTCATGTTAATTACTTCTGTGTTCCCGGGTCCAAAATGACCGCCCCACTATTGCTGGTTATAAATCCATAATAATCCATATATTATCACCTAACATTGTGTTAGATCTTTTTATCAACTTAAGTTCTTGTGAACATTACAAGTTTTGAACTTCTATTTGCTATTTATGGTCTGTAGGCCTCATTGACCTGAGCTCATACAACTCGATTTTCAATTTAAAAAACAATGTATGGATTATTTTGACTATAACAAATACTCAAATATATTGTGCTATTTATCACAGAGTACTTTGTGTCAAAGTTTAACAAGGACTGTCTCCTCCTCATAGAGTACAGTATACTGTTTGGTCATTGTGCTGCTACAGAATGAATTGTGAGCAAGGCCTCAAAAGAGCTTTATATACCAGAGCTGCGAGAAAAGTTATATATATTATTGAAACCATGTTTCGATTGTCTGTGAGAATACCAACAGGTGTGGTTCCCATGGGGGAAAGATTATATTGCGGAAAGGTTCCCATGGGGGTTGCCATGGAAGCCAAGAAGGGGAGTGCGGTGTTTGTGTGTGTGTGTGTGTGTGTGTGTGTGTGTGTGTGTGTGTGTGTGTGTGTGTGTGTGTGTGTGTGTGTGTGTGTGTGTGTGTGTGTGTGTGTGTGTGTGTGTGTGTGCTCAAACACACATGCATGTGGGGGTCTGGGAGAGGAAGTGTGTCCATCTGATGAATGAGCATGTGCCTGAACTCAATATTATACACTGATTGTAGTCTCACCCATTCATTTCTAATGACCGGTCATTAGTGACCGGGAACACCACAGGTGTACTTTACACAAGTTAAATAAAACAAAATGTCATGAAAATCATCTAAATGTATTTTGTGTGTTCAGATGCCCTGTGTGGACAAAGTCATGGAACCTTATGACAATCAGATTAAATTAACAACATTTTTCAGAGAGAGAACTTGTAAATCGGTCCAATTCCCCCACGATAACATATGCACTATAGTGGTGGAGTAGGGGCCTGAGGGCATACAGTGTGTTGTGAAATCTGTGAATGTATTGTAATGTTTAAAAATTGTTTAAACTGCCTAAATTTTGCTGGACCCACAATAAATACAAATACAAATTTGACCAGAACACAGCAGGAGGGTTAAGTATATATAAAACCAAATACGTGTAGACTTTTACTCAAGTAGTATTTCACTGCGTGACTTTCACTTTTACTCACTTTTTACTTCACTTTTAGTCATTTTATATTAAGGTATCTTTACTTTTACTGAAGTATGAAAATTGGGTACTTTTTGCCATCACTGAGTAAAGGTGGTAAGGAGGTAGTGGTAGGTGAGAGAGGAGAGGGGAAGGGTGAGGGAAATGGGGGGTGGGTGTGATGGATATACAGTGGGGCAAAAAAGTATTTAGTCAGCCACCAATTGTGCAAGTTCTCCCACTTAAAAAGATGAGAGAGGCCTGTAATTCATCATAGGTACACTTCAACTATGACAGACAAAAAAAATCCAGAAAATCACATTGTATGATTTTTTATGAATTTATTTGCAAATTATGGTGGAAAATAAGTATTTGGTCACCTACAAAAAAGCAAGATTTCTGGCTCTCACAGACCTGTAACTTCTTCTTTAAGAGGCTCCTCTGTCCTCCACTCGTTACCTGTATTAATGGCACCTGTTTGAACTTGTTATCAGTATAAAAGACACCTGTCCACAACCTTAAACAGTCACACTCCAAACTCCACTATGGCCAAGACCAAAGAGCTGTCAAAGGACACCAGAAACAAAATTGTAGACCTGCACCAGGCTGGGAAGACTGAATCTGCAATAGGTAAGCAGCTTGGTTTGAAGAAATCAACTGTGGGAGCAATTATTAGGAAATGGATGACATACAAGACCACTGATAATCTGGGGTCAAAATGATCACAAGAACGGTGAGCAAAAATCCCAGAACAACACGGGGGGACCTAGTGAATGACCTGCAGAGAGCTGGGACCAAAGTAACAAAGCCTACCATTAGCAAGGGCATTGAAGATGAAACGTGGCTGGGTCTTTCAGCATGACAATGATCCCAAACACACCGCCCGGGCAACGAAGGAGTGGCTTCGTAAGAAGCATTTCAAGGTCCTGGAGTGGCCTAGCCATTCTTCAGATCTCAACCCCATAGAAAATCTTTGGAGGGAGTTGAAAGTCCGTGTTGCCCAGCAACAGCCCCAAAACATCACTGCTCTAGAGGAGATCTGCATGGAGGAATGGGCCAAAATATCAGCAACAGTGTGTGAAAACCTTGTGAAGACTTACAGAAAACATTTGACCTCTGTCATTGCCAACAAAGGGTATATAACAAAGTATTGAGATAAACTTTTGTTATTGACCAAATACTTATTTTCCACCATAATTTGCAAATAAATTCATTAAAAATCCTACAATGTGATTTTCTGGATTTTTTTTGTCTGTCATAGTTGAAGTGTACCTATGATGAAAATTACAGGCCACTCTCATCTTTTTAAGTGGGAGAACTTGCACAATTGGTGGCTGACTAAATACTTTTTTGCCCCACTTTAGTTCCATCTGAACATTAAGTGTTGAAAAAAGTGTCTGCTATGCTCTGTCATGTAAGAAATACTGTTCTTTTGACACATTTTGCCATCCTGTATGTTAAAGTCAGTCAGAACAGAGTGAAAGTAGCATTACAAAGCCTATAGTGCAGCTGTGAAACTTTGTTTCTGCGTGTTTACTGTATGTTTTCCCCCTATTAAATCCACACTGGAATCACACATCATGTGTGGAGAGGACAGCTAGCGAGGATTCTGGCTATAGATTTGGTGCTTGAAATATTCCATCAGTCCTAAAGCTCCCAGGCAACCGAGGCTGTTATCTCCCTTCATTCTAGATTTGCCTCTGCATCACTGTCAATAATGCTGTGGGAAAGCTTCACCCTGGCTCCTCACTGGAGTGGATGATGCCTGCTCATTCACTCAGCTTTGGCAGTGTATTCCCTGTTGGCCAAGTCTTTTTGGATACACTTTTCTTCTTTCTCTCTCATTATCCATCCAGCAGACTGTGGGATGTGCTTACCTTCTAGCAGTGCCTCCAAACATACCTGCACTGTGGATATCCACTGTGGATATCCACTGTGTATCCATGTGCATTTATGTATACTTTCCAGGCTAACCTGAAATCCCCATAGGATAGATTGATATGTTTGGGTTTCGGCAGACTATGTATGATCTGTGCTAAATATGTTAGATAGATGTGAGAAACATACTGTCGACAGCTCTCATATTCTACCTGAAGAAAAATGGATCAACGTTTAGAATAACTGCTGTAACTGATTGAGGTACAGATTACTAGCAGTGTGGTTTATCCACTGTACTGGAACTGCTAAGGTGAGACCACAACATAATCAGTATGTTCAAAATTAAATAATAAGATAGGAAAGTTGGAGCGATATTGTAGGCCACTTAAAGGGATACTGTGAGATTCTGGCATTTAAGCCCCTGTTCTACTTACCCAGAGTCAGATGAACTCGTGGATACCATTTTTATGTCTCTGCGTGCAGTTTCATCTGACTCTGGGGAAGTAGAACAAGGGTTTAAATTCCAGAATCTCGCAGTATCCCTTTAACTGATGAAACTGGTCAAAGTTTCTGTGGAAAGGGATGGAACCCAAAAGGATTCTTCAAAGGGTTATCTTATGGGGACAGCTGAAGAACACCTTTAGGTTTTAGATAGCACCTTTTTTTTCTAAGCGGTAACCTGCATGAGGTTCATCATTTTTTTAAATGATCGTTTGATTGGAAATGTGAATTGATTACCTCATAAACAGATACCGTATTACTCACTCTCTCTCCTATCATGTGACACAGTGACACTTCCTCACACTCAAATTCTGCCCAGCATTCCAGCGTTGCTTTGACCGTGACCCCCCTCTAGCAGCCCAGGCCAGCTGTAGGTGAGACAGATTATCAGTCAGGGGTCTGGGGGATGACATGTGGCTCCCGAAGTTGGCAAACTGGGGTTGCACAATGGCATCTTTTTATAAAAGCAGAATAAAGGGCTGGTTTGTGTTCCGGGCTCCTCACATGTGACTGAACAAGACACAGAGAGAGGGAGTGTGGGAGGGAAGGAGGGAGGAAGAGATATAGAGAGGGAGGGAGTGTTTGTGTGTGTGTGTGAGAGAGAGAGGGAAGCTGAATCTAATGTGAATCAGCAGAGTGCTGTGACAGCCTAGGCATTTATTTGAGCAGAGACTGCTGCTATAGCAGGAAGGACACAGCAGCCTTCACCAACGCTCTGTCACTCACTGCCTCCGCTCCAGCCGCGCCACAACCACTACACAGGGAAACGCCGGAAGGGGGAGGTACACAAGACGCACGCCAGGAGGAACCACTACGTCTTTCACATGCCACAAGCAATACGACTTTCGGAATACACAGTTTTCTTTTTTTTGGTACCTTTCAGTCAGTCTCTCTACACCCCTCTTCTCCTCCTGCTCTATCCATCTACTCCCCTCCTCTGCTTTTCTACTCCTCCGCTTGTGTTTGAAGGGGGATTCATGCCAAGAGAGAGCCCTTTCTTGAATGAGAATCAGCTGCTGGATCTCTCCAGGTTAGACAGAAGGAAGGACGTACCAGTAGAGGACTCGAGGGCCATTCTCTGCACCCCCAGGATCTCCATCTCTATCTCCTTGGGACTCCTCCTGCCCTCCTCGCTCCCCAGGGGTCCTGCGTTGCCCATCGCTGTGAGCCTCAGCCAGGGTAAACAATCCAGTGGATGTATTGATATTGTGTTACTGAGAGGAAAAAGAGTTGAGTTCAAGTCTAGGCCTCAAGCTGTTTTGATTCTTCCGCTTCCTTGCACACAGCTGACTTCCAAGAGTTAAAAG
This sequence comes from Salvelinus namaycush, assembly GCF_016432855.1. Taxonomy (NCBI): domain Eukaryota; kingdom Metazoa; phylum Chordata; class Actinopteri; order Salmoniformes; family Salmonidae; genus Salvelinus; species Salvelinus namaycush. Next base: position 37,141,773 of record NC_052315.1, read on the forward strand.
GAGTAAACTCATTGGATTTTGAGTTTTGTTTTCATTTTACTTTGCTGCTCCCCTCGCCGCACTGAAAATGAACCAAATAAACTAAAGTGAGTTGACACCGTGCTCAAAATATATTGGCGCTAGAGAAATATAAATATAGATATTTATTTTTTACTTACTTTTTCTCTGCATATAAAATTGTGCGTCCTTCCTCATGCATTCTGAAAGCACTTGAGAGACCCTGTACAATTCCATGACTCTGCATGCTAACTGGACATCTTGCACTGGTGAGTGACTTTAACATTTTACATTGCTATGTAAATTCTAAACTGAATTTAGAATGCATTGAATATTTTATATTTTTTCCATTAGTGGGTTTAATAACACTTTATTTGGATAGTCCATCTGTAGAGGCTCTACAGACTATCAGTAACATTTCAACTAACTATCTCCTAAGCCTAACCCTAGCCCTGACCCTAACCTTAACCCTTATCCTAACCTTTACCCTAACCCTTATTCTAAACCTAACCCTACCATTAGCAAGCAGTTGCTTATCAACAGATAGTTTGTTGATAGTATGACCATCTGTAGAGCATCTAAAGATGGACAATCCAAACTATCCAAATAAAGTGTGACTGTGGGTTTTAATGTGTGTGAGCATAACTTGGTGTATTATAGGAAAAGAGTGTCAGCAGTTACCCCTGACTGAGCATGTGTATTTGTCATTCATTTAATCGCATAGAAATGCATAGATATGTGGGTTGGCTGTGAAAAAGTTTGCCTGGGGTTTTAAGTCCTATTGTGCCACTGCCTTTTGTGTTTGTGGACAATTATACAACAATATTATTCATGTGTGCAGGGAATATTCGATGACTTGCTGCTTTTACGTTATGTTTTCTTGCTGAGTGCTGGTGGAAAAAGATTGTGTCAACTACAGGAAACACCAGTAAATACCTATTGAGTTATTGCATTAGTGATATAGTAGTTCCCCTTGTCAGCCCTAGATGTCTGCCAGTGATTATAAATCAGAGTTTCTGCACATATTGTACATTCTAGCTATAGGAACATGACTACATTATTACTCATCAGAATATGGGACGCATGCACTGTCAGCCTGACAGAACTGTTTGCCAGAAGCCAACCTCCGAGCTGCTTGAAAGCCCTTTGATTGGTGGGATGGTTGTGGAAGCACACCCTCTAGTCTGTCACAGTAAATGTGGTCTTTCTGGAAATCTTCAACTCATTCAGTCTGTTTAACAGTTGGGTAGGGGAACCGGGCGCATAAGAGAGTTGGATGATGAAGTCAAGAGTGAAGAGATCATTTTTTTCATTGTTGAGTGATTTTATTTTTTAAACAAAGGGAATGATCACTGACTAATTTCTTCTTAATATTTGGAGAAAAAAAACATTATTTGAAGCCATTACATTTACATTTACATTTAAGTCATTTAGCAGACGCTCTTATCCAGAGCGACTTACAAATTGATGCATTCACCTTATGATATCCAGTGGAACAGCCACTTTACAATAGTGCATCTAAATCTTTTAAGGGGGGGGAGGGGGGTTAGAAGGATTACTTTATCCTATCCTAGGTATTCCTTAAAGAGGTGGGGTTTCAGGTGTCTCCGGAAGGTGGTGATTGACTCCGCTGACCTGGCGTCGTGAGGGAGTTTGTTCCACCATTGGGGTGCCAGAGCAGCGAACAGTTTTGACTGGGCTGAGCGGGAACTGTACTTCCTCAGAGGTAGGGAGGCGAGCAGGCCAGAGGTGGATGAACGCAGTGCCCTTGTTTGGGTGTAGGGCCTGATCAGAGCCTGAAGGTACGGAGGTGCCGTTCCCCTCACAGCTCCGTAGGCAAGCACCATGGTCTTGTAGCGGATGCGAGCTTCAACTGGAAGCCAGTGGAGAGAGCGGAGGAGCGGGGTGACGTGAGAGAACTTGGGAAGGTTGAACACCAGACGGGCTGCGGCGTTCTGGATGAGTTGTAGGGGTTTAATGGCACAGGCAGGGAGCCCAGCCAACAGCGAGTTGCAGTAATCCAGACGGGAGATGACAAGTGCCTGGATTAGGACCTGCGCCGCTTCCTGTGTGAGGCAGGGTCGTACTCTGCGAATGTTGTAGAGCATGAACCTACAGGAACGGGCCACCGCCTTGATGTTAGTTGAGAACGACAGGGTGTTGTCCAGGATCACGCCAAGGTTCTTAGCGCTCTGGGAGGAGGACACAATGGAGTTGTCAACCGTGATGGCGAGATCATGGAACGGGCAGTCCTTCCCCGGGAGGAAGAGCAGCTCCGTCTTGCCGAGGTTCAGCTTGAGGTGGTGATCCGTCATCCACACTGATATGTCTGCCAGACATGCAGAGATGCGATTCGCCACCTGGTTATCAGAAGGGGGAAAGGAGAAGATTAATTGTGTGTCATCTGCATAGCAATGATAGGAGAGACCATGTGAGGTTATGACAGAGCCAAGTGACTTGGTGTATAGCGAGAATAGGAGAGGGCCTAGAACAGAGCCCTGGGGGACACCAGTGGTGAGAGCACGTGGTGAGGAGACAGATTCTCGCCACGCCACCTGGTAGGAGCGACCTGTCAGGTAGGACGCAATCCAAGCGTGGGCCGCGCCGGAGATGCCCAACTCGGAGAGGGTGGAGAGGAGGATCTGATGGTTCACAGTATCAAAGGCAGCCGATAGGTCTAGAAGGATGAGAGCAGAGGAGAGAGAGTTAGCTTTAGCAGTGCGGAGCGCCTCCGTGACACAGAGAAGAGCAGTCTCAGTTGAATGACTAGTCTTGAAACCTGACTGATTTGGATCAAGAAGGTCATTCTGAGAGAGATAGCAGGAGAGCTGGCCAAGGACGGCACGTTCAAGAGTTTTGGAGAGAAAAGAAAGAAGGGATACTGGTCTGTAGTTGTTGACATCGGAGGGATCGAGTGTAGGTTTTTTCAGAAGGGGTGCAACTCTCGCTCTCTTGAAGACGGAAGGGACGTAGCCAGCGGTCAAGGATGAGTTGATGAGCGAGGTGAGGTAAGGGAGAAGGTCTCCGGAAATGGTCTGGAGAAGAGAGGAGGGGATAGGGTCAAGCGGGCAGGTTGTTGGGCGGCCGGCCGTCACAAGACGCGAGATTTCATCTGGGGAGAGAGGGGAGAAAGAGGTCAAAGCACAGGGTAGGGCAGTGTGAGCAGAACCAGCGGTGTCGTTTGACTTAGCAAACGAGGATCGGATGTCGTCAACCTTCTTTTCAAAATGGTTGACGAAGTCATCCGCAGAGAGGGAGGAGGGGGGGGGAGGAGGATTCAGGAGGGAGGAGAAGGTGGCAAAGAGCTTCCTAGGGTTAGAGGCAGATGCTTGGAATTTAGAGTGGTAGAAAGTGGCTTTAGCAGCAGAGACAGAAGAGGAAAATGTAGAGAGGAGGGAGTGAAAGGATGCCAGGTCCGCAGGGAGGCGAGTTCTCCTCCATTTCCGCTCGGCTGCCCGGAGCCCTGTTCTGTGAGCTCGCAATGAGTCGTCGAGCCACGGAGCAGGAGGGGAGGACCGAGCCGGCCTGGAGGATAGGGGACATAGAGAGTCAAAGGATGCAGAAAGGGAGGAGAGGAGGGTTGAGGAGGCAGAATCAGGAGATAGGTTGGAGAAGGTTTGAGCAGATTGAAGAGATGATAGGATGGAAGAGGAGAGAGTAGCGGGGGAGAGAGAGCGAAGGTTGGGACGGCGCGATACCATCCGAGTAGGGGCAGAGTGGGAAGTGTTGGATGAGAGCGAGAGGGAAAAGGATACAAGGTAGTGGTCGGAGACTTGGAGGGGAGTTGCAATGAGATTAGTGGAAGAACAGCATCTAGTAAAGATGAGGTCAAGCGTATTGCCTGCCTTGTGAGTAGGGGGGGAAGGTGAGAGGGTGAGGTCAAAAGAGGAGAGGAGTGGAAAGAGGGAGGCAGAGAGGAATGAGTCAAAGGTAGACGTGGGGAGGTTAAAGTCACCCAGAACTGTGAGAGGTGAGCCATCCTCAGGGAAGGAACTTATCAAGGCGTCAAGCTCATTGATGAACTCTCCAAGGGAACCTGGAGGGCGATAAATGATGAGGATGTTAAGCTTGAAAGGGCTGGTAACTGTGACAGCATGGAATTCAAAGGAGGCGATAGACAGATGGGTCAGGGGAGAAAGAGAGAATGTCCACTTGGGAGAGATGAGGATCCCAGTGCCACCACCCCGCTGACCAGAAGCTCTCGGGGTGTGCGAGAACACGTGGGCAGACGAGGAGAGAGCAGTAGGAGTAGAAGTGTTATCTGTGGTAATCCATGTTTCCGTCAGTGCCAAGAAGTCGAGGGACTGGAGGGAAGCATAGGCTGAGATGAACTCTGCCTTGTTGGCCGCAGATCCAGAGGCTGCCGGAGACCTGGAACTCCACGTGGGTCGTGCGCGCTGGGACCACCAGGTTAGGGTGGCAGCGGCCACGCGGTGTGAAGCGTTTGTATGGTCTGTGCAGAGAGGAGAGAACAGGGATAGACAGACACATAGTTGACAGGCTACAGAAGAGGCTACGCTAATGCAAAGGAGATTGGAATGACAAGTGGACTACACGTCTCGAATGTTCAGAAAGTTAAGCTTACGTTGCAAAAATCTTATTGACTAAAATGATTAAAATGATGCAGTACTGCTGGCTGGTGAAGTAGGCTAGCTAGCAGTGGCTGCGTTGTTGACTTTGTTTGAAAGTGTTGCTGGCTAGGTAGCCTCGATAACTGGCTAGGTAACCTCGATAACTGGCTAGATAATTACTCTAAACTACACAATTATCTTAGATACAAAGACAGCAAAGACAACTATGTAGCTAGCTAACACTACACTAATCAAATCGTTCCGTTGTAATGATTCGGTAGAAGTTGGCTAGCTGGCTAGCTAGCAGTGTTGACAACGTTAGAAGATTCGATAATTCGATAATAATCTAAACTACACAATTATCTTTGATACAAAGACGGCTATGTAGCTAGCTAAGAAAAAAGTGCTAAGATCAAACAAATCAAACCGTTGTACTGTAATGAAATGAAATTAAATGTAATACTACCTGTGGAGCGAAGAGAAATGCGACTACTCGCTCCAACCCAGAAGTGCCATGTATGATTTGTACAGAATCATCATCTTCACAATCTTCACCATAATGCTATTGGTATCCCTGCCTCCCACCAACTCCCACCCCACCTCTACTGTAATTACACATCATTGTAATTGACATGTGCTTGGGACACTCAGGATTCACCATAATACACTGTTGATGGAAGTGAATGCCTGGTCTCTTTGTACTCTATGTGTCTTGAGAGCAGTCGGATGGTGAGCGGTTTCTATTTACCACAATCACACTTGATACCCACAGGTCTATTGAGATAAGAGGTGAACACCTCGCAGCTCACAAACACTCAGATAATACCCACACATTTGGTTGTCTGTAATCAGGTCTGAGATGCTTGAAGAGAGGTTAAGCTCCCCCTGGAAGGGTATGCACTGAGGCGTGGGGGTGGAAGGGTTTTGGGTCCCCTTGATGGCTCTGCGATGAGTCTCCAAGCAAAGAGGTGCTGATGAAAGGAAGTAATTACAGCTGATTAAGTTATTAGTAATAAGTATTTACTCATGCATAATGGATCATCTGCATCATCTGCCTGCCTCTTTTTAACCAGGCGGAAACAGGATTAATTCAGTAACATTGTGTCAGTTCTCTCTCAAATCTATAAACTGCTCTACTTTCAACATGAATATGCATAGATCTTAACACACAACACTTAAACACCAGTCCCATAGTATCTGATGTAATAAACCATTTCAAATCAATCTCGACAAGATTAATGACATCAGGGCCGGAGTAAGAAATGATAGGCCCCGGGGCTTTGTTTTTTTTATAGCCCCCCCTTCCCAGCACACCATCATTTTCTGTAAACAAATCCACGTACCAAGATGCAATTCGATGCATGGTAAATTTGCTGTTAAAGAAAAATACCCTTTATAATAAAGCCACAATAGCGTTTGCCATGTGGCATAAACTACAGTTGAGCAGAGGCATTTTTAGGATTTCCACACATGGGGAACATATTTTAACAGGGTCAGAAAAAAAAACTGCTGTTAAAAATGCATTTCATGCAATTCTACATCATTTACATGACAGGAAGACATTAGCTGAATCTTTTTTAATACCACACAAATGACCGAAATGAGTGGCTACTCTGACACTGACAAACAGCTTAATCTGGTCTTGAATTCAAACAAACAATAGCCACGGCCAATGACACAACACACACACAAATGCAATATATATATACACTGCTCAAAAAAATAAAGGGAACACTTAAACAACACAATGTAACTCCAAGTCAATCACACTTCTGTGAAATCAAACTGTCCACTTAGGAAGCAACACTGATTGACAATAAATTTCACACGCTGTCGTGCAAATGGAATAGACAACAGGTGGAAATTAGAGGCAATTAGCAAGACACCCCCAATAAAGGAGTGGTTCTGCAGGTGGTGACCACAGACCACTTCTCAGTTCCTATGCTTCCTGGCTGATGTTTTGGTCACTTTTGAATGCTGGCGATGCTTTCACTCTAGTGGTAGCATGAGACGGAGTCTACAACCCACACAAGTGGCTCAGGTAGTGCAGCTCATCCAGGATGGCACATCAATGCGAGCTGTGGCAAGAAGGTTTGCTGTGTCTGTCAGCGTAGTGTCCAGAGCATGGAGGCGCTACCAGGAGACAGGCCAGTACATCAGGAGACGTGGAGGAGGCCGTAGGAGGGCAACAACCCAGCAGCAGGACCGCTACCTCCACCTTTGAGCAGGAGGAGCACTGCCAGAGCCCTGCAAAATGACCTCCAGCAGGCCACAAATGTGCATGTGTCTGTTCAAACGGTCAGAAACAGACTCCATGAGGGTGGTATGAGGGCCCGACGTCCACAGGTGGGGGTTGTGCTTACAGCCCAACACCGTGCAGGACGTTTGGCATTTGCCAGAGAACACCAAGATTGGCAAATTCGCCACTGGCGCCCTGTGCTCATCACAGATGAAAGCAGGTTCACACTGAGCACGTGACAGAGTCTGGAGACGCCGTGGAGAACCTTCTGCTGCCTGCAACATCCTCCAGAATGACCGGTTTGGCGATGGGTAAATCATGGTGTGGGGTGGCATTTCTTTGGGGGGCCGCACAGCCCTCCATGTGCTCGCCAGAGGTAGCCTGACTGCCATTAGGTACCGAGATGAGATCCTCAGACCCCTTGTGAGACCATATGCTGGTGCGGTTGGCCCTGGGTTCCTCCTAATGCAAGACAATGCTAGACCTCATGTGGCTGGAGTGTGTCAGCAGTTCCTGCAAGAGGAAGGCATTGATGCTATGGACTGGCCCGCCCGTTCCCCAGACCTGAATCCAATTGAGCACATCTGGGACATCATGTCTCGCTCCATCCACCAACGCCACGTTGCACCACAGACTGTCCAGGAGTTGGCGGATATTTTAGTCCAGGTCTGGGAGGAGATGCCTCAGGAGACCATCCGCCACCTCATCAGGAGCATGCCCAAGCGTTGTAGGGAGGTCATACAGGCACATGGAGGCCACACACACTACTGAGCCTCATTTTGACTTGTTTTAAGGACATTACATCAAAGTTGGATCAGCCTGTAGTGTGGTTTTCCACTTTAATTTTGAGTGTGACTCCAAATCCAGACCTCCATGGGTTGATAAATTTGATTTCCATTGATAATTTTTGTGTGATTTTGTTGTCAGCACATTCAACTATATAAAGAAAAAAGTATTTAATAAGAATATTTCATTCATTCAGATCTAGGATGTGTTATTTTAGTGTTCCCTTTATTTTTTTGAGCAGTGTATATATACACACACATTACCGTTCAAAAGTTTGGGTTCACTTAGAAATGTCCTTGTTTTCGAAAGAATAGCACATTTTCTGTCCATTAAAATAACATCAAATTTATCAGAAATACAGTGTAGACATTGTTAATGTTGTAAATGACTATGGTAGCTGGAAACGGCTACATTTTTTATGGAATATCTACATAGGCGTACAGAGGCCCGTTAACAGCAAACTTCACTCCTGTGTTCCAATGTCACGTTGTGTTAGCTAATCCAAGTTTATCATTTTAAATGGCTAATTGATCATTAGATAACCCTTTTGCAATTATGTTAGCACAGCTGAAAACTGTTGTTCTGATTAAAGAAGCAATACAACTGGACTTCTTTAGACTAGTAGAATATCTGGAGCATCAGTATTTGTGGGTTTGATTAAAGGCTCAAAATGGTGAGAAACAAATAACTTTATTCTGAAACTTGTCAGTGTTTTCTTGTTCTGAGAATTGAATGCTATTCCATGCAAGAAATTGCCAATAAACTGAAGATCTCGTACAATGCTGTGTACAACTCCCTTCACAGAACAGCTCAAACTGTCTCAAACCAGAATAGAAAGAGGAGTGGGAGGCCCCAGTGCACAACTGAGCAAGAGGACAAGTACATTAGATTGTCTAGTTTGAGAAACAGACACCTCACGTCCTCAACTGGCAGCTTCATTAAATAGTACCCGCAAAACAACAGTCTCAACGTCAACAGTGAAGAGGCGACTGAGGTGAAGATGCTAGGCAGAGTTGCGAAGAAAAAGCCATATCTCAGACTGGCCAATAAAATGAAAAGATTAAGATGGGCAAAAGAACACAGACAATGGACAGAGGAACCATTTGAAAAGAAACACTTTGAAGTTTGTTGAAATGAATGTAGGAGAATATAACACATTAGATCTGGTAAAAGATAATACAAACAAAAAACTTGCGTTTTCTCCATATATTTTTTTTCATCATTTTTGAAATGCAAGAGAAATGCCATAATATCATATTGGAGTTTAGGCGCAATTTAGATTTTGGCCACCAAATGGCAGCAGTGTGTGTGCAAAGTTTCAGACTGATCCAGTGAAGCATTGCAAGTCTGCCCAAATGTGCCGAATTGGTGAATTTATACATTTTCAAGTACACAACAATAGAGAACATAGAAAAATGATATGGTAATTCAAATTTTAAGCTTACATACTCCCAGGAATGTTACACATGATGGATCATTAGCTTCTCTACAGAAAAAAACACTAACCTTCACACATCTAGATGACCAGAGAAAGCAGGGGTTCAAATAATGAATAAAAAATAATATTTTATGAAACAAAACTAGGCTACATTTTATCTCTGGGACCCTCAGGATGACAAATCAGAATAAGATTACTGAATGTAATTACATTATTTACCTTCAGGGGTGAATGTATCAAACCAGTTGCCGTGATACATTTGTTGTTGTTGAGCACCATCCTCAAACAATAGCATGGTATTATTTCACTGTAATAGCTACTGTAAATTGGACATAGCAGTTAGATTAACAATCATTTAAGCTTTCTATGTCCTGGAAAGTTTGTTGTTACTTACAACGTCCATCTAGTCACACTAGCACACGTTAGCAACAACCGTTCTGTTATAGGGACACCGATCCCGTAGATCCTTAAGAGCTTAATGGGTACTGCCTCCACCCATTTGATAAAGTGATCGGTCTCAGTCAGACACCAGCTGTTTTCATTCCTGGATTTTGTGAAGGGTTTGATGAGGTCCATCAACATTTAAAGTGTTAGAGAGAAGATTGCTTTATTCTTACCCATATCTGTGTCATACAGTATGCAGATTTTATATTTGTAAGGATACTGACACACACTCATTCTATAATATTGATCTCTGCTGTGGTCAAATAAAGAAACCATTACAAAACAACTTATCACGGCAAATTTTGAAGTGGGACACTTACTGATCATGTGCCATGGTGAAACAACTTTGATGGGCTTCAACTCCGGCGCCACAGTCTTCACCCTCTCAAACTTCTGGCAGACTAGACAGGGTACTGACCGTTAAGCACAAAGTGACAAATTGAAACATTGTATGCTCTCTGATATGACATTCATTGAAATCTTAATAATTTCATAGATAATAGAATGTGATTTATAAGCAAAAGGTTATTTCACATGCCGAGCTGTCCACCTTCTTGACAATTCCATGTCAGAAGAAGTGTAGGTTGATTTTGGCAATCATGCACTTCACTCCGAAATGGCCAGCATCCATCTCGGTCAGCACGGCCTCCTTCTCCTCCTTAGTAAAAATCACTCTCTTGTGTGGCTGGCCATCCTTCCCCCATAGGTACATATGATTGCCTAACAAGTTGGAAGAGACGACTTGTTGAAATACTCTAAGTAAAAAGGTCTAAGTAAATTTGCACTGCTGTCTTTCTCACTCTGTTTCTCTCTCTCCATTTCTCTCTCTCTGTCTCCTCTCCCCCATCTCTCTGTCTGTGTCTTTCTAGCGAAGCCCCCTAGTTTACTGCATTTGGAATTACCATAATTGCTTACACCTATCCATTTGATTTATCAGGTTTAACTTATAGCAAGATACTTCAATATGACAGACATATAAATATATGTATAGCTAGCAACATGTAGACGACCAATTAGCTAAATGGAAAATGGTTGTACATAGCTAAATCTGTCCAGTTATCTAATAGAAGTTAACTGCTTAACGTTACTCTGAATTGTTAATTTGGTCATTCTTTTCAAGATCAGTGGTGCCTTCATAGTACTTCGCCTAGTTGGAAAGATAAAAGAAAATCTCCTTGAGGGACGCCATTGAAGTGTAAGCGACATACACATATAAAGCTACAATAACAGTTACAGTAGGTAGCTAGCTAGCTAACCAATCAATCAATCAAATGTACTTATAAAGCCCTTCTTACATCAGCTGATGTCACAAAGTGCTGTACAGAAACCCAGCCTAAAACCCCAAACAGCAAGTAATGCAAGTGTAGAAGCACGGTGGCTAGGAAAAACTCCCTAGAAAGGCCAGAACCTAGGAAGAAACGTTAGCTAAATAAAACTGTCTGGCTAGTTAGCTAGTTGGCTGGCTAGCTGACTAGAGAGGCTGAGGTAAATAAGTACAGTAGCTAGCAATGTTAGTCTATGTCACGTTCCTGACCTGTTGTCTGTTATTTTTGTATGTGTTTAGTTGGTCAGGGCGTGAGTTGGGGTGGGCATTCTATGTTTTGTGTTTCTATGTTTAGGCCATTGGTAATTAGCCTTATATGGTTCTCAATCAGAGACAGGTGTTTGTCGTTTCCTCTGATTGGGAACCATATAAAGGTAGGGTGTTCACACTGTTTGTTTGTGGGTGGTTGTCTTCCGTGTCTGTATGTATGTTCGTACCACACGGGACTGTAGCGTTTTGGTTTGTAGTCTATACCTGTTCGTACGTTCTTCGTGTTATTTGTAAGTTCTCTAGTTCAGGTCTGTCTTCGTTCGTTTTGTTATTTTGTAATTATTCCAAGTGTTGTTTCGTGTTCGTATTCGTCGGTTAATAAATTCATTATGTTTTCTAAACCCGCTGCATGTTGGTCTGATCTCTACTCCTCCTCTTCGGACGAAGAGGAGGAGAACAGCCGTTACAGTCTAAAAACTGCTTACATTATTGCTTCCTATTTAACAATATTTTCTCATGTAAAGACAATATATGGTAAATAAAGAGTGTTCTCTTTATAGTCTTTTCAGTCTTCTGAAACAGTAGCAGGTTGTCACCATCAAAAACAGAGTCCTAGTGATTATAAGGTGAAATAGAACTAGAACTGCCTGAGTCCTCCGTCCTTTGCGACAGCTACAAGGTAAAATAGAGCCAAGCAACCAGCATAGCAATGGACGCTTTGGTTCATTGCGTTAGCCGGTCAGCATTTTGCAAATTTTAGCAACAACCCTAGCAAGGTGGGGGGCACTTTTTGGTAGGGGGACAGGCCCCCTACGGGCTTGGGCCCAGCCCTTGACTCACACAACTGACCAGTCACATTTATGTATTATGCAGTTATTTTTTTATTTATCAAGCCAGGGCCCCCAGTTACCCATGTGAGCTCCCTACCTCCTCTCCTTCCCCCATCTGATGATTATCGGAGTAGAAGCAGACAGCATCAAGCTGTCTACACTCATTGAGAGCAGGCTCTGAGTCTTTCTGTGGTTGGTGGATGCAGTGAAAAAATATAAAATATATACTTCATATAAAATATATACTTCATATATAATATATACTGTATATATGACATATACCCCCTGCTTTAATCCAGCCCTGAATCCTGAATGACATAGTAGTTGAAAATACATTCATGAAGTGCTTATAAGAGATATACAATTATCAACACAGATACTGTATATAATGGAGTCACTAGACCCAAGTCTGAATATCAATCTAAAGTATCATTGCTTATTGTAGCTGTTACCCATTCTGGTTAAAAATAACAAGATTGGTGAATGACGGTTCCTTTCACTGTTCACAAAACCACCCCAACAAGGGACCGGCAGAGTGCGCCAGCAGTGAACAATAGAGTGTCAGCCATTCTTTAGAAGTTTTATCCAGCTCAAATCCCAAACTGGAAGCACTAGTGTCAGAAGCAAGCATATGTGCCATATATTATTGAACAAGAAAAACAATAGGAACAGCATCAAATACATGAAGGAAACAGGGGCACAACGGTGGACCTCAAGGGTGAGCTGCAGCTGGCTTCCATCTGAAGAGGGAGGGCCTATAACATGCCGTTCTCAAACAAAGCATCAAAGAGGTTGTTATGACACTAACTTATAGCAGATTTTTGGAGACATATCTACAATGTAATGGCAATTCATGTTTACAGAATAGTTATTATTCTTTGTTGACAAAACTGCCCTCCTTAATATACTCTGTGCTATTTCTTTGTTTAATCTTTATAACTCATCTGTAGGACTAGTTATGTTGTTATGCACTCATTTCAGTGTTGAAGAGCCAAAGAGCAACAAGCACATTTCAGTAACAAAGTGGGATGCCTCAGCCTGGTGACTCCACAGGAACTCAGTGAGTTGAACACCCAACCTTGCACAGAGCGCCTCTATCCTAGGGACGCTTCTTTTCTGTGTCCCTGTGCTTATCTGAGCTCCACTCTCTTTTGTGGAGCTTTCAAGTGGCATTCATGGAGGGCTGTCAGGGAGAGAGGGAGATACAGTAGGAGAGCTAGCGAACAAACAGAGCTCTTCACTCCTCTCTGACAATGAGGCTCTTGCCAGGTTGGCACTTGTGACTTGGAACAGGTGCAGGGAGATTTGAGGACAAGAGGCTGGAGGCTGAATACAGGTTACCCTGAGGACAGAGGGTTGTCTTTAAAAATACTGATGAAGACATGATGGTGAGTTGCACTATGGCCAGTGAATTCTAGTCTTTTAACTTCTCTGGGATATGTGGGATGCTAACGTCCCACTTGGCCAAAAGCCAGTAAAAATGCAGAGTGCCAAATTCAAATAAATTACTATAAAAATCAATCTTTCATGAAATCACACATGAAAGACACCAAATTAAAGCTACACTTGTTGTGAATCCAGCCAACATGTCTGATTTCAAAAAGGATTTACGGCGAAAGCACACCAAACGATTATGTTAGGTCAGTATTTTGCCACAGAAAAACACAGCCATTTTCCCAGCAAAAGATAGGAGTCACCAAAAGCAGGAATAGAGATAAAATTAATCACTAACCTTTAATGATCTTCATCAGATGACACTCATATGACATCATGTTCCACAATACATTTGTTTTGTTTGATAATGTGCATGTTTATATCCAAAAATCTCAGTTTACATTGGCGCCAAGGTCAGAAATGCCTCCAAAATATCCGTAGAAATTGCAGAGAGCCACATCAAATAACAGAAATACTCATCATAAACTTTGATGAAAGATACATGTTTTACATAGAATTAAAGATACACTTGTTCTTAAGAACTAGTGTATCTATCATTTCCTATACAACATGTATTTTTTAGTTATGTTTATGAATAGCTATTTGGTCAGAATATGTGTGTCAGAAAAAGTGTCAGAAAAATATCCGGACGTTGTGGGAAAAAGTAGCTACGTTAGCACAATGTATAACCACTGATTTCAGCTCTAAATATGCAAATTTTCGAACAAAACATAAGTGTATGTATAACCTGATGTTATAGGACTGTCATCTGATGAAGCATATCAAGGTTAGTCAAAAATTCTATATCTTTTGCTGGTTTGTTACGATCGCTAACTTTTGCTGTTGGGAAATGGCTTGTGTTTCTGGCTATTGTGGTAAGCTAATATAACGCTATATTGTGTTTTCGCTGTAAAACACTTAAGAAATCGGAAATATTGTCTGGAATCACAAGATGCCTGTCTTTCATTTGCTGTACACTATGTATTTTTCAGAAATGTTTTATGATGAGTATTTGACGTTGGTGTCTGTAATTATTCTGTCTGCTTTCGTTTGCAATTTCTGATTGTAGCTGCAATGTAAACTATGATTTATACCTGAAATATGCAAATTTTTCGAACAAAACATAGATTTATTGAATAACATGTTATAAGACTGTCATCTGATGAAGTTGTTTGTTGGTTAGTTTGGTTGGTTCTTGGTTAGTTAGGTTGGCTTTGTGCATGCTACCTGTGCTGTGAAAAATGTCTGTCATTTTTTGTATTTGGTGGTGAGCTAACATAAATATACGTGCTGTTTTCGCTGTAAAACATTTTAAAAATCGGACATGTTGGCTGGATTCACAAGATGTGTACCTTTCATTTGCTGTATTGGACTTGTTAATGTGTGAAAGTTAAATATTTCGGAAAAATATATTTTGAATTTCGCGCTCTGCCTTTTCAGTGGAATGTGGGAGGAGTTCCGCTGGCGGAACGCCAGAGCAGTACAGGTTAATGCAACCGCTGTGTCAGATTTCAAAGAAACTTTACGGAAAAAGCAAACCATGCAATAATCTGAAACGGCGCTCAGAAATAAACAACATTTCTCCGCCATGTTGGCGTCGACAGAAATACGAAATGACATCATAAATATTCCCTTACCTTTGATGATCTTCATCAGAACGCACTCCCAGGAATCCTAGTTCCACAATAAATTGTTGTTTTGTTCGATAATGTCCGTTATTTTTGTCCAAGTTGCTACTTCTGTTAGCACGTATAGTACACATATGCAGGCGAACGTCGGACGGAAACTTCAAAAAGTTATATTACAGGTCGAATAAACTTGTCAAGCTAAGTGGAGAATCAATCTTTAGGATGTTGTTATCATAAATATTCAATAACGTTCCAACTGGAGAATTCCTTTGTGTCTATAGAAGTAATTGAACGCAAGTCAATATCATGTGGAATGCGCATGACCAGGAACTGGCACTCTGCCAGACCACTGACTAAAACAGCTCCCATCCGGCCCCACATCACAGTAGAAGCTTCATTCAACGTTCTACAGACTGTTGACATCTAGTGGAAGGTGTAGGAAGTGCAAACAGATCCATATCCCACTGGGATTTCAATAGGCGATGAGTTGAAAATCGATCAGCCTCAGAATTCTCACTTCCTGTTTGGATTTTTTCTCAGGTTTTTGCCTGCCATATGAGTTCTGTTATACTCACAGACATCATTCAAACAGTTTTAGAAACTTTTGTGTTTTCTATCCAATACTACTAATAATATGCATATATTAGCATCTGGGACAGAGTAGGAGGCAGTTCACTCTGGTTACGCTATTCATCCAAAGTGAAAATGCTGCCCCCTATCCTAGAGAGGTTAAGGCAAGACTTCAACATTTCAAGGCAATAATTACAGCCTTCCAATGCAGAACTGATGTGGGTAGTCCTGCACAGAGCCTGGCTAACTTCCAGAGTTCTACTGTACTGTACGTGGGATGGCTTCTGTCATGTATGTTTCGTTACTTCCTGATGATGATCAAGTAGACAAGACAAAGTTTTCCATCTGCTGGTCTATATCTCATGGAGGAACTGGAAGACCTATTGGGTGTATCCTCCATTGATTCCCAATTAAGCTGCTATGCCTCATCCATCACCGTTTGACACATTAGTTGCCTGCCTGTCTGTCTGCTGCTTAGCAAAGCATTTGGCGTCTAAGAAGAGAGAGCGAGAGAGCACCAAGGTATGGAAGAAGTGAGATGGTGGAGGTAATGAACTGCTCCCACCCTTGATCACCTCTATCTGTGGTTATCTGCCCACCATCTGAGCAGAGATGGCCTCTGAGGATAACTAAGACCAATGATGGATGGGAAGTAGTCACAGAAGCATGCTGGTATGTGCATATAGCTAATAGATAATTATTTCTAATGCCTGTTCAGATCAACCAAGACATTAATGATAACCTCTTAATGGAACCTATAAAGAGCATACTTTAGTAAACATTCACCAAAGGTAGAGTACAATCTAATGGTCATTTTATAGATAATAGAACAACAGGAGGCTTAGACATCAATCCATTTATATTATTTGGCCAATGCGTTTAATGGATGTAGTTAGCAACTGAAAACAAGATAAAGAATGCACTGTAAACACAACCCAATCTCCAAATAAAACACCAACCTGTGGCATTATGCCATGGTAACATCTCTGGGATATGTGGGACGCTAACGTCCCACTTGGCCAAAAGCCAGTAAGCCAGTAAATGCAGAGCGCCAAATTCAAATAAATTACTATAAAAATCAATATTTCATTAAATCACACATGAAAGATACCAAATTAAAGCTACACTTGTTTTGAATCCAGCCAACATGTCAGAATTCAAATAGGCTTTACGACGAAAGCACACCAAACGATTATGTTAGGTCAGAGCCAAGTCACAGAAGAACACAGCCATTTTTCCAGCCAAAGAGAGGAGTAACAAAAAGCAGAAATAGAGATAAAATTAATCACTAACCTTTGATGATATTCATCAGATGACACTCATAGGACTTAATGTTACACAATACATGTATGTTCTGTTCGGTAAAGTTCATATTTATATCCAAAAATCTGAGTTTAGGCGGGACGCTACTGTCTCACTTGGCCAAAAGCCAGAGAAAATGCAGCGCGCCAAATTCAAATAAATTACTATAAAAATCAAACTTTCATTAAATTACACATGAAAGATACCAAATTTAAGCTACACTTGTTGTGAATCCAGGCAACATGTCAGAGTTCAAATAGGCTTTTCGGCGAAAGCAAACTATGCTATTATCTGAGGATAGCAACAGAGTAAACAAAGAGAGAGAAGCATAGTTCAACCCTGCAGGCGCAACACAAAACGCAGAAAT
Source organism: Salvelinus namaycush (assembly GCF_016432855.1). Classification (NCBI taxonomy): domain Eukaryota; kingdom Metazoa; phylum Chordata; class Actinopteri; order Salmoniformes; family Salmonidae; genus Salvelinus; species Salvelinus namaycush. The sequence goes on from NC_052315.1 coordinate 37,158,913, forward strand.
AAAAATATATGTCATACCTTACCTTTGACGAGCTTCTGTTGTTGGCACTCCAATATGTCCCATAAACATCACAAATGGTCCTTTTTGTTCGATTAATTCCGTCGATATATATCCAAAATGTCCTTTTATTTGGCGCGTTTGTGAAATGTGACTACAAAATATCTCAAATGTTACCTGTAAACTTACAACTTTAGGTATTTTTTAACGTAAATAATCGATAAAATTAAAGACGGGATGATCTGTGTTCTATACAGGATTAAAACAAACTGTAGCTAGCTTTCTGGTCATGCGCCTCTAACAGTACACCTCAAGTGACTCTCGTTCAAGATGGCCGTACTTCTTCATTACACAAAGGAAAAAACCTCAACCAATTTCTAAAGACTGTTGACATCAAGTGGAAGCGGTAGGAACTGCAAGAAGGTCAATTAAAAATCTGTATTCCCAATAAAAAATCATTGAAAAGAGAGTGACCTCAAAAAAATTAATCTGAATGGTTTGTCCTCTGGGTTTCGCCTGCTAAATAAGTTATGTTATACTCACAGACATGATTCAAACAGTGTTAGAAACTTAAGAGTGTTTTCTATCCAACTCACTAATAATATGCATATCTTATCTTCTGGGGATGAGTAGCTGGCAGTTGAATTTGGGTATGCTTTTCATCCAAATGTGAAAATGATGCCCCCTACCCTAGAGAAGTTAAGCCATGTGGTGCCGTATCTTAGCTGTCAGTCAAACTCTGCAAAGTGAAACCAAAGTTTAGGCAGTACTCCCAAATTGTTTATGTTAGGGATAAGGTTAGGCATAGGGTTGAACTTAAGTTTAGGTATAAATTCCGAGTAGTTAAGTTAGGCGTTAAGGTTTGGAAAAGGTTTAAAAAAAAAAACTAAAAAAAACTAGTGCCTAGCACTGGGATTGAACACAAGACCCTCTGAGCCGGAGTCTGCGGCTTAAATGCCCATCCCCCATCCCCATCAACAACGCCCTAGCAAGCCGCAAGTCTACTAAAACGGTAATAGGCACTCACGGTATAGCTTCCACATTTCGCCAGGTCCAAATGTAATCTGGTAGATGCAGAATTAGCACCTCCTGGCATATTCCATAAGAGAATGGGCTGTGTAAACAGGTCCATGCGTATAAGTCTAAACACACCCAGACCTATCCTAGACATCATAGCACACATGCTAGTCCTGGAAGCAGTCTCTTCCTCGGGTGTCCTCTGTACCTGAGACCATCTGGAGCAGAAAGGAGAGAGGGTCAGAAAGAGGGAGAGGAAGAGGGAGAGAGAGAGAGAATGGGTGTGGGGGGCATGTCTGGCTGGGTCTGCCCTTAATTAGTATTTCATCATAATTACAGGCAGACTCCAGACTGATGGCTCTATTTAAGGAGACACTGAAGAGGGTGAACAGCAGGAAGAGGTTGAACGTCTGAGTGGCAGTAATGTCCTCTCCTGACGGTGAGAGAGCAGTGCGGGGGGTGACACGGGTGGCAGGGGAGTCTGGTGCGTAAGATGGAGAAGCAAAGGAAAATACCATATCTGTATTTCCATTCTTCCAGGTGACCTGTATGCTAACTGTGGCTTGAGTCCGTTCCTCTGCATGTCTATTCCTTTCTGTTGATTAGGTGTTCAGCATTAAAAAAAGGGTTCAATTGTATCAACTAATTATTATTAAGTAACTGATTCCACAGCCTTTTTTGTTTACTCAACTTGTCGATTAAAGTGTTAACTTAAAGCTTTAAGTTGGCCAAAACTTAGCTCCCTTGAGAAAACATAGGCAAAAATTCAGTGAACATAAAATTGTATGTTTGCTCAACTCATGTAAAATGTTCCAAAACCTGACTTTGAATATAAATATGGTCAAATGGTTATAAAAGGGTCTTAATTTCATTGTGTCTTTCTCTTTGTTCCTGACCTGCTGTGGTGAGATACACTCTCTCTTGTTCTTCCCCCCTTTCTCCCATGAGCTATAGGCCATGGCACAAGCCATGTTTTTTTGTCTCTCCTTCTCTGATCATGCCTAGATACTTAATGTTTTGCTTCTGTCAGTATTGCCTTGTAACTTAAGCTTTATGCCTTTTATGTGAATTCATTAAATTTATGAATGTAATTCAAAATATTTGCCTTTGATAGACAATTCTCAGAATTTCTTGACCTTTCCTTTCGTTTCCTTTAACTCAACTATAGTCTCTCACATATTGCTAAATCATCTTTATGCAGTCAGATGAACATTTTAATGGACTTTGGTCATATTAATTGCTTAGTGTTATCACAGGTCACACGGTAGTTCTATATAATATGCATACAAGATAAATATTACTCACTACATTAATGTATTCCTTTTTTCCTCTATTGGCTCCAGTCAGAATGCACACAGCCAGATTTCCCATGATTCACGGGGCACCGTCGTGTGCCATGGTCATCAGACACCATCTGTAGCGTGCATAACATTGCCACCACATGTCATGATGAGCTGGCTATTGTCATGACGTTGGGTTGGGGGTAGGTTTACGACAGTCATAAATACCTCTTTCCCCCTTTTTCTCTCTCCCCACTATAACTGATGTGACATAAGGAAACCCATGGGTTAACATAGAGATTCTGGGTAACATCAGAAGTTGGGGGAAATGAACTATATTCTGGTAATCCAACCAACTGTACATATGCGGTGGTACTTAAGGTATATTATGTCAGTTCGGTTGCCCTCTGACACATTCTCATCAATGATAGAATGACATAAACGCTACTGTGAAAAGTCTAAACGTCAGAGGTATCGGATTCACATGGAATTGTTGTTTAATTCAAATGTTTGAATATGACATTGTTTGTGAAGAGGTGAAATGTAATTTTACCTTCCAAATGAGAGATCTGTGTTTTCATAAATTTGGTTTCTGCTCAACCAGGGGCCCGCCCCTGTGAAGAGACCTGGGTAATAGACTTTTCAGACACACCCCTCTCCCTCCACTATAAAAGCCACGAACCAGAAAATAACTTTCTGTTCCGGGTACTCTAGGATGACGATCCAGGGTCAGAATGGTTCAGATAATCACTATCGATGAAGCCAACATCAGCATGGACTTTGATTGTGAATGGTATGAACTTTGAACTCGTATTCACTACAGAAGTGATATCTCCTAGCCTTGGAGTTAGCAACAGCTAAACGCAGGTTCGGAAGGACAGTCCAAGTACCCCGTCTAATACCCACAACGTGTTCCCGTGACTACCAGAGACTTCTTCAAAGGACAGAGGACTCGGGTTGGCGACACAGGCCATCTACCACCAACCTACTGAAGCGCAGCTCAGAGTAAATATTCATTGCATTTTCCTCTTCAAATGGCGGTAATTTAGAATGCATAAGATAAGATTTACGATAGCACAGCTCGCCTATGCTCAAGTCTCCCGCGCTTTCACTAGGACTCCCCCCCCTTTCCTTTGTGTAACAAGCTGTCATATCGATTCTGCCCGCTAGGGACGTTTTTCTGTATGACGTAATTTGTGATCAAGTTATGATTTAATTGTGTATATGTGTTTCTGTGTGATTAGTTAGGTATTTAGTAAATAAATAATTAAACCCAATTTTGTATTGCTGATTCAACTTGTTAGCCAGGATTCTTGCAGATAATCAAGGACTTACAACTTTCAGATGAGACTGAATAAAATGACGATTAATGTGACTGTTATTTAGTAAAATATTACAAAATCTTTAAGAGTTTATTCGAAAGATAACAGCTCTATAAATATTCTTTCGTGGTGTCCCTCTCTAGTTAATTAATATTTACATGGTTAGTTCAATCAGGTAATATTGATACCGGAGAAATTATTTTATAGAATAGCATGTCATAGCAATTAATCTGGCATAGTCAAAGACACGACACTATCATGATACAGACATGGTACAAACATCACAAAATCTCACTCTCCCTTACCTCGTTTACCCTCTTCCTTCCAGAAGATCACCATAGATGAATATCAGCCCAGTCATTTGCATGTACAGATGTAGGATCTTAATTTGATCATGTTAAACTTGTGTATTTGAGGCTTCTGAAGTTTGCAATTTCCACTATGACATTTCAGACTTGATTCTCCCAAACAAAAAATGTATCAACTCCTACAAAAAAGTCGATTCATTATAATCTACATAATAATTCAAATTTTATGTTGCGGCTGAATAATTTTCCTGCTGTAGCAAACTGGCTTTGTCATCTGTATTCACTATTGCCTCACCACTTACTATAGTTACTGCTTAACACCAACCTATTTTCTATCATTTATAGATTCCATCTTTTCAGCAGATGACAGGCCTATTGTTTTCAGTATTGGGTGTTTTGATAGCATTCTTGATTTATCAATCCTGGATTAATATAAATTTAACCAGATTGTTTACATATGAGGCACAGATCATTAGATTGTCTTTTGAAGTAAAAAGGGTTCTGTGATGTATTACGGAGTAGATAAGGAGGAAATACACCTTCATTAGTAATTTACTAACCTTTCAAGATGTACATACTGTATAGTTGATAGATATACAATTGATTGTCAAGGGGAAGTAGATTATGTCCTCAGCTTTGTTCAGTAGTCTTTAGATCCAGCAAACTGTGGATGATTGACCAATCTCTGACACAGGAACTGTATTATTAGGACAGTTGTTCTTGGAGGTGTTAGAATGGATTTGGCTGCATCATCGTCCAGACCTTGGAGTTGATAGAGCAGAGCTAACAGTCAGGCTGAGGCATCAAATGGATCAGCTTTTGATAACACACACACACACCGACACGGGGTAGATTTCTTAACTCTCTGCTTTCCTTCCAATTGCCAACCTTGGGGGCTGAAGCTTCTCACAAACATGCTGTAAATATTGTTTTAATTGGACATGAATCCCTATTTGTTTATCTGAAATCAGAGGACAAAAAAACACATTTGTCGATGGATTATCTCTTTCTTGTCTTAGGGGCTTTTATGTTTTATGTTGTTGCATGTTTATTTATTTATTTTCCGAGTTGAAATTTGTCATGATGTTGATTCCCTGTAGTCCTTGTCTGATTTCTTCACACTTGATTAGGCTGTGGATATTCTCTCCCTGAAGTCATCACCCTTTTTTTACTAGGACTGTAATGACATACTGACTAATTGTAAAACAAAGACGACGGTGGTAGGTTCGCCTATGACAAGTTATATGGGGATTAATTCTGAGAAAAGACAAGATTCATAGGCAGACACCCACACATGCTAATTAACACATTCATCTTATGCCTACTGGAAAATTGAGACAGTACCATAACGATTGATAAAATAACACATTTATGCTAATCAGATTAATGAAAACGAATAACATCAATGGCCAATATCCTGGCAAAAAATTATCCGATGCCAAACACAACCAATAACAATAAACAGTATCCACTTCCCTTCCAATAATAAACACGGTATCATCGTCAGCACTGTAAATAAGATGGTGTAACCCAGTCCGTCAGTCATTCCTCAGTAGTAACTTCCTAACAGCGTGAAGCATATGTAGGGGAAATGGCCGTATGAGTGTTGTTGGCAGTTGACCAGCGATTTATTAAAAGGGATGGAAACGCCAACTAACTGTAACTGTAAAATGCCATATTGGCATTGTTGCATCACAGGCAGGAGAGAAAATGTTCGAATTCCCAAGAATATATAGTAAATTACAGGGTAATTTAGGTGTTTTTACAAGTTCCAATGAAACAAGAAGAGGATTCACATGAAAGGGTTATGGTTGTGAATGCAAGTCTTTGCCTTAAAGGGGCAATCAGCAGTTGCTACATCGATTTTGCACTTATAACTTTAAAAAATGCTGCCCTCTATCCCAAACAGGTTAAGGATCGGTGTCCCGCTAGCTGGACAACTTCCGGTGAAACTGGAGGGCGCACAATTCAAATAAATAATCATACATATTATGGATATTAAACATTTAGGTACATATAAGTTTCTTATATCGGCTGAAAGCTTAAATTCTTGTTAATCTAACTGCACTGTCCGATTTACAGTAGCTATTACAGCGGAAACATGCCATGTGATTGTTTGACGATGGCGCCCCACATCAAAATATTTTTCGAACGGCACAGGTTTTATACATTCACAAATAACAATGAAATGTTCACTTACTTATTGAAAATCTTCCTCTGATTTGTCATCCAAAGGGTCCCAGCTATAACATGTAGTGCTGTTTTGTTAGATAAAATCCTTCTTTATATCCCAAAAAGTCAGTTTAGTTAGCGCCATCGATTTGAGTAATCTACTTGTTCAACATGCAGAGAAAGGAATCTGAAAATCTACCCTAAACTTTGTTTCAACAAGTCAAAATACTTTTCTATGTACTCCTCAGATACCCTAAAATGTAATTAAACTATAATATTTCTTACGGAAAGAAGTATGTTCAACAGGAAACCGATTTTAGCAGGTGCATAATGTCTTCATGGCGCACGCAAACACGAATTTCCAAGACTGTGTCCCTTTACTAAAACTGATATTTCTTACAAGTTACAAGCCTGAAACCTTTACCATAGACTGGTGACACCCTGTGGATGCCATAGGAATTGCATCCATGGAGCTAATTTTCAATATGTAATTTCTCTTGAATTTCAAAGAGGATGGTCTCTCTCCCCAAAAAAATTCAGGTTGTTTTTTCTCCGACCATATCTTTTGTGTATATTCTCCTACATTATTTTAACATTTCTACAAACTTCAAAGTTTTTTCTTTCCAATGGTACCAATTGTATGCATATCCTGGCTTCAGCGCCTGAGCTAAAGACAGTTTACTTCGGGCACATAATTCAGACAAGAAGTGGAGAAAAAAGGGGCCTAGCCCTAAGACGTTTTAATGATATGTAACCATTGACTCTTGAAGATTGTAACTTATAAATGAGCATAATACAACTTTCATACCACGTCAGAACCCAAAATATAAGCTTGTTTTACTCCAACGTTTGTAAACAAAGAAAACGTAAACAAACATAATACATTTTACATCAAACTAATAATGACAGTAGTTATATAGGTCTCAACACCTCAGGAGCAAATGATAGTTGGCTTTTCATAGCTGAGCATTCATAGGTCGAGAGAGAGAGAGTCGAAAAAGCATGTCCCGGATAAGGTAGCACGTCCGTTGAAATGGGTAAAAAAAAAAATCACACCTATTCCCTCTATGGATGGGTGTATCTTTGACTTTGCTGTTGAATGGCCTGATCCTTCTCCATTGTCAGAACAGCGGCCAGCTCCCCCAAAGTGACCACCACTCTCTCTCTTTGGGCATCATATCATGTTAGTTAATTAGTTAATTACTCTCTCTCTATGTGTCTACATCTGAAATACTATAGTACACTTACCATTGGCACAGCGGTCAACGATGCCATGTAGAAGCTCAGACCGGAAGCACCATGTCTTCTCCTACTTGATGGGTTTCACCACGCATTTGAGAACTCCGGCTTGAAATGGAGCACTCTCATTTTTTGTACCCTGCTGGCTGTTCACCGAATAATTGTGGTCCAAGACAGCCACTTGGAGTCTTGCGACCATCCCCTGCTGGCAAAACTTGCTCCTTTTAGGCACGTATTTAGTGTACAGGGCATGTACACTCTTCAACACCTACAAAATAAATATCTAATTTGTGTAACAAGAGATTAATAATTAGGCTACTACAATTATACTGTTAATGATTTTATTAAATCCATTGGTTGTGGTTATTCACAGTAATGCACAAAACTGAAACAAGGGTTTGTAAAATGTGTTTATTAATTTAGTCAAAATATTGCAATATATGTACAGAAATAGTTGATACGTTTTTTTTACCTTCTCGAGATCCTTCAACAATCTCAGGTTGAGGACGATTTTCCTCACTGCCTCGAAAGCTGCAGACGATGTGTTCATCTAGGGTCTCGTTCTTCTTCAGGTGTGTAGGGGTTCGGTGCTCACAGCAGTTGAGTGTGTCTCCAGTGAACCACTGGTGTCCATTCGTGATGTGGTGAACTGTGGTGATCCACTTTTCTTTTAGCACCTGGACACTCCCACCACAAGTGGTGTGTTAATGCCCTCACCCGTGGCAGTACCTGAGACCCCTGAGTCACTGACTTGAAACATCATAACCATATAGTTGTGATTTTACAATATTTCATTACTGCATCCATGGTCCTGTTAGTAATAATGATGTTATTACTATCCTAAAGATACCTCCATACGTCTACCAAATACACACTTACAACCCTTGGGCTAGCTAAAAAATATAGGTTAGGCTGTAGCTTACCTCAACGTGTTGCAGGCATCTCTCTAATCCATCTGTCTCCAACCAGTAGCTGTTCTTCACTTTGGTCACATACAGTCTCCTGGGCAAGGATTAGGTGGGAAGCAGATTCAAATGTTTTGTTAATATAACTGAACCCAAATATATCAGGCATCAACACGCTACCTATCTTGTATGCTATGTCAGCACAGATACAGGCACACGCACGCACGCACGCACGCACGCACACACACACACGGCAAATAAAATACAGGGACATTTCTTTGTCAGCAAACATTAGCTATGTCAACTTCATTCTAGCTAAATGAGGTGGAGTTAACAAAGCGTTCCTAAAACAAATCAGCAAAATATATTACTTGACAATCTTATATGGAAGCTAGCTAGCTAACGAATAACAGGGCAACACGAACTGTGTTGCAATTTTCGTTGCAGTTGAGTACTTGCTAAACTTAGTTGCTGGGGGTTGTTACACAAAACACTTCAGACGCATTTAATTAGTTACCTTCAACTAGAGTTGCAACAAAGTAGTCCAGTGTCTAATGTTGGCCTAGTCCACAACAGTCATTAGTCATGATCGGTTAACTGTCACGTCTGCTCCTGCTCCTCCCCTCTGGCATACGACGTCGCCAGAGTACTAACCACCTGTGAATTTCATTTCATTCATAATTTCCTCCCCTTTATATGTCACTCTCCCAGGATCACAATACTAGTTGGTATTGATCTTGTGTATCAGCGTACCACCTTATGTTAGTGTCGTGTTCCTCTTTTTTTTGTTTTAATGTTTCACCTGCATGTGCTTCCGACTCACCGCCGCATCATTACCTTAACATTACCTCAGGCTCCATTGACTCGCGTCTCCTCCTCAATTCAGTTTGGCTTTGGCTTGACTCCGAAGTCAGTGATGTTGATGACCGTATCCCTCAAAATTGAAAATGGAGGGACAAGCAGAGGGCTTCAACATAGGTCTATGACTCCTTAACTTCTAGTTCCTCCCAAACCCGGATCCGGGAGCACCCCCACCAGTAAAAAAGCTGACTAGCATAGCCTAGCATAGCGTCACAAGTAAATACTAGCATCTAAATATCATTAAATCACAAGTCCAAGACACCAGATGAAAGATACACATCTTGTGAATCCAGACATCATTTCTGATTTTTAAAATGTTTTACAGGGAAGACACTATGTAAATCTATTAGCTAACCACGTTAGCAAAAGACACCATTTTTTTTACTCCACCAGTTTTTTACTCCATCAGTAGCTATCACAAATTCGACCAAATAAAGATATAAATAGCCACCAACCAAGAAACAAATTCATCAGATGACAGTCTGATAGCATATGTTTTGTTAGAAAAATGTGCATATTTCAGGTATAAATCATAGTTTACCATTGCAGCCACCATCACAACTCGACTAGAATAACTACAGAGAGCAACGTGTATTACCTAATTACTCATCATAAAAATACACAGCGTACAGCAATTGAAAGACACAGATCTTGTGAAAACACAATATAGCGTTATATTAGCTTAGCACAGTAGCAAACCACACAACAGCATTGATTCCAGCCAAACATAGCGATAACGTATTCACCACCAAAATATATTAATTTTTTCACTAACCTTCTCAGAATTCTTCAGATGACAGTCCTGTAACATCATATTGCACAATGCATATAGAGTTTGTTAGAAAATGTGCATATTTAGCGGCACAAATCGTGGTTATACAATGAGAAAAGTTGCCAAGCTGCCCAGAAAATGTCGGGCGCCATCTTGGAGAGTCACCTATTCTAATCAATAAATAATCATAAACTTGACTAAAAAATACAGGGTGGACAGCAAATGAAAGACAAATTAGTTCTTAATGCAATCGCTTTGTAACATTTTTAAAATTAACGTTATTGCGCAATACATCGTGCGCTAAAGCAAGGCTACACTGAAATTAATGGCGGCTTATGCATTTAACATTTTTCAACAGAACAACGATTTATCAGCATAAATAGTTCTTACTTTTTGATGACCTCCCATCAGAATCTTGGGAAAGGTGTCCTTTGTCCAGAACAATCGTCTTTTGGTTGAAAGCTGTCCTCTTGTCCTGTCGAAATAGCCGCTAACGTTCGGCATGTGCCGGAAAGGTGTCCAACTCTTGAAAGCGCGTCACAAAGAAATGCCAGAAAATCGCAATAAACTGATATAAATTGCTATAAGTCGGTTTAAATTAACTACCTTATGATGTCTTTAACAACTATAACGAATAAAAACATGACCGGAGATATAGAACTGGCAAAACGAAAGCTTGGCAGGAGGCCACTCTGATGTCCCTACTGCGCCAGGCGCAACGTTGAAAAGGACGGTACTTCCGCTCCAGGGTCTTATATAAGGTCCCAGATTGCGCAATCCACTCCATTCAAATTCTCCCCGCTTACTGACATCTAGAGGAAGACGTATGCAGTGCATGTAGCCCGATGGCTTACATGGGGACTTATAAACTGACCTCAGAACAGGGACCTCGATTTCTGAAATCTCACTCCCTGACAGGAAAAGTGCTGCAGAATGAGTTCTGTTTCACTCAGAGAAATAATTCAAACGGTTTTAGAAACTAGAGAGTGTTTTCTATCCAATAGTAATAATAATATGCATATTGTACGAGCAAGAATTGAGTACGAGGCAGTTTAATTTGGGAACACATTTTTCCAAAGTCGAAATAGCACCCCCCATAGGCTCAAGAGGTTAACCATCGGAAACTCCTTGTTGACCCATCAAATGTGCCCTTTATCGCAAAGTCTTCCTCCTCGAAGTGCTGGCTGCAGATCCTGCTAGCTCGAGCTGGCACGTCCTTCCTCTCCAGGACATGGAGACACTTTTTCAAAAGTTGTTGGTCCTTGGATAGTCGATGGTAGCTTACCAAGGGATTTTTTTGGAGCCAATTCGTACAGCCTGGCGCTATACAGTTCATGTTTGAATTTTTCCTATGACCAAATACCTCCTTTTTGTTCGCACATTTTGTCCATAAATCCAGTAATAAAAGGCGCATGCACTAATTCCAGACGAAAAGTTTTTAAAAAGTACAATAAAAGTTAGTAGAAACATGCCAAACGATGTTTAAAATCAATCCTCCGGTTGTTTTTGTCATAAATAATCAATAATATTTCCACCAGATAAAAGCTTCGTCAATAGGAAAGGAGAAATAAGAATGGCACGTTCGAAACTTCCACTGGTCACTGATTGAAAGTGCTGTATCTCCCTAATTTTTCAGAATAAAAGCCTGAAACAATGCCTAAAGACTGGCCACATGTAGAGGAAGACACGGAGCTCGTGAACTTGGTCCTAAGTCTTTGTATGGTGGATAGGCTTACAATGGAAAAACAGCCTTTCAAATAATAGTACTTCCTGGTTGGATTTTCCTCGAGTTTTTGCCTGCCATATCAGTTCTGTTATACTCACAGACATTATTTTAACAGTTTTGGAAACTTTAGAGTGTTTTCTATCCAAATCGACTAATTATATGCATATCCTATCTTCTGGGTCTGAGTAGCAGGCAGGTTATTTTGGGCATGCTTTTCATCCAAAATTCTGAATGCTGCCCCCTACCCTAGTGAAGTTAACTTCTTGTGAATAGGGGGCGCTGTTTTCACTTTGGGGAAAAATCGTGCCCAATTTAAACGGCCTCGTACTCTATTCTAGATCGTACAATATGCATATTATTATTGGATAGAAAACACTCTCAAGTTTCTAAAACTGTTTGAATTATATCTGTGAGTAAAACAGAACTCATTTGGCAGCAAACTTCCAGATAGGAAGTGAAAAATCTGAAAACGATGCTCTGTTCCAGGGCCTGCCTCTTGAATTGCCTTATATTTATGGATTTGCATGCACTGCATACGCCTTCCACCAGATGTCAACAGGCAGATGTCTAGATTGATCTGAGGTCGAACAAGAGCTCTTGGAATGACGTGACCAGAATTTCCTTTCTCTACCTAGGCGCGGGAAGGACATCAACATTTGCTTCTGAAAAGCGTTCGGTATACACGGTGGATATCTCCGGCTCTGATTTTATTTGATAGATGTGATAAAAACATCATAAAGTAGTATCAGTTTATTCAACGTTTATTGTGACTTTTGGAATTTTCCTTTCTTTGCGTCAGGAGAAGATGGGCATGTTCGCGCCACATGGCTAGCTAAGGTTGCTAATTCGACATGAGAAAAGGACATTCTAAAACCAAACAACGATTTATTCTGGACCTAGGACTCCTTGTACAAGATTCTGATGGAAGCTCAGCAAAAGTAAGAACAATTTATGATGTTATTTCGTATTTCTGTGGAAAATGTTGAGTCCTATTTTCCGCCCTTTTTGCGGGCGCTGTCTCGCTATAACGTAAGCTGTTTGTTATGGTAAAGTTATTTTTAAAACTCTAACACGGCGGTTGCATTAAGAACTAGTGTATCTTTCATTTGCTGTCCAACATGTATTTTTTTGTAAATTTTATGATGAGTACTTTGGTCAGATTAGGTGAGTGTCCAAAATATCTCCGGACAATTTGGTGAATCGATGCTACATATTCACAATGTATAACCACGGTTTGCAGCTCAAAATATGGACATTTTCGAACAAAACATAAGTGTATTGTGTAACATGATGTTATAGGACTGTCATCTGATGAAGTTGGTCAAGGTTAGTGATTAATTTTATATCTTTTGCTGGTTTTTGCGATCGCTACCTTTTGCTGCTGATAAATGCATTTGTGTGTTTGGATATTGTGGTAAGCTAATATAATGCTATATTGTGTTTACGCTGTAAAACACTTAAAAAATCTGAAATATTGGCTGGATTCACAAGATGTTTATCTTTCATTTGCTGTACACCATGTATTTTTCATAAATGTTTTATGATGAGTATTTAGGTATTTCACGTTGCTCTCTGTAATTATTCTGGCTGCTTTGGTGATATTTTTGATGGTAGCTGCAATGTTAAACTACGATTTATACCTCAAATGTCCTTTTCTCCTTCTCCTGTAGCAACCTTAGCTAGCCAAGTGGCTCGAACATGTCCATCTTCTCTCGACGCAAACAACGGAAAACTGCAAAAGTCCCGATAAACGTTGAATAATCTGATAAAACTCGGTTGAAAAAACATACTTTACGATGATATTATCACATGTATCAAATAAAATCAGAGCCGGAGATATTAGCCGTGTATACCGAGCGCTTTTCAGAAGGCAATCTGGGGTTCCTTCAAGACAGTAAGCAGTTACACCGGCGGGCCCGGGTGGCAATAAATTAGTAATACCAAAAGCTTAATCAATCTTAGTCCTGTATTGACGCTTTGCCTGTTTAATGTTTCGTCGGAGGGCCTAGCGTTATTTCCTATTAGCGTCCAGATTAGTGGCCCACTCCTTGAAGGCGGCAGCTCTTGCCTTTAGCTCAGTGTGGATGTTGCCTGTAAATCATTGCTTCTGGTTGGGATATGTAGGTACTGTCACTGTGGGGATAACGTCGTCAATATACTTAGTAATGAAACTGGTGACAAATGTGGTAAACTCCTCAATGCCATCGGATGAATCCCGGAATATATTCCAGTCTGTGATAGCAAAACAGTCCTGTAGCTTAGCATCCGCTTCATCTGACCACTTCCTTATTGAGCACATCACTGTTAGAGACACAACCGACCCCCACGGATCTTACCAGATGCTGCTGTTCTGTCCTGCCGATGTATGGAAAACCCAGCTAACTGTATATTGTCCTTGTTCAGCCATGACTCTGAAATGAATAGTATATTACAGTTCTTATTAATGTCCCGTTGATAGGACAGTCTCAGAGTTTATCCAGTTTGTTATGCAGCAATTGCAACGACGGGTGAGTGAAATGAGTGAGGACTCAAATGCAGAGAGCGAAATGAATGGGAAAACGCTTTAATGTCCTTCAAAATGTAACAGGTCCAAAACATGGGTGAATGCCGAAAACACTGGCGCTAAACAAACCCCAAACCTCGTTACAAACACTGGACAGCGAAACCCAAAACAAAACACGATACATCACCTAACGTAACAACCAACAAGCCCGCACAAACACCAGCGGCCAAAATGAACATAAATAACACCCATCCCAAAACCCCAACAAGGAACAGGTGAAAACAATTAGACAGAAACAAACGGAAAGGAAAAGGTGGCAGCTAGTAGACCGACGACGACGACGACCGCCGAGCGCCACCCGAACAGGAAGGGGAGCCACCTTCGGTGGTATTTGTGACACCAATAAAACAAAGAGTAGGGGCGGTTTATTTACTCACCGCCATAGTCTCATCAGTCTTCCCAAACGGCGACATCTATAGCGATGTCTTTCCCTTTCTTAGCTTTCTGCGGTCATAGTGAACGATGGTGGAAACATTATGTACCAAAAAAATTAAGATCAGTGCAAAACAACACACAAAATACAGAATTGGTAAGGAACCTGTGAAACAGTGGCTATGCGTCCCAGTGCCATCTTCACCTAGTCACATAGTCAAGGTCCTTACAAATCATGACCAGAGTAATTCCTTTTCACATTGGCCCGCACATTCTAAAATTGCCTCTGCCTCAGACAGAATCTTGTTGGAGTTGAAATTCAATGCAGTGTTCAATACTAATTGCAACATTAACCACAACAGTGTCTCGAAATGGCCTTTCTTTGACGTAAGCAGAGTTAAACAGCATTTGATGAATTGCTACTGCAGAGCAAGCCCTAATGTTCTGGGGTCATCTTCACTGCACTGATCTGGCCCAAATGAGTAGGGCTGGTTTCATCACTGCTTTTCACCATGATCCTTTCAAGAGAGCAGGGAATAGCATCACAACCTTTAAAATATGAATCTAAAAGTTTTGGCTATCATGTCAATTACATGACCTGATGTAATAGCCAATTGTAGTTTACATTTCAATCACTGCTATGTGTATGCATCAAAGAAAGCAGTCAGAATAACCAAAACCATTCCAGTGGAGCTGTCCATGGTGCTGAAGTACACACAGGGCATATTTGCTAGTGCATGGAAAGTAATGCACAGTTCAATTATGCCTCTTGCCTCCACATGACTAGAGAAATGTTTATTTCTATCTGAACCCTTCCTAACATTAGAACCAGCTCATGCCCTGAACAACAAATCAATTGGTGTTATGCTTGGTGTTTTCTAAGCAACAAATAGCCAACAACTACAATGTTTGTTGAGTTATGCATACGGAAACATTTAAGGGCGTTCTAGTTCATGTTTTTGTGAAAATCTCACCAAAAGAAGGTGGGGGAGGGAGAAAGGAGGAAAGAGGACGAAGGGAAGGAGAAGAGTGGGCAGGTAGAGAGCTTAGGGAAAGAGGTAGTTATAGGTGAGATGGGGTCACAGACTCGGCACACAGGATGAATTTAAAGCGGTAGACCTAGGAGAGGTAGAGGTGAGACAATCAATAGGGCTCAGTGGAGTCTCACAGCTCCAGTGACCTGGACAACAGGTAGCTCACCCTGAAAACAGAAAAACAAAAACAATGAGAGGTCAATATACAGGCCCCATGGCGATCTAATGTCACCTTCCCTATATACCTGAGTGTGGAATTGAAGTCAACCAGCATGGCCCCTTGAAACAAACACCATTACTCCCCACAGTATACTATGACTATGATCCAGAAAGAGTGGCTGCATTGTTCTTACCACTGTTGTTTAAATTGATAAATATGTGTAGATTACAAGAGTGAGTCATTCTGTTTAAACAATAACTATCCTGTTTATGGTCTACAGTTGAAGTCAGAAGTTCAAATACACTAAGGTTATTATTTCAACCACTCCACAAATGTCCTTTTAACAAACTATAGTTTTGGCAAGTCGGGTCCAGGAACAATGGTAGCCATCTTGAAACATGTGGGGACAACAGACTGGGATAGGGAGTGATTGAATATGTCCGTAAACACACCATTCAGCTGGTCTGCGCATGCTTTGAGGACGCAGCTAGGGATGCCGTCTGGGCCAGCAGCCTTGCGAGGGTTAACACGTTTAAATGTTTTACTCACGTCAGCCACGGTGAAGGAGAGGAGGGGGGCCCAGTCCTTGTTAGCGGGCCGCAACGGTGGCACTGTATTATCCTCACAGCAGGCAAATAAGTGTTTAGTTTCCGATTTCAACAACATATCCCGAGAGAGCCATGTTTCCATGAAACAGAGAATTTTACAATCTCTGATGTCTCTCTGGAAGGCAACCCTTGCTCAAATTTCATCTACCTTGTTGTCAAGAGACTGGACATTGGCTAATAGTATACTCAGGAGCGGTGTGCATTTGCACATCTACGGAGCCTGGCCGCTTCGTCTGCCCCTTCTGTGGTGTCATTGTTTTGGATTGCCTACTGGAATTAGCTCCATTGTCCTGGGTGGTGGTCCGAACAGAGGATCTGCTTCGGTAAAGTCATATTCCTGGTCGTAATGTTGGT
The DNA here is from genome assembly GCF_016432855.1 of Salvelinus namaycush. Lineage (NCBI taxonomy): Eukaryota > Metazoa > Chordata > Actinopteri > Salmoniformes > Salmonidae > Salvelinus > Salvelinus namaycush. The sequence continues at coordinate 37,175,603 of NC_052315.1, forward strand.
AAGGTAACGTTGCTCTTACGTCCAATAGTTCTTCCTGGCTGTATGTAATAAGACTTCATATTTCCTGGGGCAACAATGTGAGAAATGATACATAAAAAAATCAAAAATACTGCATAGTTTCCTAAGAACTCGAAGTGATGCGACCATCTCTGTCGGCGCCATGCTGGCTATCTTCTTTGTCTACACCCATTCAGCATTGATCACACCCTCTTAAGCCTTAGCCCCACCCATCTCTTTAAGGGTTGATCCAACCATTCGGTACTAACTTGCCAGCTACTTCCAGACATCTAAGAGAGAGAGAACAGCTCACTAAACATTACTTGCCCTATCGCTGTGGTTTCACGTTCAGAGCGCACACTGGACGCTCTGGCCAATAAGTAGGGTTGTTCCGAATGCTCTGACCTCGCAACTACAGTCAAGCACCCAAACTAACTGGCTAACATTGGCTAGCTACTTCCAGACACATAATGAGAGAAAACCCCACTCTAACCATTTTACTCTCCATAGCAGAGCTGGGTAGGCTTTTTTCATGTTATCCAGAGCATTGGTGACTGAAACTGTGCTGCTGGAAACAATTGAATTACGCTTTGTTGCCAACGTTTACTGAAACTGAACATATTCAATGGGTGTTGTGCGTTTAGTTAATCAGTTATTCTGCGCTCTGGCACACTAAGACAATAGTCTTTTGTTAATTAACGTAGCTAGATAGCTAGCTAGGTAAACAATGAATCCCAACGCATGACATAATGTTAGTTAGCAAGCCAGCCAGCTAATGTTAGCTAGCTAACAGTACACTTTAACTTGACATTAGGTTAATGCAGTTTTACTAGGAGATAAAACTAATTTAAAGCCGCATTCGACACGATTACCTAAACGTACTGACCAACTCCAATAAACAGAAGTGTGCTATATGGTAGAGCAATCCAAACTCATCTATCGGCATGTCCAGCCCACTAATTTTCTCAGCCAATCATGGCTAGCGGGAAGGTTGCTCACTTTTTCTGTGGCTAAACCAACTAGGCTCGTAATTTAAACAATTTTATTCATATTTACAGATGGCATACATGTTTGATATTAAGGCACATGAAAGTTCACATGTCCCAGAAGCAATTTCTGTCCAAAAACGTATTCTGATAAAAATATTATTTACGTTCAAACAGCTCTCCTGTGAAGTTGTGACTTGCGACATATGCCAAGTTTCCTGAATCGGGTCACTTTTTTATGTTATTACCTGATTCCATATGTGTTATTTCATAGTTTTGATGTTTTCACTATAGTGAAAACATCAAATCAATGGAATAATGTAGTATCCAAAAAAGTGTTAAACACATCAAAATGTATTTTATATTTGAGATTCTTCAAAGTTGCCACCCTTTGCCTTGATGACAGATTTGCACACTCTTGGCGTTCTTTCAACCAGCTTCACCTGGAATGCTTTTCCAACAGTCTTGAAGGAGTTCCCATATATGTTGAGCAATTGTTGGCTGCTCTTTCTTCACTCTGCGGTCCAACTCAAACCTAACCATCTCAATTTGGTTGAGGTCGGGTGATTGTGGAGGCCAGGTCATCTGATGCAGAACTCCATCACGCTCCTTCGTGGTCAAAAGCCCTTACAGAGCCTGGAGGTATGTTGTGTCATTGTCCTGTTGAAAAACAAATGATAGTCCCAAAAAGCGCAAAGCAGATGGGATGGCGTATCACTGCAGAATGCTGTGGTAGCAATGCTGGTTAAGTGTGCCTTGAATTGTAATTAAATCACAGACAGTGTCACCAGAAAAGCACCCCCACACATTCACACATCCTCCTCCATGCTCTAAGGTGGGAACCACACATGTGGAGATCATCCGTTCACCTACTCTGCATCTCACAAAGACATGGCTGTTGGAACCAAAAATCATAAATTTGGACGCATCAGACCAAAGGACAGATTTCCAACCGGTCTAATGTCCATTGCTCATGTTTCTTGGCCAAAGCAAGTCTCTTCTTATTATTGGTGTCCTTTAGTAGAGGTTTCTGTGCAGCAATTCGACCATGAAGGTCTGACTCACGCAGTATCCTCTGAACAGTAGATGTTGAGATGTGTCTGTTACTTGACCTCTGTGAAGCATTTATTTGGGCTGCAATCTCAGAGGCTGGTAACTTTAATGAACTTATCCTCTGCAGCAGAGGTAACTCTGGGTCTTCCTTTCCTGTAGTGGTCCTCATGAGAGCCAGTTTCATCATAGCACTTGAAGAAACTTTAAAATTCCGGATTGACTCTTTGCTTATTTGAGCTGGTCTTGCCATAAAATCAAATAGGGCTTTTTTCTGTATACCACCCCTACCTTGTCACAAAAGAACTGATTGGCTCAGGCGCATTAAGAAGGAAAGAAAATCCCCAAATGAACTTGTAACAAGCCACACTTGTTAATTCAAATGCATTCCAGGTGACTACCTCATGAAGCTGGTTGAGAGAATACCAAGAGTGTGCAAAGATGTCATCAATGCAAAAGGTGACTCCTTTGAAGAATCTCAAATATAAAATATATTTTGATTTGTTTAACACTTGAGTCCATATGTGTTGTTTTACAGTTTTGATGTCTTCAATATTATTATCCAATGTAGAAATATGGTAAAAACAAAGAAAAACCCTTGAATGAGTAGTTGTGTTTTTTTTTTTTTTTTTACTGGTACTGTACATAAATCGATCAATGCAATTTAACAGCAGCTTAAATAGTCCGTTTTTTAAATATTTATGTGACAATTGAAATCACTGCTGCTGTTTTGAACAGATTACCAGATTTCTACCAGTTAGAACAAGCTACCAGTGACATTGGTTGATTGAAGAAGGGAAACAACAACAAGCACAGATGTAACAAGTGAAAACGAATCAGCTTCAGAATTTTACGGCACCGCAGGAAATAAAGATGAGCTTCGTGATTTAAACTAATTTACTGAAAACCCGCACTAACACATGTTATATTAATAGTTCTGCACATTCATGTAGCTTAGTTTTTCCAATGAATAGCTTGAACACTGATTAAGCAACATTAAGGACTAAACGTTCAAATCCTATTGCTGCAGGATTATCTTTCTAGGACAATACGGGTTAAGTTAAGATTCTACATCTGAATATTATTGGGCGATAGCTAGCATGTAGTATGTCACAAAGCAGAACGAGCTAGACACGTTTCTTAAATATTCTATATATTCTGCCAGCTCAAATGGAGTTGAAATGTGCATGATAGTTCTAGCTACTTTAGCTACCGGTAGTTAATCTATTTCTGAATGTTTATTAAAATTACTGCAGCTGGTTAATAAACTCAACAAAATAAGAAACGTCCTCTAACTGTCAACTGCGTTTATTTTCAGCAAACTTAACATGTGCAAATATTTGTATGAACATAACAAGATTCAACAACTGAGACATAAACTGAACAAGTTCCACAGACATGTGACTAACAGAAATTGAATAATGTGTCCCTGAACAAAGGGGGGGGGTCAAAATCAAAAGTAACATTCAGTATCTGGTGTGGCCACCAGCTGCATTAATCTCTCTTGGGTACGTGAGACGTTAGCGTCCCACCTCTTCAAAAGCCAGTGAAACTGCTGGGAGTCAAATTCAAATACAGAAATACTCATTATAAAAATTCAGAAAACAAAACATATTTTACATAGGTTAAAAGATGAACTTCTTTTGAATTCTTTTGAACACGGTATCAGATTTAAAAAATGCTTTACGGCGAAAGCATACCGTACGATTATTTGCGAACATAGCCCACTAGACAAATCATTACAAACAGTAACCAGCCAAGTAAAACAGTTACACAAGTCAGAAATAGAGATAAAATTAATCCCTTACCTTTGATGATCTTCATATGGTTGCACTCAGCAGACATTCATTTACTCAATAAGTGTTCCTTTTGTTTGATAAATTCTCTTTATATCCAAAAACCTCAGTTTTGTTCGCGCGTTTTCTTCAGTAATCCACAGGCTCAAACGCAGTCAAAACAGGAAGACAAAAAAAATCCAAATTGTATCCGTAAAGTTCATAGAAACATGTCAAACGATGTTTAAATTCAATCCTCAGGTTGTTTTTAGCCTAAATAATCAATAATATTTCAACCGGACAATAACGTCAATTTAAAAGGTAAACAAGAAACGCAATCTCTCGGTCTCACGCATGAAAAAGCTCTGTGACACTTTAGGGTCCACTCATTCAGACTGCTCTTACTTCTTCATCTTTCAGAATACAAGCCTGAAACACTTTCTAAAGACTGTTGACATCTAGTGGAAGGCATAGAAACTGCAATTTGAGTCCTAAGTCAATGGATACTGTAATGGCATTGAATAGAAAACTACAACAACAAAAAAACTACTTCCTGAATGGATTTTTCTCAGGTTTTCACCTGCCAAATCAGTTATTTTATACTCACAGACACTGTTTTTTGGAAACTTTAGATTGTTTTCTATCCAAATCTACCAGTTATATGCATATCATATATTCTGGGCCGGAGAAGCAGGCAGTTTAATTTGGGCATGCATTTCATCCAAAATTCCGAATGCTGCCCCCTACTCTAGAGAAGTTAAGTACTGCAGTGCATCTCCTCCTCATGGACTGCACCAGATTTGCCAGTTCTTGCTGTGAAATGTTACCCCACTCTTCCACCAAGGCACCTGCAAGTTCCCGGACATTTCTTGGGGGAATGGCCCTAGCTTTCACCCTCCGATCCAACAGGTCCCAGACGTGCTCAATGGTGTTGAGATCCGGGCTCTTCGCTGGCAATGGCAGAACAATGACATTCCTGTCTAGCAGGAGATCACGCACAGAATGAGCAGTATGGCTGGTGGCATTGTCATACTGGAGGGTCATGTCAGGATGAGCGTGCAGGAAGGGTATCACATGTCTTCCCAGTAATGCACAGCGTTGAGATTGCCTGCAATGACAACAAGCTCAGTCCGATGATGCTGTGACACACCGCCCTAGACCATGATGGACCCTCCCACTCCAGAGTACAGGCCCCGGTGTAATGCTCATTCCTTCGACGATAAACGCGAATCCGTCCATCACCCCTGGTGAGACAAATCCGCGACTCGTCAATGAAGAGAACTTTTTGCCAGTCCTGTTTGGTACAGCGACGGTGGGTGTGTGCCCATAGGCAACGTTGTTTCCGGTGATGTCTGGTGAGGACCTGCCTGACAACAGGCCTACAAGCCCTCAGTCCAGCCTCTCTAAGTCTATTGTGGACAGTCTGAGCACTGATGGAGGGATTGTGCGTTCCTGGTGTAACTCGGGCAGTTGTTGTTGCCATCCGGTACCTGTCCCGCAGGTGTGATATTCGGATGTCCCGATCCTGTGCAGGTGTTGTTACACGTGGTCTGCCACTGCGAGGACAATCAGCTGTCCGTCATATCTCCCTGTAGCGCTGTGTTAGGCGTCTCACAGTACGGACATTGCAATTTATTGCCCTTGCCACATCTGCATGCCGAATGCACATTCACGCAGATGAGCAGGGACCATGGGCATCTTTCTTTTGGTGTTTTTCAGAGTCAGTAGAAAGGCCTTTTTAGTGTCCTAAGTTTCCTTAACTGTGACCTTAATTGCCTATCGTCTGTAAGCTGTTCGTGTCTTAACAACCGTTCCACAGGTGCATGTTAATTAATTGTTTATGGTTCATTGAACAATCATGAGAAACAGTGTTTAAACCCTTTACAATGAAGATCTGTGAAGTTATTTGGATTTTTACGAATTATCTTTGAAATACAGGGTCATGAAAAAGGGATGTTCCTTTTTTTGTTGAGTTTACATGTTATCATGCTTAGATAGACCATGCAGTCATAGGAGACATAATTTACTCACCAAGCTGTCATTACCCTCTCCTGCTTTTTATTTCCCTGAACACTGGACAGCTAAACTGACGTATGCTCAATTTGCTGTCCCCACTCCCGTTCACTAAGATGTGCACCCCCAAAGGTGTCTATAACGAACAGTTTTCTCTCCTGAACTTTCCACAGTGAACGCCAGTGACATAGGCAGAAATTGCTGTGTGGCTGGGTATACGTAAAAGTGACTGGGCCAACATTTTCCAGGAAGTAATAAACAAAAATACCCAAACATATTTAAGTGACAATTTGGGGAATCACATTGCATCATTTAATGCATAACACATGATAAATGTAGACAAGAAACACCACACATTTCCCTTTGCAAACAAGCCTGTTGTTACTGTCAAGTAGGCAGGGCAACTACACAAACACTTTCAACAACACAGCTTGAAAAACAGGCTGACTGTCTGAGTCCAACAGTAAACAAACATAATGAAATACACAACAGGTCTATCACCAACATATTTAGAGAGAGAGAGCAAGAGAGAGAGAGGGGAGAAATTATGAAGCAGACAAGTGCTGTGATAAAAATGGGGAAAGTTATTCTGTCACAAAATATGGAGAGTGGATGAAATGTTCAGTCCGTCCATCTCGGCACCCGGAATATGGGCAAACAGCATTTTGCACAAAGAAGCAATAGAAAAAGAAAGCCCTGAATGTTTTTTCATTAAGCCAAAACATGAACACTTTGAAATTAATAGCTAACTTTGAAAAAACAAATATACAGGCAGGCATGAAATCATTATACATAATATCGTGACAGGTAAGAATACAGTAGCTCACCTGAATCAGCAAACATATAAGCCTGGCCTACCAAGGCAGGCATGATAACATGAAATCATCATACATATAGTATCAAGGCGAGTATGAATATAGTAGCCTAGCTCACTTTGAATCAAACACATAGGCCTGATCAACCATGGCAGGCATGAAAACATTATGCTAAATCATAAAAAAGAGCATTCAGGCTTACCTGTTCTTGTGTGTTACACATTTTGCAGCAGAAGATCTGATGGATGTTTTTAATCCGGCCTGTGTTGGAGAAGAGTCTTGCAACACTACATGAAGTTCAACCTCCAGTTTTAGAATAGAAAAAACATTTTAGCATAAGTATAATACAGAAAGTGATAATATATAAAGTCATAAGAAGGGTGATGATGGTTCTATTGATGTTAGGGAAAATGTCAGAGGTGCAGCTCTTCAGAAAATCGATAAGGGATTGTTCTGACCCCCCTCCACATTCCGATACAGTTGCAAAATAAACAGGGTTAATTCAGCATCCTCAACATACAGTATAAATGCAAGTTATCACATGGGGTCTGCAGTGCTTCTTTCAGTGTTGCATCTTTGGGCAGCTGCTGTAGACAATTTTGTGTTTTTGGATCATATGTGGATATGAATATGTGGATATGAAAGTGGATATGAAAGTTGCCCTTATTAAGGGCCTCTTACTCTCTATGTCCATAGTTATGTCCTGTTTAGTGCATAGCATAAGAATGTCCATAACCACTTTGACGTGATCACAAATCCTCTTTACAAATTAATAGTTCATGGCCTCGCAGTTAAATAGATTTATGACTTTACCACGGCTTTGATTGCGATGGCTTGCACTGTAGCCTTCAAATCCAGGGCAAAAGATTGCGGTTTGCTAGCCTGGTGGTTGACACATGCCTCACAAAGATGCTTACAATCCTTATGTCAGTTTCTAACAAATGAACCTTCCAAAGTGGCCTCGTGAAAATGTATACATATTTTATAGAAAACAGTGTCCTTTGACAAACTGTAGACAAGAAAACTGTCCATATCACTTCCATGAGAAACACTGTGATTTTCCATTGATTACTGTAGTGGGGAACATTCACAGTTTTGGTTGTGTGGGTGGTTTGTCAACTGCAGACAAATCCGCAGGTGAACGGGTGATTACATGCTCACCATGATGAGGCAGGGCCGGGAGATGGTGAGCTAGCTGGGTTGTGGAAGTCGAATCAGTAGCCATGCGAACCTCTTAATGGGCTGACATGCTAGCCTCCTCATGGACTGAGAGATTGACAGATTGGGCTCGGCTGATAGAGGTTTTCAAGCAGGTGTTATTTCTTCATCGTCCAACTTTGGCTTTTTGAAAAAGCTCATGAGTGAACTTTGTTTCACCATACTGTTACTTGTGACTGACTACACTCAGAGAAAATTGTTCCTAACGTGTTCTTCGGCTGTCCTAATAGGGTAACCCTTTTTGGTTCCATATAGAACTCTCTGTTGTACATGGAACCCAAAAGGGTTCTACCTGGAACCAAAAAGGGTTATTCAAAGGGTTCTCCTATGGAGACAACTGAAGAACCTTTTTAGTGGGGCGCTGCCCCTAAAACCCTAATGATAGAGCTGCCACTGTTCCATTGACCTCGTTACCACATGTACTGTATACAAGCCGATACTCTGTGTTGTTATCTGCCTCCATATCAATGCAGTGTTTTCCTGGCAGACTACCTTTTCAAAGCCATGGCATGAATGTTTACCCTCTCCTTATTTGTTTACTTCTTGAAAGTGAATAAATAAAGGCTCCCCGTTTCTTATTTCATTTTTTTTTAATGCAGCGCAGCAAAGCAAAATGCATTTACATGAGAACTTGTTAAAAGTAGATTTTGCAGCAATACAAGATATCACTTTTATTCAGAGGGAATTATTCATGTCAGGGATATTCAGCTAAGCCCCAGTTTTGCACGTAAACCAAGATCTTTTGGAAATGCATCTTAACATTTAAACTGGTGAGTCCTGACAAGGTTATTTTCATCACCAGTTAAGGGAGAAAACATTTCTCCATGTTCTTGAATTCTGAACAGCATTTATGGGGGAGGGGAGCATTGTATCTTTGTATCTCTCTCTCTCTCTCTCTCTCTCTCTCTCTCTCTCAGTAAAACATTGTCTAATCAAGGCTCTAACCATTCTAGCTGTAGGGAGGAGATTTTCTGAAAGTGTCAAAACTGAAGCGTTGATTCAGAACGGAATAATATTGTTGATCTTTCACAGATGGTAAAATGTTTTATGACATTTAGAAAGGAACTCAGCAAAAACAAAAGTCCTCTCATTGTCAACTGTGTTTATTTTCAGCAAACTTAACATGTGTAAATGTTTGTATGAACATAAGATTCAACAACTGAGACATAAACTGAACAAGTTCCACAGACATGTGACTAACAGAAATGGAATAATGTGTCCCTGAACAAAGGGGGGTCAAAATCAAAAGTAACAGTCAGTATCTGGTGTGGCCACCAGCTGCATTAAGAACTGCAGTGCATCTCCTCCTCATGGACTGCACCAGATTTGCCAGTTATTGCTGTGAGATGTTACCCCACTCTTCCACCAAGGCACCTGCAAGTTCCCGGATATTTCTGGGGGGAATGGCCCTAGCCTTCATCCTCCGATCCAACAGGTCCCAGACGTGCTCAATGGTGTTGAATTCCGGGCTGTTTGTTGGCCATGGCAGAACACTGACATTCCTGTCTTACAGGAGATCACGCACAGAATGAGCAGTATGGCTGGTGGCATTGTCATGCTGGAGGGTCATGTCAGGATGAGCCTGCAGGAAGGGTACCACATGAGGGAGGAGGATCTTCCCTGTTATAAGGGCACAAGGCGAGACCCAGATGCAGACACAGGAGGCAGATGGTTAGAGACATTGTAGTTTATTTCTAATCCAAAAGGAGTAGGCAAGAGAATGGTCGTGAACAGGCAAAGGTCAAAGTCAGATTCTGTCAGAGGAATTTCATAATTCCTTTATGTGCTCATTAATTAAAATCACTCTGTCTGTTTCTAAGAATTTGTAAGATCCTTATTTACATAAAATAGACAGGGAACAGTCTTATTAAAAATAGATAATAGTATTTATTCTCGGAGCACGCTCCCATTTAACCATAAACAACAGTTTATATACAAAATATGACGTCATTGGTTACAGAAAAAAGCTCCTCTTGACCAAGATAAAACAGGTTCGAAAGTTACTCACTGCCTTATCTAAACATCTCAGGGCTAAGTTGGGTCAGTTCAACCATAGTTTAACGATCCTTTTTGCTTACTTTATAACCTGTTTGGGCTGCAAGCCCGACACCGGTACACTTATGACAACATCCAGCTCAAAGTGCAGGGCGCGAAATTCAAAAGATATTTTTTTTAAATATTTAACTTTCACACATTAACAAGTCCAATACAGCATATGAAAGGTACACATCTTGTGAATCAAGCCAACATGTCCGATTTTTAAAATGTTTTACAGGGAAGACAAAATATGTAAATCTATTAGCTAACCACGTTAGCAAAAGACACCACTTTTCTTACTCCATCAGTTTTTTACTCCATCAGTAGCTATCACAAATTCGGCCAAATAAAGAAAGAAATAGCCACTAACCAAGAAACAACCTCATCAGATGACAGTCTGATAACATATTTATTGTATAGCATATGTTTTTTTCGAAAAATGTGCATATTTCAGGTATAAATCATAGTTTACATTGCAGCTACAATCAGAAATTGCACCGAAAGCAGCCATAATATTTACAGACACCAACGTCAAATACCTAATTACTCATCATAAAACATTTCTGAAAAATACATAGTGTGCAGCAATTGAAAGACAGGCATCTTGTGATTCCAGACAATATTTCCGATTTATTAAATGTTTTACAGCGAAAACAAAATGTAGCGCTATATTAGCGTAGCCACAATAGCCAGAAACACTTGGGCGCCCACGACCAGTTCACATGCACGACAGATATATGAAATAACATCATAAATTGGGTCTTACTTTTGCTGATCTTTCATCAGAATGTTGAACAAGGTGTCCTTTGTCCAGATGAGTCGTTGTTTGGATTCAGAACGGCAAATTTCCCTCTTCATTTAGCATGGGCACTAGCCGAGTGGCACGGATCTCTCCAACGTAAACACAGTCAGAGAACGGAACACGGCAAAACTCCCGAAAAAATTTCAATAATCTGATTAAACTATATTGAAAAAACATACATTACGATGATATGGTCACATGTATCAAATAAAATCCGAGCCGGAGATAGTTGTCGTCTATTACGGCAGCAAAACAGAAGGCAATCCCACTTCCAAGTCGCGCGCTTCAGAGTACCGGAAGTGGACGGTCACGTCAAAGAAATAGCTTTTATTCCACCCCAGACCAAGATAAACACAAAATTTCTTCTCTCACATCATCTTGACACCCAGAGGAAGGCGTATGGAGTGTACGTAGACTCCTACGTGTCATGACCATGTATAGGCAGGAAGTTGAACAGAGCATATATTTCTGACATTCTACTTCCTGGTCAGGGAAAGTGCTGCCAAATGAGTTCTGTTTCACTCAGAGAAATAATTCCAACGGTTTTAGAAACTAGAGAGTGTTTTCTATCCAATAGTAATAATAATATCCATATTGTACGAGCAAGAATTGAGTACGAGGCCGTTTGAAATGGGCACGATTTCACTGGCTACTCAATACTTTCCCTTGCAGCCATAAGAAGATAACCCACAGCACAAATCTCTCTAACTAAGTTGGAATGTTTTTATCCTTCTTGTTCATACTACCTAATCCCTTCGTTATGAATTAACATTATTAATCAGATATAATAATAATACCGTGCAGAGTTCAATTAGTTATAGTTTTATCTAAATGTAGACATTGTTTTAGTCATTATTCATAAAATTCCTAACAAAAGCCTATTTGAAATCGGACACTTTGGTGGGATTAACAACAAGATTACCTTTAAAATGATATAAGACACATGAATGTCTAAGGAATTTTAATTATGAGATTTCTGTTTTTTGAATTTGGCGCCCTGCACTTCGACTGGCTGTTGTCATATCGATCCCGTTAACGGGACTGCAGCCATAAGAAGTTAATGGGGAGAACCGGTTGAAAGTTTCTGTTGGCTGAATGAGCGACACCGGTTGAGCATTCCTACAGCATTTCCTTCCAGAAGCCATGAGAAAGTTGTCTGGCTGCGGGGACTGTGTGAGGGGATTTATACTACTATCTGTACTTACTGGTGGCACCAACGCTGTTTCATCCTTTCCTACACTGAAATTACCCTTGCCTAACGATTGCCTCTGAAGCTGGGCTTGAAGCACAGCTATCCTCGCCGTAAGGCGATCGTTCTCCTGTATATTATGAGTACAGCGACTGCAATTAGAAGGCTTCATGTTAATCTTACTACTTAGCTTCGGCTGGTGGAGGTCCTGACGAACCACGTCCAGATAAAGTGTCCAAAGTGAAAAAGTTAAATGAAAAAAGTCGAGCGAGGGAAAAACTAAAAATATAAGCGTTAATTAAAAATTAAAGACTGTGAAGTTGGCAGGTAGCAAAGTAAGGTTAGCAAATGGGTCTTCCAAATGAACAATGACCCCAAGCATACTTCCAAAGTTGTGGCAAAATAGCTTAAGGACAACAAAGTCAAGGTATTGGAGTGGCCATCACAAAGCCCTGACCTCAATCCTATAGAAAATGTGTAGGCAGAACTGAAAAAGTGTTTGCGAGCAAGGAGGTCTGCAAACCTGACTCAAGTTACACCAGCTCTGTCAGGAGGAATGGGCCAAAATTCACCCAACTTATTGTGGGAATCTTGTGGAAGGCTACCCAAAACGTTTGACCCAAGTTAAACAATTTAAAGGCATTGCTACCAAACACTAATTGAGTGTATGTAAACTTCTGACCCACTGGGAATCTGATGAAAGAAATGAAACCTGAAATAAATCATTCTCTCTACTATTTGTCTGACATATCACATTCTTAAAATAATGTGGTGATCCTAACTGACCTAAGACAGGGAATTTTTACTAGGATTAAATGTCAGGAATTGTGAAAAATTGAGTTTAAATGTAAACTTCCCAAGTGATAGGATAATAAACCATTGTTCTCCCTTAAGGGAAACTGACCTGACCTCAACCCCCTTTGAAGCTTAATCCAAAGATCTCCACCCATCTCCCCTAACACATTCCACAGCCAGCTGGCTCCTACAGATAACCATTAACTTCTGATGTAAAACCATTCTCTATCAGATACTATATTATTACTTCTGATCTATTATATCTCTAGTATAGCAATATTCCAAGTTTAACCCAGAATCCAACAATACTAACAGCAACTAGTTATTAAGTGGCGGAATTGTCATTTAAGAAGCTTAAAAACACTGAAACAGTGGTAAACTTGCCTGGTATTGGATGCAACCAACAAATGTAATTGCCTGGAATTGGCTAAACGGCATTTGAACTTAGATTGGAACCTGTGCTATGGTCAGATGACATAAAAATAATGCTCTTTGGCCACGCACACCAGTGGTGGGTTTGGTATCGAAAGGAGGATGCGTATGCAGAAAATAACCTCATACCTACTGTTAAAACGGGTGGTGGATTGTTGATGTTATAGGACTGTTTTGCTTCCACTGGTCATGGGGCCCTTGTTAATATCAACGGCATCGTGAACTTTACCAAGGACCAGGAGATTTTAGCCAAAAACCTGGTTACCTTTGCCAGGAGACCAACATTTGGTCACAAGTGTATATTCCACCAAGACAATAACCCCAATGACAATCCACAAAGAAATGGTTAATTGACTACAATATCCACATTTTGTGATGGCCTTCTCAGTCTCCTGAATTGAATTCCATTGAAAACCTGTCATTAAATTGAAGACGGCAGTTCATCACCACAGACCAAAGGATACTTTGGATCTGGAAAGATTCTGAATTGAGGAATGGTCTAAGGTACATCCCATTGTGTTTTCCAATCTCATTAAACATTATACAAAAATACCCAGTGCTGTAAACCTTTGGGAAGGGGAGGGTGCCGGAGTATTGAAAAGAGGGGTCCCAATATTTTGTTCAAAAAATAATATATTACTTATAAAATCATACATTTTCAATGTTTTTGCATATAATATAGCTAAGTATTTGGATTTATATTAGACAGTATTTTCTTTGCTCATCTTTATCAAGGGTGCCAATAATGTGTGTGTGTGTGTGTGTGTGTGTGTGTGTACCCTACAGTAGCATGCAAACAGCTACAACCGCCAAAGTCTTGACAAAGTAAGCTTTAATCTGCATCCATTTCCACACTGCATTTACAGCTAGGCCTCAAGGGAATTCTTTTCTCAATTTAGCCAAACATATTCTCCTTTCCTGCTCACTTAATACAAGAGTAGCTACTGGATTCTTCTTCATTTACATATAAATGCTGTTATTACTATTTTTATTCAATTTACTTTATGATAGTTGTTTATTCCTTTTAATTATATAGCCTACCACATTTTTTGTGGTTTGGGTTGCTTATCATTGTAATACATGTATTGATTATATCTGATTGTCAGGGTTACAGTCATATATGGCTAGTATTGGGTAGCATACATAATCTAGTCTTCTCCAAAGGACGTCTTGTGAGGCTATGATTTTAGGCTGCTGGTGGCTGTATGGGTTTCATTCTTGCACGGAGACCATTGAAGAGATTGGCATCAGATATAAACTGTTATGTACAGGTATGAAATAATCTTCCTGTGATAGGGAAGATATTTTAGCAATGCAGCTATTAGTAATACAAAATGGAGATAAGACCTCAGAATTATGAAATAGTCATTTTTCTTTGTATTTTTCTTCTTCTGTATTCCTCTGTATCCGCTGCTAAAGCCATTTTCTTTCACTTTGACTTTCAAGCCTCTGCCCAGGGGAATTATTCACCCATTATTTTAGAGGGGGTAGGAAGTATGTGAACTGAATTCATTGAATTTTGCATTTTTCAAAAACCTGTAACAGATTTTTCCTTCAATCTAGCTCAGTTGGTAGAGCATTGCACTTGTAATGACCAGGGTAGTGGGTTCCATTCCTGGGACCACCCATACGTAAAATGTTTGCACGCATGACTGTAAGTCGCTTTGGATAAAAACGCCTGCTAAACTGCATATACAGTACCAGTCAAATGTTTGGACACACTGACACATTCCAGGGTTTTTCTTTATGATGCCATATCTTCTACATTGTAGAATAATAGTGAGGTCATCAAAACTATGAAATAACACATATAGAGTCATGTAGTAACCTAAATAATTTTAAACACATGTTGTATGTGAGTTTCTTCAAAGTCGCCACCCTTTGCCTTGACGACAGCTTTGCACACTTTTGGCATTCTCTCATCCAGCTTCATGAGGTAGTCACCTGGAATGCATTTCAATTAGCATGTGTGCCTTGTTTTTTTATTTTATTTAACCTTTATTTAACCAGGAATGGCTAATAGAGATTTGAAATCTCTTTTTCAAGGGAGTCCTGGCCAATGCAGGCAGCACCAAGTCATTACATAATTACAGGTAATCTAGTAAATAATCATAGAATTCACAAGAGTAAAACAAAATCATTAAACAACAAATTAAAACATTGACAGGTCAGGGAATCATCCTCAAAATCCTTAATCAATGATTTAAATACACCAATCGGGACAAGTTCTTCCAGTTTAAAAGTATTTTAGAAGGCGTTCCAAGCCGATATGCAGAGTACGTAAAAGCCCTTTTACCAAATTCAGTTTGTATATTTGGAAAAGTTAGCAGGATAAAGTCCTGCGAACGAAGAGAGTAGCCACCACATTTCTGAACAATAAAAATACCCAAATAAAATGGTAGTAAACCCAAAATGGCTTTGTAAAAAAAGTATACTAGTGACTGAGCCTACGATTGAGGCCAGCCAACCCTTCTATATAAAGTGCAGTGGTGCGTAAGGGTTTTGCAGTTTAAAATACATCTCAATGCTCCATGGTAAAGGGTGTCAATTGATTTCAAACACTGAGCGGAAGCATTCATATATAAAATATCCCCATGGTCTAGTAAAGGCATAAATGTAGCTGATAGCCTTTTTCTGGCTTCAAATGAAAAACATGTCTTATTCCTGAAATAAAATCTCAACTTCAATTTTTTTGTAAGTTGTTAAATATGCAATTTAAAAGAGAGGCCATCATCAATTAAAATTGCAAGATATTTACATAAGGTTACAGTCTCAATCTCATTACCCTGACAGGTAGTCATAGGTGAAAGGTTCAGAGGTCTATTTCTTGCTTTCAAAAACACAGTTGAGTTTTGTCAGTATTGTAGATAAGCTTCAATTGACACAAGGTATGTTGAACAGCATAAAAAGCAATTTGCAAGATCTGGAAAGCTTTTGTGAGAGACAAGGCAAAACAATAAATAACATTATCATTAGCATAAAAGTGAAGTTGTGCATTTTGTACATTTTTGTCTAAATTATTTATATAAATAGTGAATAAGAGGGGACCAAGTACAGAGCTCTGGGGCACACCATTACAGACAGACAATTTAACAGACATGAGCCCATCACATTGAGTTCATTGAGTTCTATCAGACAGATAGTTAGCAAACCATGCAACTGCATGCTCCGAAAGACCCAAGCTTGACAATCTCTGACTCAGAATAGCATGATCAACTGTATCAAAAGCCTTATAGAGATCAATAAAAAGTTATAAATAATGCTGTTTTTTGTTCAAAGTTAATTTGTGGAATTTCTTTCCTTCTTAATGAGTTTGAGCCAGTCAGTTGTGTTGTGACAAGGTAGGGGTGGTATACAGCAGAGGTAACTATGGGTCTTCCTTTCCTGTGGCAGTCCTCATGAGTGTCAGTTTCATGATAGCGCTTGATGCTTTTGCGACTGCACTTAAAGAAACGTTCAAAGTTCTTGACATTTTCCGATTGACTGACCTTCATGTCTTAAAATAATGATGGACTGTCATTTCTCTTTGCTTATTTGAGCTGTCCTTGCCATAATATGGACTTGGTCTTTTACCAAATAGAGCTATAATCTGTATACCAGCTTTACCTTGTCACATCACAACTGATTGGCTCAAACTTATTAAGAAGGAAAGAAATTCCACATTAACTTTTTTACAAGGCACACCTGTTAATTGAAATGCGTTCCAGGTGACTACCTCATTGAGCTGGTTAAGAGAATAGCAAGTGTGCAAAACTGTCATCAAGGCAAAGGGTGGCTACTTTCAAGAATCTCTAATATAAAATATAGTTTGATTTGTTTAATACTTTTTTGGTTACCAAATGATTCCATATGTGTTGTTTCATAGTTTTAATGTCTTCACTATTATTCTACAATGAAGAAAATAGTAAAATAAAGAAAAACCCTTGAATGGGTAGGTGTGTCTGTAACGTCCTGACCAGAGTTCTTATGTGTTTTGCTTGTTTAGTGTTGGTCAGGACGTGAGCTGGGTGGGAATTCTATGTTGTGTGTCTAGTTTGTCTGTTTCTGTGTCCAGCCTAATATGGTAATATGGTTCTCAATCAGAGGCAGCTGTCAATCGTTGTCCCTGATTGAGAATCATATATAGGAGGCTTGTTTTGTGTTGGGATTTTGTGGGTGATTGTTTCCTGTCTCTGTGTTTTGTCTGCACCAGATAGGGCTGTCTCGGTTTTCACATTTGTTATTTTGTTACTTGTATTAGTGTTACCGTTTATTCGTCTAATTAAACATGTTGAACACTAGCCGCGCTGCATTTTGGTCCTCTCCTTCATCCCAGGAAGAAAACCATGACAGTGTCCATACTTTTGACTGGTACTGTATATTATTAATTATGCCATATTGAATGTAAGAAATGTATTTTTTCTGCATAGGTTATCTAAACATACCTGTTCAATTGAAATTTTTATAAATTATCCACATTTATTAATAAATAACTTTTATGCCTTAGGAGTTAAGGACAACTGGTATATAATACAGTATCATAACCCAATAATTAAAGCAATTGTATTATTTTCTCAAGTCTAGCAATCTTACCAGCAGGCTTGTCAGCTAAAATAGCTAGACAAGCTACTCTAACCTGATACATAGCCTGAAATGGCTTCGTCGCTATTTATGAGGTTGCGAGATTGGGAACCTATCTTGCTGGCTAGCTAAAGCAAACTTATTAAAAATGCTAGGTGGCTAGAGTTACAGAGAAACAAAAAACCTTTTAGATGTATTTATTCATCAAGGAGGAATCAATAGGCTACAAAGATTGATCAAATTAATTTACAAACATATAATCCTGTGAGTTCTGCCCTTCACCAGCAGCTAAAATCCATTCAAACACTGTGTCAATCAACATTCTCTATACTACTCCACTGACTATATTTTTGTATAATAATTTATGTTAAATCGTGGGCTTGAAAATTAAGTTAAGTAATTAATTTAATATCTGAAAAATGTATTCAAATAAATAAAATGCATTTTGTTAAAATATACATTTGAGTATTATGCAAATTCACAACATAACATACATAGGCATTTCATCATTAAGTCCTCCAGACATTATTTCCTAAAGACTTAATGATGAAATGCCTATGTATGTTATGTTGTGAATTTGAATATGAATTATGTCCCTATTTAAGATTACTCGGATGTTTTTTCGTACGATGTACCCAATGATTAATGAAAACTTGCTATGTCCTCGTTGTGGTTTTATAGACACACTTTATTCAAATATTTATGAAATGCATATTGTTACAGTATATGTTGTAGCACTTGTTCGTTCTTGCCTTCGCCTGCAACTCCTTTCGATGCGTGGGGCTAGGTCTTCATAAGGGTGCTAAGTACCTGCCTGTAGCTCAGGTCCTGAACTACAGGCAGTTAAATTTGGGTATGTCATGTTTTGTCGAAAATTGAAAAAAAGGGTAGTATCCTTTTAATCCTCCACCCCCTCCGTACTCCCTTTCTGCTAACGACTTAGTCAACCACATTGAAAAAAAGGTTGATGACCTACGCTCCTCATTCACTCACGCTACGGAGTCCACTGGTCCACTCTCACAGAACCGCTATATTTATTGACCTCTTTCTCACCTCTCTCTCTCCAGATGAAATACTGTGACTAGTGATGTCCGGCCACCCGACAACCTGTCCACTTGACCCCATCTCCTCCTCCCTTCTCCTGACAATATCTGGAGACCATCTACCATTCCTCATGTCCCACATCAACTCATTCCTGACCATTGGCTGCGTACCTTCAGATGGCCAGTTGCTCCCCTCCTCAAGAAACCAACACTCAACCCCTCTGACGTCAAAAACTACTGATCAGTATCCCTTCTTTCTTTTCCTTCCAAAACACTTGAGCGTGCTGTCTATGGCCACATCTCTCGCTATCTCTCTCAGAATGATCTTCTTGACCTTAACCAGTCAGGCTTCAAGGCGGCTCACTCAACTGAGACAACTCTCCTCTGTCAGGGAGGCTCTTCGCTCTGTCAAAGATGACTCTCTCTCATCTGTTCTCATAATCATAGATCTATCTGCTGCCTTCAACACCATGGACCGTCAGATTGTCCTCTTCATCCTCTCAGGGCGGGACATCTCAGGCTCACTACCGGTATCCATTAGGGCTCTGTTCTAGGACCTCTCCTCTTTTCTTTTTACACCAAGTCACTCGGCTCTGTCATATTGAAAGTTTGGGACTATAAGGTTCTATAGGCATTTTTGTCAAAATGTTGCTATTGACATAGCCTTGTTCAGTTCAATGTCCTCTACCTATATAGTACTCTAAATACCCTAATTCATGTTGTTAAGTTCAAAATAATACAATATAAAAATTGCTGACACCATTCAAATCAGAGGGTTTCGAAAATGAATGCCAATTTTCTCAGAATCATATTTTTGCAGATAGAACCTTATAATCCCAAGCTCTTGATATCCTCACATGGTCTCTCCTATCATTGCTACTGTATGTGGATGGTGCTCAACTTCTTTTCTCCTTCTCCACTTCTAATATCCAGGTGGCGACACATCTCTGCATGCTTGGCATGCTCTGCATCCCATCTTGGATTTCCACCTCAGGCTCAATCTCAACAAGATGAAGCTGCTCTTCCTCCTAGGGAAGGCCTGCCCGCTCCAATACATCTCCATCACATTTGAAATCTCCAGGGTGTCCCCCTCCCAGAGTGCAAAGAACCTTGGCGTGACCCTGGACAACACCCTGTCATTCTCTGCAAACATCAAAGCAGTGATTCACTCCTGCAGGTTCATGCTCTACAACATCCGTAGAGTATAATCTTTCCCCACACAGGAAGCAGAGCAGGTACTGATCCAGGCACTTGTCATCTCCCGTCTACTGCAACTCTCTGTTGACTTGTGCCTTCAAACCTCTGCAACTTATCCAGAACTCTGCAGCATGCCTGGTGTTCAACCCTCCCAAGTTCTCCCATGCCACCCCGCTCTTCAGCAGACTCCACTGGCTTCCAGTCAAAGCTCACATAATCTTCAAGACCTTGGTGCTTGCTTAAGCAGCAGCAATGGGAACAGTGGTCAAACCCTACACCCCAACTGGAACACTCCGTTCTGCCACCTCTGGTCTCTTGGCCCTGCTACCCTTATGGAGGGGCAGCTCCCGCTCATCCTTGTCAAAGCTATTCTCTGTCCTAACACCCCAATGATGGAACACTTTTCACTGTAATGTCAGGACAGCGGAATCCCTGCCCATCTCCCGAAAACTTCTGAAACTTTAAAGAGTATCTTAAATAGTGGTGGAAAATGTACCCAATTGCCTGACTTGAGTAAAAGTTAAGGTAGCTTCATAGAGAATGAGTCAAGTAAAAGTGAAAGTCGCCCAGTAAAATGCTAATTGTGTAAAAGTATTTGGTTTTAAATATACTTATGTATCAAAAGTAAATGTAATTAAAAATATATTTAAGTATCAAAAGTAAAAGCATAGATCATTAGAGATTGCTAATATTAAGCAAACCAGATGGCACAATTTTCTTTTTTTTCAATTTACAGATAGCCAGGGGCACAGTACAAAATGCAGACATAATTTACAAACAAAGAATTTGCATTAAGTGAGTCTGCCAGATCAGAGGCAGTAGGGATGACCAGGGATGTTCTCTTGATAAGTGTGTGAATTGGACCATGTTCCTGTCCTGCTAAGCATTCAAAATGTAATGAGTACTTTGGGTGTCAGCGAAAATGTGTAGAGTAAAAAGTACATTATTTTCATTAGGAATGTAATAAAGTAAAAGTAAAAGTTGTTGAAAATATGAAAAGTAATGTACAGATACACAAAAAGTGAGTTCCAGAGCCTGTAAAGCTTCATGCACTCTGGATAAATGTTAAACCATACTATAGTGTTTGTTCATGGCGACCAGTAATGGGCTTCGGGATAACTCGCAGCTATGGGAGCTGCCCTTTGTGGTTTAACCCTACTGATGCTCTGTATGACTAAAATGTGTAAACAGTATCCTGCAAAATGCATCTATGCATTTTGAAGTGTTTAATATTTACTTTTTTTCAGTGACATATAATCCTTTCCGTGAATACACATTATTTGTAATTGCTATTAATGGTATCCATATTTTAGCTGATATTTTGGAACATCTTCATCTCCCTAGCTCCAAAGCAGTGTATCGTTACAGTTCACCTGTAGCTATATTTTACTATATTTACCACTTCTGACATTGTACCACATCTACAATAGATCATCTCTCCCCTTTCCCTACAGTCTATATTTATGCACAATTTCTCATTCAATACATTCTCTGTACATACAGTGCCCTGAGCCTGTAAAAAAGATGAGGGCTTAATATGTAGGGTTTGACATTGCGGATACAACTAGACCAAAGTGTTGAGGTCCCTCTGAAAAAAATGTTGACAGGATCTCTCCTTCCTCTGGTGGGTGCCTAACAAGGCCTCAGCAGCTATTCCCAGCAGGAGGACGTCACATAAAGAGAGGGAGATCACTAGCGCTTGGTGTTTAATATTCTCAACATAAATTATAGGAGTGCCATGGGACTAGGCTGTTCCCCTTGTTTCAGTCCAGCTAGCGACACAGTAAAACAGTCCACCTGCTCCAATTTCAAATACATTTTGAGGATGAGTTTAGGAGGTTGATGGCACATAGAGTAGATGGTACGGTTGTGTGCACGTTAGCATGCTGTTTTGAGCATGGTTATAAAGGTTTTAAATCAGAAAAGTTATACTGTAATACTGCAAATGCTTAACAAAATCATCAACTCACTACATAAAACATTTTTCACTGAGATAATTTTGGCATGTATCCCCTCCCAAAAATGTTGTATCCCAGATTACAAAAATATATCCCTATAATATTGTATGGGACAGCCTCCATTGAGCTGGGTGTTTCTCACTGAGACTCATCTTCTAGAACTTCCCCTGTAATAAAGGCCTATTCCCCATGGGAGCTGCATAGACTGCTAGAACTCTTCATTTCCACCTTGCTTTTCAACCTCTAGCTGACTGTGGGGAGATCAGCCCTGGAGACACCCCACTCATCTGTGATACTGGGCTCTCCACCACCAGCCTGCCTCTCCGGGGAGAATCTTTGATTACTTTTATCACCTGTGTGCTTTTTGGTTGGCATTCTACATCAGAACATGTATATTTCATGAGAATTTAAAATATAAATGATATTGCCACTTGATTGATTATATCCATTGTGATACACTGCACAAACCAACTCCATTTCATGCATCACACTCGTAAATGTCTGCTTCACTGAAATGCCTGGATACTCTAAGACATTTTATCAGTATTGGTTAAAGTATTGCAGCACTATGAAGGGAAGAGATTTAAAAAATGATTGCTTTGATTAATGTTCTTAGAAGGATAGTCATCTCCAAAATTGTTGGCACCCTTGATAAAATCAATAATACAAAAGCTTAGCTATATTGAATGCAAAAAAATATAAATTATATTATTTTATACTAATACAATTGCTCAGAGAAAGAGATTTTGTTTAACAGGTAATACTTTTTTTCTCAAATAGATAGGTGTCAAAATTATTGGCACCCCTAAAGATTCATATAATTCAAATAAAACAAAATTGAATCAGCATTAACATTTTACTTTTAAAATGAATCTCCGTTTAGTTAATATTAATAGACCAATTGATGTCACCAGGTAGGCCAAAACTCCATCCCACCACAACAGGCTGAGATTTCAGGTGGTCTTTTCAAACAGGTCTTACACGAAAAGGTCACTATCATCATTTTCACACTTTCACAGTATTATTTAAACCTCATAGCGTGGAAATATATATATATATATATATTTTAAAAATCAAGTTTTTGACTGCCATTGTATTAGTATGAAATAAAATAATTGTCAAAATGTTTAGAGCAGACAATATAGCTTAATATTTGTATTATTTATGTTATACAGTCTTTTTTTGCTAATCTTTATAAGTGTGCCAATAATTTGGGAGGTGACTATACTTGTGAACTGGTTTTGGACATCTCTTTCTTGTATTTTCTCTATTATTTTATATCTATTACTTCAGTCAATCATGTTAATCCTCTCTGACTACGACAATCTTGTGATTATAATTACCTACGTTTCATTCAAATTACAAAAGACACAAGGCTTACTGTAGATGAAGCTAGCAGTGATTGAAAATATCTTACTTAAAATATTAGAAATTATTGAATAAAAGTCTAGTAAAAAGCATTGGACCACTTGGGCAATGGTGGCTTCTAAGGAAACATATAATATGTCTAAGAATAAACAAATCAAGCACATGGTCCATAAGATTCCATATGTCTTAGAATAGTCTTACAAATAAAAAATACATAATACATAATATGTCTATTGGGTCCAGCCTTATCTTTTGTTCCTTCAGAGCAGTATTTTACTGAGAGGGGAATGTCTGCACCTGATCTCTCTGTGTGTCTCTCTCGCTCTCTCTCATTTCTCAATTTCAGGCATGGGAAAGCAAGTAAAATAGATAATAAACAAAAGTGAAATAAACTATAAAAAATTTACAGTAAACATTACACTCACAAAAGTTCCAAAATAATAAAGACATTTCAAATGTCTTATTATGTCTATATACAGTATAGTAATGATGTGCAAATAGTTAAAGTACAAAAGGGAAAATAAATAAACATAGTTATACGTTGTATTTACAATTATGTTTATTCGTCACTGGTTGCCCTTTTCTTGTGTGCTGTGAATGCACACTGTGGTAAATTACCCAATATATATGGGAGTTTATCAAAATTGGACGCGTTTGAATTCTTTGTGGGTCTGTGTAATCTGAGGGAAATATGTGTCTCTACTCATACATTTGTCAGGTTAGAAAGTGCCTCTTAGTTTCCACCTTATTTTGTGGGCAGTGTGCACATAGCCTATCTTCTCTTGAGAGCCAGGTCTGCCTTTGGCGGCTGTTCTCAATAGCAAGATTATGCTCACTGAGTCTGTACATAGTCAAAGATTTCCTTAATTCTGGGTCAGTCACAGTGGTCAGGTATTCCGCCACTGTGTATTCTCTGTTTAGGGCCAAATAGCATTCTAATTTGCTCAGTTTTTCATTCCAATGTGTCAAGTAATTATCTTTATGTTTTCTCATGATTTGGTTGGGTCTAATTGTGTTGCTGTCCTGGGGCTCTGTGTGGTCTGTTTGTGTTTGTGAACAGAGCACCAGGACCAGCTTGGTTAGGGGGCTCTTCTCCATGTTAATTTCTCTGTAGGTTATGGCTTTGTTATGGAATGTTTGGGAATCGCTTCCTTTTAGGTGGTTGTAGCATTTAACGTCTCTTCTGGATTTGGATATTTAGCGAGTATCGGCCTAATTCTTAACCTCATGCATTATTTGTACACAGAGGACAGTTTTTCAGAAGTCTACATGCAGAGTCTCAATTCGGTGTTTGACACATTTTGTGAATTATTGGTAGGTGAGCGGACCGCAGACCTCACAACCATAAAGGGCAATAGGTTCTATAACTGATTCAAGTATTTTTTATCAGATCCTAATTGGTATGTCAAATTTTATGCTCCTTTTGATGGCATAGAAGGCCCTTCATGCCATGTCTCTCAGGTCTTCACAGCTTTACGGAAGTTACCTGTGGTGCTGATGTTTAGGCTAAGGTATGTATAGTTTTTTGTGTGATCTAGGGCAACGGTGTCTAGATTGAATTTTGTATTCATGGTC
Organism: Salvelinus namaycush; assembly: GCF_016432855.1. Lineage (NCBI taxonomy): Eukaryota > Metazoa > Chordata > Actinopteri > Salmoniformes > Salmonidae > Salvelinus > Salvelinus namaycush. Next base: position 37,200,413 of record NC_052315.1, read on the forward strand.
CTGGCAACTGGACCTTATTTGGAACACCACTATTTTTGTCTTACTGAGATTTACTGTCGGGGCCCAGGTCTGACAGGGAATATCTCTCTCTCTCAATGGTTTATGTCATCCCTAGGGGGTGAGACAGCCATTGAAGATGCTTGTGTGGATGGGTTTGGAGTTGCCCAAGGTCCATTTTGTCATGGGAACAATATAAAAATAAAGCAGTACTTTTCCGGGCCTTAACTTATTTCATTTTGTCAGAGCCAGATGACTGCATTCCATTTGGGTGCTGTCCCCATCGGGTGGTTGACATGGTTTTTATAACCATCTAGAAACAGCCTTTCTCTTCCCCACCAAGTCTGGTCTCATAGACTAAATGTTACAAATTAACTGTAAATCCGAGACACCTAAGTCATATTGATATGTTATGTTTGGAATGGTTACATAAAACAGAAAGTTACTTAAGGAAAAAAAAACGAAAGTAGGGTGGTTGGTCGGGGTGGATGGGTAGATTTATAACGCGAACATCTGGTAACCAAAAGGTTTCATGTTTGAATGTCATCAGAGACAACTTTAGCATTTTAACTTTGCAACTACTTTCTACTTTTTATCTACATTGCAACTACTTAGCATGTTAGCTAACCCTACCCCTAGCCTAGCTAATATTATCCACCTAGCAAACATTAGCATTAGCCACCTAACTTACGCTAGCAACAACAAATTGGAATTCATAACATATCAATCATTTATACATTTTGTAACATAATGTACGAATTGTAATTCGTAACAATTTGTACAAAGTGCTATTCGAAACATATCATACAATTTGTAAATCATAACATATCATGCGAAATGATTGCTGGACATCCACAAATCTCTTTAAAGGTAAAGAGAAGTACAGTTGAAGTCGGAAGTTTACATACAGCTTAGCCAAATACATTTAAACACAGTTTTTCACAATTCCTAACATTTAATCCTAGTAAAAATGCCCTGTCTTAGGTCAGTTTGGATCACCACTTTATTTTAAGAATGTGAAATGTCAGAGTAATAGTAGAGAGAATGATTTATTTCAGCTTTTATTTGTTTCATCACATTCCCAGTGGGTCAGAAGTTTACATACACTCAATTAGTATTTGGTAGCATTGCCTTTAAATTGTTTAACTTGGGTCAAACGTTTCGGGTAGCTTCCACAAGCGTCCCACAATAAATTGGGTGAATTTTGTCCCATTCCTCCTGACAGAACTGGTGTAACTGAGTTAGGTTTGCAGGCCTCTTTGCTTGCACCCACTTTTTCAGTTCTACCTATGTAACCGATGTGAAATGGCTAGCTAGTTAGCGGTGGTACGCGCTAATAGCGTTTCAATTGGTGACGTCACTCGCTCTGAGACCTGAAGTAGTTGTTCCCCTTGCTCAGCCGTGGCTTTTGTGGCGTGATGGGTAATGATGCTTTGTGGGTGACTGTTGATGTGTGCAGAGGGTCCCTGGTTCGAGCCCAGGTAGGGGTGAGGAGAGGGACAGAAGCAATACTGTTACACCTACACATTTCCTATAGGAATGAGGTCAGGGCTTTGGGATGGCCACTCCAATACCTTGACTTTGTTGTTATTAAAATTAAAGGCATTTTGCCACAACTTTGGAAGTATGCTTGGGGTCATTGTCCAGTTGGAAGACCCATTTGCAACGAAGCTTTAAGTTCCTGACTGATGTCTTGAGATGTTGCTTCAATATATCCACATAATTTTCCTCACTCATGATGCCATCTATTTTGTGAAGAGCACCAGTCCCTCCTGCAGCAAAGCACCCCCACAACATGATGCTTCCACCCCCATGCTTCACGGTTGGGATGGTGTTCTTCAGCTTGCAAGCATCCCCCTTTTTTCCTCCAAACATAACAATGGTCATTATGGCCAAACAGTTCTATTTTTGTTTCATCAGACCAGAGGACATTTCTCCAAGGAGTACAATCTTTGTCCCCATGTGCAGTTGCAATCCGTAGTCTGGCTTTTTTATGGTGTTTTTTTTGGCTTTTTTATGGTGGCTTCCTTGCTGAGCGGCCTTTCAGGTTATGTTGATATAGCACCCGTTCAACTGTGGATACTGTTTACTCCAGCATCTTCACAAGGTCCTTTGCTCTTGTTTTGGGATTGATTTGCACTTTTCGCACCAAAGTACATTCATCTCAAGGAGACAGAACACTTCTCCTTCCTGAGCGGTATAACGGCCATGTGGTCCCATGGTGCTATACTTGCTCACTATTGTTTGTACAGATGAACGTGGTACCTTCAGGCATTTGGAAATTACTCCCAAGGATGAATCAGACTTGTGGAGGTCTACAATTTTTTCTGAGGTCTTGGCTGATTTCTTTTGATTTTCCCATGATGTCAAGCAAAGAGTTTGAAGGTAGGCCTTGAAATACGTCCACAGGTACTCCTCCAAATGACTCAAATTATGTCAATTAGCCTATCAGAAGCTTCTAAAGCCATGACATCATTTTCTGGAATTTTCCAAGCTGTTTAACTTCTTATGGGCAGGTGGGACGGTAACGTCCGGTAACATCCTGGCCAACATCCGGTGAAATTGAAGAGCTCCAAATTCAAAATACAGAAATATTCAAATTAAACATTCATAAAAATACAAGTGTTATATATCGGATTAAAGATTAACTTCTTGTTAATCCAGCCGCTGTGTCAGATTTCTAAAAGGCTTTACGGCGAAAGCAACTATGCGATTATCTGAGGACAGCGCCCCGCTTACAAAAACATACAAACATTTTACAACCAAGTAAAGGAATTACAAAAGTCAGAAACAGCGATAAAATGATTCACTTACCTTTGATGATCTTCATATGGTTGCAGTCACAAGAGTCCCTGTTACACAATAAATGTTTGTTTTGTTCGATAAAGTCCCTCTTTATGTCCCAAAAACGTTGTTTTGTTGGTGTGTTTTGTTCAGTATTCCACTGGCTCAAAGGCGGTCACGACATGCAGATGAATACATCCTAATAGTACCGGTAAAGTTCATCTAAACATGTCAAACGATGTTTATAATTAATCGTCATGTTTTCTATTGTCTAAACAATCGATCATATTTAAACCGGACAATAGCGTCTTCAATCGAAAGGAAAAACAACAAAGGGCGCGCAATCGGTCACGCAAACTAGCTCTGGTTCATTCTAGAGTCCACATAGAAAATGGTCTCATTCTTCCTCATTTTTTAGAAAACGTTAAATGTATTGTGTATTAAAACTACATAAGTGTTGCTCTCCACTTTCTGAAGGACTGAGTTTTGAAATCAGTGGAATTCGAGTATGATAGCTTCTGGATTACATCTTCAAACGAAGGGCAACCATGGCATCCGACAGGAGATGCGTCCAACCGTGAATGATGTATACGGGTAAAATAGTCTGGCTAACTACATTATCAGATATTACATGTTCCTAATTTTGACAGAAATAGACATTTATTTGGCTAACTAGCCAAGCTAACGTTAGCTGGCTGGCTCGCTAGCTAACGTTATGTCTATGACCTTATTATTAATTTCTCAGAGCTATTTGCTTAGCTAGCTATATTGAACCTGGTTGGTTAGCTACCTGCAGATTCATGCAGGGTAGTAACGTCATGAGTTGTGATTATGGTTCATTGTTTACCTAGCTAGCTAACGTTAGCTGGCCGGCTCGCTAGCTAACGTTATGTCTATGACCTTATTATTAATTTCTCAGAGCTATTTGCTTAGCTAGCTATAGCCTAATGTTAGCTAGCTGACATTGAACCTGGTTGGTTAGCTACCTGCAGATTCATGCAGGGTAGTAACGTAATGAGTTGTGATCATGGTTAATTTTTTACCTAGCTAGCTAGCTACATGTCTTAACAAAAGACTCCAATATGCAAGTAACCATTTCGGGTGTGTTTTTCGATTTCAGAGCACTATAGTCTGAGTGTGCCAGAGAGCGCAGAATAACTGATGAATTTACAAATGCTCAACAACTTTAGAAAGAGTTTCATGCTGGTTTTTGGAAAAATGAGCCAGAAATTGTAGTTTTTCTAGGTGGCTCCCATTTTGGCTGTAGTGTTTCCAAGCGCATGGAAGAGAGCGCGTTCTTTGGTATTTTTCTCCGGTAAAGACAATAACGATTCTCCGTCTTAAATTGTATCGTTTATTTACGTATTACGGTACCTAAGGTCTGATTTTAAACGTTGTTTGGAAAAGTTTATTAGTAACGTCTGGGATTCATTTTGTATGCATTTTGATGGAGGGAAACTGGGTTTATTATTGACTGAAGCGCGCCAGCTAAACTGAGTTTTTATGGATATAAAGAAGGACATTATCAAACAAAAGGACCATTTGTGATGTATCTGGGATCTTTTGGTGTGCCAACAGAAAAAGATCATCAAAGGTAAGGCGTTTTTTATATCGCTATTTCTGACTTTCGTGTCACACCTGCCTGGTTGAAATATGTTTTTCATGGTTTTCTATGCGGAGCGCTGTCCTCAGATAATCGCATGGTGTGCTTTCGCCGTAAAGCCTTTTTTAAATCTGACACAGCGGCTGGATTAACAAGAAGTTAACTTCTCTGATCTACGGATACCGAATACAGGTTCACTTTCCTAAACAACCGCTGAATTGCAGGGCGCCAAATTCAAAAATATTCCTAAAAATATTTATAATCATGCAATCACAAGTGAAATATACCAAGACACAGCTTAGCTTGTTTTTAATCCACCTATGGTGTCAGATTTTGAAAATATATTTTACAGCGAAAGAAATCCAAGCTTTTGTGAGTGTAGCTTTCAATGCTATAACAGTTTAGCCTTATATTAGCTTGGCTAGCTTTGTCACGAAAGTAAGAAAAGCAATCAAATTAATCGCTTACCTTTGATAATCTTCGGGTGTTCCCACTCACGAGACTCCCAGTTACACAACAATTGTTATTTTTGTTCGATAAATATTACTTTTATCACAAAAAAAACGCCATTTGGGTTGCGCGTTATGATGAAAAATCAAAAGCCGTGTTCCGTTCGACAAATCCCCCAAAAGTATCCGAAATGGTCGTAGAAACATTTAAAATGTTTTTTATAATCAATCCTCAGGTTGTCTTTAACAAACATAATCGATAATATTTCAACCGGAGCATAACCTATTCATTAAGAGACAAAAGGAAAATGGGGAGCCCCTCTCTCGCGCGTAGGAAATATTCGGAGGACACCTGACCTCTTTTGAAACATCTCGCTCATTTTTCAAAATAAAAGCCTGAAACTATGTCTAAAGCCTGGTCACAGCCTGAAGAAGCCATTGGAAAAAGTATCTGGTTGATACCCCTTTAAATGGAGGTTAGAGGGGAAAGGAAACAAATATATATTTTTTTAAATATCACTTCTGGGTTAATTTTTCTCAGGATTTCGCTTGCAAAATAAATATTATTTTTCTCACAGGCAATATATTGACAGTTTTGGAAACTTGAGTGTTTTCTATCCTAATCTGTAAATTATATGCATTTTCTACGATCTGGGCCAGAGAAAATTTCCGTTTATGTTGGGTACATTATTTGAGAAAAAAAAAAATCTGACCCCTAGCGCTAAGAGGTGCTTTGTTTTGAGGTATTACACTTGTGATTTTATGAAAGTTAAATATTTATAATTCTGTTTGAATTTCGCGCTTTGCAATTTCACCAGATGTTGGCCAGCTACCTTCCCACCTGCCCATAAGAAGTTAATGACTCCAACCTAAGTGTATGCAAACATCCGACTTCAACTGTATATCATACTAAATGGAGGGAGAGATTTACTTTTATTATGTTACGTCTACCCCTGAGTCCAGGTTGCCCCACCAGTGTTCTGTCCTTATGCCTCCCCCTGTAGTGACTTCCTCAACCAGACCTCCAAATACAGGGCTACACTCACTAACTATAATGACATTTTAAGTACTATTCTGATCAGTGGTAGTCACAATCCAATGGCGAACCTCTGGAAGGATTTTAATATGATCTCGCTAGCTAACGTTATGTCTATGACCTTATTATTCATTTCTCAGAGCTATTTGCTTAGCTAGCTGACATTGAACCTGGTTGGTTAGCTACCTGCAGATTCATGCAAGGTAGTAACGTCATGAATTGTTATCATGGTTAATTTTTTTACCTAGCTAGCTAGCTACATGTCTTAACAATAGACTCCAATATGCAAGTAACCATTTCGGGTGTGTTTTCGATTTCAGAGCACTATAGTCTGAGTGTGCCAGATAGCGCAGAATAACTGATGAATTTACAAATGCTCAACAGCTGTTGAATATGGCCGGTGTCAGTAAACTCATTGGCCAGAGTGTTCGCTGTGCGCTCTGAATTTACGAACGGACAATCTGACAAAGCTCTGAATTTACGAATGGCCAGGGTGCACTCTGGCACTCCAGAGAGCCTTTACGAACACACCCTTTGTTTTCTTTGTTTTTACAGCATCCTTGTAATGGACAGCAGTACATAGAATAAATCTATTATTATTATTATATAGTTTGTATTGATGTTTCATTAATATATTAGCACAGTAGTACTGTAATAAACAAAATGACACAGTGGGAAGTTGAAGTTAGGAGAGAGAAAGATGAGTTTGAAGAGGAGAAAGAGTTTGCACAGATACTGTATCAGCAGGAATATTTGCAAAGCAGCATGGTGTGAATTACATTTCAACAGCTGAATCCCAATTTGTTGGGTAAAGCTTTGAGGATGGCCCCAGCAGGGTTCCTATTGTATTCCTTTCTGCCAGAACGCAACGTGTTCGATCTCCATCATCTCCCTCCCTGTTACGTTATGGATGAAATCTCATTATATTACTCAACCATGAGCTACTAATCATCCAACTGTTGACCTGTACCCTCCAGAGATGCTGTTTTGAAATTAAACAGACATTTATAAGAAATGTGTATATTTACAGTAGTGCTCGGTAAAGTCACATGATAACTTCGTACAAAATATTGAAAAGAAAACAGTTAAATCAGAGTAGCTTTAGACTCTGGTAAGCCTACAACCATTGTACTTGTCAATTGCAGCAACATGGATTAACTGTGCCATCCTGCAGGTGTCCAAGTTCATTTGGGAATACCTTCACTTCATAAGACTGTTCATTACATCGTTCCCTCACAGGGTGAGTCTGATAAGAGAGTAATCAGTAGTTAATTACGGAGAAGATCTCATTGAGGGGTACAATTTAGATGTGTTAGCCAGACTGATTAAACAGCTTACACTTCAAATGCTTTTATGTCAGCTGCTAAGACATCACAGGCAAACTTAATGTAATGTACCCAACGTAAACGGAAATTTTCTCTGGCCCAGATCGTAGAAAATGCATATAATTTACAGATTAGGATAGAAAACACTCAAGTTTCCAAAACTGTCAATATATTGCCTGTGAGAAAAATAATATTTATTTTGCAAGCGAAATCCTGAGAAAAATTAACCCAGAAGTGATATTTAAAAAAATATATATTTGTTTCCTTTCCCCTCTAACCTCCATTTAAAGGGGTATCAACCAGATTCTTTTCCCAATGGCTTCCTCGGGCTGTGACCAGGCTTTAGACATAGTTTCAGGCTTTTATTTTGAAAAATGAGCGAGATGTTTCAAAAGAGGTCAGGTGTCCTCCGAATATTTCCTGCGCGCGAGAGAGGGGCTCCCCATTTTCCTTTTGTCTCTTAATGAATAGGTTATGCTCAGGTTGAAATATTATCGATTATGTTTGTTAACCTCTTGAGCCTATGGGGGGTGCTATTTCGATCTTGGAAAAATTGGTCTCCAAATTAAACTGCCTCGTACTCAATTCTTGCTCGTACAATATGCATATTATTATTACTATTGGATAGAAAACAATCTCTAGTTTCTAAAACCGTTTGAATTATGTCTGTGGGTGAACCAGAACTCTTTCTGCAGCGAAATCCATGACAGGAACTGCGAAGGTCTGAAAACGAGGCTCTGTTCTCAGATCAGTTTAAAGCTCTGTATGTATCCTATGGGTCGACATGAACTGCACCCGCCTTCCCCTGGATGTCAGTAACCAATGAGAAGTGGAATGGAGTTTCTACGTAGTTCTCAGAGCTTATAAAAGGCCAAGGAACGAGGGGAGCTCTCTTTTCGACGTTCGTCATTGCGCAAAGCAGGACCTCAGGATGGCATTTTGAAACGCTCAGTTATCGACCTTAGATATATCCGTCTGTAATTTAATTCGATATAGGTGTTAGAAACATCATAACGAAGTTATATCAGTTTATGCGAGTATATTGCTATTTTCGGAATTTCCTTAGTATTGCGTTTTGAGGATTTGGGCATGTTGTGGCCACATAGCTATTGTTAGCTGCTAATTCCGAAGTTGAAGACGACGTTTTACAACCAAGCAACGATTCTTTTGGACAAAGGACCACTTGCCCAAGATTCTGATGGAAGCTCGTCCAAAAGTAAGAGCTATTTATGATGTTATTCCGTATTTATGTGGAAAAATGTAAACGGATTTGTCCGCCATTATTGCGGCACTAGTCTGGCTGTAACGCACACTGTATGTCTAGTAACGTTAATTTTAAAAATCTAACTCAGCGGTTGCATTAATAACTAATGCATCTTTCATTTGATGTCCAAACTGTATTTTTTAGTCAAGTTTACGATTATTTATTGATTAGATTAGGTGCCTTTCCAAGATGGCGCCGGCCAGAATGCATGACCTGTTGCCACTGATCACATTGTATAACCACGATTTGTGCTGCTAAATATGCACATTTTCGAACAAAACCTATATGCATTGTGTAATATGATGTTACAGGACTGTCATCTGAAGAATTCTGAGAAGGTTAGTGAAAAATTAATTTATTTTGGTGGTGAATACGTTATCAGTATGTTTGGCTGGAATCAATGCTGTTGTCTGGTTTGCTATTGTGGTAAGCTAATATAACGATATATTGTGTTTTCGCTGTAAAACACTTAGAAAATCTGAAATATTGTCTGGATTCACAAGATCTGTGTCTTTCAATTGCTGTACGCTGTGTATTTTTAAGAAATGTTTTATGATGAGTAATTAGGTAATAGACGTTGCTCTCTAGTTATTCTAGTCGCTTTGGGGAGATTTGTGATGGTGGCTGCAATGGTAAACTATGATTTATACCTGAAATATGCACATTTTTCTAACAAAACATATGCTATACAATAAATATGTTATCAGACTGTCATCGGATGAAGTTGTTTCTTGGTTAGTGGCTATTTATATCTTTATTTGGTCGAATTGGTGATAGCTACTGATGGAGTGAAAAAATGGTGGAGTAAGAAAAATTGTGTCTTTTGCTAACGTGGTTAGCTAATAGATTTACATATTGTGTCTTCCCTGTAAAACATTTAAAAAATCAGAAATGGTGGCAGGATTCACAAGAAGTGTATCTTTCATCTGGTGTCTTGGACTTGTGATTTAATGATATTTAGATGCTAGTATTTACTTGTGACGCTATGCTAGGCTATGCTAGTCAGCTTTTTTACTGGTGGGGGTGCTCCCGGATCCGGGTTTGGGAGGAACTAGAAGTTAAAGACAACCTGAGGATTGATTATAAAAAACATTTTAAATGTTTCTACGACCATTTCGGATACTTTTGGGGGATTTGTCGAACGGAACACGGCTTTTGATTTTTCATCATAACGCGCAACCCAAATGGCGTTTTTTTTGTGATAAAAGTAATATTTATCGAACAAAAATAACAATTGTTGTGTAACTGGGAGTCTCGTGAGTGGGAACACCCGAAGATTATCAAAGGTAAGCGATTAATTTGATTGCTTTTCTTACTTTCGTGACAAAGCTAGCCAAGCTAATATAAGGCTAAACTGTTATAGCATTGAAAGCTACACTCACAAAAGCTTGGATTTCTTTCGCTGTAAAATATATTTTCAAAATCTGACACCATAGGTGGATTAAAAACAAGCTAAGCTGTGTCTTGGTATATTTCACTTGTGATTGCATGATTATAAATATTTTTAGGAAAATTTTTGAATTTGGCGCCCTGCAATTCAGCGGTTGTTTAGGAAAGTGAACCCGTATTCGGTATCCGTAGATCAGAGAAGTTAACTTCTTGTTAATCCAGCCGCTGTGTCAGATTTTAAAAAGGCTTTACGGCGAAAGCACACCATGCGATTATCTGAGGACAGCGCCCCACATTGAAAACCATGAAAAACATATTTCAACCAGGCAGGTGTGACACGAAAGTCAGAAATAGCGATATAAAAAATGCCTTACCTTTGATGATCTTTTTCTGTTGGCACTCCAAAAGATCCCAGATACATCACAAATGGTCCTTTTGTTTGATAATGTCCTTCTTTATATCCATAAAAACTCAGTTTAGCTGGCACGCTTCAGTCAATAATCCACCCAGTTTCCCTCCATCAAAATGCATACAAAATGAATCCCAGACGTTACTAATAAACTTTTCCAAACAACGTTTAAAATCAGACCTTAGGTACCGTAATACGTAAATAAACGATACAATTTAAGACGGAGAATCGTTATTGTCTTTACCGGAGAAAAATACCAAAGAACGCGCTCTCTTCCATGCGCTTGGAAACACTACAGCCAAAATGGGAGCCACCTAGAAAAACTACAATTTCTGGCTCATTTTTCCAAAAACCAGCATGAAACTCTTTCTAAAGTTGTTGAGCATTTGTAAATTCATCAGTTATTCTGCGCTCTCTGGCACACCCAGACTAGAGTGCTCTGAAATCGAAAACACACCCGAAATGGTTACTTGCATATTGGAGTCTTTTGTTAACCTGTTTGGGCTGCAGGGGCAGTATTGAGTAGCCGGATAAAAGGTGCCCATTTCAAACGGCCTCGTACTCAATTCTTGCTCGTACAATATGCATATTATTATTACTATTGGATAGAAAACACTCTCTAGTTTCTAAAACCGTTTGAATTATATCTGTGAGTAAAACAGAACTCATTTTGCAGCAAACTTCCTGACAGGAAGTGGAAAGTCTGAAATTGAGGCTCTGTTCTAGGGGCTGCCTATTAAAGTCCTTGTTATTTATTAGTTTAGATGCACTTCATACGTCTTCCACTAGATGTCGACAAGGAGTGAGAGAAGAAATGGAGTGTGTAACTTGATCTGGACTCGAATTACAGCCCTTGGAATGACGTGTCACCCATTTCCTGTTTTCAGGAAGGCGCGAGAAGGGACCGGGGATTGCCTTATGAAAAGCTTTCGTTATAGGCGACTACTATCTCCGGCTTTGATTTTAAAGTATGTTTTTTTAACCTGTTAGGCGGGCTGTCCCGACATCGGTACACTTATGACAACATCCAGCTCAAGTGCAGGGCGCGAAATTCAAAATCTATTTTTTTTTAATATTTAACTTTCACACATTAACAAGTCCAATACAGCATTTGAAAGATAAACATCTTGTCAATCCAGCCAACATGTCCGATTTTTTAAATGTTTTACAGAGAAAACACCACATATATTTATGTTAGCTCACCACCAAATAAAAAAAAGGACAGACATTTTTCACAGCACAAGTAGGATGCAAGTAGCATGCACAAGCCAACCTAACTAACCTAGAACCAACCTAAATAACCTAGAAAAAACTACCTCAGATGACAGTCCTATAACATGTTACACAATAAATCTATGTTTTGTTCAAAAAATGTGCATATTTTAGCTATAAATCAGTTTTACATTACTGCTACCATCATAGCTACAGTCAGAAATCGCACGGGAGTAGCCAGAGAAAATACAGACACCAACGTCAACTACTAATTACACATCATAAAACATTTCAGAAAAATATATGGTGGATAGCTAATGAAAGACAAAGATCTTGTGAAAAGAGCCAATATTTCCGATTTTTGAAGTGTTTTACAGCGAAAACACAATATATCGTTATATTAGCTTACTACATTAGCTAGCACACAGCAGCATTGATTCTAGTCGAACGGTAGCATAGCACAGTTCGACAGATATATGAAAAAGCATCCCAAATTGGGTCCTTATCTTTGTTGATCTTCCATCAGAATGTTCTCCAAGGGGTCCTTTGTTCAGAAACGTCTTTATTTCGATCCAGAACGAACGATTTCCCTCTTGAATTAGCAAGCACACTGGCAGTGCGACGCTAACCTCTCCATCTTGACAAAATTCTTGCGTCGCATCACGTCTAAAGTCCAGAATAAATTTCAATAATATAATTAAACTATATTGAAAAAACATACTTTAGGATGATATTGTGACATGTATCAAATAAAATCGAAGCCGGAGGTCATATTCACCTTTAACGAGCGTTTTCCAGGAGCCGAGTACAGGTCCTACTTCGCGCCCAGAAAAAAAAAATAAAGTGCGCAAGTCTCACTCCAAGAGGTTGTGTTCAGTCCCTGGACGAGATATTCAAGTCCTTTCTGCTCTCACTTCCGCATGACACCCAGGGGAAGGCGTATGACGTGTTTCTACAGTCCTAAGTGACATGCCCTTTTATAGACAAGGTCTTGAAGAGAGACATCGATGTTGGAAATCTCACTTCCGGATAGGAAATGGGCTGTAAAAATAGTTCTGTTCCACTTAGAGAAATAATTCAAACGTTTTTAGAAACTAGAGACTGTTTTCTATCCAATAGTAGTAATAATATGCATATTGTAAGAGCAAAAATTGATTAAGAGGCCGTTTGAAAATGGGCACATATTTTCCAGTTTTTCAATACGCCCCCTGCAGCCATAAGAAGTTTTAATCAGATTATTGAATTTTTTTCGGGAGTTTTGCCGTGTTCCGTTCTCTTCCGTTTGTTGACATGGAGAGATTCGTGCCACTTGGCTAGTGTGCTTGCTAAATCGAGAGGGAAAGAGGCCGTTCTAAATCCAAACAACGATTGTTCTTGACAAAGGACCCCTTGTCCAACATTCTGATGAAAGATCAGCAAAAGTAGGAAACATTTTATGATGCTATTTCATATATCTGTCGTACATGTGAACTAGTCGTCGGCGCCCAGCTTTTGGGTACTCTCTAGCTATACCGAAGCTGTATGTCGTAATGAGTTATTTTTAGAATTCTAACACGGCGATTTCATTAAGAACTAATGGATCTATCATTTCCTATACAACATGTATTTTTTAGTTATGTTTATGAATAGCTATTTGGTCAGAATATGTGTGTCAGAAAAATATCCGGACGTTGTGGGAAAAAGTAGCTACGTTAGCACAATGTATAACCACTGATTTCAGCTCTAAATATGCACATTTTCGAACAAAACATAAGTGTATGTATAACCTGATGTTATAGGACTGTCATCTGATGAAGCATATCAAGGTTAGTCAAAAATTATATATCTTTTGCTTGTTTGTTACGATCGCTAACTTTTGCTACTGGGAAATGGCTTGTGTTTCTGGCTATTGTGGTAAGCTAATATAACGCTATATTGTGTTTTTGCTGTAAAACACTTAATAAATCGGAAATATTGGCTGGAATCACAAGATGCCTGTCTTTCATTTGCTGTACACTATGTATTTTTCAGAAATGTTTTATGATGAGTAATTAGGTATTTGACGTTGGTGTCTGTAATTATTATGGCTGCTTTCGGTGCAATTTCTGATTGTAGCTGCAATGTAAACTATGATTTATACCTGAAATATGCACATTTTTCGAACAAAACATAGATTTATTGAATAACATGTTATAAGACTGTCATCTGATGAAGTTGTTTGTTGTTTGGTTGGTTCTTGGTTAGTTAGGTTGGCTTTGTGCATGCTACCTGTGCTGTGAAAAATGTCTGTCCTTTTTTGTATTTGGTGGTGAGCTAACATAAATATACGTGCTGTTTTCGCTGTAAAACATTTTAAAAATTGGGCATGTTGGCTGGATTCACAAGATGTGTACCTTTCATTTGCTGTATTGGACTTGTTAATGTGTGAAAGTTAAATATTTCTAAAAAATATATTTTGAATTTCGCGCCCTGCACTTGAAGTGGCTGTTGTCATATTGTGGGCGGCCTCGGGCTTGCAGCCAGAAGAAGTTAAAAGAACAAATTTGGGAGCAGCAAATCAGTGAGTGGACACCACCTTCTTATATATGTAGGCTATTTTCAACATTTTTTGCCAGCTCCTGTTATTTTTTGGATGTGGATAAAAACCCTCCATGTAGGCTAATTATGCCCATCATCGAACAAGACATGTGTTACGAATCCCGCCGAGGATGGTGCCTCTTCCCGTTCGGGCGGCGCTCGGCGGTCGTCGTCTCCGGCCTACTAGCTGCCACCGATCCCCTTTTCTGTTTTCATTTAGGTTTGTCTAATTGGTTACACCTGTTTTGTGTTTAGGGTTAGTGTGTTATTTAAACCCAGTTGGCCCGCCGACTTTTGTGCGGGCTTGTTATTCTGTTTTTTGTGGTGGTGATTTATATAGTGGATTCTGTCCTATTTGTGTTGGACTGTATTTTTTGACGCGCCCTTTGTTGTGTGACGTAGCCGTCTCATAGATTATTTCTGGTTGAAATAATAAATATCCACTTGCTCGGAACACCCCTGCTCTCTGCACCTGACTCCTTCATTTCACCATAGGAATTGTGACAGAAGCCCGCACCATACCATGGAGTCAGCAGAAGCAGCAACCACCCCTCTTCCATCGATGGAGGAGCGTGTCCTCCATCACACCGCCGTTCTCCATAGGATTGGGTCGGCGATGGACATGATGGAGCGATGGGAGAGGAGTGGTTTCCCGACGTCTACCCCAGCTCCTTCAGGGACGTCGCAACCTACTCCTTCCACGTCAGCGTCTGGTTCCGGCGCGTTGCGTCTCGCGCTCCCGAGGGAGTACGACGGAGCGGTGGCTGGGTGCCAGGGGTTTTTGCTCCAGTTGGAGCTCTACTTGGCTACTGTTCATCCGACTCCCTCGGGAGAGGAGAGTGTTAGCCTCCTCATCTCCTGTCTGACGGGTAGAGCCCTGGAATGGGCTAACGCGGTCTGGAACGGCCCAGACTCGATTCGAGACCACTACCCAGAGTTCACCCGCCGCTTTCGGGCCGTATTTGACCACCCTCAGGAGGGCCGTGCGGTGGGTGAGCGACTGTTCCACCTCAGACAGGAGACGAGGAGTGCGCAAGACTTCGCGTTGGAGTTCCGGACCTTGGCTGCTGGTGCGGGGTGGAATGACAGGGCCCTGATGGACCATTACCGATGTAGCCTTCGGGAGGACGTCCGTCGGGAGCTAGCTTGTCGGGACACTCCACTCTCCCTCGATGAGCTTATTGACATGTCAATACGACTGGACAACCTGCTAGCTGCCCGCGGGCGTTCAGAGGGGGTCCTGTCAGTTCCACCTCCCATCCCTCCCGCTCCGATGGAGTTGGGAGGGGCTGCATCTAGGGGGGCCGGAGGAGGTGGCTTCTCTTGCACCTATTGTGGCCGAAGAGGACACACTTCGGACCGGTGCTGGAGGAGTGCCTCTGGAAGTAGAGATGGCAGGCGGAATACTTCTCGGCCCCCCCAGGTGAGTAGGCACAAGACTCACCAGGAGCTTCCTGTTGGTCACATGTTTTTGGTTATTTTTTTCCCTGCGTTTTTCCCCTCTCTCCAGCATAAGGCGCTAGTCGACTCAGGCGCAGCTGGGAGTTTTATGGATCGCGGACTCGCCCGTAAGTTGGGTATTCCGCTGGTGCAGATAGACCCACCTTTCCCTGTGCACTCCTTAGATAGCCGACCGTTAGGGTCAGGGCTGATCAGGGAGGCCACGATTCCGCTGGACATGGTAACGCAGGGGGATCATAGGGAGCAGATCAGTTTCTACCTTATTGATTCACCTGGGTTTCCAGTGGTGTTGGGGGTTCCCTGGCTAGCCATTCACAATCCCCTCATTTCCTGGAGACAGGGAGCTCTTCAGGGGTGGTCAGAGGAGTGTTCAGGTAGGTGTGTGGGAGTTTCCATCGGTGCCACGTCGGTGGAGAGTCCAGACCAGGTTTCCACTGTGCGCATTCCCCCAGAATATGCCGATTTGGCTATCGCTTTTAGTAAGAAAAAAGCGACCAAATTACCACCTCATCGACGGTGGGATTGCGTGATAAACCTCCAGGAGAACGCTGCACTTCCCAGGAGTCACGTGTACCCATTGTCACAGGAGGAGACGTTGGCTATGGAGACATATGTCACGGAAGCTCTGAGACAAGGGTTCATTCGGCCCTCCATGTCACCCGCCTCCTTGAGTTTCTTTTTTGTGAGAAAAAAGGAGGGAGGACTGCGTCCGTGCATTGATTATCGAGGTCTCAATTCAATCACAGTGGGATTTAGTTATCCGCTACCTCTCATCGCTACGGCGGTGGAATCATTCCACGGAGCGCGTTTTTTCACAAAACTGGACCTCAGGAGCGCGTATAATCTGGTGCGTATTCGGGGAGGAGACGAGTGGAAAACAGCGTTTAGTACCACATCAGGCCACTATGAGTACCTCGTCATGCCGTATGGGTTGAAGAATGCTCCAGCCGTCTTCCAATCCTTTGTAGATGAGATTCTCAGGGACTTGCACGGGCAGGGTGTGGTAGTATATATTGATGACATCTTGATCTATTCTGCCACACGCGCCGCGCATGTCTCCCTGGTGCGCAGGGTCCTTGGGCGGCTGCTGGAGCATGACCTATACGTCAAGGCTGAGAAATGTGTGTTCTCCGAACAAGCCGTTTCCTTCCTGGGTTATCGCATTTCCACTTCAGGGGTGGTGATGGAGTGTGACCGCGTTAACTTCTTGCGAATATAGGGGGTGCTGTTTCGCATTAGCATAATTTGGTCTCCAGATTAAACTGCTTAGTACTCAATTCTTGCTCGTACAATATGCATAATTACTTTTATTGGATAGAAAACACTCTCTAGTTTCTATAGCCGTTGGAATTTTGTCTCTGAGTGAAACAGAACTCAATCTACAGCACTTTTCATGATAGGGAGTCAGATTTCAGACATCTTGGCACCTGATCTGGAGTCAGTTTAAAGGTCCGTGTAAACGCTATGGAGAAACAGACACTTCTTACGTCTTCCCCTGGATGTCAGTGCGTGATGACGATTTGAATGGTGTCGATTGCGCAATCAGTCCCTCTATAAATCACCAAATACCGGAAGTAGCTTCCCTTTGCTGCCTGCGTCTTGCGCGAGAAGGACATCGGACTCGCCTCCTTCCAACCTGTTGTTTAGCCAGTAATATTTCTCCGGTCATGTTTTTACCCGTTATAGGTGTTAACAGCATCATAAGGTAGTTAATTTGAACCGTTTTATAGCAATTTAGATCCGTTTAGTGCGATTTTGAGGCATTGCTTTGTTATGCACTTTCAAGCACCGGGCACGTTTCGGGGTCCCGGTCGAACGTTAGTGGGCATTTCGACGGACAAGTGGACATCTTTCGACCAAAAGAAGATTAGACCCAAGAAAGGATACATGGCCCAAGATACTGATGGAAGATCACCTCATAGTAAGAAATATTTAAGATGATAAATCGTTGTTCTGTAGAAAAATGTTAAACGCACGTTCCGCCATCTTGTTTGCTATAGCTTCGCTTGGCGCAACCTGTATTGAAAAGTAAGGATAATTTTAGAAATGTAATTCCGCGATTGTATTAAGAATTAAATTGTCTATCAATCGCTGTCCACCCTATATTTTTTAGTCAAGTTTATGAGTATTTATGTATAAGACTAGATCACTGTCTAATATGGTGCATGACATTTTCTGACTAGCTGGGCTACTTTTCTCATTGTCTAACCATGATTTTGGTGGCTAAATATGCACATTTTCGAACAAACTCTATATGTATGTTGTAATATGATGTTACAGGAGTGTCATCTGAAGAATTCTGAGAAGGTTAGTGAAAAAATTAATATATTTTGGCGATGATACGATATCGCTCTCTTTGGCTTGAATCAGTGCTCGGGTAACGTTTGCATATGTGGTATGCTAATATAACGATTTATTGTGTTTTCGCCGTAAAACACTTAGAAAATCTGAAATGTTGTCTGAATTCACAAGATCTGTGTCTTTCCATTGCTATGTGCTGTGTATTTTTAAGAAATGTTTTATGATGAGTAAATTGGTAATACAAGTTGCTCTCTGTAGTAATTCTAGTCGCTTTGGTGAGATTTGTGATGGTGGCTGCAATGGCAAACTATGATTTATACCTGAAATATGCACATTTTTCTAACAAAACCTATCCTATACCATAAATATGTTATCAGACTGTCATCTGATGAGGTTTTTTCTTGGTTAGTGGCTATCAATATCTTAGTTTAGCCGAATTGGTGATAGCTACTGGTGGAGAGAAAAAATGGTGGACAAAGAAAAATAGTGTCTTTTGCTAACGTGTTTAGCTAATAGATTTACATAGTGTCTTCCCTGTAAAACATTTTAAAAATCTGAAATGGTGGCTTTATTCACAAGATCTGTATCTTTCATTAGGTGTCTTGGACTTGTGATTTAATGATATTTAGATGCTACTATTTAATTGTGACGCTATGCTAGCGATGCTAATCAGTGTGGGGGGGGGTGGGGGGTGATCCCGGATCCGGGGTTGAGGCTCGTTAGAGGTTAACGCCGTGTGTAATTGGCCGACTCCGACCACGGTAAAGGAGGTGCAGCGGTTTTTAGGGTTTGCCAATTACTACCGGAGGTTTATCCGGGGTTTTGGCCAAGTGGCGGCGCCCATTACCTCACTGCTGAAGGGGGGGCCGGTGCGTCTACGGTGGTCGGCCGAGGCAGAGGGAGCCTTCAACCAGTTGAAGGCACGGTTTACTGAGGCTCCCGTGTTGGCGCATCCGGACCCTTCATTAGCGTTCATAGTGGAGGTGGATGCGTCCGAGGCTGGTGTTGGAGCCGTGCTATCACAGCGCTCGGGCACGCCACCGAAGCTCCGTCCCTGTGCTTTCTTTTCTAAGAAGCTGGGTCCGGCGGAGCGGAACTATGATGTGGGGGACCGGGAGTTACTAGCTATGGTAAAAGCCCTGAAGGTGTGGAGACACTGGCTTGAGGGGGCTAAATACCCTTTCCTCATCTGGACTGACCACCGCAATCTGGAGTATATCCGAGCGGCGAAGAGACTGAATCCGTGTCAGGCTAGGTGGGCCATGCTCTTTACACGTTTTAGATTTACGATCTCTTATAGACCAGGTTCCCTCAACACTAGGGCCGACGCGCTGTCCCGTCTCTACGACACCGAGGACCGGCCCATCGATCCGACTCCCATCCTTCCAGCCTCTTGGCTGGTGGCCCCGGTGGTATGGGAGGTGGACGCGGACATCGAGCGGGCGTTGAGGGTAGAACCTGCGCCTTCTCAGTGTCCGACTGGCCTTACGTACGTACCGCTTGGTGTCCGTGATCGATTGATTCGGTGGGCTCACACACTACCTTCTTCGGGTCATCCGGGGATTGAGAGGACAGTGCGGGGTCTTCGGGGGAAATACTGGTGGCCCACCTTGGCTAAGGACGTGAGACTCTATGTCTCCTCCTGTTCGGTATGCGCACAGAGTAAGGCTCCTAGGCACCTACCGAGAGGGAAGTTACAACCACTCCCGGTTCCACAACGGCCATGGTCTCATCTATCGGTAGATTTTCTGACTGATCTTCCTCCATCTCAGGGGAACACTACCGTTCTGGATCGGTTCTCTAAGTCCTGTCGTCTCCTCCCATTGCCTGGTCTCCCTACGGCCCTACAGACTGCGGAGGCTCTATTACCCACGTCTTCCGGCATTACGGGGTGCCGGAGGACATCGTATCTGATCGAGGTCCCCAGTTCACGTCCCGGGTGTGGAGGGCGTTTATGGAGCGTCTGGGGGTCTCGGTCAGCCTTACCTCTGGGTATCACCCCGAAAGTAATGGGCAGGTGGAAAGAGTGAACCAGGAAGTGGGTAGGTTTCTGAGGTCGTATTGCCAGGACCGGCCAGGAGAGTGGGCAAGGTACGTCCCGTGGGCAGAGTTGGCCCAGAACTCACTCCTCGCCCTTCGAATGCGTACTGGGGTACCAGCCGGTCCTGGCTCCGTGGCATCAGAGCCAGACCGACGCTCCTGCGGTGGAGGAGTGGGTACAGCGCTCTAGAGAGACCTGGCGGGCAGTCCAGGACTCTCTCAGGCAGGCCAGTGAACGGCAGAAGAGGAGCGCTGACCGCCACCACAGTGAGGCCCCTGTGTTCGCACCAGGGGACAGGGTCTGGCTCTCGGCCCGAAACCTGCCCCTCCGCCTGCCCTGCCGGAAGCTGGGGCCGCAGTGTGTGGGGCCATTTAAAGTCCTGAGGAGGATAAACGAGGTGTGTTATAGGTTACAACTTCCCTCTTACTATCGTATTAACCCCTCGTTTCATGTGTCTCTCCTCAGGCCGGTGGTAGCTGGTCCCCTTCAGGAAAATGAGGTGCCGGAGGTCCCTCCGCCCCCTCTTGACATCGAGGGGTCCCCGGCACGAACTATTCTGGACTCGAGACGCCGGGTGAGGGGCCTACAGTACCTCGTGGACTGGGAGGGGTACGGTCCGGAGGAGAGATGCTGGGTACCGGTGGGGGACATTTTGGATCCTTCCCTCTTGAGGGACTTTCACCGCCTCCACCCGGATCGCCCTGCTCCTCGCCCTCCGGGTCGTCCTCGAGGCCGGGGTCGGCGCGCTGCGCGAGCCGCGCGTCGGGGGGGGGGGGGGGGGGGTACTGTTACGAATCCCGCCGAGGATGGTGCCTCTTCCCGTTCCGGCGGCGCTCGGCGGTCGTCGTCTCCGGCCTACTAGCTGCCACCGATCCCCTTTTCTGTTTTCATTTAGGTTTGTCTAATTGGTTACACCTGTTTTGTGTTTAGGGTTAGTGTGTTATTTAAACCCAGTTGGCCCGCCGACTTTTGTGCGGGCTTGTTATTCTGTTTTTTTGTGGTGGTGATTTATATAGTGGATTCTGTCCTATTTGTGTAACGGTCGTCTTGTGGTGAATGAGCGGACCAAGGCGCAGCGGGTGATGAATACATAATGAATTTAATAAAGAAAAGAATAACGATGACGAAGCACACTTTAGAAATGACAAAACGAACTAAACAGACCTGAACATGAGAACTACATGAAACGACGAATGCACGAACGAGACAGTACCGTGTGGTGCAACAAAACACAGACACAGCGACAATCACCCACAAACAAACAGTGAGAACAGCCTACCTTAATATGGTTCTCAATCAGAGGAAACGTCAAACACCTGCCTCTAATTGAGAACCATATCAGGCAACACATTTAACCCAACATAGAAACACATAACATAGAATGCCCACCCCAACTCACGCCCTGACCAACTAAACACATACAAAAACAATGGAAAACAGGTCAGGAACGTGACAATTTGTGTTGGACTGTATTTTTTGACGCGCCCTTTGTTGTGTGGCGTAGCCGTCTCATAGATTATTTCTGGTTGAAATAATAAATATCCACTTGCTCGGAACACCCCTGCTCTCTGCACCTGACTCCTTCATTTCACCATAGGAATTGTGACAACATGAGATAATCCGGTGACACCCAATTTAGATATATTTCAGTTATTTTCCTGTAATATCTTCCATTTTGTTTCATTAAAAAACAAGCCCATTAACCTACTATAACGAAAGCTGGTTCAACAACAATGTGTCTGGTGTATTTCTTATCCTAGCCATGCATTAGCCAAGTAATATATCCATAAAAGGTTTCTAAATGGTCTACTTGTGAGGCTTTTTCCATCATGCTTTTGCATTATTCACAATTCACATAAGATTACTTGCAGTGCATACTCCATTAGGCCTGTATCCACCCCAATTTCCATAGAGCGATTACTAAAGAGGGCTCCTACAAACATATTCACATTTTTCAATCCTAGAAGGTCATATCAATGGTAGACCTAGGCTATATCTTGCTTATTGAGAATGTGCCTCACACATACAATACAATTTCCGGGAGCCTAGTAATTTTGGGGGGGGGGAGAAGTGCAATGCATAAAGGCCTGTACTCGTTGAAGAAAATGACAACAATGTTGACTGTCAACACGCCAAACATATATAGCAAACTGTTGCTATTGACCTACAAAACTTGAGACAAACACATGCCGTATTAAGCCATGGAATGCCTCGATTTGCCAAGCCCTCATTACAGCTAAAACTTGTTTGTTAATTAAAACCCGGCCCTTTCACATCACCACTAGCTATTGCCCTCATAATTCTGGCTGTAAAAATAAAGATATTTCTGACACACTCCTGGACCTATAGCGCTACCACCAGCACTTAGATGTATTAATGCGTTAGATTGTTAAAATAGAGCCCTGAAACTAGTACTTATCTACCACTGTGGATAAATACAGTTGCATTGGCATTGATGCATTTGCACTCTAAATATCAGAGCAACGTCATGACTATTTAATTGTCAATTTTTATTATTACTGATGTGTCTATCGATTGGCGTATCCCCTATTCTGTCTCTGAAGACTTGCATAAAGCCTCAGTAATTTTTCCTTTAATTAACTGTTTGTTCATTTTCCTTTCTTCTAATATTCTAAACTACAATTGATCCTAATCTCTTGCCGGTGGATATGAATGAAATGTCAGAAAACGTAGAAAGATATTCTCCCCATGGTGAAGTTATTTAAATGAAGCATTTCCTTTGTCCAGCTTAATTCCTCCTTTGAAGTGAATATGTGTCTACTGTAAGCTAAACCAGAGCTGGTTGTCACTTTTCAACCAGCACTGTCAAAACAAGATCATTTTTTATGAATACACCTACATATTTTTTTTCAGATGACCTGTGCTCTGTTGGTATCAAATAAACATTGTATCTTGACCTGCATGTGTTTGTGACCCTGACTAGCCTTAGCTACTCTGCAGATATGGAACTGCAGATATATTAATATAATGGGGAAATCCATTTTGAGAAAAGGTATCACTCACTAATGAGAACTTGTTTTGTGTTAAAGTCTACCAAAGCGCATAGTCTGTTGGAGAGTTTGGACTAATATGCTTTGATGAGTGTAGAGTTTGAGAGTAGCAGGAACTTTCTAGACCTCTGCAGTCAGTGTTAAAATGATGGAGCTCACAGAACGGAGCTCACACCTGATTTTAATGGGCAGACAGGGCAGCGAGAATTTAATTAGTAAAGTGTGTCCTACTTTGGCACAGGAGTCAGTTAGCTCAATCTACTTGAAAGAGCCATTGCAACAATGATCAACTGAGTGTAAAACAGCAGAATACATGTATATTACAATTCATGTTCTTTTCTAAATATTTTAATGTATTCAACGGGAGGTTTGGAATTCCCATTGTTAGAACCTATCCTGCCCATGATATATGAGATTACATACACATGACCAAATTCATATGAAGTGGCATCATTTACGTTGTTACCTAGCAATGTACAACCACTACTACTTTTACAATTAGGAGGAGGATATGAAAGAAATGAAACAAGAAGAAGAGCAAGTGGACCAGCAGCCTGAGCCTAGCGTTAATCAGTAGCGCTGCTATAGACGACATAGATAAGGAGAGAAATGAAAAAGCTACATCAAGACAAATCAACTGAGCAGGGAAGTGCTTTCTGAAATGGCTGTCAAAAAAGGGGATAAACATCAATCTGGCAACTGTTTCAAAACAGGAGATGGGTAATATTCTCTGGAGTTTCTACACCACCGCAAGGACTGCTAAAGGAGACCGATATGAAATCAGCAGCTTTGCAGACTGCGAGTAGGCCAAAACTGCCACTTAAATGAGCCTCCAATGTGCCGGTCTTGGTGCCTGATGAGAGATACTGAGTTTCTGAACTCAAACAATGTCTTTGCTGGTATCATAAAACAGCTGGGAAGGGAGGGCAGGGACAGAACCAGCAACTACCCAGCTATAACGCAGCAGGACATAAAAAATCCTCTGCTAGTTCGAAGCCTTGAGCCCCACCACCCCTAGAGGATTACTGAATAAGGTGTGGTTTGATTTGCAGTTGCACCATAGCTGAGGAACCGATGGAAATCGCAAACTGAAGCTAGAGTCATTCGTAATAAAAGAAGACAAAAAGAAGACAACCATTTTGAGATAAGCAACACTGAGTTTCAATGAAGAAACCAAGATCTCTGCCCCATGGAAATTTGCAATTCAGTATAAATAGCTGTCGATGCTGTGACCATCTGAAACAATGTGTCATTGTGGTTTCTATTCTGATCTACAGTATCAATGTCTGCTACAATGTTCAGCACTGTTTTCATATCCATGAACAGCGCCCCAATGCAATGTTTCGATCTGGCATTCATTTGTCCTATGCACATAGGCCAGACTGTGCACTGTTTTCAGAACCATGGACAGCGTCCCTAGAAACCAAGTTTCTGAAACTACACTACATTACCAAAAGTATGTGGACACCTAGTTGTTGAACATCACATTAATATGGAGTTGGTCCCCCCTTTGCTGCTATAACAGCCTCCACTCTTCTGGGAAGGCTTTCCACTAGATGTTAGAACATTGCTGTGGGGACTTCCTTCCATTCAGCCAGAAGAGCATTAGTGAAGTTGGGCACTGATGTTGTGTGATGATTAGGCCTGGCTCGCAGTAGGCGTTCCAATTCATCCAAAAAGTATTTGATGGTTAAGGTCAGGGCTTTGTGCAGGCCAGTCATGTTCTCCCACACCGATCTCGACAAACCATTTCTGTATGGACCTTGCTTTGTGCACAGGTGAATTGTCATGCTGAAACAGGAATGGGCCTTCCCCAAAGTGTTGTCGGAAAGTTGGAAGCACAGAATCATCTAGAATGTCATTGTATACTGTAGCGTTAATATTTCCCTTCACTGGAATTAAGGGGCCTAGCAGGAACCATGAAAACAGCCCCAGACCATTATTCCTCCTCCATCAAAACTCTACAGTTGGCACTATGCAACTGATTCGTCCGTCGGACTGCCAGATGGTGAAGCATTATTCATCACTCCAGAGAACGTGTTTCCACTGCTCCAGAGTCCAATGGTGGCGAGCTTTACACCACTCCAGCCGACGCTTGGGATTACGCTTGGTGATCTTAGGCTTGCTCGACCATGGAAACCCATTTCATTAAGATTTCGACTAACAGTTATTGTGCTGGCGTTGCTTCCAGAGGCAGTTTGGAACTCAGTAGTGAGTGTTGCAGCCACTTGGACTTCAGCACTTGGCGGTCCCTTTCTGTGAGCTTGTGTGGCCTACCACTTCACGGCTGAGCCTTTGTGGCTCCTAGACGTTTCCACTTCCCAATAACAGCACTTACAGTTGACCTGGTCAGCTCTAGCAGGGCAGAAATTTGTCAAACTGACTTGTTGTAAAGCTGGCATCCTATGACGGTGCCACGTTGAAAGTCACTGAGCTCTTCAGTAAGGCCATTCTACTGCCAATGTTTGTCTATGGAGATTGCGTGGTTGTGTGCTCGATTGTATACACCTATCAGCAACTGGTGTGGCTGAAATAGCCGAATTCACAAATTTGATGGGCTGTCCACATACTTTTGTATAGTGTATCAACCAGCGCTTGGGTAGTTTTGCTTTACATGCCAATCAATGCGAATAGAACTAACGACCAGAAACTGTATCGAGGAGAAGGAGAAGACCAAGGTTCAGCGTGGTAAGTACTCATAATTACTTTTAATGAATACTAACAAAACAACAAAAACGAAAAACGAACAGTTCTGCCAGGTGAACATACACTAAACAGAAAACAACCACCCACAACACACAATGGAAAATAGGCTACCTAAGTATAGCTCCCAATCAGAGACAACGATAGACAGCTGCCTCTGATTGGGAACCACACCAGGCCAAACACAGAAATAGACAACCTAGACATACAACATAGAATGCCCACCCACATCACACCCTGACCAAACAAAACATAGAAACATACAAAGCAATCTATGATCAGGGCGTGACAGAAACACCTAAAATGTAATTTGACAACCAGTGTTAGTGAATGTAGCATCACGTTTTGTTGAAACATTTCTTTTTAATGCTGGTAACCCGTTGTATAAAAGCAATAATATACTGTGATCACGTCAAAGCCATGATAAAAAGTCATAACATATGGCCTCTCATGTATTATTGCTTAAGTACTTGGCTGTATATTTCGACAGAAGATGAAACGAAGGACAGACAGAGGGTTAGGCGGTGTGTGGGATGTGTATTTACATTGTCGTAGATGGCGTGTGGGGTGTTAGTGAGGTGAAGTATACCTATTAAATGAAACAGTCTGATGAGGCTGGCAATCACTTCGGAACACAGGAATGTGTTTGATGAGCAAATATCACAGGGTGTGTAATGCTGATTCCAGAAAATGGTGAGATGTGTTTGGCTTTCCTTTTTTCTTCTAGGTCGCTGGGCACTTTGCAGCTGACACAATTAATCTCTTTCCAACAGGCACTCCTTTTCTAATTTAATTTCTGTTGTCTTTGATTCAAAGCCGTGGTAATGATCCACAATGTCCCCATCTGTTCCTGGCTTCCTGTTCCACATATGCACAGCTCTGTTCTCTCGCGCCTTTGATGTCCCTCCTATCGCACAGCTTTAATAGCCACATATGTCACATGATTCACATGTATTACATTTAGAGGAGATCTTCAGGTTGTGACAAGTCACACTTGTTCACCCTTTTGATGACTTACCCTCCTCCTGGAGCGGTGCCCTCCTACAGAGCTACCCTAATCTAACAATCAGCTGCTTCTCAGAACCTTTTTGTCTGAATAAGTGTGTTTGTGTAGTGCTGGAGAAAAACCTTGCAGATCCAATGGAGCTCCAAGAGGAGGATTGGCAACCCCTGCCCAAGACATTAAAACTTCTTCTCAATAGGGGGTGCTATTTGCACTTTGTAATAATTTCGTTCCCAAATTAAACTGCCTCGTACTCAATTCTTGCTCGTACAATATGCATATTATTATTACTATTGGATAGAAAACACTCTCTAGTTTCTAAAACAGTTTGAATTATATCTGTGAGTGAAACAGAACTCGAGTTAGAGCATTTTTCCTATGAGGATGTGAGAATGCAGAAATCTTCTTGCTGTTCATAAATCTGCCTGTCTTCTATTGGTTGAGATGCACTGCATACGTCTTCCCCTGGGTGTCAGCGAATAGTGAGAGTTGAAATGGGGTTGCTAGGCAGAACTGAGAGCTTATAAAAGACCTCGGAACAAAGTGTCCGGCCTTTTTTCACTTCGCTCTGACGCAGGGAGGACATCTGGCTGTGGCTCTAGAACGCTCCGGTTATAGGCCTTAGATATATCCGGTCATGTTTTTATTCGTTATAGGTGTTAAAGACATCATAAGGTAGTTAATTTAAACCGACTTATAGCAGCTTATATCAGTTTATTGCGATTTTCTGGAATTTCTTTGTCACGCGCTTTCACGAGTTGGACACCTCTCCTGCAAAATATGCACATTTTTCTAACAAAACATATGCTATACAATAAATATGTTATCAGACTGTCATCTGATGAAGTTGTTTCTGTCACACCCTGGCCTCTGTTATATTGATTTTCTTTATTAGTTTAGTTAGGTCAGGGTGTGACATGGGGGATGTTTGTGTGTTTTTTCTAGTTTAGGGTGTGTGTATTGTTTAGGGGGTTTTGTAGTAGGTATGGGGTAGTGTTCAGTGTAGGTGTTTAGGAAAGTCTATGGTTGCCTGATTTGGTTCTCAATCAGAGACAGCTGTTTATTGTTGTCTCTGATTGGGAGCCATATTTAAGGCAGCCATAGGCTTTAGGTGTTTGTGGGTAATTGTCTATGTCTAACGTTAGTAGCTGTGTGTGCACTTTCGTTTGTAGCTTCACGTTCGTGGTTTATTGTTTTTGTATTAGTTTGTATAGTGTTCGTTTTGTCTTCGTCTCCAATAAAAGAAGATGTATTCATATCACTCTGCGTTTTGGTCCGATCCATGCTCCTCAGACGAGGAGGAGAACGAACGTGACTGAATTACCCACCAACAAAGGATCAAGCAGCGGTGTAACGGGAGAAAGCAACAGGACCCACCTACACAGGATTTCTGGACATGGGAGGAAATACTGGACGGTAAAGGGCCATGGGCTCAACATGGAGAATATCGCCGCCCTCGTGAAAAGCTGGAGGCAGCTAAAGCCGAGAGGCGGCGGTATGAGGAGGCAGCACGGAAACAGGAGAAGGATCTGGGCTACACTACGTGGGAAGAGATCGACAGATGGGCGATCGACCCTAAGAGAGTGCCGGAGCCCGCCTGGGATTCTCTGGCGCAGTGCGAGGAGGGATACCGGCGAATGGAGGCAGCACGGCGAAACGGTAGGAAGCCCAAGAGACATTCCCAAAAAATTCTTGGGGAGGGGCATTTGGAACAGTCGGCGAAGTTGAGGGGTGAGTCTGAGATTGTCGAGGATTTATTGGACAGATTGGAGGAGAGTGAACGAAGGGGAGATTATGAGACATTCGAGGAGTTGTTGACGAAATTGGAGGAGAGTGAAGAGAGAGAGCTGTTGATTTGGCAGAGTATGCATGGCATTCTCCCTGAGGAGCGTGTTAGCTGTCCGATGCCACCTGTGTCAGTACCTCGTACTCAGCCTGAAACTGGTGTTAAAGTTCCGGAAGATTTGATGCCGGCTATACACACCAGGTCTCCAGTACATTTTTACAACCCGGTGTGTCCTGTTCCTGCTTCTTGCACTCATCCTGAGATGCGTGTCCCCAGCCCGGTACCACCAGTTCCGACACCACGCACTAGGTCTAATGTGCGTCTTCAGAGCCCTGTTCCTCCTCAACGCACTAGCACTATGGTGCGTGTCTCCAGCCCATTACCACCAGTACCGGCACCACGCACCAAGCCTCCTGTGCGTCTCCAGAGTCCTGTGCGTCCTGTTGCTGCTCCCCGCACTAGTCCTGAGATGCGTGTCTCCAGCCCGGTACCACCAGTGCCGGCACCACGCACTAGGCCTAATGTGCGTCTCCAGGGTCCAGTATGCCCTGTTCCTTCTCCCCGCACTAGCCTTGAGGTGCGTGTCTCCAGTCCGGTACCACCAGTTCCGGCACCACGCACCAAGCCTCATGTGCGTCTCCAGAGCCCTCTACGCACTGATCCTTCTCCTCGCACTGAGGTGCGTGCCCTCAGCCCGGTACCACCAGTCCCGGTACCACGCACCAGTCCTATAGTGCGCCTCGAGAACTCAGTGTGCCCTGTTCCTGCTCCCCGCACTAGCCTGAAGGTGCGTGTCCTTAGCCCGGTACCTCCAGTTCCGGTACCACGCATCAGGCCTACAGTGCGTCTCAGCCGGCCAGAGTCTGCCGTCTGCCCAGCGGCGCCTGAACTGCCCGTCTGTCCAACGGCACCTGAACTGCCCGTCTGCCCAACGGCGCCTGAACTGCCCGTCTGCCCAACGGCGCCTGAACTGCCCGTCTGCCCAACGCCGTCTGAACTGTCCGTCTGCCAAGCGCCGCATGAACTGCCCATCTGTACTGAGCCTTCAAAGCCGCCCGTCTGTACTGAGCCTGCAAAGCCACCCGTCTGCCATGAGCCTTCAGAGCCGTCCGCCAGACAGGAGCCGCTAGAGCTTTCCGCCAGACAGGAGCCGCTAGAGCCTTCCGCCAGACAGGAGCCGCTAGAGCCTTCCGCCAGACAGGAGCAGCCAGAGCCTTCCGCCAGACAGGAGCAGACAGAGCCGTCAGCGAGCCATGACCGGCCAGAGCCGTCAGCGAGCCATGACCGGCCAGAGCCGTCAGCGAGCCATGACCGGCCAGAGCCGTCAGCGAGCCATGACCGGCCAGAGCCGTCAGCGAGCCATGACCGGCCAGAGCCGTCAGCGAGCCATGACCGGCCAGAGCCGTCAGCGAGCCATGACCGGCCAGAGCCGCCAGTCAGCCAGGATCTGCCAGAGCCGCCAGTCAGCCAGGATCTGCCAGAGCCGTCAGTCAGCCAGGATCCGCCTGAGCTGCCCTCCAGTCATGAGCTGCCCTACAGTCATGAGCTGCCCCACAGTCATGAGCTGCCCTACAGTCCGGAGCTGCCCCTCAGTCCGGAGCTGCCCCTCAGTCCGGAGCTGCCCCTCAGTCCGGAGCTGCCCCTCAGTCCGGAGCTGCCCCTCCGTCCAGTGGCGCCCTCTGGGATGGTATTCAGTCCGGGACTCGCCGTTCCAAAGGCGTCACCAAAGCGGTTAGTGACTATGGTGGAGGGGGGTCCACGTCCCGCACCCGAGCCGCCACCATAGGAAGGCCCACCCAGACCCTCCCCTTCTGTGTCAGGTTTTGCGGCCGGAGTCCGCACCTTTGAGGGGGGGTACTGTCACACCCTGGCCTCTGTTATATTGATTTTCTTTATTAGTTTAGTTAGGTCAGGGTGTGACATGGGGGATGTTTGTGTGTGTGTATTATTTAGGGGGTTTTGTAGTAGGAATGGGGTAGTGTTCAGTGTAGGTGTTTAGGAAAGTCTATGGTTGCCTGATTTGGTTCTCAATCAGAGACAGCTGTTTATTGTTGTCTCTGATTGGGAGCCATATTTAAGGCAGCCATAGGCTTTAGGTGTTTGTGGGTAATTGTCTATGTCTAACGTTAGTAGCTGTGTGTGCACTTTCGTTTGTAGCGTCACGTTCGTGGTTTATTGTTTTTGTATTAGTTTGTATAGTGTTCGTTTTGTCTTCGTCTCCAATAAAAGAAGATGTATTCATATCACTCTGCGTTTTGGTCCGATCCATGCTCCTCAGACGAGGAGGAGAACGAACGTGACAGTTTCTTGGTTAGTGGCTATTTATATCTTTATTTGGTCGAATTTGTGATAGCTACTGATGCAGTAAAAAAATGGTGGAGTAAAAAAAGTGGTGTCTTTTGCTAACGTGGTTAGCTAATAGATTTACATATTGTGTCTTCCCTGTAAAACATTTTAAAAATCAGAAATGATGGCTGGATTCACAAGATGTGTATCTTTCATCTGGTGTCTTGGACTTGTGATTTAATGATATTTAGATGCTACTATTTACTTGTGACGCTATGCTAGGCTATGCTAGTCAGCTTTTTTACTGATGGGGGTGCTCCCGGATCCGGGTTTGGGAGGAATTAGAGGTTAATAGTATGTTGTATGTTTTCCACCTCCTTCCAAGAACCTGAGGAAATGTCAGGATTCCATGATGTCCACAGCATATACAATCCCAGTAAGGGATTGAGAAATGGTTCCTCGGACCATGGTATACCTGTTAAAAGTATTACCTCTTCCTAAAATTGTATCAGGAGATAGGTACAGGTGATATTTCCTTATTTCTGAAACTAACTCCAACACAAATAGATTGTATTTACCTGAGAAACGTATTATTCAGAGTTTCCCACCTTAGTGGGCCACTAGCTCATTATGCTGCCCCATAATATGAACAACTGTCTCAATTATTATTCCTAAAATGTGAATTCCCCTTTGAGACTACATTAGGAATCATTCCAGGTCCCGGATAAAACAATCTACTGTATCTCTTGAACACAGTTTCACAGAAGTCTGTGGGACAATGACGAATGGAAAACATCTTCCTCATTATCCGACAAGGGAATCCTTATGGGGACGGAACACTTATGACACAGTTGCTACAGGAGAACAGCTCTCCCACACCCGATCCATCCATTCTATCTCACCTTTGGGGGAGTGGTCCTCCACTCTTTCCTAAACTTGCCTATGATGCTTTAATCTTCTAAATGCTGCTTGAGGATTTGAATTTATGCGCATACATCTCGGGCCCAAGCCCTTACCTTGATTAATGGCCCCCATCTATCAGGGTGCCATGCAGTGCTCAGGCCTCGCCCCGCCAGACAGCTTTGCTTTAGAATAATGGGAATGCTCCGTCCCCAACCCCAACCATGCCGCATCTGCAATGATTGTGCATCTTTTTGATCTATCTGTCAGGCCACTCCATTAAGAAGGACAGAAGGGGATGGTGAGAGACAGGGTGAGAGAGGAGAGAGGGACGAGGGAGAAAGTCAGGGGAGGGAGGCATTGCGGCAAGGCGTCTTTGTGTCTTTACCTGTACAGTAGCTGACAGGCTGTAACTTTGTGAGGAGCACTGCAGTCCCCAACTGATAAACACAAGGATACAGTCAAATACACACACACATATAAATGCAGCTGTGCACCAATGGGGCTGCTGTTTCTCCTTTTTCCAGTCCCAATCTGTGGCACGGAGCCTCAGAGACATTCTGTCTGTCATCAATAACCTTGGCAGCGACTAGTGCTGACTCCAGGTTCTCTCAGAGTGCTGCCTCTCACTGAGACTCATTGCTATTCTACACATGTACACAGTCACAGACAACCACACATGCTGCAGACATGCTCAATCCCACACAGCCACAGAGCACAAGCATACAGTATGGATATACAGTGTTGTATACACAGGCAAGAAGACAAACAGGCACCCAGGCAGATGCACACACACAGCTACACACACACAAGCACACAACATGCATGCGCACAGCCACCCACGCACACAAGCACACACGCACAAACACACACCATCCTCGAGTCAGGTTTGTAATGTAGCTGTAGGTTCATAATTGATTGCGACATTTCATTAATCAGTGGGTAAGACTTCACCTCAGGAGCCCTGTGCAGAGACACTATCTCAACTGGGGTTCTGCAACACTGCCCTTCTGTTTAGGAAACACACTTTTTACACCTCACTTGCTCCTGAAAAATTATTATCTGCGATTACTGCTTTCTCTCGTTGAGGTAATTATATGCCACGCAAGTGTGCCTCGTGCCGGCATGCTAATATTCTATAAAGTCTACAGCTATTCATGCTTTTAAACTAGCCATTCATCAATGTCAGAGGAATGTTCTTCTCTGTTGATTGCGCTTTTGTTTGTCTCATTACTGGTCGACCGGAGAACGAAAATAGCCTGTCCCTCAGGACAACAAGCAGACAGGCAGGAATTTATCAATCTTTAATTGAGAAATCATGTGGAAGTGTCACAAAATAAACTGCAACCATATTAGTGCATTATGATCAAGAAAATTAACCAGCGCATCCACAACACCCACGCTCGCTTGTAACCCACCATCTTGCATGCTCGATACTTTGCCGGTATTGTTTTTAAATGTCACAGCCCTATTACATTGCCCGCTGGGGTGGGTGGTGATATGTGAGAGTATTGTGTTGTTGCCTGTTGCTGACATTTCCACTGGCTGGATATTGCTGCTCCACTCCCCAGACGCTCACAGGCGCCTATAGCTCCCCAGCCCATCAAAAGAGGACCAGGAAACTGGAAGGGATGGAGTGGGTAAAAATTGGGTGGAGGAGAGTTACTGCAAACTGTCCATGAAGACTTCAATTCTGGAATCAATTGAAAAAAGCACAGGGCCTCATGATAGATTCCATGTGAATGCCTGAAGAGGCTCTTTTGCACATTCCCAATTCCTTTCCGAAATCAATTTGAAAGGGAATGTAACAGTGTGTGTTTGTGTGTGTATGTGTGTGTGTGTAACAGTGTGTGTGTAACAGTGCGTGTGTGTAACAGTGTTTGTGTGTGCTTGTATGTGTGTGTGCGTGTGTGTGTGTGGGGGGGGGGGGGTAGTGAGGGTGAATGAGATAATAACCCATTCTTAAACATGGTCTTTTACAGACCATATGACAGTTATATGAGTTAGTGTGTGTGTGTTGTGTTTGTGTATAAGCATGTACCTTTAAAGCTTATTGCAGCATCAGACTGGTATTGCCTTCTGCTCTTCTCCAGATGACTGCACACCTGAATCTGTCTTTTTCCTTCCTCTGATTTGCCCTGGACACTGCTGAGGTCAATCGGTTGTTTTTCAGGTCTATAAAAATGGTGGACTGGCCACCCTGTAAAGGAGCGAGCCCCAACACTGTGTGGAACTGGGGTAATGTTCATCAGGCCTCATGTTGACCCTGCTGTGCACCCTCAGCAATATCTAGCAGGCAAAAATTGCTTATTTTTGTTCCACCATTTTCCTCCCACTGAAGGTAAACAACGCAGCATTGTAATGAGAAAACCCTCTCTCTCTCAAACACACAAAGGAGAAAAAAGGGAGCGCAGGGGTAAAAATGTATTTGTTCCTGTAATTACTTCACTGTGAGGTACAGGTCTACTCTTGTCCTATTTCTCTGCTGAAGGATTGTCCTGGGAAAGCACATGTGTTGAACACAGCTGATCCCTGAATCCCATTTGGAAGGCAAGCGGTTGTTTACAGATGACATACAGTGAGCTCCAAAAGTATTGGGACAGTGACATATTTTGTGTTGTTTTGGCTCTGTTCTCCAGCACTTTGGATTTGAAATTATGCAATATTTACAGACTATCAGCTTTAATTTGAGGGTATTTTCATCCATATCAGGTTAACCTCCTCCATTTCAGAGGACTAGAAGTATTGGGACAAATTCACTTATACAGTGCATTTGGAAAGTATTCAGACCCCTTCCCTTTCCTACATTTTGTTACGTTACAGCTTCATTTTAAAATTGGTTAAATAATAGTTTTTCATCATCAATCTACACTCAATACCCTATTTTTGCAAATGTAAAAAAAACAATACAGAAGTATCTTATTTACATTTACAAGTATTCAGACCCTTTGCTATGAGACTCGAAAATGAGCCCAGGTGCATCTTGTTTCCATTGATCATACTTGAGATGCTTCTTCAACTTAATCGGAGTCCACCTGTGGTAAATTTGATTGATTGGACATGATTTGGAAAGGCACACACCTGTCTATATAAGGTCCCACAGTTGACAATAAATGTCAGAGCAATAAACAAAGCCATGAGGTCGAAGAAATTGTCCGTAGAGCTCTGAGACAGGATTGTGGCAAGGCACACATCTGGGGAAGGGTACTAAAATGTTTCTGCACCATTCAAGGTCCCAAAGAACACAGTGGCCTCCATCATTCTTAAATGGAAGAAGTCTGGAACCACCAAGACTTCCTAGAGCTGGCTGCCCGGCCAAACTGAGCAATTGGGGAGAAGGGCCTTAGTCAGGGAGGTGACCAAGAAACCAATGGTCACTCTTAGCAGAGCTCCAGAGTTCCTCTGTGGAGATAGAGATGGTTGTCCTTCTGGAAGATTCTCCTGTAGAACTCCACCAATCAGGCCTTCATGGTAGAGTGGCCAGACGGAAGCCACTCCTCAGTAAAAGGCACATGACAGCCCGCTTGGAGTTCAGGCAACTAAAGGACTCTCAGAAACAAGATTCTCTGGTCTGATGAAACCAAGATTGAACTCTTTGGCCTGAATGCCAAGCGTCTCATCTTTTTTTAATTTTACCTTTATTTAACTAGGCAGGTCAGTTAAGAACAAATTCTTATTTTCAATGACGGCCTAGGAACAGTGGGTTAACTGCCTGTTCAGGGGCAGAACGACAGATTTGTACCTTGTCAGCTCGGGGATTTGAACTTGCAACCTTTCGGTTACTAGTCCAACACTCTAACAACTAGGCTACCCTGCCGCCCCAGGGTAGCCTAGTGTCGGAAACCTGGCACCATCCCTACGGTGAAGCATAGTGGTGGCAGCATCATGCTGTGGGGATGTTTTTCAGCGGCAGGGACTGAGAGACTGACTAGTCAGGATTGAGGGGAAGATTAACAGAGCAAAATACAGAGAGATCCTTGATGAAAACCTGCTCCAGAGTGCTCAGGACCTCAGACTGGGGTGACGGTTTACCTTCCAACAGGACAACAACTCTAAGCACACAGCCAAGACAACACAGGAGTCGCTTCGGGACAAGTCTCTGAATGTCCTTGAGTGTCTCAGCCATAGCCTGGAATTTTACCCGTTCGAGCATCTCTGGAGAGACCTGAAATAGGTGTGCAGCGACACTCCCCATCCATCCTGACAGAGCTTGAGAGGATCTGCAGAGAAGAATGGGGGAAACTCCCCAAATACAGGTGTGCCAAGCTTGTAGCGTAATACCCAATAATACTTGAGACTGTAATTGCTGCCAAAAGTGATTCAACAAAGTACTGAGTAGTGTCTGAATACTTATGTAAATGTGATATTTCAGATCTTTATTTTTAATAAATTAGTAAAAAATTCAAAAAAACAGTTTTTGCTTTGTCATTATGGAGTTTTGCGTGTAGATCGATGAGGGAAAAAACAATTAAATACATTTTTGGATAAGGGTGTCAGGTAACAAAATGTGGAAAAATTCAAGGGTTTGGAATACTTTCCAAAAGCACTCTGTGTATTTTAGTTGTCAAAGGTTTAGTATTTGGTCCCATATTCCTAGCATGCAATTATTACATCAAGCTTGTTGGATGCATTTGCTGTTTGTTTTGGTTTTATTTCAGATTATTTTGTGCCCAATAAAAATGTATGGTAAATAATATATTGTGTCATTTTGGAGTAATTTTTTTGTAAATAAGAATAGAATATGTTTATTGTGGATGCTACTATGATTATGGATAGTCCTGAATGAGTCGTGAATAATGATGAGTGAGAAAGTTACAAACAAACAAATATTCATACCCCCAAGATATACTAAACTCTCACCATTACAATAAAGGGAGGTTTGTCGTTTTTTGGGGGGGTATTTATTTATTTATTTCACCTTTATTTAACCAGGTAGGCTAGTTGAGAACAAGTTCTCATTTACAACTGCGACCTGGCCAAGATAAAGCATAGCAGTGTGAACAGACAACAACACAGAGTTACACATGGAGTAAACAATAAACAAGTCAATAACACAGTAGGAAAAAAATTTAATAAAATGAGTATATACATTGTGTGCAAAAGCCATGAGGAGGTAGGCAATAAATAGGCCATAGGAGCAAATAATTACAATTTAGCAGATTAACACTGGAGTGATAAATCATCAGATGATCATGTGCAAGTAGAGATACTGGTGTGCAAAAGAGCAGAAAAGTAAATAAATTAAAACAGTAAGGGGATGAGGTAGGTAAATTGGGTGGGCTGTTTACAGATGGACTATGTACAGCTGCAGCGATCGGTTAGCTGCTCAGATAGCAGATGTTTAAAGTTGGTGAGGGAAATAAAAGTCTCCAACTTCAGCGTATGATATTTGTGCATCTGTAACTTTCTTACTCCTCATTATTTATGGTTCATTCAGGACTATCCGTAGTCATGGTAGCATCCACATTAATATAATATATATATATATATATATATAGTGCTGGAGTAGGGAGTAAAAAACTGCAAAAATGTGTCACCGTCTCAATACTTTTGGAGCTCACTTTGCACAAAACATTAGGAACACCTTAATATTGAGTTGCAATCCTTCTTTAAACTGTCTCCTCCCCTTCATATACACTGATTGAAGTGGATTTAACAAGTGACATCAATAAGGGATCCCTGGATTCACCTGGGTAGTCTGTGTCATGGAAAGAGCAGGTGTTCCTAATGTTTTGTACACTCAGTGTATGTAACATGTGATGACACCATGTCTCAATTTATATTCACATCCGAGAATACGACTATCACGCGTTCATTGGTATTTCTTATGCCTTGGCAGAGACATGGCCTTTCAGTATAAATATATATTCTAGAGTCTTTTTTGCTTCTCTATGGCTGCCATACCTTTTAATTATAATATGATTTACTAAACACAGCACCATTTTCCTTGTACTCAAAATAAAATAAAAATGTACAAATCATAAACAGTAATCATGGCAAGCACAACTACACAAACAGCACATTTCTCCTCCAGGCATCGTGAACAAACTGAATAATCTCAAACATGCCCTGTCTGAAACAAAATTCAATCTTCTGTTCGTCCCGTATGCAGACTACTTCAGGGTTATCACCATTTTTCTTTTACAAAAAATAATGTCTCAGATCGTGATACAGAGGGCAAAAAAACACAAAATTGATTTTGTTTCGATTTCCCCAAGATCACACAGTAGGTTAATTCTCTCCTCTTCAGGCACTGTTAAATCTACCCATCTCTATAGCCAGAGGGAGGGCTCCGGATTTGAGTTAAACACAAACTGTCCTTTGGATTTTTGTTAGGTTCAGGCGGGCATATGGTTCAGGGGTGTAGTTCTCTTTGATGAGAGTGTACGTTCTAAGTTTAGGTTTAAACCAAATATCAGCTGCCCATTTTTTCTCGTGAATCAAAACAATGTTTTTCCTTGATTTGTATAACACCACATGGTAAATACATATATGAGCAGGTTTCAAAAATATTTTGAGATAGTCAATGCATGTTGTGTCTCAAACGATGGCAGGCACAACAGAAAAACCTCAGATGATGTAAAGTAGGGTCTAAGCTGCAACATACAGTTGAAGTCGGAAGTTTACATACACTTTAGCCAAATACATTTAACACAGTGTCCAAATAAGGGCCAGATGTATACAGAATCGTGTCGTCTGCGTAGAGGTGCAGCAAGAGCGACATCATTGATATATACAGAGAAAAGAGTCAGCCCGAGAATTGAACCCTGTGGTACCCACATAGAGACTGCCAGAGGTCCGGACAACAGGCCCTCCGATTTGACACACTGAACTCTGTCTGCAAAGTAGTTGGTGAACCAGGCGAGGCAGTCATTTGAGAAACCAAGGCTATTGAGTCTGCCGATAAGAATACGGTGATTGACAGAGTCGAAAGCCTTGGCCAGGTCGATGAAGATGGCTGCACAGATGGCTGTTTTTTATCGATGGCGGTTATGATATCGTTTAGGACCTTGAGCGTGGCTGAGGTGCACACGTGACCAGCTCGGGAAACCAGATTGCACAGCGGAGAAGGTACGGTGGGATTCGAAATGGTAAGTGATCTGTTTATTACCTTGGCTTTCGAAGACTTTAGAGAGGCAGGGCAGGATGGATATAGGTCTATAACAGTTTGGGTCTAGAGTGTCACCCCCTTTGAAGAGGGGGATTACCGCGTCAGCTTTCCAATCTTTAGGGACCTCGGATGATACGATAGAGAGGTTGAACAGACTGGTAATAGGGGTTGCAACAATGGCGGCGGATAGTTTTAGAAAGAGAGGGTCCAGATTGTCTAGCCCAGCTGATTTGTATGGGTCCAGGTTTTGCAGCTCTTTCAGAATATCTGCTATCTGGATTTGGAAGAAGGAGAAGCTGGGGAGGCTCGGGCAAGTTGCTGCGGGGGGGCGGAGCTGTTGGCCGGGGTTGGGGTAGCCAGAAGGAAAGCATGGCCAGCCATAGAGAAATGCTTTTTGAAATTTTCGAATTATCATGGATTTATCGGTGGTGACCGTGTTGCCTAGCCTCAGAGCAGTGGGCAGCTGGGAGGAAGTGCTCTTGTTCTCCATGGACTTTACAGTGTCCCAAAACTTTTTGGAGTTAGAGCTACAGGATGCACATCTCTCTTTAAAAATGCAAGCCTTTGATTTCCTGACTGACTGCGTGTATTGGTTCCTTACTTCTCTGAACAGTTGCATGTCACGGGGACTAATCGATGCAATTTCAGTCCGCCACAGGATGTTTTTGTGCTGGTCAAGGGCAGTCAGGTCTGAAGTGAACCAAGGGCTATATCTCTTCTTAGTTCTACATTTTTTGAAAGGGGCATGCTTATTTAAGATTGTGAGGAAATTACTTTTAAAGAACGACCAGGCATCCTCGACTGATGGGATGAGGTCAATATCCTTCCAGGATACCCAGGCCAGGTCGATTAGAAAGGCCTGCTCGCAGAAGTGTTTTAGGGAGCGTTTGACAGTGATGAGGGGTGGTCGTTTGACCACAGACCCATAGCGGATGCAAGCAATGAGGCAGTGATCGCTGAGATCCTGATTGAAAACAGCAGAGGTGTATTTGTAGGGCAAGTTGGTCAGGATAATAGCTATGAGGGTGCCCATGTTTATGGATTTAGGGTTGTACCTGGTGGGTTCCTTGATCATTTGTGGGATATTGAGGGCATCTAATTTAGATTGTAGGACTGCCTGGGTGTTAAGCATATCCCAGTTTAGGTCACCTAACAGAACGAACTCTGAAGATAGATGAGGAGCAATCAATTCACATATGGTGTCCAGGGCACAGCTGGGAGCAGCTGAGGGGGGTCTATAACAGGTGGCAACAGTGAGAGACTTATTTCTCGAGATACATTTTTAAAATTAGAAGTTCGAACTGTTTGGGCATCGACCTGGAAAGTATGACAGACCTTTGCAGGCTATCTCTGCAGTAGATTGCAACTCCTCCCCCTTTGGCAGTTCTATCTTGACGGAAAATGTTGTATTTGGGTATGGAACTCTCAGAATTTTTGGTGGCCTTCCTAAGCCAGGCTTCAGACACGGCAAGGATATCAGGGTTGGCGGAGTGTGCTAAAGCAGTGAGTAAAACAAACTTAGGGAGGAGGCTTCTGATGTTAACATGCATGAAAC
The DNA here is from genome assembly GCF_016432855.1 of Salvelinus namaycush. Classification (NCBI taxonomy): domain Eukaryota; kingdom Metazoa; phylum Chordata; class Actinopteri; order Salmoniformes; family Salmonidae; genus Salvelinus; species Salvelinus namaycush. The sequence goes on from NC_052315.1 coordinate 37,240,595, forward strand.
CAAGGCTTTTTCGATTACAGAAGTCACCAAATGAGAGTGCCTGGGGACACGCAGGGCCTGGCTTAACCTCCACATCACCCGCGGAACAGAGGAGGAGTAGGATGATGGTACGGCTAAAGGCAACCAAGTGCGTTGTGGACAGAGAATAAAAGGAGCAGATTTCTGGGCGTGGTAGAATAGATTCAGGGTATAATGTGCAGACAGGGGTATGGTGGGGTGTGGGTACAGTGGAGGTAAGCCCAGGCACTGAATGACGATAAGAGAGGTTGCATCTGTGGACGTGCTGGTTATACTGGGTGAAGTCACTGCATGTGTGGGGGGTGGAACAAAGGAGGAATCTGAGGCATGATGTGGACTAGGGGCTCCACTGTAAACTAAAACAATGATAACTATCCTAAGCATCAGTATACAATGCATATTGACATTTGAAAGAGACATAACGCGAGTCATAAAGCAATCACAGGTGTTGATTGGGAGAGGTAGCTAAGACAATAATGGGTAAGACAATAACAGGTAAATTGGCAATGAATGGGCAGAGAGGGTCGGTTAACTACACACAGGGCTTGAGTTCGGGGCTAGGGCCGAGAAATAAACAAAATGGAGTACCGTGATAAAATATCAGTCCAGCAGGCATCAGCTATGTAGCCAAGTGATTATATGATCCAGTGAACAGCAATAGATGGAGCAGGGAAGCTGCGGCGTAGTCGTTACTATGCTAGCACGCGGGAGACACAGCGATTAAAGTTAGCAGGCCGGGGTAAGTAGAAGTGTCTGCTCTGATGTCCGGCAACGGCCGGTTGAGGGCACAGCGGATGGAATTACGTCTGCGGACCAGTCGTGGTGGTACGGCAGGGCGTCGTGTGGACAAAGGGTCCGGGACAGATGGCGAAAGAGGTATTGTAGTTGTAGTAGTTTTGTTTGCTAGCCGGGAGATGCGCCTGGCTCGCGGCTAACTGGTGCTAGCTTCGGGGCAGGGGCATTAGCCACTCGGTAGCAGCTAGCCAGCAGCGATGATCCGCTGCAAAGGTCCAGAGCTTACGGAAAGTATCCGGTAGAAGTAGTGGATTCTAACCGTGTCCAGGAGGCATCGGCTGGGTAGCTGGGTGATCACAGAGTGGGCCGGGAGGTGGGCCTGGCTCAGGGCTAGCTTCGGGGCTGGGCCACCCACTCGGTAGCAGCTAGCTAGCTGTGATGATCAGGAGTAATGGTCCAGGGTTTACGGCAGGAATCCGGCGTTGTAATGGAGAAAAACAGTCCGAGGCTGGTAGGTATTATCCAGGCTAAAAAATAACGGTTGGTGCCTGACCAGAAGGTAAAGGATGCTAGCAGTGACTAACAATGACTAAAAAGGTAGTAGCTAATTAGCTGGCTAGCTTCTGATGGAGGAATATTTAATTTAAAAATAGAAAAGAGATTGAAAATAAATTGAAATATATACACTGCTCAAAAAAATAAAGGGAACACTCAATAGGGGGAGCTGTTAGCACTATTTTTTTCTTGACCTTTCCAAATTAAACTGCCTAGTACTCAATTCTTGCTCGTACAATATGCATATTATTATTATTATTGGATAGAAAACACTCTCTAGTTTCTAAAACCGTTGGAATTATGTCTCTGAGTGAAACAGAACTCATTCTACAGCACTTTTCCTGCCAGGGAGTGAGATTTCAGAAATCTTGGCCTCTGTTCCCAGGTCAGTTTTTAAGTCCCTGTGAATGCTGTGGGGCTACAAACACTGCCTACGCCTTCCTCTAGATGTCAGTAAGTGGTGACAATTTGAATGGGGTCGATTGCGCAATCTGGGACTTTATATAAGACCAAAATGCGGAAGTACCTTTCTTTTCTGCCCTGCGCTTGACGCACGATGGACGTCGGACTGGCCTCCTTCCAAGCTTTGGTTTAGCCAGTAATATATCTCCGGTCATGTTTTTACTCGTTATAGGTGTTAAAGACATCATAAGGTAGTTAATTTAAACCGACTTATAGCAGTTTATTGCGATTTTCTGGCATTTCTATGTGACGCACTTTCAAGAGTTGGGCACTTTTCCGGTACATGCCGAACGTTAGTGGCCATTTCGACAGGACAAGAGGACATCTTTCGACCAAAAGACGATTAGACCGGAGAAAGGATACATTGCCCAAGATTCTGATGGAAGCTCAGCTAATAGTAAGAACTATTTATGATGATAAATCGTTGTTCTGTTGAAAAATGTTAAACGCATATGTCGCCATTTTTTTGGGGGTAGCTTCGCTTTGGCGCACCCTGTATTGCACAGTAAGGATAATTTTAAAAATGTAATTCAGCGATTGCATTAAGAACTAATTTGTCTTTCAATTGCTGTCCAACTTGTATTTTTTTAGTCAAGTTTATGAATAGTTTTCGATAAAAATAGGTGTCTTTCCAAGATGGCGCCGGGCAGATTGCTTGAGTAGTTGGACAGTATTTCCATTGTGTAAGCACGATTTGTGCCGCTAAATATGCACATTTTCGATCAAACTCTATATGGATTGTGTAATATGATGTTACAGGAGTGTCATCTGAAGAATTCTGAGAAGGTTAGTGAAAAAATTAATATATTTTGGTGATGATAACGCTATCGCTCTTTTTGCCTTGAATCAATGCTGGGGTAATGTTTGCACATGTGGTATGCTAATATAACGATTTATTGTGTTTTCGCTGTAAAACACTTAGAAAATCTGAAATATTGTCTGGATTCACAGGATCTGTGTCTTTCAATTACTGTATGCTGTGTATTTTTAAGAAATGTTTTATGATTAGTAATTAGGTAATACACGTTGCTCTCTGTATTTATTCTAGTCGAGTTGTGATGGTGGGTGCAATTGTAAACTATGATTTATACCTGAAATATGCACATTTTTCTAACAAAACCTATGCTATACAATAAATATGTTATCAGACTGTCATCTGATGAGGTTTTTTCTTGGTTAGTGGCTATCAATATCTTTATTTGGTCGAATTGGTGATAGCTACTGGTGGAGAGAAAAAATGGTGGACTAAGAAAAATGGTGTCTTTTGCTAACGTGGTTAGCTAATAGATTTACATATTGTGTCTTCCCTGTAAAACATTTTAAAAATCAGAAGTGATTGCTGGATTCACAAGAAGTGTATCTTTCATCTGGTGTCTTGGACTTGTGATTTAATGATATTTAGATGCTAGTATTTACTTGTGACGCTATGCTAGGCTATGCTATTCAGCTTTTTTACTGGTGGGGGGTGCTCCCGGATCCGGGTTTGGGAGGAACTAGAAGTTAAACAACACAATGTAACTCCAAGTCAATCACACTTCTGTGAAATCAAACTGTCCACTTAGGAAGCAACACTGATTGACAATACATTTCACATGCTGTTGTGCAAATGGAATAGACAAAAGGTGGAAATTATAGGCAATTAGCAAGACACCCCCAAAAAAGGAGTGATTCTGCAGGTGGTGACCACAGACCACTTCTCAGTTCCTATGCTTCCTGGCTGATGTTTTGGTCACTTTTGAATGCTGGCGGTGCTCTCACTCTAGTGGTAGCATGAGACGGAGTCTACAACCCACACAAGTGGCTCAGGTAGTGCAGTTCATCCAGGATGGCACATCAATGCGAGCTGTGGCAAGAAGGTTTGCTGTGTCTGTCAGCGTAGTGTCCAGAGCATGGAGGCGCTACCAGGAGACAGGCCAGTACATCAGGAGACGTGGAGGAGGCCGTAGGAGGGCAACAACCCAGCAGCAGGACCGCTACCTCCGCCTTTGTGCAAGGAGGTGCACTGCCAGAGCCCTGCAAAATGACCTCCAGCAGGCCACAAATGTGCATGTGTCAGCATATGGTCTCACAAGGGGTCTGAGGATCTCATCTCGGTACCTATTGGCAGTCAGGCTACCTCTGGCGAGCACATGGAGGGCTGTGCGGCCCCACAAAGAAATGCCACCCCACACCATGACTGACCCATCGCCAAACCGGTCATGCTGGAGGATGTTGCAGGCAGCAGAACGTTCTCCACGGCGTCTCCAGACTCTGTCACGTCTGTCACATGTGCTCATGTGCTCAGTGTGAACCTGCTTTCATCTGTGAAGAGCACAGGGCGCCAGTGGCGAATTTGCCAATCTTGGTGTTCTCTGGCAAATGCCAAACGTCCTGCACGGTGTTGGGCTGTAAGCACAACCCCCACCTGTGGACGTCGGGCCCTCATACCACCCTCATGGAGTCTGTTTCTGACCGTTTGAGCAGACACATGCACATTTGTGGCCTGCTGGAGGTCATTTTGCAGGGCGCTGGCAGTGCACCTCCTTGCACCAAGGCGGAGGTAGCGGTCCTGCTGCTGGGTTGTTGCCCTCCTACGGCCTCCTCCACGTCTCCTGATGTACTGGCCTGTCTCCTGGTAGCGCCTCCATGCTCTGGACACTACGCTGACAGACACAGCAAACCTTCTTGCCACAGCTCGCATTGATGTGCCATCCTGGATGAACTGCACTACCTGAGCCACTTGTGTGGGTTGTAGACTCCGTCTCATGCTACCACTAGAGTGAGAGCACCGCCAGCATTCAAAAGTGACCAAAACATCAGCCAGGAAGCATAGGAACTGAGAAGTGGTCTGTGGTCACCACCTGCAGAATCACTCCTTTTTTGGGGGTGTCTTGCTAATTGCCTATAATTTCCACCTTTTGTCTATTCCATTTGCACAACAGCATGTGACATTTAATGTCAATCAGTGTTGCTTCCTAAGTGGACAGTTTGATTTCACAGAAGTGTGATTGACTTGGAGTTACATTGTGTTGTTTAAGTGTTCCCTTTATTTTTTTGAGCAGTGTACAAAAAAGACAAAAAGTAAATGAGAGGACGACAAACCACGTCTGCACTGCTACGCCATCTTGGAATCAAATGTCCTCTGGTCTGATGAAACAAAAATAGAACTGTTTGGCCATCGTTATGTTCGGTGGAAAAAGGGGGAGGCTTGTAAGCCACAGAACACCATCCCAACCGTGAAGCACGGGGGTGGCAGCATCATGTTGTGGGGGTGCTTTGCTGCAGAAAGGACTGGTGCCCTTCACAACATAGATGACATCATGAGGCTCGAATATTATGGGGATATATTGAAGCAACATCTGGAGACATCAGTCAGGAAGTTAAAGCTTGGTCGCAAATGGGTCTTGTTGCCCAGCAACAGCCCCAAAACATCACTGCTCTAGAGGAGATCTGCATGGGGGAATGGGCCAAAATACCAGCAACAGTGTGTGAAAACCTTGTGAAGACTTACAGAAAACGTTTGACCTCTGTCATTGCCAACAAAGGGTATATAACAAAGTATTGAGATAAACTTTTGTTATTGACCAAATACTTATTTTCCACCATAATTTGCAAATAAATTCATTAAAAATCCTACAATGTGATTTTCTGGATATTTTTTTTCTCATTTTGTCTGCCATAGTTGAAGTGTACCTATGATGAAAATGACAGGCCTCTCTCATCTTTTTAAGTGGGAGAACTTGCACAATTGGTGGCTGACTAAATACTTTTTTGCCCCACTGTATATACAGTGCTAGGGGTGCTCTTTCTACAAACCAATGTCTACACATGCACACTCACACCCAGAGGCATAGGGCTGAAAATGTCTCAAGGCCTCCATCAACATCAGAAAACAACAGGAAGGCCCCATCCTTCCATTTGGATCCTGAGACGCCTGTGTGCATACCTTCACACAGAGTGGGAGAGAGAGATTGCGTTTGTGCGGCTGGTAGGATAAAAAGCATACCTTTACCTTAGTTATCCTCGGATTAAAGCATATTTTTCCTTTGGGGTTGGTGGAAGTGTGTAGCAATGCATTTACCTTTCTGTTTGTGTGTGCATGCAAGTGCATATGTTTGCTGTGTGTTGTTTAGTGTGTGTGTGTGTGCGTGCGTGCGTGTTGTGAGTGGAATGAAAAATAAGTATTTGTGTGTGTCTGTCTGTGTGTGTGTATGTTAGTGTTTGTGAGTGTGTTTGTGTGTGTGTGTGAGGGTTTCCGTAAGGAAAATGTGGTATCAGACAATGTAACCAGGAAGATTTACTTTTATCTGCCATTTGAGATATTTACCGGACCCATATGTATTGGGTGCATAACCCATTAGGGCATCCACCAACAGTGCTCAGAATGACAGAAATCACCTTTTAGATTATGGTAATTCATCTTAACCAGACATGCAACTCCTGTAATGAAGCAGCCAATAAAGGGGATTTGAAACATTTGACAAAATGCAATTTGCGGGAGAACTCCATTCATAACAGCGCACCTGATGAGAGCGGTTCCATATGTGACAGAGATGAAAATCTCCTTTGTGATCAAGCCATCAATGTCACGTAATTATTGGTGTCGTAAAAATGTTAGCTAACATATTAGCTTTTAGCATGTTTGACATTTCAGTGTAAATTCTACTACTGTACTATCAGCTTTTTGATAAGAGGTTTAGCAAAACAAAATGTGTCCCGTATTATTGCCTTACAAACCAATAACCCAGTTATTGGCCACCTTACTATTTTGTTCAATTACAAGAAATATATCTGTTTAATTTTGTACAAAAAAGAGACACCAACCTTGTGTCTGAAGTGTTTACTCGGTAGATGACTAGTTTAATAGCCTTCCAGTAAAAATATTAATTACTTGCCTGTCAACTTTTCATTGTGTAGCTCCTGTAGACTCGCAGTCGAATTTGACAATATCAAATCAAATTTTATTTGTCACATACACATGGTTAGCAGATGTTAATGCGAGTGTAGCGAAAGGCTTGTGCTTCTAGTTCCGACAATGCAGTAATAACCAACGAGTAATCTAACCTAACAATTCCACAACTACTACCTTATACACACAAGTGTAAAGGGATAAAGAATATGTACATAAAGATATATGAATGAGTGATGGTACAGAACGGAATAGGCAAGATGCAGTAGATGGTATAGAGTACAGTATATACATATGAGATGAGTAATGTAGGGTATATAAACATAAAGTGGCATAGTTTAAAGTGGCTAGTGATACATGTATTACATAAAGATGGCAAGATGCAGTAGATGATATAGAGTACAGTATATACATATACATATGAGATGAGTAATGTAGGGTATGTAAACATTATATTAAGTGGCATTGTTTAAAGTGGCTAGTGATACATTTTTACATACATTTCCATCAATTCCCATTATTAAAGTGGCTGGAGTTGAGTCAGTATGTTGGCAGCGGCCACTAAATGTTAGTGGTGGCTGTTTAACAGTCTGATGGCCTTGAGATAGAAGATGTCTCTCGGTGCCTGCTTTGATGCACCTGTACTGACCTCGCCTTCTGGATGATAGCGGGGTGAACAGGCAGTGGCTCGGGTGGTTGTTGTCCTTGATGATCTTTATGGCCTACCTGTGACATCGGGTGGTGTAGGTGTCCTGGAGGGCAGGTAGTTTGCCCCCGGTGATGCGTTGTGCAGACCTCACTACCCTCTGGAGAGCCTTACGGTTGTGGGCGGAACAGTTTCCGTACCAGGCAGTGATACAGCCCGACAGGATGCTCTCGATTGTGCATCTGTAGAAGTTTGTGAGTGCTTTTGGTGACAAGCCGAATTTCTTCAGCCGCCTTCTTCACAACGCTGTCTGTGTGGGTGGACCAATTCAGTTTGTCCGTGATGTGTACACCGAGGAACTTAAAACTTACTACCCTCTCCACTACTGTCCCGTCGATGTGGATAGGGGGGTGCTCCCTCTGCTGTTTCCTGATGTCCACAAGCATCTCCTTTGTTTTGTTGACGTTGAGTGTGAGGTTATTTTCCTGACACCACACTCCGAGGGCCCTCACCTCCTCCCTGTAGGCCGTCTCGTCGTTGTTGGTAATCAAGCCTACCACTGTAGTGTCGTCCGCAAACTTGATGATTGAGTTGGAGGCGTGCATGGCCACGCAGTCGTGGGTGAACAGGGAGTACAGGAGAGGGCTCAGAACGCAGCCTTGTGGGGCCCCAGTGTTGAGGATCAGCAGGGTGGAGATGTTGTTACCTAGCCTCACCACCTGGGGGCGGCCCGTCAGGAAGTCCAGTACCCAGTTGCAAAGGGCGGGGTCGAGACCCAGGGTCTCGAGCTTGATGACGAGTTTGGAGGGTACTATGGTGTTAAATGCTGAGCTGTAGTCGATGAACAGCATTCTCACATAGGTATTCCTCTTGTCCAGATGGGTTAGGGCAGTGTGCAGTGTGGTTGCGATTGCGTCGTCTGTGGACCTATTGGGTCGGTAAGCAAATTGGAGTGGGTCTAGGGTGTCAGGTAGGGTGGAGGTGATATGGTCCTTGACTAGTCTTAAGCACTTCATGATGACGGAAGTGAGTGCTACGGGGCGGTAGTCATTTAGATCAGTTACCTTAGCTTTCTTGGGAACAGGAACAATGGTGGCCCTCTTGAAGCATGTGGGAACAGCAGACTGGGATAAGGATTGATTGAATATATCCGTAAACACAACGGCCAGCTGGTCTGCGCATGCTCTGAGGACGCGGCTGGGAATGCCGTCTGGGCCTGCAGCCTTGCGAGGGTTAACACGTTTAAATGTTTTACTCACCTCGGCTGCAGTGAAGGAGAGCCCGCAGGTTTTGGTAGCGGGCCGTGTCAGTGGCACTGTATTGTCCTCAAAGCGAGCAAAAAAGTTATTTAGTCTGTCTGGGAGCAAGACATCCTGGTCCTCGACGGGGCTGGTTTTCTTTTTGTAATCCGTGATTGACTGTAGACCCTGCCACATACCTCGTGTCTGAGCTGTTGAATTGCGACTCTACTTTGTCTCTATACTGGCACTTAGCTTGTTTGATTGCCTTGCGGAGGGAATAGCTACACTGTTTGTATTCGGTCATGTTTCCGGTCACCTTGCCCTGGTTAAAAGCAGTGGTTCGCGCTTTCAGTTTCACGCAAATGCTGCCATCAATCCACGGTTTCTGGTTTGGGAATGTTTTAATCGTTGCTGTGGGTATTATGTCGCCGATGCACTTTCTAATGAACTCGCTCACCGAATCAGCGTATTCGTCAATGTTGTTGTTGGATGCAATGCGGAACATATCCCAATCCACATGATCGAAGCAGTCTTGAAGCGTAGAATCAGATTGGTCGGACCAGCGTTGAACAGACCTGAGCGCTGGAGCTTCTTGTTTTAGTTTCTGTTTGTAGGCTGGAAGCAACAAAATGGAGTCGTGGTCAGCTTTTCCGAAAGGAGGGCGGGGGAGGGCCTTATATGCGTTGCGGAAATTAGAATAACAATGATCCAGGGTTTTACCAGCCCTGGTAGCACAATCGATATGCTGATAGAATTTAGGGAGTTTTGTTTTCAGATTAGCCTTGTTAAAATCCCCAGCAACGATGAATGCAGCCTCAGGGTGTGTGGTTTCCAGTTTACATAGAGTCAGATAAAGTTCGTTCAGGACCATCGATGTGTCTGCATGGGGGGAAATATATACGGCTGTGATTATAATCGAAGAGAATTCCCTTGGTAGATAATGCGGTCGACATTTGATTGTGAGGAATTCTAAGGCAGGTGAACAGAAGGACTTGAGTTCCTGTATGTTGTTATGATCACACCACGTCTCGTTAATCATAAGGCATATCCCCCCCGCCCCTCTTCTTACCAGAAAGATGTTTGTTTCTGTCGGCGCGATGCATGAAGAAACCAGCTGGCTGCACCGACTCCGTTAGCGTCTCTCGAGTGAGCCATGTTTCCGTGTAACGTTCTTTGCTTCAGTCTCTGATGTCTCTCTGGAATGCTATCCTTGCTCGGATTTCATCAACCTTGTTGTCAAGAGACTGGACATTGGCGAGTAGTGCGATGTGCCCGTCTCCGAAGCCTGACCAGAAGACCGCTTCGTTTGCCCCTTTTACGGCGTCGTTGTTTAGGGTCGCCGGCTGAGATCCGATCCATTGTACTGGGTGGAAGGCAAAACACAGGATCCGCTTCGGGAGAGTCATATTCCTGGTCGTAATGATAGTGAGTTAACGTTGCTCTTATATTCAGTAGTTCCTCCCGACTGTATGTAATGAGACCTAAGATTACCTGGGGTACCAATGTAAGAAATAACACGTAAAAAAACAAAATACTGCATAGTTTCCTAGGAACGTGAAGCGAGGCGGCCATCTCTGTCGGCGCCGGAAGTAATGTTCCGGCAATATAGACAAAATGTGTATTTATATTACTTTTTTGAAAACTCAACTTTCATAAACTGCAATGAAAATCGGTGGTCAGCTAGCTAGAATGGTGTATTTAGCCACAAAACGCACCGTTATTTTCCAGTCTATTTAAATGTTGAGCTCGAGGTGATTTAAACCTCCAACCGCTAGAGAGTTACTGAAGTTAAGGAGTGTCCAATGTTGGGTGGAAAGTTTGCTATGATTGTGCCTTTGGCTTCTGGACAAAGAAAGTTGATATGAAAAACAATAGTTTTACTTTATTAAGATCCCCATTAGCTACTGCACATGCAGCAGCTACTCTTCCTGGGGTCCACATAAAACATACAAATACATGACAAATTATAGAACGGTAATAGACAAGAGCCACATACGATATTACATAACATTTTTAATAAAACATTTTAATAAAATAAAATAAGAGTTATATATAGGAAAGACACCAAGACATAACAAAAATACTATTTACACACTAGTCATATATATATATATATTCATATATACAGTTAAATTAGATCTTTAAATGTTTTTTTATTTGTTTTTTAAATTTCACGATGCCATGGCTCTTTACATAGAACAGGAGAGAAATGGCATTTGAGGACGTCTTTCATATACGGCGTGTCGAATAGGGCTTGGGAAGTATATTGAAATTTGCCAAAATGATATAATTACTTCTCTCTATACAGAAATAAATAAAATACTTCAAAATACTTCAGCAGAAAGCATGACTTAGCCACAGAGAAACCAAGGATCATTAGCTTTTTTTAATAGCTGTGGATTATTTCAAAATCAGAAGGTTGTAGGCCTATGCCCATTTGGGAAGCCCTCAATTTGGGCAGAGTGCGTGGCAATAGGCCTAGCTGATAATTGAGATGCGGAGAAGGGGAGGGTTCTGTGACAAAGATATAGGCAGTCTCTCTCCAGAATGGTTCAGCTGTCACACGAATTCTTGCACATTCATTGTTTAATTGTGTTTTGTTTGCCCTTTGATTGTTTATTTTTTATCAATTCCCCATTACATACAGTATATCACTAGTAGTAAACATGAAATGGGGATTTGATAAAAAGAGTAGCTCAAGTGAAGATATAGAAAGCGATGCAGCCAGGCTGAGTAGAGAGATACGTGCAATTGAAAGAATCAGAATTCATCATATTTTCTTCTGTTTTTATTTGTCGGCTTTCTGTATTTTGACTTGACAATTGAATTTATAGGCCAATGCAGCAGTAGTTCAATTCTGGTTCTAGGCTATGCGTACCATTCGCTCATATCTTTAGCTGCCGATAGATCACTGTGTATCAATGTGTCCATAATGGGAGAGGATAGTGCTCTGGCATTAGCTCTGGCATTAGTTGCATTGTAACTTTAGATATTTATCATTTTAATTCAGATTTTTATTATTAACCAGGTGACAATGATTTTGAGAAACTAACACGTTATTATTGAAATTAAACTGTTCCACGAAAATGCGCATATGAATATCATAACTGGCATGCAGATAGGTAGAAATGGTAGGATAAATTGTAAGCTTCCCCAAACTTGAAGTCTTAATAAAAGTTTTATAAAATAATTGGCTCCAGGTTTTATTGGTCAGATTTGCCTATAGGCTACTTGATGCAAGGTAAGACATGCCTCATAATATGTGAAGTAAAACATTCAGGTTTCAATCAATTAAGTAAACCTATGTTTTCAGGATGCATATTGCCTGCAGCTCACATTGTAAAGTGATGGTGACATGCTGATAACCTGTTTGTTGCCTGCACTCGAATGGTGAATGGGACGTGAGGCGCGCTTTCAATTAGGATACCAGTTGAGAAATAAAATAGTAGGCCTAGCTATTTTTAATCGTGCAGCAAAACAGTTAACACAGATTGTATTTAGAATTGTTGTGCAATGAATGGGCTTATATACTGTAAAAGCATGTTTTAGTTCAGCAGCAACCAGCTGAGGAGCTGCAGGAGAAATCCAGCTGTGATAGTTGTGTTGGATAAATAAGATATGCTACATGGGCTAAACACACTGCAATTTAATTCCACTACATTATGCAAATTAACCTAGAGACCGATAAGCACGTGGGACAAATGTATTTTCATCTACTGGTATTTCTATCAATTAGTAAAAAATATAATTTTGAAATGGGATTTTTTTCTTCTCCCGGTCATTTTGGCCAGCAACAGCTTTATTTATCGGCTGTTCACTTTTTACTGACCAAAAGCCGGCAATTGCTGGCTAATGGAAACTCTGGTGTGTGTGTGTGCATGTGTTGTGAGTGGAATTAATTGGAAGTGTGTGTGTGTGTGTGTGTGTGTGTGTGTGTGTGCATATGTGTTCATGCGTGTGCATGTGTGTGGTGTCAGTGGAATGAAATGGAAGCCCCAGTGCCCAACTGGTTTTCTGCAGGTGGTGTTTTCAAAATGAGCACAGTATGTCTCAGAGCATCCCACTTTCTACTCTTGTGCCTGGCTGCGGCCAATCTCACAAAGTCCCACTTCCTCCATGCATGCCTCTCATTGCGGCTTCCACTCTCTCTCCGTTGCGCTGTCTCTGTCTCTCTAACTCTGTCACCGGTACGTCACTCCCCCATTGTGTTTTTGAGACCCTTTAACATATTCAGCCTTTTTGCCTGGCGAAATGCATCCAATTTGTCAGGGAAGGAGAGCCAACCCGTTTGTGATTTACATAGAGCAAAATGACTGACATGTTACTGATGACTGTTTTTGTATATTATGTACATAAGGTGATAAGGTGATTAGATGCCTCGTGTCTTTGGATGGGTTGGTATTCATCTGCAGTATAGCCACAAAAGAGTTCCGTTTGAAAAACATATTCCAAAGTGATTGTGGATTTGTATTTCTTATTTTGAAGGCCCACATGTCGATAACCATGTGTGTGCACTGAGGCAAGGATTGTCAAGCCAGTCTCACAAATACTTATTGTAGTTGTTAGAACACTTCATTTAAATAATCTATTTTCTCTCTTTTCCGCGGAGAATATTATGGCTATGTTTACACAGATTGTAATTGTGATCTTTTTTTCACCAATCAGATCAGCTCTGAAAAAGAGCTGATGTGAAATGATCCTATGTGATTGGTCAAAAGACCAATTAGCAGACAAAATATAATAATTGGGCTGCCTGTGTAAATGCAGACAAAGACACTCAGGGCTCTAGTAAGCAGATGCTTATGGCACAAATATTGACAGCAGAAATGGAGCCTATCCAGCCGTGATGCACACTGCCCATATGTACATTGAACAAGAGTAGCCAAATGTGCTTTTGGTGCCTGTATACTTATTTTTTTTCATTTCATTAATAAAAACCAAGCATAGCCTCCCCTCCTCTCAATTAAGTATTTTTTTTGTCTGCCCAATGCAATCGCAAAGTAGTCAAGACTGTCGATAACAGGTTTGACTACTGATACCGCTTGGAAATAAATCTCAATCACCAAAGTGTTATTAAAATATCAAGTTTGAGAGGAGTAAAACAGTGAGCTGACATTCACTTTTTTATCTATGCGTTGTAGGCATGCGCACATTATTTTATCCATGCAGGTCCCGTTTTGGATGTGCATAAAACCCCCTCCATGATGTAGGCTACGTGTCCATGCCCATCATGAAACGAGAGAAACTGGTGAACCTCGTATTTAGAAGTTATCTAACCTGTAAAAATGTATTGTTTCCATTTCATATGTTTGAAACCCAAGCCCTCTCTTAGGCCTACTATAACAAAGGCTGGTTCAACAGCAAAGTACAGTTGAAGTCAGAAGTTTACATACACTTAGGTTGGAGTCATTAAAACTCGTTATTCAACCACTCCACAAATTTCTTGTTAACAAACTATATATTTGGCAAGTCGTTTAGGACATCTACTTTGTACATGACACAAGTAATTTTTCCAACAATTGAATTCAGACAGGTTATTTCACTTATACTTCACTGTATCACAATTCCAGTGGGTCAGAACATACAGTAAGTTGACTGTGCCTTTAAACAGCTTGGAAAATTCCAGAAAATGTTGTCATGGCTTTAGAAGCTTCTGATAGGCTAATTGACATCATTTTGAGTCAATTGGAGGTGTACCTGTGGATGTATTTCAAGGCCTACCTTCAAACTCAGTGCCTCTTTGCTTGACATCAAGGGAAAATCAAAAGAAATCAGCCAAGACCTCAGTAAAAAAAAATTGTAGACTTGGTAGTCTGGTTCATCCTTGGGAGCAATTTACAAATGCCTGAATGTACCATGTTCATCTGTAGAAACAATAGTATGCAAGTATAAACACCATGAGACCACGCAGCCATCATACTGCAGAGGAGGGAGAAGCGTTCTGTCTCCTAGAGATGAATGTACTTTGGTGCAAAAAGTGCAAATCAATCCCAGAACAACAGCAAAGGACCTTGTGAGGATGCTGGAGTAAACAGGTACAAAATAATCTATATCCACAGTTAAACGGGTCCTATAACCTGAAAGACGAAGAAGCCACAGCTCCAAAAACGCCCCAAAAAGCCAGACTACGGTTTGCAACTGCATATGTGGACAAAGATTGTACTTTTTTGAGAAATGTCCTCTAGTCTGATGAAACAAAAGTTGAACTGTTTTCCATAATGACCATCGTTATGGAAAAAAGGGGAGGCTTGCAAGCCAAAGAACACCATCCCAACCATGAAGCACGGGGGTGGCAGCATCATGTTGTGGGGGTGCTTTGCTGCAGGAGAGACTGGTGCACTTCACAAAATAGATGGCATCATGAGGCAGGAAAATTATGTGGATATATTGAAGCAACATCTCAAGACATCAGTAAGGAAGTTAAAGCTTGGTCACAAATGGGTCTTCCAAATGGACAATGACCCCAAGCATACATCCAAAGTTGTGGAAAAATGGCTAAAGGACAACAAAGTCAAGGTATTGGAGTGGCCATCACAAAGCCCTGACCTCAATCCTATAGAACATTTGTTGGCAGAACTGAAAAAGTGCGTGCGAGCAAGGAGGCTTACAAACCTGACTCAGTTACATCAGCTCTGTCAGGAGGAATGGGCCAACATTCACAAAACGTATTAACTTCTTTATGATAGGTGGCAGCATTTTCACTTTTGGATGAATTGCGTGCCCATAGTGAACTGCCTCCTACTCTGTCCCAGATGCTAATATATGCATAGTATTATTACTATTGGATATAAAACACTCTGAAGTTTCTAAAACTGTTTGAATGATGTCTGTGAGTATAACAGAACTCATATGGCAGGCAAAAACCTGAGAAAAAATCCAAACAGGAAGTGAAAATTCTGAGAGTGGTCGTTGTTAAAGTCATCGCCTATTCAATTCCCTGTAATATATGGATCTGTTTGCACTTCATACACCTTCCACTAGATGTCAACAGTCAGTAGAACGTGGAATGAAGCTTATGCTGTGTTGTGGGACCGGATGGGAGGGGAATGAGTCAGTGGTCTGGCAGATTGCCAGTTCTTGGTCATGCACTTTCCTCATGTTGTCGCCTTACGTTCCATTACTTATACAGACATGAAATAATGCTTTGGTTGGAACGTTATTGGATATAAATGATAACAACATCCTGAAGATTGATTCTCTACTAAGTTTGACCAGTTTATTCGACCTGGAATATAACGTTTTGAAGTTTTCGTCCGACGTTTGCCTGCATCTGTGCGAGCGTTTGGACACGTGTACTACACATGCTAGCTAATTGGACATAAGTAATGGACATTATCGAACAAAACAACGATTTATTGTGGAACTAGGATTCCTGGCACTGCATTCTGATGAAGATATTCAAAGGTAAGGGAATATTTATGATGTCATTTCGTATTTCTGTTGACTCCAACATGGCGGAGAAATGTTGTTAAATCTGAGCGCTGTCTCAGATTATTGCATGGTGTGCTTTTTAAAAATCTGTCACAGCGGTTGCATTAAGAACAAGTGTATCTTTAATTATATGTAAAACATGTATCTTTCATCAAAGTTTATGATGAGTATTTCTGTTATTTGACGTGGATCTCTGTAATTACTCCGGATATTTTGGAGGCATTTCTGAACATGGTGCCAATGTAAACCGAGATTTGTGGATATAAATATGCACATTATCGAACAAAACATAAATGTATTGTGTAACATGATGTCATATGAGTGTCATCTGATGAAGATGTTCAAAGGTTAGTGATTAATTTTATCTCTATTTCTGGTTTTTGTTACTACTATCTTTTACTGGGAAAATGGCTGTTTTTCTGTGGCTACGTACTGAGCTAACATAATTGTTTGGTGTGCTTTCCCCGTAAATCCTTTTTCAAATCAGACATGTTGGCTGGATTCACAACATGTGTAGCTTTAATTTGGTGTCTTTCATGTGTGATTTCATGAAAGATTGATTTTTATAGTAATGTATTTGAATTTGGCGCGCTACATTTTTTCTGGATTTTGGCCAAGTGGGACGCTACCGTCCCACCTATCCTAGAGAAGTTAACCTCTAACGCCTCCCAAACCCGGATCCGGGAGCACCCCCATCAGTAGAAAAGCTACTAGCATAGCCTAGCATAGCGTCACAAGTAAATACTAGCATCTAAATATCATTAAATCACAAGTCCAAGACACCAGATGAAAGATACACATCTTGTGAATCCAGACATCATTTCTGATTTTTAAAATGTTTTACAGGGAAGACACAATATGTAAATCTATTAGCTAACCACGTTAGCAAAAGACACCACTTTTTTTACTCCACCAGTTTTTTACTCCATCAGTAGCTATCACAAATTCGACCAAATAAAGATATAAATAGCCACTAACCAAGAAACAACTTCATCAGATGACAGTCTGATAACATATTTATTGTATAGCATATGTTTTGTTAGAAAAATGTGCATATTTCAGTTATAAATCATAGTTTACCATTGCAGCCACCATCACAACTCTCACCAAAGCGACTAGAATAACTACAGAGAGCAACGTGTATTACCTAATTACTCATCATAAAACATTTCTTAAAAATACACAGCGTACAGCAATTGAAAGACACAGATCTTGTGAATCCAGACAATATTTCAGATTTTCTAAGTGTTTTACAGAGAAAACACAATATAGCGTTATATTAGCTTACCACAATAGCCAACATCACACCAGCATTGATTCAAGGCAAAAATAGCGATAACATATAAACCACCAAAATATATTAATTTTTTCACTAACCTTCTCAGAATTCTTCAGATGACAGTCCTGTAACATCATATTACACAATGCATATAGAGTTTGTTCGAAAATGTGCATATTTAGCGGCACAAATCGTGCTTATACAATGAGAATAGTGTCCAAATCCTCAAGCAATCTGTCCGGCGCCATCTTGGAAAGGCACCTATTCTTATCGAAAACTATTCATAAACTTGACTATAAAAAAAAAATACAGGTTGGACAGCAATTGAAAGACAAATTAGTTCTTAATGCAATCGCTGAATTACATTTTTAAAATTAACGTTACTGCGCAATACAGCGTGCGATAAAGCAAGGCTACACTGCAAGTAATGGCGTCTTATGCATTTGACTTTTTTCAACAGAACAATGAATTATCAGCTTAAATAGTTCTTACTTTTTGATGACCTCTCATCAGAATCTTGGGATAGGTGTCCTTTGTCCAAAAGAATCGTTGCTAGGTTGGAGAAAGTCATCTTCCACGTTGCAATTAGCAGTAAACAATAGCATGCGAGAGCGAGATACCCAACTTCCTACAACGCCAGAAAATGAAATACCCGAAAATCGCAATATACTGACATAAACTGATATAACTCGGTTTAAAATAACAAGATTATGATGTCTTTAAAGCCTATATCGAATAAAAACAGAGCCAGATATATCTAGGACCTAAAACAGGAGCTTCTAAAACAACATGCCAAGGTCCTCCCTGCGTCAGAGCGAAGAATCAAAAGAGGGGACACTATGATTCCAATCAATTTATAGACTTTCGGATCTGCCTAGAGACTCCATTTCAAGGCCCTCTATTCGCTGACACCCAGGGGAAGGCGTATGCAGTGCATCTCAACCAATAGAAGACAGGCAGAGTTATACACAGGTCTGAGAACAGGTTGGAAAATTCTGCATTCTCAACTCCACATAGGGAAATTGCTCTAAGTCCAGTTCTGTTTCACGCACAGACATAATTCAAACGGTTTTAGAAACTAGAGAGTGTTTTCTATCCAATAGTAATAATAATACGCATATTGTACGAGCAAGAATTGAGTACGAGGCAGTTTAATTTGAGAACGAATTTATTACAAAGTGCAAATAGCACCCCCTATTGCCAAGAAGTTAAGGGAAGCTTGTAGAAGTCTACCCGAGACGTTATACCCAAGTTAAACAATTTAAAGGCAATGCTACCAAATACTAATTGAGTGTATGTAAACTTCTGACCCACTGGGAATGTGATGAAAGAAATTTAAGCTGAAATAAGTCATTCTCCGTACTATTATTCTGACATTTCAAATTCTTAAAATAAAGTGGTGATGCTAACTGACTTAAGACAGGTAATTCTTACTAGGATTAAATGTCAGTAATTGTGAAAAACTGAGTTGAAATGTATTTGGCTAAGGTGTATGTAAACTTCCGACTTCTGTCTTATACTGCCAATTTTATGATATAGTTCATTCCATTTTACCTTTATTTATTCAAATCAAATCCAATTTTATTAGTCACATGCACCGAATACAACAGGTGTAAACCTTACAGTGAAATGCTTACTTACGAGCCCCTAACCAACCGTGCAGTTTTCAAAAAATATGGATAAGAATAAGAGGTACAAGTAATTAAAGAGCAGATGCAAAAAATAACAGTATATACAGGGAGGGTGCTGCAGTAAAATAACAATAGCGAGACTATATAGAGGGGGGTACCGATACAGACTCAATGTGCGGGGGCAACGGCCAGATGAGGTAGTATGTTCATGTAGGTAGAGTTATCAAAGTAACCATGCATAGATGACAACAGAGAGTGGCAGTGATGTGGAGAGGGGAGGGGGAGGGGGAGGGGGATTGGGCAATGCAAATAGTCTTTGTAGCCATTTGACAAAATTTTCAGGAGTCTTATGGCTTGGGGGTAGAAGCTGTTTAGAAACCTCTTGGACATAGACTTGGTGCTCCGGTGCCGTGCGGTAACAGAGAGAACAGTCTATGACTAACGTGGCTGGAGACCTTGGAAATATTTTGGGCCTTTCTCTGACACCGCCTGGTATTGAGGTCCTGGATGGCAGGAAGCTTGGACCCAGTGATGTACTGGGCCGTACGCATTACCCTCTGTAGTGCCTTGCGGTCGGAAAGTTGTCATACCAGGCGGTGATGCAACCAGTCAGGATGATCTCGATGGTGCAGCTGTATAACTTTTTGAGGATCTGAGGACCTATGCCAAATCTTTTCAGTCTCCTGAGTGGGAATAGGTGTTGTCATGCCCTCTTCACGACTGTGTGTTTGTACCATGTTAGTTTGTTGGCTATGTGGACACCAAGTAACTTGAAGTGCTCAAACTGCTCCACTAAAGCCCTGTCGATGATCACATTGAGGGAGAGGTTGCTATCCTGGCACCACACTGCCAAGTCTCTGACCTCCTCCCTATAGGCTGTTTCATCGTTGTCAGTGATCAGTGACACTGTTGTGTCGTCGGCAAATTAATGATGGTGTTGGAGTCGTGCTTGGCCATGCAGACATGGGTGAACAGGGACTACAGGAGGGGACTGAGCACGCACCCCTGAGGTGCCACTGTGTTGAGGATCAGTGAGGCAGATGTGTTGTTACCTACCCTTACCACCTGAGGGTGGCCCGTCAGGAAATCCAGGGTCCAGTTACAGAGGGAGGTGTTTAGTCCCAGGGCCCTTAGCTTAGTGATGAGCTTTGAGGGCACTATGGTGTTGAACGCTGAGCTGTAGTCAATGAATGAGTAGACATTATCCACTCACTCGCCTTCCAGACTCACATTAAGCATCTCCAATCCAATATTAAATCTAGAATCGGCTTCCAATTTCGCAACAAAGCCTCCTTCACTCATGCTGCCAAACATACCCTCGTAAAACTGACTATCCTACCGATCCTTGACTACGGCGATGTAATTTATAAATTAGCCTCCAACATTCTACTCAGAAAATTGAATGCAGTCTATCACAGTGCCATCCGTTTTGTCACCAATGCCCCATATACTACCCACCACTGAGACCTGTATGCTCTCGTTGGCTGGTCCTCGCTACATATTCATCGCCAAACCCACTGGCTCCAGGTCATCTATAAGTCTTTGCTAGATATAGCTCCGCCTTATCTCAGCTCACTGGTCAACACAGCAACACCCACCCGTAGCACGCGCTCCAGCAGGTATATTTCACTGGTCATCCCCAAAGCCAACACCTTCTTTGGCCGCCTTTCCTTCCAGTTCTCTGCTGCTAATGACTGGAACGAATTGCAAAAATTGGAGACTTATATCTCCCACACTATCTTTAAGCGTCAGCTGTCAGAGCAGCTTACCAATCGCTGCAGCTGTACACAGCCCACCTGTAAATAGCCCATCCATCCAACCAACTACCTACCTCATCCCCATATTTGTTTTTCTTCTCTTTTGCACATCAGTATTTCTACTTGCACAGCCTCATCTACACATATATCACTCCAGTGTAAATGTATTGCCTTACCTCCTTACTTCATTTGCACACACTGTATACATATTTTTCTATTGTGTTATTGACTGTACGTTTGTTTATCCCCTGTGTAATTCTGTGTTGTTTTTGTCGCACTGCTTTGCTTTATCTTGGCCAGGTCGCAGTTGTAAATGACAACTTGTTCTCAACTGGCCTACCTGGTTAAATAAAGGTAACATAAAAAATAGCATTCTCACGTAGGTGTTCCTTTTGTCCAGGTGGGAAAGGGCAGTGTGGAGTATAATAGAGACTGCATCATCTGTGGATCTGTTGGGGCGGTATGCAAATTGGAGTGGGTCTAGGATTTCTGGGAGAATGGTGTTGATGTGAGCCATGACCAGCCTTTCAAGGCAATTCATGGCTACAAATGTGAGTGGTACGGGTCGGTAGTCATTTTGGAAGGTTACCTTGGTGTTCTTAGGCACAGGGACTATGGCGGTCTGCTTAAAACATGTTGGTATTACAGACTGCAAAATTCAAAAGGCACTCGCACATCTGAGCAAACTTTTTGCAGGTACATGGCAACAGTTGAACAAGATTAATGAAAAAGGAAACCGCACACTACTCTTGATAGTATCACTGATCTTTAAAAAGCTTATGTGTCGGCCTCATGGGCTTCGTCAGAGTTGACCACCTGTTTACTCGATCATACAGTCATCTGGAATAGCTGATGCTCCAATGCATGCTTCAGTGTTGCTTGCCTCGAAGCGAGCAAAGAGGTTATTTAGTTCGCGTCCGGGTTACAGTACCGCTTCTTGAAAGCGGCAGCTCTACCCTTTAGCTCATCGCGGATGTTGCCTGTAATCCATGGCTTCTAGTTGGGGTATGTACGTACGGTCACTCTGAGACGACGTCATCGATGCACTTATTGATGAAGCCAGTGACTGATGTGGTGTACTCCTCAATGCAATCGGAAGAATCCCTGGAACATATTCCAGTCTCTGTTAGGACTGTTTTGCTGTAGCTTAGCATCTGCATCCTCTGACCACTTCCTTATTGAGCGAGTCACTGGTACTTCCTGCTTTAGTTTTTGCTTGTAAGCACGAAACAGGAGGATAGAATTATGGTCAGATTTGCCAAATGCAGGGCGAGGGAGAGCTCTCTGTGTGGTATAAATGTTGTCTAGAGCTTTTTTCCTCTGGTTGCACATTTAACATGCTGGTAGAAATTAGGTAAAACGGATCGAAGTTTCACGTCATTAACCTGTTTAGGCAAGGGGTGCCGCTAGCGGCACTCCTCCCACATTCCATTGAAAAGGCAGAGCGGCAAATTCAAAAAAAATTTTTATTTGAAATATTTAACTTTCACACATTAACAAGTCCAATACAGCTAATGAAAGATACAGATCGTGTGAATCCAGCCAACATGTCCGATTTTTAAAATGTTTTACAGGGAAGACACAATATGTAAATCTATTAGGTAAACACCTTAGCAAAAGACACCATTTTTTCTTTGTCCACCAACACCAGTAGCTATCACCAATTCGGCTAAACTAAGATATTGATAGCCACTAACCAAGAAAAAACCTCATCAGATGACAGTCTGATAACATATTTATGGTATAGGATAGGTTTTGTTAGAAAAATGTGCATATTTCAGGTAGATATCATAGTTTACAATTGCACCCACCGTCACAAATCGACTAGAATAAATACATAGAGCAACGTGTATTACCTAATTACTAATCATAAAACATTTCGTAAAAATACACAGCATACACTAATCAAAAGACACAGATCCTGTGAATACAGACAATATTTCAGATTTTCTAAGTGTCTTACAGCGAAAACACAATAAATCGTTATATTAGCATACCACATGTGCAAACATTACCAGAGCATTGATTCTAGCCAAAGAGAGCGATAACGTCAACATCGCCAAAATATATTAATTTTTTCACTAACCTTCTCAGAATTCTTCCGATGACACTCCTGTAACATCATATTACAACATACATATAGAGTTTGTTCGAAAATGTGCATATTTAGCCACCAAAATCATGGTTAGACAATGACAAAAGTTGCCCAGCTGGTCAGAAAATGTCGTGCGACATATTAGACAGTGATCTAGTCGTATACATAAATACTCATAAACGTGACTAAAAAATATAGGGTGGACAGCGATTGATAGACAATTTAATTCTTAATACAATCGCTGATTTACATTTTTTAAATTATCCTTACTTTTCAATACAGTTTGCGCCAAGCGAAGCTACGTCTAACAAAATGGCGGCATTAGCGATTAACATTTTTCGACAGAAACACGATTTATCATAATAAATTGTTCTTACTTTGAGCTGTTCTTCCATCAGAATCTTGGGCAAAGAATCCTTTCTTGGGTCTAATCGTCTTTTGGTCGAAAGCTGTCCTCTTGCCATGTGGAAATGCCCACTGCGTTCGGCATGAACTGGAAACGTGCCCAGAGATTCAAAGGGTCTCAGAAATAAATGTCCCAAAATCGCACTAAACGGATATAAATTGCTATAAAACGGTTTAAATTAACTACCTTATGATGTCTTTAACACCTATTACAAGTAAAAACATGACCGGAGAAATATTACAGGCTACACTAATGCTTGGAAAAAGAGCAGGTCGGTGTCCACCGCGCGTCCGGCGCAGCTGGAAAAGAGTTCCTACCTACACGTTTTTTTGTTTTATAGTGGCTGTGATTGCGCAATCGACACCATTCAAAGCGTCATCACGTAAAGACATCCAGGGGAAGACGTAAGCAGTGTCTGTATCCTCATAGCATTCACGGGGACCTTTAAACTGACTCCAGATCAGGGGCCAAGATGTGTGAAATCTGACTCCATGTCAGGGAAATTGCTGTAGAATGAGTTCTGTTCCACTCAGAGACAAAATTTCAACGGCTATAGAAACTAGAGACTGTTTTCTATCCAATAATAATAATAATATGCATATTGTACGAGCAAGAATTGAGTAGGAAGCCGTTTAAAAATTACACGATTTCCAGAAAAAGTGACAACAGCACCCCCTATCCCAATGAAGTTAAAGCCACCTCTGGATGAGCATTTTCTTGATTGCTTATGGCCCTATACAGCTCGTTGAGTGCCATCTCAGTGCCATCATCAGTTTGTGGTGGTAAATAGACAGCTACGAAAAATATAGTTGAAAACTCTCTTGGTGTAGCATTTCGCTACACTCCCATTAACATCTGCTAGTACTGTTGTCTACAGCTTATCATAAGATACAGTACTCTACCTCAAGCGAGCAAAACCTTGAGACTTCCTTAAAATTAGATTTTGTGCACCAGATGTTATTTACAAAGAGACACAAACCGCCACTCCTTGTCTTACCGGAGGCAGCATATGATGAGATACTCTACCTCAGGCGAGCAAAACCTCGAGACTTCCTAAATATTAGATGTCATGCACCAGCTGTTGTCTTACCAGAGGCAGCTGTTTACCCGAGGGAGCTAGGGTGGCTTCGGATCCTCTTGGAAAAACAATCTTCGGGGATTTCCTAGGAGGTGAGCGAGCCACAGCGGATGAACGAGTGTGACCTAGGCCAGACCTCTCACTCCTTCGTTTCCGTAGACGTCCATCAATCCTAATGGTGAGAGCGATGAGGGAATCGAGGTCAACCGGTAATTCCCGAGCAGCTAGCTCATCTTTTATTGCCTCTGATAATCCGTGGAGGAAGGTATCGAAAAGGGACTCCGGATTCCTGGCACACTCGATGGCCAACGTGTGACAGTCTACAGCGTAGTCTGCCACATTACGGGAGTCTTGACGTAATTCAAGTAGTTTCGGGCCTCCTCTCTCCCGGATACCGGAGAATTGAACACCTTCCTCACCTCTGCCAAGAAATCCTCTAGATGACGACAAATGGCAGATTGTTGCTCCCAAACTGCCGTAGCCCAGGAGAGTGCTTTTCCCAACATTAGCGTAATAATATACGCTATCTTCGATCGGTACGAAGGGAACAAAGATGGCTGTAGCTCAAAAATAAGGGAGCACTGAGAAAGAAAACCCCAGCGGGTTCCAGGATCCTCAGAATATCGCTCCAGAGGAGGTAAGCGGGGTTCTCGGTGAGCCAGGGTAGGCTGTACAAACTCACCACTAATAGAGAAAAGGTTACTGGGTGGTTTGGGGTGTTCAGAGGTGGCAGGCTGCCTATGAGCTAACTCCCTGATTTGCTCCATAATAGCCTTCAACCCTTGGTCGGGGTGTTCCGTCAGGGAACAAAGTCCTTACAAAAGGTCCTGTAGTAGCTCCTCATGCCTCCCAGTGGTGGCTCTCTGCAGGGAGACATCGTAACTGAGCTGCTCCAGGTCTGCTAGGTCTGTCATGTCCAATTTGTACTGTAAGGGCACAGGGCAAGACCCAGATGCAGACACGGGAGGCAGATGGTTCGAGTCTCTGATATTTATTAGTATCCAAGGGGCAGGCAAGAGAATGGTCATGAACAGGCAAAAAGATCATAACAAGGTCAGAGTCCAGGAGGTACAGAGTGCGGTACAGGCTGGAGGTCAGGGCAGGCAGTATGGTCAGGCAGGCGGGTTCAGAGTCATGGCAGGCAAAGGTCAAAACCGTGAGGAATAGCAAAAGAGAGATAAGAAAAAGCAGTAGCACAGGTAAAACACGCTGGTTAACCTGTTTGGGCTGCAAGCCCGACACCGCCCACAATATGACAACATCCAGCTCAAAGTGCAGGGCGCGAAATTCAAAAGCTAGTTTTTAAAAATATTTAACTTTCACACATTAACAAGTCCAAGACACCAGATGAAAGATAAACTTCTTGTGAATCAAACCAACATGTCCGATTTTTAAAATGTTTTACAGGGAAGACAAAATATGTAAATCTATTAGCTAACCACGTTAGCAAATGACACCACTTTTCTAACTCCATCAGTTTCTTACTCCATCAGGTGCTATCACAAATTCGACCAAATAAAGATATAAATAGCCACTAACCAAGAAACAAATTCATCAGATGACAGTCTGATAACATATTTATTGTATAGCATATTTTTTTTCGAAAAATGTGCATATTTCAGGTATAAATCATATTTTACATTTCAGCTACAAATCAGAAAGTGCACCGAAAGCAGCCATAATATTTACAGACACCAACAGACACCAACGTCAAATAGCTTATTACTCATCATAAAACATTTCCGAAAAATATATAGTTTGCAGCAATTGAAAGATAGGCAACTTGTGATTCCAAACAATATTTCCGATTTATTAAATGTTTTACAGCGAAAACAAAATGTATCGCTATATTAGCGTAGCCACAATAGAGAGACACATTTGGGCGCCCACGACCCGTTCACATGCACGACAGATATATGAAATAACATCATAAAATGAGTCTTACTTTGGCTGATCTTTCATCAGAATGTTGAAACAGGCGTCCTCTGTCCAGATGAGTCGTTGTTTCGTTTCAGAATGAGAAATATCCCTGTTCATTTACCATTTCCAGTAGCCGTGGCCCAACGTAAACACAGTCATACGACGGAACACGGCAAAACTCCCGAATAAAGTTTCAATAATCTGATTAAACTATATTGAAAAAACATACATTACGATGATATGGTCACATATATCCAAAAAAATTCGAGCCGGAGACGTTAGCCGTTCGTTAGGAAGGCAAAACAGAAGTCCATCCCACTTCCTTCAGAATACCGGAAGTGGGCGCTCAGGTCAAAGAAATAGGTTTTTTTCCACCACAGACCAAGAGGAGCAAAAAAATTTCTTCTCTGACATCCTCTTTACACCAATAGGAAGGCGTATAGACTGTCAGCAGACTCCTAGGTGTTAAGACCATGTATAGGCATCAGATTGAAAAGAGCATAGATTTCTGACATTTCACTTCCTGGTCAGGAAAGTGCTGCAGAAGGACTTGTGTTTCACTCAGAGAAATAATTCCAACTGTTTTAGAAACTAGAAAGTGTTTTCTATCCAAAAAGAATAATAATATTCATATTGTACGAGCAAGATTTGAGTAGGAGGCCGTTTGAAATGGGCACGATTTCACTGGCTACTCAACACTTTGCCTTGCAGCCATAAGAAGTTAACTTGACAAGACAAGAAGAACTGGCACAGAGAGACAGGAAACACAGGGATAAATACACCGGGGAAGATATGAGACACCTGCAGGAGGTGGTGGAGACAATCACAAGGACAGGTGAAACAGATCAGGGCGTGACAGTTAGAGGTGAGTAATCGCTGTTCTGATGTCCAGAAGTTATTTTCGTTCATTAGAGTTAGTAGCAGCAACATTATGTACAAAATAAGTTTAAAAATAAGTTACAAACAACGTGAAAAAACAAACAAAATGTCACGCCCTGACCTTAGAAAGCCTTTTTATTTCTCTATTTGGTTAGGTCAGAGTGTGATTTGGGTGGGCATTCTATGTTTTCTGTTTCTTTGTTTTTGGCCCAGTGTGGTTCCCAATCCGAGGCAGCTGTCTATCGTTGTCTCTGATTGGGGATCATACTTAGGCAGCCCTTTTCCCACATTTAGGTTGTCTTTGTTTGTTGCATGTGTTTGCACTCCGAAGCTTTACGTTCGTTGTGTTGTTTACTGTTTTTTTGGTGGAACATTTAATAAAGAAAATGTACGCCTACCACGCTGCACCTTGGTCCGGTCTTTCTACCGCTAACGACGGACGTAACACAAAATAGCACAGTTGGTTAGGAGCACATAAAACGGCAGCCATCCCCTCCGGTGCCATTCTAATAACTGAAGTTATTTTGTTTTGTTTAGAATTATTTGTTCTCTTTTTAGGCCTCATCAATTATTAATTGAATCTTGCTTATTGACAATGTTTGGCATGTCCATGCTCAGCCTGTCACGCCCTGACCTCAGAGAACCTTTTATTTCTCTATTTTGGTTAGGTCAGGGTGTGACTAGGGTGGGTAGTCTAGTTTTTCCTTTTCTATGTTGGCCTGGTATGGTTCCCAATCAGAGGCAGCTGTCTATCGTTGTCTCTGATTGGGGATCATATTTAGGCATCCTTTTTCCCATGTGGAACTGTACGCACGCTGCACTTTGGTCCATTTATTCCAACGATCGTGACAGAAGATCCCACCACAACTGGACCAAGCAGCGTGCCCGGGAGGAGATGGCATCCTGGTCTTTGAAAGAGGTCGAGGAGAGAATATCCTTGACTTGGGAGGAAGTCTTGGCAAGACACGAAAGTCTGTCGGGGAAGCAGGCGGAAGCAGCGATGGAAGGACAGCGACGACACCGGGGTTCGCGCCCACGACGTAGGCCCAAGAAGCAGCCTCAACATTTTTTTAGGGGGGGCACACGGGGTGGTTGGCGGAGCCAAGGTGGGAACCAGAACCAACTCCATGTACTCACCGTGTGGAGTTGGTCACCATTCAGGTGCCATGTTTTGCGGTTCTACGCACCGTGTCTCCAGTGCCCCTCCACAGCCCGGTGCATTCTGTGCCAGCTCCCCGCACTTGTCGTGCTAAAGTGGGTATCTGTCCAGCACGGGTTGTGCCGGCTCAGCGCTCCTGGTCTCCAGTACGCCTCCAGGGTCCTGTATATCCTGCGCCGGCTCTACGCACTCTGTCCCCAGTGCACCTTCACAGCCCAGTGCGTCCTGTGCCAGATCCCCGCACTTGCCGTGCGAAGGTGGTTATTTGTCCAGGACGCGTTGGGCCAGCTCTACGCTCCAGACCTCCAGTGCGCCTCCACGGTCCAGTATATCCTGCGCCGGCTCTACGCACTGTGTCCCCAGTGCCCCTCCACAGCCCGGTGCATTCTGTGCCAGCTCCCCGCACTTGTCGTGCTAAAGTGGGTATCTGTCCAGCACGGGTTGTGCCGGCTCAGCGCTCCTGGTCTCCAGTACGCCTCCAGGGTCCTGTATATCCTGCGCCGGCTCTACGCACTCTGTCCCCAGTGCACCTTCACAGCCCAGTGCGTCCTGTGCCAGATCCCCGCACTTGCCGTGCGAAG
The DNA here is from genome assembly GCF_016432855.1 of Salvelinus namaycush. Classification (NCBI taxonomy): domain Eukaryota; kingdom Metazoa; phylum Chordata; class Actinopteri; order Salmoniformes; family Salmonidae; genus Salvelinus; species Salvelinus namaycush. The sequence goes on from NC_052315.1 coordinate 37,269,356, forward strand.
GTGGTTATTTGTCCAGGACGCGTTGGGCCAGCTCTACGCTCCAGACCTCCAGTGCGCCTCCACGGTCCAGTATATCCTGCGCCGGCTCTACGCACTGTGTCCCCAGTGCGCCTTCACAGCCCAGTGCGTCCTGTGCCAGCTCCCCGCACTTGCCGTGCGAAGGTGGTCATTTGTCCAGGACGCGTTGTGCCAGCTCTACGCTCCAGGCCTCCTGTGCGTCCCCCCAGCCCGATACGTCCTGAGCCAGCTCCACGCACCAGGCTGCCAGTGATGATCCATGGCCGGCTGCCAGTGATGATCCATGGCCCGGAGCCTCCAGTGATGATCCACGGCCCGGAGCCTCCAGTGATGATCCACGGCCCGGAGCCTCCAGAGACGATCTACGGTCCGGAGTCCCCGGTGACGATCTACGGTCCGGTTCCTCCGGCGACAATCCACGGTCCGTAGTCCCCGGCGACGATCCATGGTCCGGCGCTTACGGCGACGATCCCCGCACCAGAGGCACCACCGAAGCTGGCGGAGCGGGGTCTACGTCCCGCACCGGAGCCGCCACCGAGGCTAGATGCTCACCCGGACCCTCCCCCATAGTCAGGTTTTGCGGCCGGAGTCCGCACCTTTGGGGGGGTACTGTCACGCCCTGACCTTAGAGAACCTTTTATTTCTCTCTTTTGGTTAGGTCGGGGTGTGACTAGGGTGGGTAGTCTAGTTTTTCTTTTCTATGTTGGCCTGGTATGGTTCCCAATCAGAGGCAACTGTCTATCGTTGTCTCTGATTGGGGATCATATTTAGGCAGCCTTTTCCCACCTGTTGTTTGTGGGATCTTGATTTTGTGTAGTGCCTGTGAACACTGCATTTACTTCACGTTTCGTTTGTTCGATATTGTTTTTGGTGAGTTTCATTTATTAAAACATGTGTAACTCTACGCACGCCCCGCCTTGGTCCATTTATTCCAACGATCGTGACACAGCCATAATGCAATTTAGAGTAGGCCTTGCCCTTATATCAGTGTGAATGGTATTGAAGCCATGCAATTACTGAAAACAATGTGGACTGCAAATGGGTTCAAGTAAAGGTATTTAGCAAAGATACAGAAGGCCTTCATTTTGTTATTTAATTTCTGGAAGCCATTTAGCAAACTATAACTTACACTGGAATGGGAGTTGATTCCAAGGCAATACATAAAAGACCGTTAATACACAACTTGAAACATCTACATATTTCGCCATGGAACATGTTCTGATTGGCCTCGACACACTCACAACATGTTTATTCATGAAAACCCAGCCCTTTCGAGCCAACGACAGCAACTGCACCGGTAATTGTGCTTGTGAAAATAGCCTAAATATTTCTGACACACCCCCGAACCATAAGAGTTCGATTGACCATTGTGTTAGGTTTGTTAAAATAGTGCTCAATTTATGTCGGAACTTTGTACTGCAATACCAGGAATCTCAACACTTCTTTCAATAGGAAAGGCTAAAGACAGACTGACTTGTCTAAATAACTCTAGCACTGCCATTCAGTGGCAAACCACAAGGTTTTACATTTCATGGTAAGCACATTGAGTCAACCTACAGGTATGTTTCTAGTGACTGCAACAGAAGTCAAATGTCGAGCTGGCTGTCACATAGCTAACGCTGTGGCATTGCATTCCATGCAAGCTGTAATTTATTTTGTAAAGGCTGGCTGATACTCAGGGAGCTTTGTGGAGTGTGGCTCATTGTGATTCCAGTGAGGTAAAGTGTATTGCTGCGGTACACAGTATGTGCCATATCTCAACTAATTATGCCAAATTACCATTTTGGAACTTGAATGTACCAATTGGTTGCTTTTCATAATTAGAGGTTGGACCTTATGGCTTGAGAGGCTTGCCTGGCTCTTAAAAATTGTTTATTGTTGATGTGAGGTTGTCATGCCTGGTTTGCTTTAAAAGGTTTAGTGAAAAAACACAGCAATGCAGAGGGCTTATCAGATCTCTCAGACCTGATTTACAACCTCTCCCTGAGTTACAATTACAACCCTGATGGAACCTAAATGCATGAACAGCAGTCTTTGTGTGTGTGTGTGTGTGTGTGTGTGTGTGTGTGTGTGTGTGTGTGTGTGTGTGTGTGTGTGTGTGTGTGTGTGTGTGTGTAGTAACTGTCTATTGCTCTTCATCAAGCCAACTTCAGAAACATATAATAAGTAATTGAATCTGCAGACAATTAGCCTGCTTCTTTTGTTAGTATAGCTAAAAGGCAACAAAACGCTTTTTGAGTTATATTCTGAGATTCAGCTCAGCTGTAGATGGGTGTTTTGTGTCCATTACATGTATAGCCACCTCGTCACACAAAACAGTCCATATTTCAGACCATTTAATCCATGGATGGGCTCAACTTGGTGGGGGCCACAAAATATCGGAACTCATATTGAAGGGCCGTAGTGGCTTGTTGGTCTGCATACCCACATCCATACTCACACATGCAGTCAGAGAAGGCCCTACCTTGCAAGAAAAACATTTTAGCCATCCCACTCCTCACAGCAGAGAGTTTATGTCCTGCAGTTTTGCCATGGGCTATAGAAAAATGCTGCATTTATACAGTGCATTCGGAAAGTATTCAGACCCCTTGACCCTTTCCACATTTTTTTACATTACAGCTTTATTCTAAAATTTATTAAATCATTATTTTCCCTAATCAATCTACACACAATAGCACATAATGACATAGCAAAAACTGTTTTTTTTAATGTTTACAAATTTATAAAAAATAAAACTTATTTTACATTTACATAAGTATTCAGACCCTTTACTCAGTACTTTGTTGAAGCACCTTTGGTAGCGATAACAGCGTTGAGTATTCTAGGTTACAACGCTACAAGCTTGGCACATCTGTGATTAGGGAGTTTCTCCCATTCTTCTCTGCAGACCCTCTAAATCTCTGTCAGGTTGGATGGAGAGTGCACATACAGAGCTATTTTCAGGTCTCTCCGGAGATGTTCGATTGGGTTGAAGTCGAGGCTCTGGCTGGGCCACTCAAGGACATTCATTGTCCTGAAGCCACTCCTATGTTATCTTGGCTATGTGCTTAGGGTCGATGTCCTGTTGGAAGGTGAACCTTCGCCCCAGTCTGAGGTCCTGAGCGTTCCGGAGCAGGTTTTCATCGAAGACCTCTCTGTACTTTGCTCCCTTCATCTTTCCATCGATCCTGACTAGTCCCATAGTCCCTGCCACTGAAAAACATCCCAACAGCATGTTGCTGCCATCACCATGCTTCACTGTAGACGTGACACTTGGTATTCAGGCCAAAGAGTTCATCTTAGTTTCATCAGACCAGAGAATCTTCTTTAAGGTGTCCTTAAGGTGCCTTTTGGTAAACTCCAAGTGGGCTGTCATGTGCCTTTTACTGAGGAGTGGCTTCCGTCTGGCCACTCTACCATAAAGTCCAGATTGGTGGAGTGCTGCAGAGATGAGTGTGCTTCTGGAAGGTTCTTCCATCTCCACAGATGAACTCTGGAACTCTGTCAGAGTGACCATCGGGTCCTTGGTCACCTCCCTGACCAAGGCCCTTACTCAGTTTGGCCAAGCGGCCAGCTCTAGCAAGAGTCTTGGTGGTTCCAAACTTATTCCATTTAAGAATGATGGAGGCCACTGTGTTCTTGGGGACCTTCAATGTTGCAGAAATGCTTTGGTACCCTTCCCCAAAGCTGTGCCTCAACATAATCCTGTTTCGTAGCTCTACATACAATTCCTTCAACCTCTTGGTTTTGGCTCTGACATGCACGGTCAACTGTGGGACCTTATAGAGACAGGTGTGTGCCTTTCCAAATCATGTCCAATCAATTGAATTTACGACAGGTGGACTCCAATCAAGTTGTAAAAACATCTCAAGGATGATCAAAGGAAACAGGATGCACCTGAGCACAATTTCGAGTCTCATAGCAAAGTGACTGAATACTTATGTAAATTGGATATTTCTGTTTTTATCATTTCTAAAAAACTTTTTTCTCTTCGTCATTATTGGGTATTGTGTGTAGATAGATGAGACATTTTTTTTTATGTAACCCATTTTAGAATAAGGCTGTAACGTAACAAAAATGGAAAAAGGGAAGGGTCTGAATACTTTCTGAATGCACTGTATAAGCATTTTTGCAGCAATTCTATGATATGTGAATGAGAGTGACTAACAAAATCTAGTGGGGGCCCCCATATCGGTAATTCGACCATGAATGGTACAAGTTTAGATAACTAGCCAGACTGACTTACCAATCTTCATTTTCTTTGCTCACATGGGCTAATTGAGAAAAACTGCTGATTCAAAACCAAATTTCGAAATTGCACCTTGCAAATTCTATTATTATAACTCTCAACAGTAAGTTGATACTGCGACTGAGTCCATGATAGCAACATGTTAGTTGTGCTGCTGACACATAAGTCACTGCTCCGAGGTTAGCCACCATGCACAACCAAGTGATTCATTACTGTTGCATGTTTGCACTCCTGCTTGTTTCACAGCCTTATCGATGTCAGGTGTGTGTGTGTGCGCGTACGCATGTGCATGTGTGTGTGTGTGTGTCTGTGTGTTGGAAGGGGGAGGGTGTTATGGCATATAGCAGACGGTAATCGTAAAACGCTTCACATCTGTGTCTTAATTATTATTGTCTGCTTTGCAAGCTGACTCACAAAGAGAAAAATCCTATTTCCTCGCCTATCACAGGAAAATGTAACAATCATGTTTTTACATGATAAGAACTGTTAGATTGGCCACCTCTAACACACTACTTGTTGACTGACGTCAGATATACAGGACCATCAAGATACAACATTTAAGTATTTGTGTTTTCAATGTCAACTGCAATGACGTGTGCTGATGCAAGCTCTGAACAACTTGACTTTAGGGAGCTTGTTTCTTGTGAGATAGTAGTTTAAAGAACATACACAAATTATAATGTAAAATATTATTTTCACAATGTGTAACTTACATTCAAAATGATTAGTGCTAGCCATAACATCACACGTGGATACTTCAGGTATGTATTGAGGTTCAGGCTGGAATTAATCAGAACTCCACTTGAATGTCCACATAGACTAATTGTACCCAATGACATACGGTGGATTTGGATACATGTAGAATTAGGAAGTACATTTTGACATACCATTTTAGATCTCTTCAGAGCCTTTTGATTAGTTTGAATGTAAATGTTTCAGTAATTAAAAAATAAACAGATAAATATTAATGAAATATACAGGTTTTCAGCAAGCTGCCAATAGGTATGTGCTTGGCTTTCCATCCTGGATACATTTAAAAATGTTTTTTTATAATAATCAGTCAGATAAAATATGAGGAATGTTTAAAGCCTGCGCTTGCTTTTTCTTTTTCCTCATTTTTGGCAGCAGAGTTTATTCTTAACTTCTTAAAGTAGGGGAATGTTTCCCCTGATAATAAAACAAATGGATGAGCTCCATTCACTTTCATCAATTGCTCCTTACTTTGCCAGGGGAAGGCCCCAAAAAATGTCAAAGACTCCAGTCACCCAAGTCATAGAGTGTTCTCTCTGCTATCGAACAGCAAGCGGTACCGGAGCGTTAAGTCTAGGTCCAAATGGCTCCTTAACAGCTTCTATCCCCAAGCCATAAGTGTCACGCCCTGACCTTAGAGATCCCTATTATTCTCTATGTTTGGTTAGGTCAGGGTGTGACTCGGGTGGGAAAGTCTATGTTTTCTATTTCTTTGTTTTGGCCGAGTGTGGTTCCCAATCAGAGGCAGCTGTCTATCGTTGTCTCTGATTGGGGATCATATATAAGTTGTCATTTTCTGTTTGGGTTTTGTGGGATCTTGTTTTCTGTTTCGTGTCTGTACATGACAGAACTGTGCACTTTCGTTTTCACTTTGGTTATTTTGTTTGAGTGTATTTTGAAAATAAAAATCATGAACACTTTCCACGCTGCACTTCGGTCCACTCCTTTCGACGAGAGTCTTTACAATAAGACTGCTTAACAATTAACCAAATGGCCACCCGGACTATTTGCATTGAACCCCCTTTGTTTTTACACTGCTGCTACTCACTGTTTATTATCTATATGCATTAGTCACTTTACCCCTACCTACATGTACAAATTAGCTTAACTAACCTGTACCCACGCACATTGACTCAGTACCGGTACCCCTGTATATAGCCTCATTATTGTTATTTTATTGTGTTACTTATTATTATTTATTTTATTAAATGTAGTTTATTTAGTATTTTCTTTTATAGATATATACAGTGCCAGTCAAAAGTTTGGACGCACCTACTCATTCAAGGGGTTTTCTATATTTTAACTATTTTCTACATTGTAGAATAATAGTGAAGACATCAAAACTTTGAAATAACACATATGGAATCATGTAGTAACCACAAAAGTGTTACTGTACTGTATTGTATACTGTTGCTGAAATTCGAGGCAAATAATTGCAATGCTTCTTGCTTGGGGCTATGGTCTTCATAGCCTTGTACTTATAACCCAACCAAGCTTACTTCCATGTCAATGCGTCATATACTCTCAGTCCTGTACTGTCCAATAATCCTCATTTAAAAAGACACATGGTAATTCTTTGTTTTTACACAGCTCTGACACTCATGTCAAGAAGCCTCTGTGGCTTGTTATCAGAGCACATGTCTTTTAAAACACCAAAATGGGCAGCTAGTTGTAGAAGGTATACTGAAACATCAGTACTTTTTTGATACTAGAACATGAAAAACGGTTCGGTACTCAAATTGTTTTTGCTTTTTATACTTCTGTCAAATGTGTCCCATTATAGTGCGAGCTCACCGCTCATGCCTCTTGCCTGCTCCACTTACTCATTGCTAGAGCACTGGGAGTCTGGACTGCAACATGTTAGCTCCCCACTCTTGCTGCACAGAAGTTAAAACACTTGAATAATGCAACACGGCATGTAGAAATGTTGAAACTCTTAATTACTGTTTGCAAAAAGATGTCCATAAAGGCTAGAACACTTTACAATGCAAGAAAATACTGGTATCTTCCAGCTTTGTAGGCTAACTTTCCTTGATACTGTAGCTTACAGTTGAAGCTAACATCAATGTACTCTCCTAGTACTCTGTTTGTGATATCATAGCGCAAAATATGTTGATTTCAAAGCTGATTGTCACCAAAAACGTCATTAATTCACTTTATCGTCTCTCCATCACCTCCAATGATACTTTCCCCCTTCGTCTGTCACGTCTCTTCCTCACCGAACTCAACTGACTGTGTGTGGGTGTACGCCTTGTCATGAATGACAGCATTAATGGGTTTAAAGAGATACTGCACACTTTTATAAAAGAAGATGCTACTTCTATGCAAATGTTGTTAATCAGTAGAATAAAATAAGTCTGAAATGGAAGGGAAACAGATTGTTCGTCTTCTGTAGCCAATTGAAATCAGCGAAAATTAGCTCAATAACTCAATGCATGCACACACTCCTGCTGAAGATTTAATCCTGAATGATAGGTTAAAAGCGCATTCCAGCCGGTGTCTATTCCACAAGTTACCACTGGCCAAATCTATGACGTTAAAATGCTGATTTACTGTTCCATCTGACTGCGCAATCCACTATCTCATCAGCCCAGCCAAGCAATTTATGAACTTGATATCCACAAAAAAAGCATCTAGACATTATATCACATTTCTTTTGTACTAACATTTAGTTTTCAACAGCGGACGTTTGTATACACCTTGATGCCTGTCTCTCCGACATTTGCAACATTGTTTCAATATTCAAATTCGACCTCCAGCTGTCCCATAGTAATGAACGTGTCGGGAGTCGGGACGAGACAGACAGGCAGGCAGGCAGCGTTTCTCAACCAGTCAAAATACTGAATCAGCTGGAATAATTTTTATGTATATATCCAAAGACATGTCAATTGAAAACATATCAAATGTAACGAAGTGCAGCTAGTTTGCCAGCTTCAGTTTGAAGTGATTGTGTTAGCTGTGTTGTTGGCTACTGTAGCTTCTCTGAACGAGTGTCCTGAACGAGAGAGCAAATTATCTATGCCAGGCAAAATTACGCCTCATTAGCTCATTAATATGGATGTATCCAAATAAATGTCTCTAGAAAACAGCTTAAACAAATGCAAATGCAGATACTTTGCTATTATTCTGGCTGCACTTTTTGACGTGACTGTAGTAAGTTAGTCGTAGTTGGCTAGCTAGCAAGTAAGGGATAAGAGTGTTGCCAGCCAGTATGGCAATGGAACATTTAGAACGAATGTGTCGTGTTCATAGATACAGAACAAAAACACTGAACAACTGGTCACATCTTTGGCAACTGAACCAATAGAACGAACGGCCAGCTGGCTTGGGTAGTTAACCCTAGATTTGTGTTGGGACTATATCTTGTGGAAGGATGAAATATTATGAATAAATTTAATAAATTAACGTTTTTAATAAAAATATGTCAATCATTAATTGAATATGTTGGTAATCTGTTGTATAAAAGTGATAATGCCCTCGAAGCCGGTGTTTGGAGGATATATTGGCACGTCTCGGGCCTAACAACAACCGTGCCAATACATCCTCCAAACACTGGCTTCAAGAGCATTATCACCTGTATTGAGAATGGGCAACCTAGGCTACATCTTGATTTACCCAATTTATCAATAGATATTAACCATTCAAATAAATTATTTCAATTATGTTGATTTGTAGTTAGATTGGTAAAAAAAAGTCAAATTAATTGTACAATTGCATAATTAATTCATTAATGAATACATGGCTGTCTCTGAAAAATGCTGACATCAATTTTAAAATGTAATGATATTGATCTCAAAGGATGCCCAACAATTAAACAGAGCAGTATCTGAGTTTATCTGTCTGGATAGCAGCCATTCTGTGACTTTGGCTTACACACCTTTTTTGCCTTGGTATCGTTTTTGGTATTGTGTATTGTCATGGTATTTAGTATCGTGATACTAAACCTGGTATCAGTATCAAAGTCAAAATGATGGTATAGTGACAACACCACCATGGACAGCTAGAGCCCTATACCAATGCATCTACAGCACAGGTGTCAAACTTGTTCCACGGAGCACCGAGTGGCTGTGGGTTTTCACTCCTTCCTTATACTTGATTAATGAATTAAGGAAACTAACTCCCCACACCTGCTTGTCTGAGGCTTAATTGAAGAGAAAAAACAAAAACCTGCAGACACGAGGCCCTCCATGGAATGAGTTTGACTCCCCTGACCTACAGACTTAAACAGCACCATTGACAGCTTCAGTCCTATACCAAGGCAGATACAGACCTATACAGAACCATGGACAGCTACAGCCCTACACCAATGCAGCTATAGTCTAAACTAGAACCATGGACAGCCACAGCCCTATACCAAGGCAGCTACAGCCTTAAACAACACCATGGACTCCTGCAGCAGCTACAGTAACAACAACAAAAATACCATGGACCGATACCCAGAGAGCTATAGCCCTAAACAGTCACTAGTGGCCTCGAGAGGACAGCATTACAGTCAGTGCTACATCTCTGTCTACACACTCAAGTCACATAACCATTAAAACTTCTTATTGTCACGTTCCTGACCTTATTTGCCTTTGTTTTACTTTGTTTAGTTGGTCAGGACGTGAGCTGGGTGGGTAGTCTATGTTATGTGTTTCTATGTTGGGTTGAATGTGTTGCCTGATATGGTTCTCAATTAGAGGCAGGTGTTTGACATTTCCTCTGATTGAGAACCATATTAAGGTAGGCTGTTCTCACTGTTTGTTGGTGGGTGATTGTTCCTGTTCCTGTGTCTGTGTATGTCGCACCACACGGGACTGTTTCGTTTGTGTTCGTGTATGTGTTCGTTCCTGTTCGTGCGTTATGTTATCTCGTTCAGGTTTGTTCACATCGTTTCTTGTTTTGTAGCTTATTCAAGTGTATTTAGTGTCAGTGTTCGTCTTGTCAATTTAATTAAATCATTATGTCTACATTCAACGCTACATTTTGGTCCGACCCTTACTCCTCCTCCTCATCCGAGGAGGAGGCATTAGACAGCAGTTACACTTATGGCTGCAATCCCGTTAACGGGATCGATATGACAACAGCCAGTGAAAGTGCAGGGCGCCAAATTCAAACAGAAATCTCATAATTAAATTCCTCAAACATAGATGTATCTCGTACCATTTTAAAGGTAATCTTGTTGTTAATCCCACCAAAGTGTCCGATTTCAAATAGGCTTTTCAGCGAAAGCACCACAAACGATTATGTTAGGTCACCACCAACTCAAAGAAAAATTCAGCCATTTTTCCAGCCAAAGACAGGAGTCACAAAATGCACAAATAGAGATAAAATGAATCACTAACCTTTGATGATCTTCATCATATTACACAATACATATGTCTTGTTCGATTAAGTTCATATTTATATCCAAAAACCTCCGTTTACATTGGCGCCATGTTCAGAAATGCCTCCAAAATATCCGGAGAAATTGCAGAGAGCCACGTCAAATAACAAGAAATACTCATCATAAACTTTGATGAAAGATACATGTTTTACATAGAATTAAATATACACTTGTTCTTAATGCAACCGCTGTGTCAGATTTCAAAAAGCTTTACGGCAAAACACAATATTCAATAATCTGAAAACAGCGTTCAGCCACAAAAGCAAGCCATACAGTTACCCGCCAAAATTGTGCAGTCAACAAAACTCATAAAAAGCATTATAAATCTTCACTTACCTTTGCTGATCTTCGTCGGAATGCACTCCCAGGACTCCCACTTCCATAAGAAATGTTCGTTTTTTTCGGTAATGTCCATCATTTATGTCCAAATAGCCATTTTTGTTGCGTGTTTGGTATACAAATCCAAATCCAACAGGGAAGCGCGTTCACTAAAACCTGACGAAATGTCCAAAAGTTCCGTAACAGTCCGTAGAAACATGTCAAACGATGTATTGAATCAATCTTTAGAATGTTTTTAACATAAATCTTGAATAACGTTCCAACCGGAGAATTACATTGACTTCAGATAAGCGATGGAACGGAGCTCCCTCTCATGTGAACTCACATGGTCACCTCATGGCAGACCTGACTAATTCTCCTCTCATCCGGCCCCCCTTCACAGTAGAGTCATCAGACAAAGTTCTACAGACTGTTGACATCTAGTGGAAGCCGTAGGAAGTGAAGACTCATCCATATCTCGCTGTGATTTCAATGGGAGCTTGGTTGAAAATCTACCAGCCTCAGAATTTCCACTTCCTGTTTGGATTTTTTCTCAGGTTTTTGCCTGCCATATGAGTTCTGTTATACTCACAGACATCATTCAAACAGTTTTAGAAACTTCAGAGTTTTTTTATCCAATACTACTAATAATATGCATATATTAGCAACTATGACTGAGGAGCAGGCCGTTTACTCTGTGCACCTTTCATCCAAGCTACTCAATACTGCCCCTGCAGCCATAAGAAGTTAATGGCCTCAACCTTCACTGTGAAAATACAGGAACTACATTGAACACTCATCTGACAGATACATTTTCTCTTCAACCTGCCATGCAGCAAATACTCATGATACTAACTAATATTTAGCTGAGTGAGAAAGTTACAGAGGCACAAAGATCATACCCCCAAGTCATGCTAACCTCTCACCATTACCAATAATAGATTATTTTAGCATTTTGGGGGGATATTTATGCCTCTGTAACTTTCTCACTCATCATTACTTACGATTCATTCAGGATTATCTGTAATCATGGTAGCATCAACATTAATGTAGAAATGTTCAGAAACATACAATATTCTATTCTTACTTACGATAAAAGTGACTCCATAATGACACAATATATTATTTACCAATAATTTCTATTGGACACAACATAATCTGAAATACAACCAAAACAAAGTGCAAAAGCATCCAACAAGTTTGAAATACTACACCTCTGACTATTTTAATACACATATACAGTGCCTTGCAAAAGTATTCACCCCCTTGCCATTTTTCCTATTTTGTTGCATTACAACCTGTAATTTAAGTGGTTTTAATTTGGATTTCATGTAATGGACATACACAAAATAGTCTAAATTGATGAAGTGAAATGAAAAAAAAAAATGTGTTCAAAAAATCTAAATAATGTCAAACGGAAAAGTGGTGTGTACATATCTATTCACCCACTTTGCTATGAAGCCCCTAAATAAGATATGTTGCAACCAGATTAATTAAATAAAGTCCACCTGTGTGCAATCTAAGTGTTACATGATCTGTCACATGATCTCAGTATATATACACCTGTTCTGAAAGGCCCCAGAGTCTGCAACACCACTAAGCAAGGGGCACCACCAAGCAAGCAGCACTATGAAGACCAAGGAGCTCTCCAAACAGGTCAGGGACAAAGTTGTAGAGAAGTACAGATCAGGGTTGGGTTATAAAAAAAATATCTGAAACTTTGAACTTTCCACAGAGCACCATTAAATCCATTATTAAAAGTCACGGTCCCGTGTAGCTCAGTTGGTAGAGCATGGCGCTTGCAACGCCAGGGTTGTGGGTTCGTTTCCCACGGGGGGCCAGTACAAAAAAAGTATGAATGTATGTACTTGTAAGTCACTCTGGATAAGAGCGTCTGCTAAATGACTTAAATGTAAATGTAAAAAATGGAAAGAATATGGCACCACAACAAACCTGCCAAGAGAGGGCTGCCAACCAAAACTCACGGACCAGGCAAGGACGGCATTAATCAGAGAGGCAACAAAGAGACCAAATATAACCCTGAAGGATCTGCAAAGCTCCACAGTGGAGTTTGGAGTATCTGTCCATAGGACCACATTAAGCTGTACACTCCACAGAGCTGGGCTTTACGGAAGAGTGGCAAGAAAATAACATTGCTTAAAGACAAAAATAAGCAAACACATTTGGTGTTCGCCAAAAGGCATGGGGGAGACTCCCCAAACATGGAAGATTGTCCTCTGGTCAGATGAGACTAAAATGTAGCTTTTTGGCCATCAAGGAAAACGCTATGTCTGGTGCAAATCCGTCACCCCGAGAACACCATTCCCACGAGTGAAGCACGGTGGTGGCAGCATCATGCTGTGGGGATGTTTTTCATCGGCAGGGACTGGGAAGCTGGTCAGAATTGAAGGAATGATGGATGGTGCTAAATACAGGGTAATTTTTGAGGGAAACCTGTTTCAGTCTTCCAGAGATTTGAGACTGGGACGAAGGTTCACCTTCCAGCAGGACAATGACTCTTAGCATACTGCTAAAGCAACACTCAAGTGGTTTAAGGGTAAGCATGTAAATGTCTTGAAATGGTCTAGTCAAAGCCCCGACCTCAATCCAATTGAGAATCTGTGGTATGACTTAAAGATTGCTGTACACCAGCGGAACCCATCCAACTTGAAGGAGCTGGAGCAGTTTTGCCTTGAAGAATAGGTAAAAATTCCAGTGGCTAGATGTGCCAAGCTTATAGAGACATACCCCAGGAGACTTGCAGCTGTAAATGCTGCAGAAGGTGGCTCTACAAAGTATTGACTTTGAGGGGGTGAATAGTTATGCACGCTCAAGTTCAGTTTTTTTGTCTTATTTCTTGTTTGTTTCACAATAACAATTATTCAATATCTTCAAAGTGGTAGGCATGTTGTGTAAAGCAAATGATACAAACCCTCAAAAAACCCAAGGGGGTGAATACTTTCACAAGCCACTGTATTTGGAGCCAATTTTGGTTCAATGAAGAAGAACCCCTAGGGTTCTGATAAATGAACACTGGACAATCTTCTGTGTGTGACTGTCAACAAATGTTGACATTGCACACGCAGTGAATCAAAAGCATACAATAACGGACAAATAATAGAAGACCAATTGCTTTCCTACACAAAAAACACAGACGTCATTATAAACACTTCAAATGTATGTGGGGGTGTGTGTGTATTGTATTTCTGTCTTCATGTGGGTTGTCTTCAGAATGACTTACATGTGTTGTCAGGTCAGCCGTCTTCAAATCAAAATCAAATCAAATGGTATTAGTCACTTGCTCCAAATACAACAGGTATGCTTACTTATGAGCTACCTAACCAGCAATGCAGTTAAAAAAATAAAAATATGAATAGGAGTAAGAAATAAGACTAACAAGTAATTAAAGAGCAGCAGTAAAATAACAATAGCAAGATTATATAAAGGGGGTACCGGTACAGAGTCAATGTGCGGGGGACCAGTTAGTCGAGGTAATTGAGGTAATATGTACATGTAGGTAGAGTTATTAAAGTAACTATGCATAGATGATAACTACATAGAGTAGCAGCGGTGTGTAAAAGAGGGCGGGGCAATGCAAATAGACTGGGTAGCCATTTGATTAGATGTTCAGGAGTCTTATGGCTTGGGGGTAGAAGCTGTTTAGAAGAATCTTAGACTTGGCGCTCCGTTACCTCCTAGAATTGGCGCTCCGGTACCGCTTGCGGTATGGTAGCAGAGAGAACAGTCTATGACTGGGGTGGCTGGAGTCTTTGACAATTTTTAGGGCCTTCCTCTGACACCGCCTGGTATAGAGGTCCTGGATGGCAGGAAGCTTGGCCCCAGTGATGTACTGGGCCGTATGCACTACCCTCTGTAGTGCCTTGCGGTCGGAGGCTGAGCAGTTGCCATACCAGGCAGTAATGCAACCAGTCAGGATGTTCTCGATGGTGCAGCTGTAGAACCTTTTGAGGATCTGAGGACCAATGCCAAATATTTTCAGTCTCGTGAGGGGGAATATGTTTTGTCGTGCCTTACTCACGACTGTCTTGGTGTGTTTGGACCATTCTAGTTTGTTGTTGATGTGGACAACAAGGAACTTCATGCTCTACAAGCTGACAAACAAACTTTTTCAACTAGATGTTTCTATCTTACACTCATTTTGTTGAAACTGACTACCATACCGTGGCAGTTGCTATGCCCCTGTATACTGTCATTGTAATAATAATTCTGGCTGGTATTGTAATTTCCCTCCACAAATAGCAGCATTGGTTATGTATAGCAACCCGTTCATTAGCCATCGTCATTAATATGGTACGTAAACAACCTAATTAGCCCTCATTCTCATTGAACACACCGATAAGAGTAGAGTATGATAGACATATCCATGATCACACATATTCATAATGGCGTAATGTTGGGTTCTATTCAGAAAGCTAATGAAGATGAGCTCTGAGGCTGAGGGAAGCCATGCCAGACGCCTTTATGACACATTTTTTTCACACATTTTTTTCTGCAGTCAACCGCATGCTGTGAATAAGCTTGCAGTATATTTTGTGTGTTCATATTCCAGAGTGGATGGCTACTGTTTTTTTGTGACCTTTTATGCACACAACCCAATTTGGCGAGAGCAGCAGAAATCTGAGTTGTTTAGATGCTGTAGTTTGTAGGCAGAGTGCCCTATTCTGGATGTCACCGCAATTTGGGCTCAGGCTCAGATCTGGATATTCTGTTTTAGGGTGATATTTGTTTTTTCTGTTGGTTTCTCAAGAATGTGACTTTTCTCATCTAAATCTCTCGGGGGATGAATGTATGCAAAATCCTATGTGTATTATGCTCCATGTTTACTTAAAGAATGTTATTTTGTTACCTTTTACATACTACTGTAATATATGATTTGGGTGCAGATATGGATAATTTGAATATTCATCAACTAAAATACATTTATATAAGCATATATTAGTTGAGAAGAGGTTTACGTAAATCCACATTTAGTGCATTTCTACTGCCGGTGTTGGTCATTTTTAATATTCTACTTCTCGAAAGCTTATCCTTTGAGCATAGAGAGCGGTTCCTGAATGGCCATCTCTGCTACTCAGCAACCTTCTCTCTGTGCGTCTGCAGAATGTTAAGCTGTGTAGAAAAGCCCTCAGGCTCCGGGCCCCTGAATCCTCTATACTCTGCTCTGCCCCACAGTTTTCCAGCACCAATCTGTCACTTCCTCTCAGCTGAGAAGGCAGCACGGCGGCCAGGGCCCAGAGCAACCACTCTCTTGGCATGCACCTCCTTCCAGGGGTCAGTGAGAATTAGGCTGCCATAAACGGCCATGCCCTGGGTCTCACAGAGATAGCATGCACTCATTCCTTTCACTGCCCTCCTCCTCTACCTCCAGCTCCAGCATAAAACTTAATGGAGTTTATTCTGTTCTAAAAATTTTGTGAGCGAGAGAAAGCAACCAAATCCATGCTTTTTGTGTGGGGGGCACACTGGTAAGGGGGAAATGAGCGAATCACTTCAGCGGTAGTGAGGTGCGGGCTTGTTCCTCTACCTCAGAGGCCTGGGCAGATGTTTGGGAGAATTAGGGGATCTGTGGCATAGTCTGGGAGGGCCCAAACAGCCCCTGGTAGATGGATGAAAACAAGATCAGCTCCACAACAGCTGCTGGGAGGACAAGAGGCAGGTGTACAGGCAGTGTTTTAGCATTCTAAGCAAAGTTTCTGCTTCCCTGGTTGCTTGGTGCATTGTAGTCATCCATGCATTAATTACTAACTACATACTGTACAGCCTCTCTATGTGCTTGATATTGTAAAGTTAGAGTTCCATTGCACATGTGGTGGAGAAGTCAACGCTGAGAGGGAATTGTTGGTGCATACTGTGCCTTATTGATAGATACTGTGTCTTCTGGTGCTGCAACCCTTAGTGTATTCAATAGGGAATACACGGCTTGTGGAGTGCTATCATGTGACTGCTCCCAAACAAGCACAAACTTCCTGGCACAGTTTTATTGCAAAGGAATCTGTTTGTGCAATAACAATAAATAAAAACAAAAACAAAACAAGCACAGATATGATACCTCAGCTCTTCATTAGTCCCAAGACACAATACAAACAAATAGCCTTCGAATATTGCATTTGGGATGCCAACAAGTGTCTGTCACATGATAAAGTGAATATAACATGTACAATTCATACAGATATAGGAACTTAATTTGATCACTCTTTTGTTGCTGAGAATTGTCCTGCACCGGGAATGCAGATGAGCTTTGTGATTTACATAAATGTACTGAAATTCCCTGACATTTTGGCCATCTAATAGCCTAACCACGGATAAAGCAACATTATGGACTAAACATTAAAATCCTGTTGCTGCAGGACTATTTCGCAAATAGGTCAAATTAAGATCCTACACGTGTATGTATAGTCAGGATTTTAACAGCACTGCGTGATACCCAGCCTATATTGAACTTTGAATACTTGAACTTTGAAGCCTGATTTATTTATCTGGTTCTTTTCTGGTATTTTATTAGGATCCCCATTAGCTGTTGCAAAGCAGCAGCTACTCTTCCTGGTGTCCACACAAAACATGACATAATACAGAACATTAATAGACAAGAACAGCTCAAGGACAGAACTACATTAAAAAAATGCATCCTTATTCGATGCCAAACCCACCACTGGTGTGCATAACCAAATAGCTCTATTTTTATGTCATCTGAACATAACACCAGTTCCAATCCAAGTGCCAATACCATTTAACATACTCCAGGCATTTCCATTTTTTGGATGACATGAAAATACAGCTCTATGTCCAAGCACGCCAGTGGTGGGTTTAGCGTTGAAATAAAGATGCAGAAAAACGCCTCATACCTACTTTAAAATATGGTTCTGGATCTTTGATGTGATGGGGCTATTTTGCTTCCACTAGTCCTGGGGCTCTTGTTAAGGTCAACGGCATCATGAACGTTACCCA
The DNA here is from genome assembly GCF_016432855.1 of Salvelinus namaycush. Classification (NCBI taxonomy): domain Eukaryota; kingdom Metazoa; phylum Chordata; class Actinopteri; order Salmoniformes; family Salmonidae; genus Salvelinus; species Salvelinus namaycush. The sequence continues at coordinate 37,287,001 of NC_052315.1, forward strand.
GTACCAGAACATCTTAGCCAAAAACCTGGTTGGCTCTGCCAAGAGGCTAAAACTTGGCCACAATGGATCTTCCAGCGAGACAATAACCCCAAGCACATATCAAAATCCACAAATAAATGGTTTAATGACCACAAAATTCAACATTTTGCAATGGTCATCTCAGTCTATGGATTGGAACCTCATTGAAAATGTGTGGTTTGAATTGAAGAGGGCATACGTGCATACGAATGATATCAATGATCTGGAAAGATTCTGTATAGAGGAATAGTATAAGATCACTCCCAATGTGTTCTCCAATCACAAGGTGAGGTATTACAAGTTATTGAAAAGAGGGTGGCCAATAATGTTGAATCCTACCTTTTCAATAACAAATGTTTCACTTGTTAAACAAAATATTGTAGTATAAAATAATATAATTTTAAAAAAGTGGAACATTTGCATTATTTATTTAATAGTCTTTTTTATCATCTTTATCAAAGGTCCCAAAAACATTGGACCTGACTGTATACACTGAGTGTACTAAATATTAGGATCAACTTCCTTGTATTGAGTTGCACCTCCTTCTGTCCTGAAGGGAGTAGTACACAGCGTTGTACGCGATCTTCAGTTTCTTGGCAATTTCTCGCATGGAATAGCCTTCATTTCTCAGAACAAGAAAAGACTGACGAGTTTCAGAAGAAAGTATTTGTTTCTGGCCATTTTGAGCCTGTAATCGAATATGTCAAATATTTAGGTTATCTGGTTTAGCGACTTCTCAGTTTGATTACAGCTTTCCTTGTCTCCCCTTAACAATGCCCCTTCCCCATGCAGAAATAAAGAGGCTTTATTCAAAACTGCAGAATCAATTACACTGTATAGAAAACCACTGTGCTATTTCACAGCTAACATATCAACATGACTATCTTTGAAACTGCTGAGACAACAGTAAAATTCAAAGGGATTCGGCTTCTTTTTTCCGTTCCTGTGAATATATCACTTAATTGAAAACTCCATTTTATTTTCATGTTTCCTTACAGTAGCAAGGGCACACAGGGATGTTATACACAATACACATAGACAAACATGGCACGAATATACACAAACGCACACAGACACGGTAAGCATGGGGTACAGAAGATTTATGCCCCTAGTAAATGTGCAGGTGCTAGTTAAGACCAGTTTATCTACAGCAGTACACTTGTTGACAGCACACCTGTTAGCCGATGAAAGGGTGTACATTAAATATTATCCCTCCACTACACCATGAATCTTATCTGATAGAATCACACTGCACACTGTAAATAATGTGAGCATATCTGTCTTAGCCACTGTGGTCGCTTTCTCAAGCTTTCTGCTTGTGTTCTGGCCTGTGCTGCTATGTTCAGGCCACTGTTGTTATTCTCTCTCTCTCCTCCACCAGTCACTGCGGTGCCAAGGCATGCAGAAATTCTGATGTGCTCATAATTAATGAGTGCTGTTGCATTCTGCTCCCCTTCCATATTCTGGCCTGTCAGCTTAGCTCTTGTATAATTATGTTAATGATAAGTGACACGGTTGTAACATATCAGCACTCATAGATGAGCAATCGTTCACCACTGGCAAAGCCTCACGCTTCCTGCTCCTTTCCTCACTTCCTGCCAACATTTGGCGGCTGCAGCTATGGCAGGGTCTTCTAGGTTCTTTACACAAACATAAGTTAGCTAGAAGAACATACATACCCTGCTAATGTGAACATTAGACTTCTTTAGAATGTAAATAATTTGGAGTTCGTCCAACTTCAGCTCCATTACTGTTGGTACTTTAACTTCCCCACCTCACTTCTCCAGCCTGTCCACCTGAATCTCTGTCAATATTGCATAAACGATTAAATATATAATGAGAGGCCTTTGTGCAACGCCCACGCCCAGACCTCTGCCACCTGTCTGGAGGCCTTTCTATCCTCATCCTCAGCAGTGCAGAGATTGATTAACCCAGTCTGAACCCAATGCTGTAACTGTGGGGAAGCCTGGCCAGTTTCTCTGAATCAATTATTTGAAACATTTGGAGGATCGTTTTCTGGTTTTCCTGTTATTTTGTTGTTATTTTTAAGGCTGCAATCAATTCCTTAATTAATAAGCAGATTTTTAATTACTCTTACCAGAGGAAGGTGTTGAATGCATTTTTTATTTAACTAGGCAAGTCAATTAAGAACAAATTCTTATTTACAATGATGTCTTAGGAACAGTGGGTTAACTGCCTTGTTCAGGGGCAGAAGAACAGATATTTACATGATCAGCTCGGGGATTCGATCACTGGCCCAATGCTCTAACCACTAGGCTACCTGCCGCCCCAAAAGGGAGGGAGTTGACCTCCAAATGCTTGAGTAAGCAAACACTAAGACTAAGATAAAGCTATTTCTTATTCAAAAAATGGTGAATTTGATCACTCAGTTACAGCGCAGACAACTGCGTCATGGCCTCTACTGTGTGTCTTGTGTGCCCTGACGAATTTGAAATCCATATGAGTTAATGACATACATTAGGAAAATCTTTTTTTATGGCCACTCAGCAGTCTTTCGTGTTCCTTTGCTGTCCACAAGACATTCAGTTAGGTAAGTAATGTTCTGGTAAGGAATATAGGTACTCACTGCCAGGAGCATGTAAATAGATTACACAGTAGTCAGCCGGCCTTTTAGACCTAATGACTCAGAGTCATGTGTATGTGTCTAAGCATTGTATTACCGTAATGAATAATTGAATTGAGTCCTTCTGACAAAATATAGAGGACTTGATAAGACAGCTAATTGTACATTCATCGTTTAGGTTGAAGGCAACCTTTTCTCGCAATTCAAAAATAGATGTACTCTGCTCTGCTCATCACATCGTGGCGTGGGAGGCAGACAGACATTTGCATTAAAAACCACAAGTACAATGTACTGTACATATAAACAAAAGTCAACACACATTGACATTGTTTTTATTTCATGAAAGGACTTTAAATAAAAGTGCATTCTCATCATTGGTATACATCCAACTCATCTCATGCTGAGCATGTAGCCCTTCACAGTCTTTGGTTGCATTTGTAGCATGGCCTGCCTGCCCTTACGTTCCTCTTCTAGCCAAACCTCAGGAGATTCACTGGCAGCAGACTGCACACAATACCTCAGTCAGACAGTGCACAGTGCTGAGAGCCCCTCGCTATGACTTTAATTTGCATCACATACGGCAGGTCCTTTGTTTGCCAGCCCCACTCTGTGCCTAGCGATAAGCCCATGTAGCTAAAAACAGCGGGATTAGATGAGGCGTCTCCCGTGCGCAAGTATGAGGTCTCTCACCTGTTTGTTTGAGTGTTTGCTTGCTGTAAAATAAAGAACAAAAGACAGGGAAAGCCATTTCCTCTGATATTCAGTACCAGTCAAAGTATGGACACACCTACTCATTCAAGGGTTTTTCTTTATTTTTACTACACTGCTCAAAAAAATAAAGGGAACGCTTAAACAACACAATGTAACTCCAAGTCAATCACACTTATGTGAAATCAAACTGTTCACTTAGGAAGCAACACTGATTGACAATACATTTCACATGCTGTTGTGCAAATGGAATAGACAAAAGGTGGAAATTATAGGCAATTAGCAAGACACCCCCAATAAAGGAGTGGTTCTGCAGGTGGTGACCACAGACCACTTCTCAGTTTCTATGCTTCCTGGCTGATGTTTTGGTCACTTTTGAATGCTGGCGGTGCTTTCACTCTAGTGGTAGCATGAGACGAAGTCTACAACCCACACAAGTGGCTCAGGTAGTGCAGCTCATCCAGGATGGCACATCAATGCGAGCTGTGGCAAGAAGGTTTGCTGTGTCTGTCAGCGTAGTGTCCAGAGCATAGAGGCGCTACCAGGAGACAGGCCAGTACATCAGGAGACGTGGAGGAGGCCGTAGGAGGGCAACAACCCAGCAGCAGGACCGCTACCTCCGCCTTTGTGCAAGGAGGAGCAGGTGGAGCACTGCCAGAGCCCTGCAAAATGACCTCCAGCAGGCCACAAATGTGCATGTGTCTGCTCAAACGGTCAGAAACAGACTCCATGAGGGTGGTATGAGGGCCCGACGTCCACAGGTGGGGGTTGTGCTTACAGCCCAACACCGTGCAGGACGTTTGGCATTTGCCAGAGAACACCAAGATTGGCAAATTCGCCACTGGCGCCCTGTGCTCTTCACAGATGAAAGCAGGTTCACACTGAGCACATGTGACAGACATGACAGAGTCTGGAGACGCTGTGGAGAACGTTCTGCTGCCTGCAACATCCTCCAGCATGACCGGTTTGGCGGTGGGTCAGTCATGGTGTGGGGTGGCATTTCTTTGGGGGGCCGCACAGCCCTCCATGTGCTCGCCAGAGGTAGCCTGACTGCCATTAGGTACCGAGATGAGATCCTCAGACCCCTTGTGAGACCATATGCTGGTGCGGTTGGCCCTGGGTTCCTCCTAATGCAAGACAATGCTAGACCTCATGTGGCTGGAGTGTGTCAGCAGTTCCTGCAAGAGGAAGGCATTGATGCTATGGACTGGCCCGCCCGTTCCCCAGACCTGAATCCAATTGAGCACATCTGGGACATCATGTCTCGCTCCATCCACCAACGCCACGTTGCACCACAGACTGTCCAGGAGTTGGCGGATGCTTTAGTCCAGGTCTGGGAGGAGATCCCTCAGGAGACCATCCGCCACCTCATCAGGAGCATGCCAAGGCGTTGTAGGGAGGTCATACACACTACTGAGCCTCATTTTGACTTGTTTTAAGGACATTACATCAAAGTTGGATCAGCCTGTAGTGTGGTTTTCCACTTTAACTTTGAGTGTGACTCCAAATCCAGACCTCCATGGGTTGATAAATTTGATTTACATTGATCATTTTTGTGTGATTTTGTTGTCAGCACATTCAACTATGTAAAGAAAAAAGTATTTAATAAGAATATTTCATTCATTCAGATCTAGGATGTGTTATTTTAGTGTTCACTTTATTTTTTTGAGCAGTGTATTTTCTACATTGCAAAATAAAAGTGAAGACATCAAAATGATGAAATAACACATGGATTCATGTAATAACCCCAAAAAGCAAATCAAAATATATTTTAGATTATAGATTCTTCAAAGTAACCACCCTTTGTCTTGTTGACAGCTTTGCACACTCTTGGCATTCTCTCAACCAACTAAAAAGTCCCATTTTATTTCCAGTGTTGGAAAAATCCTGACATGCGGTATGAAAATTGCTGTGCTGAAATGTTCTACCCGCTACCTTGCCTTCAGTAATGCCAGAAGGAGAGAACTGCAGGTCGCCCTGTATCCAGTCGAAGGGAATTATGAAGTGTTAGCGATTAATAACCTGGCTGATTGATTCTGGGTCACAGCAAGGGTTGTCAGTGCTTTTTGGATAGTCAGGTTGGCGGCCTTCCAGTATTGATTGGCGAGCAGGGAACAGAACAACAGAGGTGGATGAAGTTTTGCTGTGAGTGACAAAGCACTTCAATACCTGTCCTGTTGGGCCATTTATGATCCCATACCAATTGTCTGGTGCTAGTGGTGAGTCTGCGGGGTACTTTTATGTCAGCTGTAGTAAACAGAACAGCTAACTCTTTTTAAGTATCATTCATCCTTATAATACACAAGTATCTCTTTGATCAAGTCTTATCTCTTCCCCTGGAAATTACATTTTGGGTGGAAAGCCCTGACAGAGGGACAATGAGGTGGAAGACAAATACTACACAGTGGATAATACAGCTTATGTTACATTCTGATTCAAATGGCTCATTGAGTGGGGGCTTTGGCAGGAAATGAAAGGCAGACTAGTCTTTCAGACTAAAAACTGATTGACGCTTGCTACTGCAGACATAAACAGCATGGTGTAGCAAGACGAAGGCTCTAACAGAGACATGGACAGCCATCCCAGTTATTCACAGAGAGAGATCCATCAATATGGAGCTGTGGGACTGGGGATGGCAGAATGGATAAAGGAGGGGGGAAGAGAAGGAGATCTCTACATGTAACAATACGACCCCAGTGACTGTTTGGATTCTTCACATCTTAAAAATCAATTCCTCTAAAAGTTTGACTGGGCTGGCTGGAGCTGGTGTCTGACCACAACATCACACACCTATTAGTCATCTGGTCAACAGCCACCACTGTTTTCATGTCAATTACTCTATTGCTGTTTTTCTCCCAGCTCTCAGGGTTATTTATTTACCCATTGAGACTCTATTAATCTGCTCAGCTGTTCATCGATCTCATCGGTGCATTCAGATGTTACATCTCACGTTTTTGGCTTCAAGAGCTATGATAACCAACAGTGTTGTTTACACCAAGCACTGTTCTAGGGCTGGCTGTGGAAACATTAATACTCTAAAAATCAATAATTTTTTGTACAGGTATCCTAATTACTCATAAATCAATTAAGGGGTGTTCCTCAAAAATCCTACTTACATTAAAATATCATAGCTGGATCATCTTGTTTTCTAGGAGACTTATGTAAATAAACAGTGGGAAATGTTTTCTGCTGAGGATGTAGGTGGCAGGGTGGACAGGCTAAGATGACCTGTAGGCAGTGAAGGTCACCATTTAGAATTCTGCATAGGTGTAGATAAACAAAGACTCCAGGAGAGTTATGCATAACCGTGAGCTAACATATCACTGATCCTCCAGTGGCATGCTCCTAAAAAAACTTTTATTAAACCTGACATCGCACACATAAAGCATTGAGATGCTCAAGTGACAACAGTCCACCATTTTGATTATAAAATGGGGTACAAAGATGGCAGCTATCCATGGGTTCAGACCTAACAACATACCACTTACCACACATGACGACATGGCATAAACAGCGTCTGATTTAAAGTTTTCTGTGAAAGCTTTGGTATATAACCATCCATCACTTACGGGAATGTACACCTCTGTAGAGGGTTATGAGAGAGGGTCCCACGTCAGTGTATGTTGTGCGTTTAAAGGTGTGTCAGGTGAGGGGGTACTGAATGTGTGAACGAGCTGCCCAGGGGACAATTAATTGGCCCTTTATAGATCGCCGAATGGCACTAAAGGCTCAGACACTGGGTATGAACAGAAGATGAATCAGTTTAGTGCAGAACCAGACTTAGTTATTTAGTCAGTTTTGACATTGTTTTCTCTGTTGTTTCTAAATCTGCTGGGTGCTAGTGTTTTAGTCCTTATTTGAAGGAAAGGAGGCGCTTTAAACACAGTGGGAATTTCAAAGTTTTGTTTGTGACCTTAAACCTTCTCCATGGAGGTAAAATGGAGCAAGTGAATGCATGATTTATTATTCCAGAAGGAATTTACTCAACATATTTCAAATGTTGAAATACACAATTTTTCTGATCCAGCATAAACAAGTTGTCTTGAGCTGCTTTGTATAAATCCCTTAGTCCCACAGCTTTCTCAGTGCATTCCAAAAACATTATTTAATGATCTTTATTTCCATCTTCAGCAAACTGTCATTCAGAGCAACCTCATTAGCCATAGCATATTGTCACAACAGACATATTTGGGTCTGGATGTGGCAGGGACTGCAAATCGCCCCAAAATGTTTGCTGTAATGAACTTGACATGTCACAGGGGATAGGAAACCATGGTGAAAAATTTGGTTGAAACAACAATTGAAAATACAAACACTACAGAAAGGAACTCACAGATGAGCAAAAACTTTCTAGGCACACACTGAGAAAAAATCTTCCAATTCGCAGTTAGATTGCCCCGAGATCATCAGGTGATGAGTAAACGAAGGCACAGTTCAAAAGGAACACCTATGCTAGAATTCTATTCATTGACTACAGCTCAGCGTTTAACACCATAGTGCCCTCAAAGCTCATCACTAAACTAACTTCACTAGGGGTATGGTGCACTATTTTCACTTCCGGGTGAAAAGCGTGCCCAAAGTAAACTGCCTGCTACTCAGGCCCAGAAGCTAGGATATGCATATATTGGATATTGGATATAAAACTCTAAAGTTTCCAAAACGTTTAAAATAATGTCTGTGAGTATAACATAACTGATTTGGCAGGTGAAAAACTTTTTTTTTATGTTTGTAGTTTTCTATTGAATGCCATTACAGTATCCATTGACTTAGAACTCAAATTGCACTTCCTATGGCTTCCACTAGATGTCAACAGTCTTTAGAAATTGTTTCAGGCTTGTACTCTGAAAAATGAGGGAATAAGAGCACTCTGAATGAGTGGACACTGCAGTGGCCCAGAGCATTTTCATGCGCACGACCGAGAGCGCGCCTTTCTTGTTTACCTTTTATATTGACGGCGTTATTGTCCGGTGGAAATATTATTGATTACTATGACTAAAAACAACCTGAGGATTGATCATAAACATTGTTTGACATGTTTCTACGAACTTTACGGATACTATTTGGATTTTTCGTGTGACTGCGTTTGAGCCTGTGGATTACTGAACAAAACGCACAAACAAAACGGAGGTTTTTGGATATAAACATGGACTTTATTGAACAAAACAAATGTGAATGGGAGTCTTGTGAGTGCAACCATATGAAGATCATCAAAGGTAAGTGATTCATTTTATCACTATTTCTGACTTTTGTAACTCCTCTACTTGGCTGGTTACTGTTTGTAATGATTTGTCTGCTGGGCGCTGTTCTCAGATAATCGCATGATATGCTTTCGCCGTAAAGCCTTTTTAAAATCTGACACCGTGATTGGATTAACAAGAAGTTCATCTTTAAACCCATGTATAAAACTTGTATGTTTAATGAATTTTTATAATGAGTATTTCTGTTTTTGAATTTGGCGCTCTGCAATTTCACTGGATGTTGGCCAGGTGGGACGCTAGCGTCCTGTACCTCCTGTTCTCCCTGTTCACTCATGACTGCATGGCCAGGCACGACTTGAACACCATCATTAAGTGGTAGGCCTGATCACAGACAACGATGAGACAGCCTATAGGGAGGAGGTCGGGGAGACCTGACCAAGTGGTGCAAGGACAACAACCTGTCCCTTAACGTGGTCAAGACAAAGGAGATGATTGTGGACTACAGGAAAAGGAGGACAGAGCACGCCCCCATTCTCATCGACGGGGCTGTGGTGGAGCAGGTTGAGATCTTCAAGTTCCTTGGCGTCGACATCACCAACAAACTAACATGGTCCAAGCACACCAAGACAGTCGTGAAGAGGCCAAAATAAAACCTATTCCCCCTCAGGAGACTGAAAGTATTTGGCATGGGTCCTCAGATCCTCAAAATGTTCTACAGCTGCACCGTCGTTGTTCTAGCGTTCAGTACACTTTCCAAACTCACGACACGCGGGCAGGTCCAGCGGAAAGTACGGACGAAAAGTTAGTTATATTACAGTCCGTAAAAACATGACAAACGAAGAATTGAATCAATCTTTAGGATGTTTTTAACTTCTTAAGTGTAGGGGGCAGTATTTTCGTTTTTTGGCAAAAAAACGTACCCATTTGAAACTGCCTATTTCTCAGCCCCCGAAACTAGAATATGCATATAATTGTCAGATTAGGATAGAAACACTCTAAAGTTTCCAAAACTGTCAAAATTCTGTCTGAGTTTAACAGAACTGATATTGCAGGCTAAAACCTGAGGAAAATCCAATCAGGAAGTGCCTCTGTTTTTGAAACCTCTCTGTTCTTATGCATCCCTATTACCCATTTAACTTCATATGGCTGTAGTCCCGTTAACGGGATCGATATGACAACAGCCAGTCGAAGTGCAGGGCGCCAAATTCAAAAAACAGAAATCTCATAATTAAAATTCCTCAGACATTCATGTGTCTTATATCATTTTAAAGGTAATCTTGTTGTTAATCCCACCAAAGTGTCCGATTTCAAATAGGCTTTTCAGCGAAAGCACTACAAACGATTATGTTAGGTCACCACAAAACCACAATAACCACAGCCATTTTTTCCAGCTAAAGATAGCTTTCACAAAAAACAGAATAGAGATAAAATTAATCACTAACCTTCGATTATTTTCATCAGATGACACTCATAGGACTTCATGTTACACAATACATGCATGTTTTGTTTGATTAAGTTTATATTTATATCAAAAAATCTGAGTTTACATTGAGGCGTTAGATTCACTAGTTGCAAAAACATCAAGTGACTTTGCATAGCCACATCGTTTCAACAGAAATACTCAACATAAATAGAAATGATAATACAAGTAATACACATAGAATTATAGATATACCTCTCCTTAATGCAACCGCTGTGTCAGATTTCAAAAAAACTTTACGGAAATATAAACCATGCAATGACGGAGCTCAGATGATTAGCCAAATTAGCCACCATGTTGGACTCTACAGAAACCAGAAAATACATGATAAATGTTTCCTTAACTTTGATGAATTCATCAGAATGCAGTCCTAGGAATCCCAGGTCCACAATAAATGCTTGATTTGTTCGTTAATGTCCGTTATTTATGTCAAATTAGCTACTTTCGAATTGTTTACCAAACACCCTAACCAAAGTCTCAAAGCGCGACCACTATAACGTGACGAAATGTCCAAACGTTCCGTTACAGTCAGTAGAAACATGTCAAACGATGTACTGAATCAATCTTTAGAATGTTGTTAACATGCATCTTGAATAACGTTCCAACCGGAGAATTACATCCACTTCAATTGAGAGATGGAACGGAGCTCACTCTCACGTGAACGCGCCAGTTCAATGCGTGGGCACCTCATGGCAGTGATTACTCATTCCTGTCTCCTTCGAACCCCCTTCAAATTAGAGTCATCAGACTAAGTTCTATTGACTGTTGACATCTTGTGGAAGCCGTAGCCATAGGAAAACCCATCCATATCTCTCTGTATTTTCATAGAGAGCTTGGTTGAAAATATGGCACCCCCAGAAAAAATCCAAACAGGAAGTGGAACTTCTCAGGTGTTTGTCTGCCATATGAGTTCTGTTGATCTCACAGACATAATTCAAACAGTTTTAGAAACTTTAGAGTTTTCTATCCAATACTAATAATAATATGCATATATTAGCAACTGAGACTGAGGAGCTGGCCGTTTACAATGGGCACCTTTTCATCCAAGCTACTCAATACTGCCCCTGCAGCCATAAGAAGTTAAAGGGATATCAACCAGATTCCTTTTTCTATGGCTTCCCTAAGGTGTCAACAGCCTTTAGACATAGTTTCAGGCTTTTATTTTGAAAAATTAGCGAGAACGATCACATTGCGTATGTGGATAGGTGGGGGCTCTCAGAGTGAGTTGTGCACAACAGAGAAAGGCGGCCATTGTTACTCCCGGTCCTAGTGAAAAACCAACTGTCCCGGTTGATATATTATCGAATAGATATTTGAAAAACAACCTGAGGATTGATTATAAAAAACGTTTGACATGTTTCTGTGGACATTATGGATATTATCTGGAATTTTTGTCTGCTTTTTCCTGTGGATTTCTCAGCATAACGCGCGAAACGAACGGAGGTATTTGGATATAAAAATATCTTTATGGAACAAAAGGAACATTTGTTGTCTAACTGGGAGTCTCGTGAGTGAAAACATCCAAAGATCAAAGGTAAACGATTAATTTGATTGCTTTTCTGATTTTCGTGACCAAGTTACCTGATGCTAAGTGTACTTAATGTTTTGTCGAGCGATCGATAAACTTACACAACCGCTTGTATTACATTCGCTGTAAAGCATAATTTCAAAATCTGAGACGACAGGTGGATTAACAAAAGGCTAAACTGTGTTTTGCAATACTGCACTTGTGATTTCATGAATATGAATATTTTCTAGTAATATTATTTGACTGTGGCGCTATGCTATTCAGCGTTGCTGATGACAATTATCCCGGATCCGGGATGGGAGGTTCAGAAAGGTTAACTTCTTCTGGCTGCAAGCCCGAGGCCGCCCACAATATGACAACAGCCGGCTCAAGTGTAGGGCGCGAAATTCAAAATATATATTTTTAAAATATTTAACTTTCACACATTAACAAGTCCAATACAGCATATGAAAGGTACACATCTTGTGAATCCAGCCAACATGTCCGATTTTTTAAATGTTTTACAGCGAAAACACCACGTATATTTATGTTAGCTCACCACCAAATACAAAAAAGGACAGACATTTTTCACAGCACAGGTAGCATGCACAAAGCCAACCTAACTAACCAAGAACCAACCAAACTAACCAAGAAACAACTTCATCAGATGACAGTCTTATAACATGTTATTCAATAAATCTATGTTTTGTTCGAAAAATGTGCATATTTCAGGTATAAATCATAGTTTACATTGCAGCTACAATCAGAAATTGCACCGAAAGCAGCCATAATAACTACAGACACCAACGTCAAATACCTAATTACTCATCATAAAACATTTCTGAAAAATACATAGTGTACAGCAAATGAAAGACAGACATCTTGTGATTTCAGCCAATATTTCCGATTTATTAAGTGTTTTACAGCGAAAACAGAATATAGCGTTATATTAGCTTACCACAATAGCCAGAAACAATTGGGCGCCGACGACTAGTTCACATCTACGACAGATATATGAAATAGCATCATAAAATGTTTCTTACTTTTGCTGATCTTCCAGCAGAATGTTGGACAAGGTGTCCTTTGTCCAGAACAATCGTTGTTTGGATTTAGAACGGCAACTTTCCCTCTTCATTTAGCATGCGCACTAGCCAAGTGGCACGGATCTCTCCAACGTCAACAAAGTCAGAGAACGGAACACGGCAAAACTCCCGAAAAAATTTCAATAATCTGATTAAACTATATTGAAAAAACATACTTTACGATGATATGGTCACATGTATCAAATAAAATCAAAGCCGGAGATAGTAGTCGCCTATAACGGCAGCTAAACAGAAGGCAATCCCACTGTCCACCTCGCGCTCCCCAGAGTACCGGAAATGAGGGACACGTCATACAAAGAGCTTGTATTCCACTTCAGACCAAGATAAACACTACATTTCTTCTCTCACAGCCTCTTGACATCCAGGGGAAGGTCTATGAAGTGCACGTATACTCTTACGTATCATGCCCATGTATAGGCAGGAAGAAGAACAGAGCCTCGATTTCAGACTTTCCACTTCCTGGTCAGGAAGTTTGTGCCAAATGAGTTCTGTTTGACTCACAGATATAATTCAAACGGTTTTGGAAACTAGAGAGTGTTTTCTATCCAATAGTAATAATAATATGCATATTGTACGAGCAAGAATTGAGTACGAGGCCGTTTGAAATGGGCACCTTTTATCTGGCTACTCAATACTCCCCCTGCAGCCAGAAGAAGTTAACATAATTCTTCAATAATGTTCCAACCGGAGTATTCCTGTGTCTTCAGAATTGCTATGGAACAGAGCTCGCTCTCACGTGAATGCTCATGGTCAGAGCATCGTCACTTCATGGCAGACCTGACTCATTCCTCTCTCCTTCAGCCCCACTAAACAGTAGAGGCATCAGACAAGGTTCTAACGACTGTTGACATCTAGTGGAAGGCTTAGGAAGTGCAACATTACCAATATCCCACTGTATCTTCAATAGGAGCTGAGTTGAAAATCGATCAACCTCATTTCTCACTTCCTAGATGGATTTTTTCTCAGGTTGATGAGTCCCTGATGAGTTCTGCTATACTCACAGACATCATTCAAACAGTTTTAGACACTTCAGAGTGTTTTCTATCCAAATCTGCTAATAATATGCATATTCTAGCTTTTTTGGCTTTGTAGCAGGCCGTTTACTCTGGGCATGCTTTTCATCCGGACGTGAAAATACTGCCCCCTACCCCAAAGAAGTTAAACAGCCATCACTAACATAGAGATGCTGCTGCCAATATACAGACTCAAATCTCTGACCACTTAATAACGGCGCTTTAATCATGTTTACATATCCTACATTACTCATCTCATATGTATGTACTGTATTCTATACCATCTACTGCATCTTGCCTATGCCGCACATCATCGCTCATCCATATGTACATATTCTATTCATCCCTTTACATTTGTGTGTATTTGGGTGTACCAAAATTAAATCAAATCAAATTTTATTAGTGGCGTGTCTTTGGCTATGCCGGATTAAGTGATATGACATGCTATTCTATAAAATCCTTTCTCTAATTAATTTTACCTAATTGAGCTAATAATGTAAATGTAATTAACTAGAAAGTCGGTGGGCACCACAAAATAATATTTATAGAGCAGTTATCTCCTGAATAAACTCTTAAAGACCTAGTAATATTTTACATCAATAGCAGTCAATATTAATCGTCAACCTTATTTCAGTCCCATCTGAAAGTTGTAAATTCTTGGTTATTTTCACGAACCCTGGCTAACAAGTTGAATCAGCAATACCAAATTGGGTTTAATTATGTATTTACTAAATACCTAACTAATCACACAGAATAACATATACACAGAATGAATCATACCTTGATTACAAATTATGTCATAAAGGAAAATGTCCCTAGCGGACGGAACAGATATGACAGCTAGTTACACAAAGGAAAGGGGGTTGGGTTTGAGTGAAAGAGCGGGAAGACTGAGGAACAAAGGGAGAAGCTGTGCTATCGTAAATACAATATCCTATGCATTCTAAATTACCGCCCATTTGGAAAAGGAAAATGCAATAAATATTTACTCTGAGTTGCGCTTCAATAGGTTGGTGGTAGATGGAAGGCTGTGGTGCACAACAGAGTCCTTTGTCCTTTGAAGAGTGTCTCTGGTGGTGAACGGGAAACGTTGTAGTGTCGTCGTTGTGTGGTAGACGGGATACTCGGTCTGTCCTCTCCTAGCCCACATTTACAGCGGCCGCTGGTAACTCAACGGCTAGGAGGTATCACTTCTGTAGCGAATAAGAGTTCAAAGTTCATACCATTCGCATCCAAAGCTCACGCTGAGGTTGGCTTCGTTCTGTAGTTATTATCTGAATCCTTCTGACATCGGACCGTTGTCCTAATGTACCCGGAACAGGAGGTTACATTTCCGTCAAGGGCTTATATAGTGGAGGGAGAGAAGGGTGTGTTTCATAGTTTGTAACCCATGTCTCTTCACAGGGGCGGGCCACTGATTGAGCAGAGCTCTAATCTTATGAATACCCAATTCTCTCATTTGGAAGCTAAAATTACATTTAATCTTTTCACAAATAGTTTCATTTAAATTGCATTGAAATTGCACAACAATTCCATGTGAATCTGATAACTATAATGTGTAGACTTTCCCAGATACAGTTTATGTCGTCCTGTCATCAGTCATAATGTCTCAGATGACAACCGAACTTACATCATATTCATTATGTTCCAACGCATATTTTCAACTGGGTATATTACCAAAATATGGTTCCTTTCCCTCCACTTGTTTGATGTTCCCAGACTCTCTATGTGGTTTCTGAGTGAGAGTGAAAACAAAATCAATGGAGGCCCCCAATCGGTAATGCGACCATGACCACTGCAGGTTTAGATGTCTGGCTGGACTAACTTACACATAAAAATATGTTTAGCCTACGTGGGCTAATTAAGCGAGTGTCAGTGACTGACGTAAAAAGAGAGAAACTGCTGATGCACAACCAAGTTTTGAAATTGCACCTAAATCTATCAAAAATAGAGAGCTTTACCGACCATGAGTGGTCTTGTTGCACTACATGTAATGAGGTCATGGAGAAGTGGTCCTTATGATGTAGCTGAACCTGCTCATTCCTGTTTAATTCAGGATTTTAGATAAAAAGTCACCAAATCTTAATTAAGACATATTTTTTTAGGAATAACAGTTTTGAGAGAAATATTATTTAGAGCCAGAGAGTATGTGGTTTCTGGAGAGTGGAGAGTTTGAAATTGGGATCCTTTGCTCTGGACAAGGGCATTTCTATGAAAATGAATAGTATTGAAAATGCAAATCATTCCCCTTATAATGTTTACCAAAATGTTATTTTTAAGCTCAAATAATGCAACAACATATTTATTTTCAACTTTAAAATAAAGTTTCCTTGCCGTACAATGATTGTCCCGACTTTCAAGAATCCCTAGCCTATCATCAGCTAAAATAACTGGTCTACTATATATAGCTACAGATTAAATGAGCATAATAATATAACATCACACACAGCCAGAATCAAAACTGTTAAAACATTTTTTAAATGATGTTGTTCATCCAGGTAAACAGGAGCCATTTTCATTCTCGGGCTCAGTTCGAGTGGAGCTACAGTAGTGCGGGATCAGCACACTAGCTGAGAGCACTGGTTGTCTCCTTGGTGGTAATTTTTTTTTTTTACGTTGCTTGAAAAATGTAGTGGATGGTACATTTTCTGGGCTCACCCCAACAATAAATAAACACATCACTGCAGTCTGTTCCTCTACAGTGTTGAAGCCAATTCAATTACGGGCAGGCTTATCCACTTGAGCTGTGTGTAGCTGTTGCCCCATGTGGCAGGGGTGAACCCCATGGGGTATTGAGCACGTTTTGGTTGGCATTCTCTCAAGAAGAGGTAGGGGTTGGGTGTGGGGACAAAGTATCCGGGGCTATACCATCTAAACAAGCCAAAACAGTTAACACATTGCACAGCACTACGCTATTGTGCAAGTTTAGGATCTTTCAGTGTAATTCATCTGTATTGCTATGGGTGAAAGCAGTTTCTTACATAGGGGACACTTGTTTAATCTTGATCAAGAGGGGTAAAAAAAAATCGGAATAATTGACGAGAGATAGGTTATAGAATAAAAACAAAATGTATGCTGACATAAATGATCAACGATCTGCCATCGTATCAAAACTATGATATCACCTACACGTGGACTTTTCTGGACATTTGTATGCTACTGCTGCTGAAGTAAGTAGAAAAACAGAAGTCAATGCGAGACACACAACCATTATCTAAGTTAGCGTTTCACTGTAAGGTCTACACCTGTTGTATTCGGTACATGGGACTAATACAATTTGTTTTGATTTATCTCAATGGGTCAAAGAAGGAGGTGGGGATCTATGTAGTATAAACAATAGTTAATGATTAATGAGCCCGGTACTGTGGATGTCCTCAAAAGTCTTTAGTGAGACAATTAATCCCCAGATCCACCAGCACGTTATCTAATATACTGTCTGCTGCTATCTCACACATTAAAACAAAAATAAACACAGAAGCACTGTATCATAATCGTGTTCAGGGTGATGGAAAGATGGGGAGGAGGCAAGGAGTGAAAGGCATGTCAGTGCAGGACATTGTATCCGGCAGCAGTGTATATGAAATAGATTTGATTTATTTAATTCATGCTTGCAGTCAACAAGACTGAATTATGCAAAATGCACCGTTATATTTAGACAATAGAATGGTTTGGCATTTTGGATACCTTCATGTATAAATCATGGCCCCTTGACAAAAAGGAAACTGAAAAAACAGACATCTCCACACAGTGTCATTAACCTCTCTCTAGTCTACACTCTTAGAAAAAAGTGTTCCAAAAGGGTTCTTTGGCTGTCCCCATAGAGTAACTCTTTTTGGTTCCAGGTAGAACCCCTTTTGGTTCTAGGTAGAACCCTTTTAGGTTCCATATAGAAATCTCTGTGGAAATGGTTGTACATGGAATCCAGAAGGGTTCTACCTGGAACCAAAAAGGTTTCTTCAAAGGGTTATCCTATGGGGACAACTGTAGAACCCTTTTCGGTTCTAGATTGCACCATTTTTCTAAGAGTGTATCATCCCTTGGCTATGAAGAGGTCAAAACAACACCGCCTCTACTTCCCTACGATCCTGCTGTAGAAAATACCACAAATCCAGGTCTTTAAAGGGATCTACAGGGAGGTTGAGAGCCAACACAAACTCAGGCATCTGAGTGCAGCGATCGCTCTCCGAATCCTCCCCTGATGCAGGATGAATGCAAGGTCAAGTGTATTACGTTGACATTTCCGTTCATCATGTACTCTCCATAGGCCTTAAACAAGAGTTTTCCATTAGATTACCCTCTTTATTTCTTCTTAGTTAGATTGATTTAAAGTCTTATTTCTTAGTAGTTAGATTGATTTAGAAGTCTTATTTCTTCTTAGTTAGATTGATTTAAAGTCATATTTCATCTTAGTTAGATTGATTTAGAAGTCTTATTTCTTCTTAGATTGATTTAAAGTCTTATTTCTTCTTAGATTGATTTAGAAGTCTTATTTCTTCTTAGTTTGATTTAGAAGTCTTATTTCTTCTTAGTTAGATTGATTTAGAAGTCTTATTTCTTCTTAGTTAGATTGATTTAAAGTCATATTTCATCTTAGTTAGATTGATTTAGAAGTCTTATTTCTTCTTAGATTGATTTAAAGTCTTATTTCTTCTTAGATTGATTTAGAAGTCTTATTTCTTCTTAGATTGATTTAGAAGTCTTATTTCTTCTTAGATTGATTTAGAAGTCTTAGTTAGATTGATTTAGAAGTCTTGCATATGTGCTTGTGTATGCACCTTAGGATCTCTCTCTCTCTTTTACACAATCACAGGAAATAATGGACCCAGCTACTGATATGACATTAAAGGGTACAGTATGGCTTACTGAATTATAATAGATGTGTTCAAATGGGACAGGAAAACAAAAAGTGTAGTGTAGTGTTATACTACTAATTAATATTAAGTTAAATCAGGTATAGGCCTACAGTTCTTTCACCAATGAGAAAAGTTCCATGGCTGAGGGTTAGCTGTAAATGAGCACTGCATATATTGCTTTTATCTACTGTACTGAGTTACTGTTGCTCCAAGTAGCTACGGAATGAGATGGATCAATATTGAACCCTGCAGAATCTGAGTGTGCGCTATAGAACAAGCACTAACACATCAGGCTGGCATATCTACATTCCAGGGTGGTTTATTGTCTCTGAAGGACACATTTGTACAATGGACCGTGCTAAATTCAATCACTTCCACTGCTTAGTGTTGGAACCTGTGATGAGCTGTAGTGTCTGAAGTGGTGCAGAGTCTGAGTCAAGGAAATAAACTATTGGTTGACCAGGCATTGACCTTCCGTTGAATTGTGTTACTTTTACTTCATTTGTCTAACTGAAGTGAAGGGGAGCTCAGTGTTTGAATAGATACATTTTACTGACAAGTGTGAGAAGAGATCAGCTGGTGCCATAACATCAGGGCAGATTGTTTCTCCTCTTTATGTCAACTGGAGCCAGACTATAATTGAATACATGGAGAGGCAGGAATGGGATTTTAAATGATTATTGAAGTTAAAAAATGAGAGAGGAGTTCATAAAGTAGCACAAAGAACAGTCCATTGAAGAAGCATTAATAATGCATATTGTGCCTCACCATTCTGAATACTTCCCAAATGTCATGTCATGTTTAAGGCCTTCCTGTTCTCTGTATAGAGATTGTTGTTATAACATCAACATACTGAAGATGCGGTGCAGTTATGCATCCCATGGTAATGTTGCTATACCTATTTTATATTGGATGATAGGGAGGATCTGTTTAGGTATCTTGTCGCATACCAAAAGGTTTATGTTATTCATCAGTGTCAGGATCCATTGACAGAGAGGAGCAAAGTGCATGAGGCCAGTGGTGTAGTGCTGATTCAGAAACAGACCAGACTAGCCATGACCTGTCAAATCTCTAATCTTGAGTCAAGGTTTATTACTAGGGTAAAAGTAAATGGCGTATTGATGGAATGTTACATATTCTGCAGGCATTCAAAGTTAACAGTCTGAATTAAAACTTTCAGTCAAATAGTCTTTTGATTAGTGTTTCCCACACCACTTGTGACCTGGGCATGGGCTGTATCTGACAGCTGTTTGGAGAGTGTACCTCCTGAATGCTAAAATAATTAAATTGATAATCTAAAAACTGCTGAAGAGTGGGACTGTTTTGCATCCTTTTTTCATTCCACTAGTTCAAATGTAAATCACCCTTATCCCCCAGCAGCCCTCAGATATTGTGTGAATGACTCTTACAGAGATGGAATTGTCAGTAATATCTTAAGCTAGCCATTTGCCATAATAAATCAAATCAAATCAAACTGTATTTGTCACATGCGCCGAATGGGGTACTTGTACTGAGTCAACGTGCAGGGGTACAGGTTAGTCGAGGTAATTTGTACATGTAGGTAGGGGTGAAGTGACTATGCATAAATAATAAACAGCGAGAAGCAGCAGTTTAAAAAACAAATGGAGGGGGAGTGTCAATGTAAATAATCCGGTGGCCATTTGATTAATTGTTCAGCAGTCTTATGGCTTGCGGGTAGAAGCTTTTAAGAAGCCTTTTGGTACTAGTCTTGGCACTCCGGTACCACTTGCCATGCAGTAGCAGAGAAAACAGTCTATTTATTTAACCAGGTAAGTTGACTGAGAACATATTCTCATTTACAGCAACAACCTTGGAAATAGTTACATGGGAGAGGAGATGAATGAGCCATTTGTAAACTGGGGATGATTAGGTGGCTATGATGGTACAGAGGCCAGATTGGGAATTTAGCCAGGACACCAGGGTTAACACCCCTACATTAAGTGCCATGGGATCTTTATGTCCGCAGAGAGTCAGGACACCCGTTAAACGTCCCATCCAAAAGACGTTATCCTACACAGGGCAATGTCCCCAATCACTGCCCTGGGATATTTTTTTTAGACCAGAGGAAGGGTGCCTCCTACTGGCTCTCCAACACCACTTCCAGCAGCATCTGGTCTCCCATCCAGGGACTGACCAGGACCAATGCTGCTTAGCTTCAGAAGCAAGCCAGCAGCGAGATGCAGGGTGGTATGCTGCTGGATATGACTTGGGTGACTGGAGTCTTAGACAATTTTTTGGGCTCTAGCCTCGACAGCTACATGTTTTGACAAATCAATGGCACCAAGGTTTTTAATTACACTTTCATTTATTAACAAGTTTCTCACAGCTCCTTTGTGTGATTTAATTATTGACACTTGGATGTGCAACCCAATTGAATGGCTTTAATCTTGATAGTGGATTATTTAAAAAAAAATGTGCTACAAGCTTCAATAAACAATTACAAAACATGGCGTAGCAGCAGAGCGACATTACCATTTTGACCTCTTGGATTTTGATTAATGACTATGGCAATTTGAATGACTATGGCTGAACATGACAATCCCATATGTACAGTGGCTTGCGAAAGTACTCACCCCCCTTGGCATTTTTCCTATTTTGTTGCCTTACAACCTGGAATTAAAATAGATTTTTGGGGGGTTTGTATCATTTGATTTACACAACATGCCTACTACTTTGAAGATGCAAAATATGTTGTTGTTGGCGAACAAACAAGAAATAGGACAAAAAAATTGAAAACTTGAGCGTGCATAACTATCCCCCCCCCCCCCCAAAGTCAATATACTTTGTAGAACCACCTTTTGCAGCAATTACAGCTGCAAGCCTCTTGGGGTACTGCTGCAGCTCCATCAAGATGGATGGGTTCCGCTGGTGTACAGCAATCTTTAAGTCATACCACAGATTCTCAATTGGATTGAGGTCTGGGCTGTGACTAGGCCATTCTAAGACATTTAAAGGTTTCCCCTTAAAGCACTTGAGTGTTGCTTTAGCAGTATGCTTAGGGTTATTGTCCTGCTGGAATGTGAACCTCTGTCCCAGTCTCAAAGGGGATTTTGAGATTGTAATTTCATTACAAATCAAAAACGTCTAACACCTCATTGTGATCTCTACAGCACTGTTGACTGGTCGTCATTGACCTTGCGTAGGCTTAAACACTTGTATAGACTGATTTATAAGGCTATATTGGGTAAAATGCAATTTTATCTCTGTTCTTTTTTAGTCAGGTCGGTAAATTAAAAATCAATTACGGTCCCATTCTCATTTGCTTCTAACAGTACCAAAAATTATAACAGATCATGGTAGAAATAGTTTTAGTTACTTAGCTCCGTGGTCCTGGAATTCTCTCCTGAACATTTTAAAATTTGATGATCTAGTTTCGTTGGTGGAGTTTAAACACTTGATCGATGTATATATCATGGCAGAGTGTTATTGTCTTTAAGACAGCTGTTTTTAGTCAAGACTTTCGTGTTTTTTATGTAAAATGTTTTTGTTGTACAGTACTGTAAGTGTGTTTATAGTTTAGTTTAATGTTGTGTAGTGTATGTAAGTTGTTTTTGTCTGAAACGTTGTTTCTCCTGCTGCTTTTGGACCAGGTCTCTCTTGGAAAAGAGATGTTATCTCAATGAGAAAAACCTGTATAAATAAAGGTAAAAAAAAAATGAAAAAATCTATGGAAGACTGAACCAGGTTTCCCTCAAGAATTTCCCTGTATTTAGCGCCATCCATCATTCCTTAACTTCTTGAGCCTATGGGGGGTGCTATTTCGATCTTGGAAAAATGAGTTCCCAAATTAAACTGCCTCGTACTCAATTCTTGCTCGTACAATATGCATATTATTATTACTATTGGATAGAAAACACTCTCTAGTTTCTAAAACCGTTTGAATTATTTCTCTGAGTGAAACAGAACTCATTCTGCAGCACATTTCCTGTCAGGGAGTGAGATTTCAGAAATCGAGGTCCCTGTTCTAGGGTCAGTTTATAAGTCCCCATGTAAGCTATGGGGCTACATGCACTGCATACGTCTTCCTCTAGATGTCAGTAAGCGGGGAGAATTTGAATGGAGTGGATTGCGCAATCTGGGACCTTATATAAGACCGTGGAACGGAAGTACCGTCCTTTTCAACGGTGCGCCTGGCGCAAGAAGACATCACAATGGCGTCCTGCAAACGCTTTCGTTTTAGTAGTTCTATATCTCCGGTCATGTTTTTATTCGTTATAGGTGTTAAAGACATCATAAGGTAGTTAATTTAAACCGACTTATAGCAGTTTATAGCAGTTTATTGCGATTTTCTGGGATTTCTTTGTCATGCGCTTTCACGAGTTGGACACCTCTCCAGTGGGTGGCTATCGTTAGCTGCTATTTCGACAGGAGAAGAGGACATCTTTCAACCCAAAGACGATTGTTCTGGAGAAAGGACACCTTGCCCAAGATTCTGATGGAAGCTCAGCTAATAGTAAGCAGTCTTTATGCTGTTAATTCGTACTTATGTTGACAAATGTCAAATAATAATTCCGCCATGAATTATGGTGCGGTCTCGCTTTGGCGCACGCTGTATTGCGCAGTAAGGTTAATTTTAAAAATCTAACACAGCGATTGCATTAAGAACTAATTTATCTTTCATTTGCTGTCCAACTTGTATTTTTTAGTCAAGTTTATGAATAGTTTTCGATTAGATTAGGTGCCTCTCCAAGATGGCGCCAGACAGATTGCTCGAATTTTTGGCCACTAATCACATTGTATAACCACGATTTGTGCCGCTAAATATGCACATTTTCGAACAAACTCTATATGCATTGTGTAATATGATGTTATAGGACTGTCATCTGAAGAATTCTGAGAAGGTTAGTGAAAAAATTTATATATTTTGGTGGTTTATACGTTATTGCTATTTTTGCCTTGAATCAATGCTTTTGTGATGTATGCTATTGTGGTAAGCTAATATAACGCCATATTGTGTTTTCGCTGTAAAACACTTAGAAAATCTGAAATATTGTCTGGATTCACAAGATCTGTACGCTGTGTATTTTTAAGAAATGTTTTATGATGAGTAATTAGCTAATACACGTTGCTCTCTGTAGTTATTCTAGTCGCTTTGGTGAGAGTTGTGTTGGTGGCTGCAATGGTAAACTATGATTTATACCTGAAATATGCTAATTTTTCTAACAAAACATATGCTATACAATAAATATGTTATCAGACTGTCATCTGATGAAGTTTTTTCTTGGTTAGTGGCTATTTATATCTTTATTTGGTCGAATTTGTGATAGCTACTGATGGAGTAAAAAAAGTGGTGTCTTTTGCTAACGTGGTTAGCTAATAGATTTACATATTGTGTCTTCCCTGTAAAACATTTTAAAAATCAGAAATGATGGCTGGATTCACAAGATGTGTATCTTTCATCCGGTGTCTTGGACTTTTGATTTAATGATATTTAGATGCTAGTATTTACTTGTGACGCTATGCTAGGCTATGCTAGTAGCTTTTCTACTGATGGGGGTGCTCCCGGATCCGGGTTTGGGAGGTGTTAGAGGTTAAATTCTGACCAGTTTCCCAGTCTGACCAGTTTCCCATGATGCTGCCACCACCATGCTTCACTATGGGGATGGTGTTCTCGGGGTGATGAGAGGTTTTGGGTTTGCGCCAGACATTACATTTTCTTTGATGGCCAAAAAACTCTATTTTAGTTTAATCTGACCAGAGTACCTTCTTCCATATGCCTTTTGGCGAACACGAAACATGTTTGCTTATTTTTTTATTTAAGAAATGTTTTTTTTTCTGGTCACTCTTCTGTAAAGCCCATCTCTGTGGAGTGTACTGCTTAAGGTGGTCATATGGACAGATACTCCAATCTCCTCTGTGGAGCTTTGTAGCTCCTTCAGGGTTATCTTTGGTCTCTTTGTTGCCTCTCTGATTAATGCCGTCCTTGCCTGGTCCGTTAGTTTTGGTGGGCGGCCCTCTCTTGGCAGGTTTGTTGTGGTGCCATATTCTTTCAATTTTTTAATGATGGATTTAATGATGCTCCGTGGGATGTTCAAAGTTTCGGATGTTTTTATAACACAACCCTGACCTGTACTTCTCCACAATTTTGTGAATACATATGCAGGCACCACTTTTAGGTAGTTTTTTATTACATTTTCTGAAACAAGTTATTTTTTTCATTTCAATTCACCAATTTTGACTACTTTGTGTATCCCCATTACATGAAATCCAAATAAAAATCAATTACAGTTTGTAATACAACCAAATAGGAAAAATGCCAAGGGGATGAATACTTTTGCAAGGCACTGTAATACCATATATTAGAAACACTAGGGTCAACAGCAAAGGCTGTAGTAAACATATGTTGATTTGCATTGCAGCAAACAATTGTGTTGCATTCAAACTTCAAAGAAACCACATTCATCATTTAATTGTTGCTGTTTGGTTGAATTCTCTAATATGCCATCCACGTAATTAGTTAAACTTTTACGTTAATGTATACTAAAGTATCCTGAGTTGGTTTAGCCAATAAGAAGCCTTGTTAAGCTTTTGGGCCAATCCCATGAACTCTGGAATTACTGTTATGAAGAAAACTTTTGAGTTGCTCGGACTCGTGATGCTGCTCGAAACGTGAGGAGAAGAGAGACGACTGTTACGCACGCCTCTGAAGAGGGAACGCCCTGCTACAACTTAACTCTGAAGCGAAAGAGGTATGGACTGTAGGTGCGAGTAAGGATGACAAAAAGGCAGAATTGACCGTTTACTAGGATTTTATTCCTTACACGGTAATATGGGGTTAAAGGGGATGGACGGAACCAAAGCAAAGAAAGTAAATATCAAAGCTCCCCCTCTCCTATCTAACCTGCCTACCCACTACTTACCTAACTTAGCACCGCCTGGTGCGCTAACCAAAATACAGGGGGTGGTCCGCCCAGGTCTTACCTAGTGTGCCTAGACAGTGAATATACTACTAGTATATGTATGCCCACGGGCCTCTTGCCTAAGCACTCCCAAAGTGCCTTCTCCTTCCCCCCTGGGAACAAATGAAACAGAATATCAAACAATACTCAAACAAACTAATAAACAAAGGACATCAAATAAGCTCTAGCTGAGCAACAATCTCCCACGGAACATACCAACTGCTCCCAGCAACAACTAACACAGTACATACCAACATGCTATAACCCTCAGCCATCAACCTTCTCTCTCAGCAATGATCTAAGCCTGCCTATCTCTCTCTGCAATCTCCTCAGCCTGCCAATGATCTCTCTCTCTCCTGAACAGAACACTGGCTTTTATAGCTTCAGGTGGCAATGGTAATTAGAGACAGCTGTATCTTGACGAGGGGGCGGGGTCAGCTCTCCAATCATCAATTGGGGCCGACCAATCAGCTGCTTGGGGAGAAATTCCAGGAAGCCATCTCCTGAAACACACACACTCAAATACAAACTACAACACAGAAACTGGGGAACGTAACACGCCCACCACAAAAATTGCAAACATACAGTTTGTAATAACAAAAACCAACGCATCCCCAGTTAGTAAACCCGTGATAGAGCGTCAGCAACCACATTCGCTGAGCCCTTCACATAAGCTATCTGTACATTATATCCTTGTACAATCAGAGCCCACCGCATAAGGCGGCGATTCTGATTGTACATTTGTTTCAAGAACACCAATGTATTATGGTCCGTGAAGACCATTACAGGCAAGGCACTGGATCCCACATATATTTCAAAGAACTGTAAGGCTAGCAATAAAGCCAGCGTCTCTTGTTCAATTGTGGAGTACCTTGACTGACACGAGTTGAATTTACGGGAGAAGAAACTGACGGGCCGATCCACTCCATCTTCATCTTCCTGTAAGAGAACCGCACCCACCCCACTATACTAGTGCCAACCTCCAACTTAAAAGGTTTGTCAAAGTTGGGGGCGACAAGCACTGGGGCACTACAAAGTAGCGCTTTAGCGGACTCAAAAGCATTGTTACAGTCCTTGGACCACTTAAATGGTACCTTCGGACTAAGCAGAGATGAAAGGGGAGCTACTACCGTCGAGAAATTCTTACAGAATGTACGATAGTACCCTACCGTCCCTAGGAATCTGCGCAACTGGCGGCGAGTTGTGGGAGCAGGAAAAGCAACAATTGCTTCCACTTTGCCAGATACTGGGCGCACTTGACCTCGTCCCACTTGTTTCCCTAAGTAAGTCACCGTAGCCTTCCCAAATTCACACTTGGCCAAATTGAGGGTTAAAGCAGCATTCTCCAACCGCTGAAACACACTTTTCAAAGTGGAGAGATGATCAGACCAAGTAGACGAATGTATCACCACATCGTCAAGGTATGCAGTACAATTTGGCACATCTGCAAACACAATGTTAACTAGACGCTGAAATGTAGCAGGTGCATTACACATGCCAAAGGGCATCACAGTGTATTGTACAAAGTTATCAGGCGTAACAAAAGCCGATATGTCAGAAGCTCGAGAGGTCAGAGGCACCTGCGAATAACCTTTAAAAAAATCTAACTTACTAACGTAAGCAGCAGAGCCAATTCTATCAATGCAGTCATCTAATCGAGGTAGAGGAAAAGAATCAGACTTTGTAACTGCATTTACACGACGATAGTCCGTGCATAAGCGGGACGTACCGTCAGGCTTAGGAACAAGAATACATAGGGAACTCCAGGAGCTGTTACTGGGTTTTGCCATGTCATTCTGTAATAAATAAGCTACCTCACTTTTCATTACCTCCCTTTTCTTTGCATTAACCCGGTACGGATGCTGACGTATAGGAGCACCGTTCCCTACATTCACGTCATGTTCCAAGATGGACGTGCGACTTGGAACGTCCTGAAACACATTGAGAAAACGGTTTATCAATAGGATAAGGTCCTTAGTTTGATCGTTATCCAAATGTTCCATTTGAGAGGGTAACTTCTTCAGCATCTCTGAATTACATAGGCATTCACACTGCTGTAACGTATGGCGTAACTCCAACTCCTCCTTATCCTCCTCTAGGTCCCAGCCAGGCTTCAGCACCACCGCAGCCACACTGGAGATGGCGGGCTGGACCGGCTTACTTGAGGAGCTGTCTGGAGAGTCACGTACATAATATGCTTTTAGCATGTTAACATGACACACACGGGAAGAACGCCTTCGATCTGGGGTCTTTATCACATAATTGGTGTCACTGAGTTTTTTTTCCACAAGATATGGTCCAGAGAAACATGCTGACAGAGATGAGCCAGGAATTGGCAATTAAACTAAAACTTGATCCCCTGGTGCAAAAGAACGGCCATAGTGCAACTTCATGCGTTTTTGCGAAGAGGAGAGAGACTTTTGGGCTAACGCACAGGCGGCGTGCCTTCTCTCCCGCATCTTACTGACATAATCCAACACATTTTTAGGGGCGCTACTGGGTGTAGGAGATAAGATATGCTCCTTCAAAACTTTCAGCGGACCCCGTGGGGTGTGTCCAAACACAAGGTCAGCAGGGCTGAACCCTAAGGACTCTTGTATCGTTTCCCTTATAGCAAATAGGACAAAGGGCACCCCCTCATCCCAATCGGTACTGGTATCCATACAATACTTGCGTAGCCTTGCCTTCAGCGTCTGATGCCAGCGTTCAAGAGCCCCTTGACTCTCTGGATGATACGGACTGGAGACCTGATGGGAAATACACAGCGTCTTTAACACATTTGAAAACAGTTTTGACATAAAGTTGGTTTATGACAAAAAGGCTGTTGGCCGTTCTTTTGCACCAGGGGATCAACTATTGTTGTTGAGCTTAAAACTTTTACACCTGTGAAGAGATAACGAAATTGTATTTAGCAAAAATACTGTTGCTTTAACTTACTTACATGTTACAAGTGTACAGAAAGTCTAC
Organism: Salvelinus namaycush; assembly: GCF_016432855.1. Classification (NCBI taxonomy): domain Eukaryota; kingdom Metazoa; phylum Chordata; class Actinopteri; order Salmoniformes; family Salmonidae; genus Salvelinus; species Salvelinus namaycush. The sequence goes on from NC_052315.1 coordinate 37,315,352, forward strand.
GTAGTTAAACATCTATCTATCGAACTAACCTGAATTTGCCTGCTGTGTGGAGGATTAGCTATCATTGCAACAGGAGCTAGCGTTGCTTGTCGGATCGGGATGTGCTGAGAAGGGCTTTGTTCCGAGACAACCAGAGAACTTAATTTGTGATGCTGGACATCTCTCTATTGCATTTAGGGCATTTTCCACCATGGATTACAGATAGGAGACAACCTTGGAATTATTGTTTCAGGGGGTTTGCTATGGTGCTGTGAGTAACATTGGGTTTTCCCATTCATTTGCTGAATCATTCGGTTTATATCAACATTTGTTGAGCTCCAACATGTGCCAACGTTAGCTTGCATGACTTGGTTTTGAGAGTGCACTATATACCCAGGGGTTTTATTTGTATTGCTATATTGTGAATGATTGTATTTGTATTACCTGATAATTTTTTCTTGATAGTGCATTCAAGTCAAATTGCATTCTGTGTGTGGTTGTATTTTATTTCAGTCATTCATTATGATTGCATGGGAGAACATTCTTGAAACAGTAATCAAAGTCTTTATATATCTATTAGTAATTACACTAGCCTCTCGTTTTTTCCCTTGTGAGTCAATATCATTCAAGTTAATTTACTGATATGTCCCTTTCACCATTATTCTCATGCTGATCTATCCAGGTCTGTGGTAAGAGGGTTACACATAGTTTGGTTGCAACTTTGTGAGAGAGAGATACAGATAATTATATTATATACAGAATGCAGAGAAATAGAGAGAAATAAAAAGAAAAGAGACTTGCCAATTATTCATTCTTATAATCTCTACCTCAACAGAAAATGTGCCTGGATATATGATAAGCATTACTCTGTGTGGGATCACACATCTAACTCTTCCATGATACTATGACCAATGCATTTCATTATTTTTCAAGCACAATTTCCTTGACAATGCATGTTATTCTGTTTCAAGCACAAATTCTCCAGGTCGTCACCAACATTGAGAAAATTCCCAAGTACTGTTCACTGGGTGTCTGGCAAAGCCACTCACTGAATAATATAGAGTAGGAACAAAAGGTCAATGTTGAGGAGAAAATATACGCCTCAGATTATTCGATTTAACAATTTTTCAATTTCACAACACTAAATCAAAATTTAGCAGGACACTTAATGATTAAGAATTGTTACCAAAAAAAAAGAGATGTGTATCTCATCTCATGGCATGTGTATCAGACAGAGTAGTCTCTGCTAGCTGATACACAGCAAGCCTAGCTCAAATGGCCCCTTACACGTGCACTTAAACAGCCGGCACAAAGGTGACTTTGGCAGCGATTACAGCTGTAGGTCTTTCTTGGTAAGTCATTAAGATTTTTCCACAACTGGATTGTACAACATTTGTCCATTATTATTTCAAAATTCTTCAAGCTCTATCAAAATGGTTGTTGATCATGGCAATGAGCAAACAATTTTCAGGTCTTGCCATAGACTTCCAAGTAGATTTAAGTCAATACTCTAACTCGGTCACTCAGGAACATTCACTGTCTTCTTGGGAAGCAACTCCAGTGTAGATTTGGCCTTGTAGTTTAGGTTATTTTCCTGCAGAAAGGTCAATTCATCCTAGTGTCTGGTGGAAAGCAGACTATAACAGGTTTTCCTCGAGGATTTTGTTGTACTTTGCTCCATTTCGTTTATTTTTTATCCTGAAGACTCCCCAGTCTACGATTACAAGCATACCCAGAACATGATACAGCCATCACTATACTTGAAAATATGGAGAGTGTTACTCAGTAATGTGATGTATAGGATTTACCCCAAACATAACAAATTGTATTCCAGACTAAAAGATAATTGCTTTGCAATTTTTTTGCAGTATTACTTTTGTGCCTTCTGTACAGGCTTTCTTCTTTTCAGTCTGTCATTTAGGACAGTAACTATAGTGCCATGTTGTTGATACATCCTTATTTTTCTCATATCACAGACATTAAACTTTGTAACTGTTTTAAAGTCAACATTGGCATCATGGTGAAATTCCTAAGCCGTTTTTTTCCTCTCTGGCAACTGAGTTAGGAAGTATGCCTGTATCTTTGTAGTGGCTGGGTGTATTGATACACCCTCCAACGTATAATTAATAACTTCACCATGCTCAAGGGGATATTCAATGTCTGTTTAAAAAAAAAAAAACATCTCCCAATAGGTGCCCTTCTTTGAGATGCATTGGAAAACCTCCCTGGTCTTTGTGGTTGAATCTGTGTTTGAAATTCACTGCTCGACTGAGGGACATTACTGATAATTGTATGTGTGGGATACAGTGATGAGGTAGTCAGTCAAAAATCATGTTTAACACTCTCCATGAGATTATGTGAATTGTTACACATTTTTACTCCTGAACCTATTTAGGCTTGCCATAACAATGGAGTTGAATACATATTGACTCAAGACATTTTAGCTTGACATTTTTTTATTAATTTGTAAAACCTTCATTACACTTTGACATTATGTGGTATTGTGTTTAGGCCAGTGACAAAACAATCTCAATTTAATCAATTTTAAATTCAGGCTGTAAGACAACCAAATGTGGAAAAAGTCAAGGCGTGTGAATACTTTCTGAAGCCACTGTTCCTTGGGTATAGGAGATGAGATCCGTTTTGGCAAGAGCACACACTTCCTCTGATGGAGATAGAGCCCCCCCCCCCCCCCCCCACGCCACCCAGAGCCCATCCCCTCAGTGAACCCTGGTGATGGATTTTCTCAAAAAATATTCAATCACAGACATTCCAATATTAATTATCTCTGTCCTTCTACTCTTCTTCTCTTTGTGGCCATGCTTTCCCTACTTTCTTTCTTACAGTAGGCAGGTTTCCATTTCCCCAGGTTTTGTCGACAAAAACAATGTCTGAAGAAAAATCATTGTGACATTTGTACTGGAAACTGCAGATATACTATAGGAGTCGTTTTCAAAAAATGGAGTACAATTTTATTCATTCAACAGTGGTAGATCTTTCTTTTGTCAAAGCTTTTTAAATCAAATCAAATGAAACTTTATTTGTCACATGCGCTGTATACAACAAGTATTCGTGAAGTGTTTACTTACAAGCCCTTAACCAACAATGTAGAGTAAGAAAATATTTGCTAAATAAACTAAAGTTAAAAAAGTAACACAATAAAATAACAATACTGAGGTTATATACAGGGGGTACCGTTATTGAGTCAACGTGCACAGGTACAGGTTAGTCGAGGTCATTTGTACATGTAGGTAGGGGTGAAGTGACTATGCATAGATAATCAACAGCAAGTAGCAGCAGTGTAAAAAACAAATGGAGGTGTAGTGTCAATGTAAATAGTCCGGTGGCCAATTGATTAATTGTTTAGCAGTCTTATGGCTTGGTGGTAGAAGTTGTGACAAATGATGATGGAAACAGTGTTTGTTGCCGAATAATTTTGAAGGTGTGTTCCCATTGAACTCTCTTTTGTGGATTTAAACAGCTGGACTTTTTTTAAATGTTCCTAAAAACCTAGAATGTGGAATAAAAATTAAGTTGTTGAATTTTTTCCCTTGTCCATTTCGGTAAAATGTGCATTAATGAAGTGGCGACAGCCTGTATGCCCTGCCCACATATCTGTTGCATTTCTCAGGTAGCCAGCAAAAGTCACTTTCATTAATGTAGTCCTAGTAGAGATCTGAAACAAATTGGTGGTGAAACTTCGAATTGCAATGTAAAGCAATTCAGGCATTCTTGAATGTCAAGACAATCCTTGCATTGAAAGTAAAAATACTTTTATATAGTTTAATAAATGGATTTTGCAAGCAGTAGGCATTTAGGTTTTTAGGAACATTTAAAAAAAAATCATAAGTCCAGCTGTTTAAATCCACAAAAGAGAGTTCAATGGAAACACACCATGGTGGGCAACTGTCGCATCTATTTTTTATCCCAGCTTTCTATATGTCGACACAAAATCCCTGGACACGTTCATGGAAACCTACCTAGTGTCTCTCTACACCTGACAGCATCTCTCTTTGTCGTTTTTGTGTCTGTCTCTCTTTCTCTCGCATCCTTTTTCATCCGCTCACACAGATCATTAATGTATTTTATTTTAGAGTAAGTTTAATTTGTCAAATCAAAGTGGACAAGACAGACCATTCATTTGCAACAAAACAATACACTATTAGTAAGTAATCTCTCTCACGCATGGCTGACCCTACGCCATGATATCAGATACTACACTGTGAGACAGATTTGACTACTTAGCACCGGTTATTTTTAGAAGAAGAACAAAAGGTGAATTGAGAATAAAGATGTGACAGATTTGTGTTTGTGGTTTATTTTTCAAAATGCCCTCTGGGCCCATCTGGAAGAATCATACCAGCTAAAATCTTGTAGTTTAAAAACACTTCTAACACATCACACAGCAAATGAGCTTAACTGTACACGTGATTAAATTAGTTTAAAGGAAAAATAACATCAGTAAAAGTAACACTGAGTCCAGCAAAGACTAGATCCACAAAACCCCTCACTATAGATAGAGAAAAACAGTGAGTTCTGAGAGTTGGAGTAGTGGCAGCTGTAAAAAAACAACTAGCGGCGTCTGCGAGTGGAATTGCTAATACATTGCCAATGTGTTTTAGAGTAAGATAGCAAGGAACAATGGAACTGCTGCAGATGATAGAAAGTGCAGACAACCCACCTGGCTGGAGAGCTGTTTCTTAGGAAAACATATGCCACAGGCCTGCGGTAAAGTGTCAGACACAACTGAGAGGCTGAACGATGGTGGGCTACCATCAAAACACACACACACACGTGCCCAGACACACAAACACACACGCACAAACACACACAGGCATGTCACTCTCACACTCACATGCGCACGCACACACACACACACTCCAATCACCAACCTCCCTGCACAGCTGAGAAAACGCAATATATGGACAGACACTACATGCCTGGGACTCACACATTCATTTATGCACTGTCTTTTTGTGCTTCTTGATATTTTACTCTCCTCTCCTCTCTCTTCCACTCTGGCTTGCACACAGAAAGATGGTGAACATTTGCAGTGTGCAGTGAATCATAGTGGATGATTGGCATCAACAGAAAGGGGCAAAGGGCACCTCCCAAAGCCAGAGCGCAGTGACCTGTCAGCATCTAACAGAGTTTTTACAAAACACATTCTCAGCAGTGCTTCAGTATCTACCAACTTGGCTATAGATCTCTTCCTTAATATTCTCTCTCAACCCATGTCTCAAAGGAGGCTGGAGTACATACAAGAAGTCTTCTCGGGTCCAAAAAGTTGGACCAGAATGGACCTGAGGACAATCAGACCTAGAGCCGACCCGTAACCTAACAAGTCTGGGTCTAGACCAGAACAGATTGGACCCGAGTGACAATAAACATATATGTTTATCAGCCAAGTTGCTCTTCTGGTTAACGAGTAGGGCTTTATATGTTGGCTAGGCCTTCTATAAGTCAATAAATTCACATTAGTGTAAAATAAATATTTTATAGGCTATGCAGAGCCGTGGTCATGTCCATTCAGGTCCACTCGGGTCTATCAACTGTAGTTACATAGACCCGAGACCCATGACATTCAAACAGGACCCAACCCTGTTGACAAATTAGAATTTTGGATCCGAGACCCACTCGGGCCCCGGGTCCAATCTCGGGTATTTGGGTTCCTGTGGATCCGTGAATAACTCTAGTACATACAGTAACTCTAAAAGTTACAGTTAAGTAACATAGTTCATATTCCGTGTGCCTCAGTTGGTAGAGTGTGGTGCTTGCAACACCATGGATGTGGTTTCGTTTCCCATGTGGGACCAGTATGAAAAAGTATGAAAATGTACACTACTGTAAGTCACTCTGAATAACAGTATCTGCTAAACAAAAAAATAAATACTAATAGTGTTTGTGTTTCCAGCTGTTACAGAAACAGCACCTTGCTTAGTGCACAAAGTTTACTCCTCATCAACATTCCCAATGTGTTCAGCTTTGCAATGTCAGTCCCCCAGACTTAAGGCTTGGGTCCTAGAGAATAAAGAGTATTCAGCAGTTTCCTTAAATCAAACAGCCCATGAAGGTTTCATTTTCAATTGATCTGATGCAATTTACAGTACTTCCCAGAGTCAGGAGTTTTTGCTCACTGCTTTTTTAAGGACCGGAATGCTGCCAACAGGTCTGCTGCTGCTGTGTGTGTGTGTGTGTGTGTGTGTGCGTGCATGCTTGCTTGTGTGTGTGTGTGTGTGTGTGTGTGTGTGTGAGATAAAGAGAGAGCAAACGAGGGAGAAAGAGAGAAGCTAGAGTCATTGAGTATATGGGTCGAAACATTTCATTTGTTGATACAAATTGTAGATTATCTAGGTTACGGTCTATACAGACATTGGTTTGTTATGTTAGGAATGCACCATTTATCTGATCAGAAAATTGAAGTTCAACCATGGGTTGCCATCTCCCAGGAATTTCTCCATTAGTCTCACTTGAAAGTTCTCAAGGGTTTTTCTCCTTCTTTATACGTCACCACTATTGATACAACTGAGAAATAAAGTATGACAATAAGGCAAACTAAAGTTTAGGCTTGATACACAAAGCTTTAGATTCACAACAATAAACTGTGTCATGTTGTGACAGTATGTGCAGTACACCTCCTACTCATTGTGTTTTATCCATCTCATGTCAACAGAGGATGAGCCCTCAACTGCCATGGAAACATTGTTTTGGAATGGGAAACCATGTGGCAAGACCAAATCAAATCGACCAACTGCTAGGTTCAGAATGGCCATGACTGTAGCCTCTCCCTCTCTCCGCCTCTTTTCCCTTTTAAGGCTCCTGGCCTTGCCTCAAAATAATCCCAGTTGTGGGATTGCTAGGGGACTACAATTCAACTGGTGGAAATTAAACTTCCGCTACACCACGGCGCCAATGTGCCTTCAATGTGACGTTCCACCAGCTACACAGATACCAACCTAAATCAACTGTATACCTTGTTATTTGAATTCCCAGGATAGAATGAATGCACGCGTCAGCCATCAAGGATTTAACCTCTGCAATTCATGAGCAGGACACTGCCATTGGACACGACGCAACGCGAGCAGTAAAGCAGCTTTCATTGATGTCAAAGAAAGCATTCCCTCAATGGCTGATGGCAGTGTTGGAGGCCCGATGTCTGTAGTGTAGCAGGGTTGCAAGAATGACACAACATAGATTTAGAGAATTAAAAGAACAATCAAAGTGCCCAATCATCACTTAAAATATTTGGTGTGTGACAGAATGGTGACACTCAATGAACTATTTGACCACTCAAGTCAGTCAAACCCAATATTGACCATTCAATACTAGAACAGCAAGGCCTTGAGGGTCCCCCCTCCAGGTGTCGCCCATCTTCCACTATATCCCCTGTGCATTTACACCTGTGTTTTCTGTCTGTCTGTTGCCAGTTCGTCTTGTTTGTTCAAGCCTACCAGCGTTTTGTGTCTCAGCTCCTGTAGTTTCCAGTTTCTCTATTCTCGTCCTCCTGGTTTTTGACCCTGGCCTGTCCTGACCCTGTACCCGCCCACCTGACCACTCTGCCTGTCCCTGAGCCTGCCTGCCGTCCCGTACCTTTGCTCCACCTCTGGATTACCGACCTCTGCCTGACATGACCCTGAGCCTGCCTGCCTTTCTGTATCTTGGCCTCTACTCTGGATTATCGACCTCTGCCTGCAAAGAAACCACTACTAAAAGGGCACCAATAAGAAGTGACTTGCTTGGGCCAAGAAACATGTACAATGGACATTAGACCGGTGGAAATCTGTCCTTTGGTCTGAGTCCAAATTTTAGATTTTTGGTTCAAACCGCCGTGTCTTTGTGAGATGCAGAGTAGGTGAATGGATGATCTCTGCATGTGTGGTTCACACCGTGAAGCATGGAAAAGGAGGTGTGGTGGTGCTGTGCTGGTCACACTGTCAGTGATTTATTTAGAATTCAAGGCACACTTAACCAGCATGGCTACCACAGCATTCTGCAGCGATATGCCATCCCATCTAGTTTGCTCTTAGTGGGACTAAAATTTGTTTTTCAACTGGACAATGACCCAATACACACCTCCAGGCTGTGTAAGGGCTATTTCACCAAGAAGGAGAGTGATGGAGTGCTGCATCAGATGACCTGGCCTCTACAATCACACTTCTCAACCAAATTGAGATGGTTTGGGATGAGTTGGACTGCAGAGTGAAGGAAAAGCAGCCAACAAGTGCTCAGCATATGTGCGAACTCCTTCAAGACTGTTGGAAAAGTATTCCAGGTGACTACCTCATGAAGCTGGTTGAGAGAATGCCTAGAGTGTGCAAAGCTGTCATCAAGGCAAAGGGTGGCTGCCAGAATATAAAATATAAACGTTCCTTTTTCAGGATCCTGTCTTTCAAAGATACTTTGTAAAAATCCAAATAACTTCACAGATCTTCATTGTAAAGGGTTTAAACACTGTTTCCCATGCTTGTTCAATGAACCATAAATGATAATAATGAACATGCACCTGTGGAACGGTCGTTAAGACACTAACAGCTTATAGACAGTAGGCAATTAAGGTCACAGTTATGAAATCTTAGGACACTAAGGAAGCCTTTCTACTGACTCTGAAAAACAACAAAAGAAAGATGCCCAGGGTCCCTGCTCATCTGCGTGAACGTGCCTTAGGCATGCTGCAAGGAGGCATGAGGACTGCAGATTTGGCCAGGGCAATACATTGCAATGTCCGTACTGTGAGACGCCTAAGACAGCGCTACAGGGAGACAGGACGGACAGCTGATCATCCTCGCAGTGGCAGACCACGTGTAACAACACCTGCACAGGATCGGTACATCCAAACATCACACCTGCGGGACAGATACAGGATGGCAACAACTGCCCGAGTTACACCAGGAATGCACAATCCCTCCATCAGTGCTCAGACTGTCCGCAATATGCTGAGAGAGGCTGGACTGAGGGTTTGTAGGCCTGTTGTAAGGCAGGTCCTCACCAGCCGTGACCGGCAACAGCGTTGCCTATGGGCACAAACCCACCGTCTCTGGACCAAACAGGACTGGCAAAAAGTGCTCTTCTCTGACGAGTTACATTTTTGCCTCACCAGGGGTGATGGTCGGATTCACGTTTATCATCGAAGGATTGAGCGTTACAACGAGGCCTGTACTGTGGAGCGGAATCAATTTGGAGGTGGAGGGTCTGTCATGGTGTGTCACAGCATCATCGGACTGAGCGTGTTGTTATTGCAGGCAATCTCAACGCTGTGCGTTACAGGGAAGACATCCTCCTCCCTCATGTGGTACCTTTCCTGCAGGCTCATCCAGACTTGACCCTCCAGCATGACAATGCCACCAGCCATACTACTCGTTCTGTGCATTTCTCCTGCAAGACAGGAATGTCAGTGATCTGCCATGGCCAGCGAAGAACCCGGATCTCAATCTCATTGAGCACGTCTGGGACCTGTGGATCGGAGGGTGAGAGCTAGGGCCATTCCCCCCAGAAATGTCCGGGAACTTGCAGGTGCCTTGGTGGAAGAGTGGATGTAACATCTCACAGCAAGAACTGGCAAATCTGTTGCAGTCCATGAGGAGGAGATGCACTGCAGTACTTAATGCAACTGGTGGCCACACCAGATACTGACTGTTACTTTTGATTTTGACCTTCCCTTTGTTCAGGGACACATTATTCAACTTATGTTAGTCACATGTCTGTAGAACTTGTTCAGTTTATGTCTCAGTTGTTGAATTTTGTTATGTTCGTACAAATACTTACACATGTTGACTTCTGTAACCGTAAAAGCCTTGGTTTCCTGCATGTTAACCTGTTTGGGCTGCAGGGGCAGTATTGAGTAGCCGGATAAAAGGTGCCCATTTCAAACGGCCTCGTACTCAATTCTTGCTCGTACAATATGCATATTATTATTACTATTGGATAGAAAACACTCTCTAGTTTCTAAAACCGTTTGAATTATATCTGTGAGTAAAACAGAACTCATTTTGCAGCAAACTTCCTGACAGGAAGTGGAAAATCTGAAATCGATGCTCTCTTCTAGGGGCTGCCTATTAAAGTCCTCGATATTTATTAGTTTAGATGCACTTCATACGTCTTCCACTAGATGTCGACAAGGAGTGAGAGACGAAATGGAGTGTGTAACTTGATCTGGACTCGAATCATAGCTCTTGGCATGACGTGTCACCAGTTTCCTGTTTTCTGGAGAGCGTGAGGAGGGACCTGGATTTGCCTTCTGATAAGCTGTCGTTATGGACGACTAATATCTCCGGCTTTGATTTTATTTGATACATGTGACAATATCATCGTAAAGTATGTTTTTTCAATATAGTTTAATCAGATTATTGAAATTTTTTCGGGAGTTTTGCCGTGTTCCGTTCTCTTCCGTTTGTTGACATGGAGAGATTCGCGCCACTTGGCAAGTGTGCTTGCTAAATCGAGAGGGAAAAAGGCCGTTCTAAATCCAAACAACGATTGTTCCCGACAAAGGACCCCTTGTACAACATTCTGATGAAAGATCAGCAAAAGTAGGACCCATTTTGTGATGCTATTTCATATATCTGTCGAACATGTTGTGCTAGTCGTTTGCGCCCAGCTTTTGGGTACTCTCTCGCTATACCTAAGCTGTATGTCGTAATGAAGTTATTTTTAGAATTCTAACACGGCGATTGCATTAAGAACTAGTGTATCTATCATTTCCTATACAACATGTATTTTTTAGTTATGTTTATGAATAGTCATTTGGTCAGAATATGTGTGTCAGAAAAAGTGTCAGAAAAATATCCGGACGTTGTGGGAAAAATATGCTACGTTAGCACAATGTATAACCACTGATTTCAGCTCTAAATATGCACATTTTCGAACAAAACATAAGTGTATGTATAACCTGATGTTATAGGACTGTCATCTGATGAAGCTTATCAAGGTTAGTCAAAAATTATATATCTTTTACTGGTTTGTTACGATCGCTAACCTTTGCTACTGGGGAATGGCTTGTGTTTCTGGCTATTGTGGTAAGCTAATATAACGCTATATTGTGTTTTCGCTGTAAAACACTTAAGAAATCGGAAATATTGGCTGGAATCACAAGATGCCTGTCTTTCATTTGCTGTACACTATGTATTTTTCAGAAATGTTTTATGATGAGTAATTAGGTATTTGACGTTGGTGTCTGTAATTATTATGGCTGCTTTCGGTGCAATTTCTGATTGTAGCTGCAATGTAAACTATGATTTATACCTGAAATATGCACATTTTTCGAACAAAACATAGATTTATTGAATAACATGTTATAAGACTGTCATCTGATGAAGTTGTTTGTTGGTTAGTTTGGTTGGTTCTTGGTTAGTTAGGTTGGCTTTGTGCATGCTACCTGTGCTGTGAAAAATGTCTGTCCTTTTTTGTATTTGGTGGTGAGCTAACATAAATATACGTGCTGTTTTCGCTGTAAAACATTTTAAAAATCGGACATGTTGGCTGGATTCACAAGATGTGTACCTTTCATTTGCTGTATTGGACTTGTTAATGTGTGAAAGTTAAATATTTCTAAAACATATATTTTGAATTTCGCGCCCTGCACTTGAAGTGGCTGTTGTCATATTGATCCCGACTTAGGGCTTGCAGCCATAAATTAACATTAGAAGCCTACTCACTAAGTCTGTTTTACTCACTGCTTTAGCACACTCTGCCAACCCGGATGTCTTAGCCGTGTCTGAATTCTGGTTTAGGAAAACCACCAAAACCCTGAAATCTCCATCGCTAACTATAACATTTTCCGCCAAGATAGAACTGCCAAAGGGGGCGGTGTTGCAATCTACTGCAAAGATAGCCTGCAGAGTTCTGTATTACTATCCAAGTCTGTACCCAAACAATTCGAGCTTCTACTTCTAAAAATTCACCTTTCCAGAAACAAGTCTCTCACTGTTGCCGCTTGCTATAGACCTCCCTCTGCCCCCAGCTGTGCCCTCGATACCATATGTGAATTGAATGCCCCCATCTATCTTCTGAGCTCGTGCTACTAGGCGACCTAAACTGGGACATGCTTAACACCACGGCCATCCTACAATCTAAGCTTGATGCCCTCAATCTCACACAAATTATCAATGAACCTACCAGGTACAACTTCAAATCCGTAAACACAGGCACCTTCATAGATGTCATCCTAACTAACTCACCCTCCAAATACACCTCTGCTGTTTTCAATCAAGATATCAGCGATCACTGCCTCATTGCCTGCATCCGTAATGGGTCTGCGAACAAACCTCATCACTGTCAAACACTTCTGCGAGCAGGCCTTTCTAATCGACCTGGCCGGGGTATCCTGGAATGACATTGACCTCATCCCGTCAGTAGATGATGCCTGGCTATTCTTTAAAAGTGCCTTCCTCACCATCTTAAATAAGCATGCCCCATTCAAAAAAAATTGAACTAGGAATAGATATAGTCCTTGGTTCACTCCAGACCTGTCTGCCCTTGACCAGCACAAAAACATCCTGTGGCGTTCTGCATTAGCATCGAATAGCGCCCGTGATATGCAACTTTTAAGGGAAGCTAGGAACAAATATGCACAGGCAGTTAGGAAAGCTAAGGCTAGCTTTTTCAAACAGAAATTTGCATCCTGTAGCACTAACTCCAAAAAGATATACGACAATGTAAAGTCCATGGAGAATAAGAGCACCTCCTCCCAGCTGCCCACTGCTCTGAGGCTAGGAAACTCTGTCACCTCCGATAAATCCACTATAATTGAGAATTTCAATAAGCATTTCTCTATGGCTGGCCATGCTTTCCACCTGGCTACCCCCTACCCCAGTCAACTGCCCGGCACCCTCCACAGCAACCTGCCAACGCCCCCACCATTTCTCCTTCACCCAAATCCAGATAGCTTATGTTCTGAAAGAGCTGCAAAATCTGGACCCCTACAAATCAGCTGGGCTATCTGGACCCTCTCTTTCTAAAATGATCTTCAGAAATTGTTGCAACCCCTATTACTAGCCTGTTCAACCTCTCTTTCGTATCGTCTGAGATTCTCAAAGATTGGAAAGCTGCCGCGGTCATCCTTCTCTTCTAAGGGGGTGACACTCTAGACCCAAACTGCTACAGACCTATATCTATCCTACCCTGTCTTTCTAAGGTCTTCGAAAGGCAAGTTAACAAACAGATTACCGACCATTTTGAATCCCACCGTACCTTCTCCGCTATGCAATCTGGTTTCAGAGCTGGTCATGCGTGCACCTCAGCCACGCTCAAGGTCCTAAACGACATCATAACCGCCATCAATAAGATACATTACTGTGCAGCCGTATTTATCGAACTGGACGAGGCTTTCGACTCATCCAGACTCACATTAAGCATCTACAATCCAAAAGTAAATCTAGAATCGGCTTCCTATATCGCAACTAAGCATCCTTCACTCATGCTGCCAAACATACCCTCGTAAAACTGACCATCCTACCGATCCTCGACTTCGGTGATGTCATCTATAAAATAGCCTCCAACACTCTACTCAACAAACTGGATGCAGTTTATCACAGTGCCATCCGTTTTGTCACCAAAGCCCCATACACTACCCACCATTGCGACCTGTACGCTCTCGTTGTTTGGCCCGCGCTTCATACTCGTCGCCAAACCCACTGGCTACAGGTTATCTACAAGACTCTGCTAGGTAAAGCCCCGCCTTATCTCAGCTCACTGGTCACCATAGCAGCACCCACTCGTAGCACGCGCTCCAGCAGGTATATCTCAAAGCCAATTCCTCATTTGATCGTCTTTCCTTCCAGTTCTCTGCTGCCAGTGACTGGAACGAACTACAAACATCTCTGAAGCTGGAGACTCATATCTCCCTCACTAGCTTTAAGCACCAGCTGTCAGAGCAACTCACAGATCACTGCACCTGTACATAGCCCATCTGTAAACAGCCCATCTATCTACCTACCTCATCCCCATACTGTATTCATTTATTATCTTGCTCCTTTGCACCCCAGTATCTCTACTTGCACATTCATCTTCTGCACATCTACCATTCCAGTGTTTAATTGCTATATTGTAATTACTTCGCCACCATGGCCTATTTATTGCCTTAATTCCCTTATCTTACCTCATTTGCACTCACTGTATGTAAGCTTTTTGTTTTCTTTGTTCTACTGTATTATTGACTGTATGTTTTGTTTATTCCATGTGTAACTCTGTGTTGTTGTATGTGTCGAATTGCTATGCTTTATCTTGGCCAGGTCGCAGTTGCAAATGAGAACTTGTTCCCAACTAGCCTACCTGGTTAAATAAAGGTGAAATAAAAATAAAATAAAAAATGTTAAGTTTGCTGAATATAAACACAATTGACAGTGAGAGGGTTTTTCTTTTTAGTTTAGTTTGACTTTAACACTTTTTTGGTTACTACATGATTCCAAATGTGTTCTTTCATAGTTTTGATTTCTTCACTATTATTATACAATGTAGAAAATAGTAAAATAAAGAAAAACCCTTGACTGAGTAGGTGTGTTTTGATTGGTACTTTTGACTGGTACTGTGTGTATTATTATTATTTTTTTACCTGCCAGAGACGCATCCACGGTCAGCAAAATGCTCAGTTCAGGCTGAGGCTCAGATTTAGAAGAATAATCAACAGAGATGTAATAATTAATTTCTTCTTTTTTTCATTCAGATCTTGTAGCAGCTCTAACACAACATGTTCATTAATTCGTCCTGGTCTTCTGGTCATTTGAAATCATGTACTCACTGTGTACTACAGGAGGCCAGAGTAGACATATAAAACTTATTGGATTTGATGGACTGATATAGGGTACATACCATTTTGAGATTAGAATATACCAACACAATAGAATGGCACACCCTGTTCTTCATGCACAATTGGTGATTACATAATGATGCATTATCTGCTTCCACTCTCTCATCAATTCACCCATTCTCCCCCATCATATTTTACTTCATTTATTTAATCTATTATTTGTGTGTGAAATTTTTTTCGGTATAGTTTAGATTCACTTTCGAGGCAATTATCGGGGTGATTATCAACTGGACACTGCACCTTGCAATGTCGGGAGAATGAGCGGACCAGGCCCTACAGTAAGAAAAGGAGGGACAATGGGGGAAATACATTTAAGTTATGACATGCCCTCCTAAAACTGGTTATAACTCAAGTTCTGTTTGTTATATTAAGGTTCTGACAACGGCAGTGTATTATATATACTTGTTTATTCACGACTTAAAAAAATGTCAGTGTAGTAAAATACATTCATAAGCAGTCAAAATGACTGCTTTAGCGGTTCTAGTGTTAAAAAGAGAAGCTGTCAATTAAATTATTATTTAACTTATTATTTTTTGTTTGATAGTCAATGATCACTACAAATTCAGAAAATTCCTATCTGCTACAATTGGCTATCTTTCCAGTGAAGATCAAAGACAATAAATAAATCCCAGCCACTTTGTTGTATGCTTAAAACAGCCTATTTATGATTTGCCTTCAGCCACCATTGTCTGCAATACGTGTCCAATTCTGCTCGACAAAAGGCATATTTAGCAAATTATAACACACAAAGATGTTTTGTCTATTTTAATTGGACTAATTGTTACCTCATTGCAATAATTATCAATGCATTTATTAGGTGTTGGAGATGAGATGGCAGATAGACGGAAAGCCAGGTAGCATGGCTGCTACATTGTCCAGCTGGCTGAACCTCTATGTTGGCGGCTACTGGCTCAGCATAGACGTAGTGGGTTGTAAAGGCTCCAACCACCTCAAACTACCCTGACACTTATTAATGAGACATTTTGTCACTTTTTTGTCAGCTACAGTAAGAGGAAAAAAAGTGTTGGAAAGCTTTATGCACAATCTGACTCCTTTAAAACCTTGAATGAGTACTTTTTATCCTATCAAATCAAATTGTATTTGTCACATGCGCCGAATACAACAGAAGTAGACCTTACAGTAAAATGCTTACTTACAAGCCCTTTAACAACAGTGATTTAAGAAGTTAAGAAAAAAATAGATAAGTAAAACATTTAAAATATAAGTAACAAATAATTAAACAGCAGCAGTAAAATAACAAGTGAGGCTATATACAGGGGGTACCGGTACAGAGTCAATGTGCTGGGGCACCGGTTAGTTGAGGTAATTAAGGTAATATGTACATGTAGGTAGAGTTAAATTGACTATGCATAGATTATAAACAGAGAGTAGCAGCAGCGTAAAAGTGGGGTCTGTGTAGCCCAGGATTAGCTGTTCAGGAGTCTTATGGCTTGGGGGTAAAAGCTGTTAAGAATACTTTTGGACCTCGACTTGGTGCCCCGGTACCGCTTGCTATATGTTAGCAGAGAGAACAGTCTATGACTAGGGTGGCTGGAGTCTTTGACAATTTTTAGGGCCTTCCTCTGACACCGACTGATATAGAGGTCCTTGATGGCAGGAAACTTGGCCCCAGTGATGTACTGGGCTGTACGCACGACCCTCTGTAGTGCCTTGCGGTCGGAGGCCGAACAGTTGCCATACCAGGCAGTAATGCAACCAGTCAGGATGCTCTCCAAAGTGCAGCTGTAGAACCTTTTGAGAATCTGAGGACCCATTCCAAATATTTTCAGTCTCCTGAGGGGGAATAGGCTTTGTTGTGCCTTCTTCATGACTGCCTTAGTGTGTTTGGACCATGATAGTTTGTTTGTGATGTTGACACCAAGGAACTTGAAGCTCTCAACCTGTTCCACTACAGCCCCAATGATGAGAATGGGGACGTGCTCAAGCCTCCTTTTCCTGTAGTCCACAATCATCTCCTTTGTCTTGATCACATTGAGGGAGAGGTTGTTGTCCTTGCACTCCCTGTAGGCTCTCATCATTGTCGGTGTTGGGTCATCTGCAAACTTGATGATGGTGTTGGAGTCGTGCCTGGCTATACAGTCATGAGTGAACAGGGAATACAGGAGGGGACTGAGCACACACTCCTGAGGGGCCACGTGTTGAGGATCAGCGTGACGAATGTGTTGTTCCCTACCCTTACCACCTTGGGACGGCCCATCAGGAAGTCCAGGATCCAGTTGCAGATGGAGGAGTTTAGTCCCAGGGTCCTTAGCTTAGTGATGAGTTTTGAGGGCACTATGGTGTTGAACGCTGAGCTGTAGTCAATGAATAGCATTCTCACATAGGTGTTCCTTTTGTCCAGGTGGGAAAGGACAGTGTTGAGTGCAATAGAGATTGCATCATCTGTAGATCTGTTGGGACGGTATGCAAATTGAGTCGGTCTAGGGTTTCTGGATTAATGGTGTTGATGTGAGCCATTACCAGCCTTTCAAAGCACTTCATGGCTACAGACATGAGTGCTACGGGTCGGCGGTCATTTAGGCAGGTTACCTTAGTGTTCTTGGGCACAGGGACTATGGTGGTCTGCTTGAAATATGTTGGTATTACAGACTCCGACAGGGACATGTTGAAAATCAGTGAAGACACTTGCCAGTTGGTCAGCCCATGCTTGGAGTACACGTCCTGGTAATCCGTCTGGCCCTGCGGCCTTGTGAATGTGAACCTGTTTAACCTTTTACGGGGGCAGCCCGACACCGGTACACTTATGACAACATCCAGCTCAAAGTGCAGGGCGCGAAATTCAAAATCTATTTTTTAAAAATATTTAACTTTCACACATTAACAAGTCCAAGACACCAGATGAAAGGTGCACATCTTGTGAATCAAGCCAACATGTCCGATTTTTAAAATGTTTTACAGGGAAGACAAAATATGTAAATCTATTAGCTAACCACGTTAGCAAAAGACACAACTTTTCTAACTCCATCAGTTTCTTACTCCATCAGGTGCTATCACAAATTCGACCAAATAAAGATATAAATAGCCACTAACCAAGAAACAAATTCATCAGATGACAGTCTGATAACATATTTATTGTATAGCATATGTTTTGTTTGAAAAATTTGCATATTTCATGTATAAACCATAGTTTACATTTCAGCTACAATCCGAAATTGCACCGAAAGCAGCCATAATATTTACAGACACCAACGTCAAATAGCTAATTACTCATCATAAAACATTTCTGAAAAATACATAGTCTGCAGCAATTGAAAGACAGGCATCTTGTGATTCCAAACAATATTTCCGATTTATTAAATGTTTTACAGCGAAAACAAAATGTATCGCTATATTAGCGTAGCTACAATAGACAGAAATAATTGGGCGCCCACGGCCAGTTCACATGCACGACAGATATATGAAATAACATCATAAAATGGGTCTTACTTTTGCTGATCTTTCATCAGAATGTTGAAGAAGGTGTCCTCTGTCCAGATGAGTCGTTGTTTCGATTCAGAATGGCAAATTTCCCTCTTCAATTAGCATTGGCACTAGCCGAGTGGCATAAATTTCTCCAACGTAAACACAGTCAGAGGACGGAACACGGCAAAACTCCCGAATAAAGTTTCAATAATCTGATTAAACTATATTGAAAAAACATACATTACGATGATATGGTCACATGTATCAAAAAAAATTCGAGCCGGAGATGTTAGCCGTTCGTTACCAAGGCAAAACAGAAGTCAACCCCACTTCCTTCAGAGTACCGGAAGTGGACGGTCACGTCAAAGAAATAGGTTTTTTTCCACCACAGAACAAGATGAGCACAAAAATTTCTTCTCTGACATCCTCTTTACACCAATAGGAAGGCGTATAGAGTGTCAGCAGACTCCTAAGTGTCAAGACCATGTATAGGCATCAAGTTGAAAAGAGCATCGATTTCTGACATTTCACTTCCTGGTCAGGAAAAGTGCTGCAGAAGGACTTCTGTTTCACTCAGAGAAATAATTCCAACTCTTTTAGAAACTAGAAAGTGTTTTCTATCCAAAAAGAATAATAATATTCATATTGTACGAGCAAGATTTGAGTAGGAGGCCGTTTGAAATGGGCACGATTTCACTGGCTACTCAACACTTTGCCTTGCAGCCATAAGAAGTTAACTTCTTATGGCTTGGGGGCAATATTGGGTAGCTTGAATGAATAAGGCGCCAAAAGGAAACTGCCTGCTACTCAGGCCCAGAAGTTAACCTTTACTTAACACCCATCCCGGATCCGGGAGCATCCTCATCAGTAAAAGCTGACTAGCATAGCCTAGCATAGTACCACAAGTAAATAATAAGATATAAATATCATGAAATCACAAGTCCAATACAGCAAATGAAAGATAAACATCTTGTGAATCCAGCCATCATTTCCGATTTTTAAAATGTTTTACAGCGAAAACACAATATGTATTTCTATTAGCTAACCACAATAGCCAAAGACTCAACCGCATATTTTCACCATGTTTCTACCGCATAGGTAGCTATCACAAAACCGACCAAATATAGAAATAATTAGTCACTAACCAAGAAACAACTTCATCTGATGACAGTCTTATAACATGTTATTCAATAAATGTATGTTTTGTTCGAAAATGTGCATATTTGAGGTATAAATAATAGTTTTAAATTGCAGCTACCATCAAAAATATCACCAAAGCAGCCAGAATAATTACAGAGAGCAACGTGAAATACCCAAATACTCATCATAAAACATTTATGAAAAGTACATGGTGTACAGCAAATCAAAGATAAACATCTTGTGAATCCAGCCAATATTTCAGATTTTTTAAGTGTTTTACAGCGAAAACACAATATAGCATTATATTAGTTTACCACAATAGCCAAACACAAAACCGCATTTATTCACCGCATAGATAGCATTCGCAAAAACCAGCAAAAGATATAAAATTAATCACTAACCTTGACCAACTTCATCAGATGACAGTCTTATAACATCAGGTTATACAATACACTTATGTTTTGTTCGAAAATGTGCATATTTAGAGCTGCAAACCGTGGTTATACATTGTGAATATGTAGCATCGATTCACCAGAATGTCCAGAGATATTTTGGACACTCACCTAATCTGACCAAAGAACTCATCATAAACTTTACATAAAAATACTTGTTGTATGGCAAATGAAAGATACACTGGTTTTTAATGCAACCGCCGTGTTAGATTTTTAAAAATAACTTTACCATAACAAACAGCTTGCGTTATTGCGAGACAGCGCTCGCCAAAACGGCAGAGAATAGGAATAACATTTTCCACAGAAATACTAAATAACATCATAAATTGTTCTTACTTTTGTTGAGCTTCCATCAGAATCTTGTACAAGGAGTCCTAGGTCGAGAATAAATCGTTGTTTGGTTTTAGAATGTCCTTTTCTCATGTCGAATTCGTGCCACAAAGCTAGCCAATGTTGATGACGTTCCCAGTTTCTCTCGACGCACAGAACGGAAAACTCCAAAAGTCCAAATAAACGTTGAATAAACTGATAGAACTCGGTTGAAAAAACCTGCTTTCCGATGTTATTATCACATGCATCAAATAAAATCAGAGCCGGAGATATTAGCCGTGTATACCGAACGCTTATCATAAGACAATATGGAGGTGCTTCCCGCGCCTTGGTAGACAAAGGAAATTCTGGACACGTCATTCCAAGAGCTCTTGTTCGACCTCAGATCAAGCTAGACACCCCATTCCACCTTCCACTGCCTGTTGACATCTAGTGGAAGAAGTATGAAGTGCATGCATATCGATAAATAAAAGCCAGTTGAATAGGCAGGCCCTGAAACAGAGCCTCGTTTTCAGATTTTTCACTTCCTGTCTGGACGTTTGCTGCAAAATTAGTTCTGTTTTACTCACAGATATAATTCAAACTGTTTTAGAAACTTGCGAGTGTTTTCTATCCAATAGTAATAATAATATGCATATTGTACGATCTAGAATAGAGTACCAGGCAGTTTAATTTGGGCACGATTTTTTCCAAAGTGAAAACAGCGCCCCCCCTATTGACAAGAGTAAGAGATGCATAGTATTTGTATATTTGGATAGAAAACACTCTGAAGTTTCTAAAACTGTTTGAATGATGTCTGTGAGTATAACAGAACTCATATGGCACGCAGAAACCTGAGAAAAAATCCAACCAGGAAGTGGGAAATCTGAGGTTTGTAGTTTTTCAACTCTTTGCCTATCCAAGTAGCAGGCCGTTTACTCTGGGTACACTTTTCATCCAAACATGAAAATGCTGCCCCCTATCCATAAGGAGATAAATTATGGACTTTATCGAACAAAACACACATTTATTGTGAAACTGGGATTCCTTGGAGTGCATTCTGATGAAGATTACCAAAGGTAAGTGAAAATGTATAATGCTATTTCTGACTCCTGTTGACTCCACAACATGGCGGATATCTGTATGGCTTGTTTTTTTGTCTGAGCGCCGTACTCAGATTATTGCATGGTGTGCTATTTCCGTACAGCTTTTTTGAAATCTGACACAGCAGTTGCATTAAAACTTCTTAGCGCTGCAATCCCATTAATGGGATCGATATGACAACAGCCAGTGAAAGTGCAGGGCACCAAATTCAAACAACAGAAATCTGATAATTAAAATTCCTCAAGCATACAAGTATTTCACACCATTTTAAAGACACACTTCTTATTAATCCCACCACAGTGTCCGATTTCAAAAAGGCTTTACGACGAAAGAACACCAAAAGATTATGTTAGGTCACCACCAAATCACAGAAAAACTAAAAGTTCATATTTATATCCAAAAACCTCAGTTTACGTTGGCGCCATGTTCAGAAATGCCTCCAGAATGTCCGGAGAAATTACAGAGAGCCACGTCAAATAACAGAAATACTCATCATAAACTTTGATGAAAGATACATGTTTTACATAGAATTAAAGATAAACTTGTTCTTAATGCAACCGCTGTGTCAGATTTCAAAAAAGCTTTACGGCAAAAGCACAATATTCAATAATCTGAGAACAGCGTTCAGCCACAAAAGCAAGCCATACAGTTACCCGCTAAATTGTGGAGTCAACAAAAGTCATAAATAGCATTATAAATCCTCACTTACCTTTGCTGATCTTTGTCGGAATGCACTCCCAGGACTCCCACTTCCACAATAAATGTTTGTTTTGTTCGGTAATGTCCATCATTTATGTCCAAATAGCTACTTTTGTTAGCGCGTTTGGTAAACAAATCCAAAGTCACGATGCGCGTTCACTAAAAGCAGACGAAATGTCAAAATGTTCCGTAACAGTCAGTAGAAACATGTCAAACGATATATTGAATCAATCTTTAAGATGTTTTTAACATAAATCTTCAATAATGTTCCAACCGGAGAATTCCTTTGTCTTCAGAAATGCGATAGAACAGAGCTCGCTCTCACATGAACGCGCATGGTCAGAGCATGGTCAGCTCATGGCAGACCTTACTCATTCCCCTCTCCTTTGGCCCCACTTCACAGTAGAAGCATCAGACAAGGTTCTAAAGACTAGTGGCATCTAGTGGAAGCCGTAGGAAGTGCTAACTGACCCATATCCCACTGTGTATTCGATAGGCAATGAATTTAAAACCTACAAACCTCAGATTTCCCACTTCCTGGTTGGATTTTTTCCTCAGGGTTTTGCCTGCCATATGAGTTCTGTTATACTCACAGACATCAGTCAAACAGTTTTAGAAACTTCAGAGTGTTTTCTATCCAATACTACTAATGATATGCATACATTAGCAACTGGGACTGAGGAGCAGGCAGTTTACTCTGGGCACCTTTCATCCAAGCTACTCAATACTGCCCCTGCAGCCATAAGGAGAAGTTTATCTAAAGTTCCATGCATAACACTTGTATTTTCATCAACATTTATGATGAGTATCTCTGTAAATTGATGTGGCTCTCTGCAAAATCACTGGATGTTTTGGAAGCAAAACATTACTGAACGTAACGCGTCAATGTAAACTGAGATTTTTGGATAGAAATATGAACTTTATCGAAAAAAACATACATGTATTGTGTAACATGAAGTCCTATGAGTGTTATCTGATGAAGATCATCAAAGGTTAGTGATTAATTCTATTTCTATTTCTGCTTTTTGTGATTCCTCTCTTTGGCTGGAAAAAAGTGTTTTTCTGTGACTAGGTAACTTACTGACCTAACATCATCGTTTGGTGTGCTTTCGTCGTAAAGCCATTTTGAAATCGGACACTGTGGTGGGATTAACAACAAGTTTATCTTTAAAATGGTGTAAAATACTTGTATGTTTGAGGAATTTTAATTATGAGATTTCTGTTGTTTGAATTTGGCGCCCTGCACTTTCACTGGCTGTTGTCAAGTCGATCCCGTTAACGGGATTTAAGCCATAAGAAGTTTTAAAGGTCTTACTCAAATTGTCTACCGAGCGCGTGTTCACACAGTCTTCCGGAACAGCTGATGTTCTCATGCATGTTTCAGTGTTACTTGCCTCGAAGTGAGCATAGAAGTAATTTACCTCGTGTGGTAGGTTCGTGTCACTCTCTCTCTATCTCTCTCACCCCCTACCCCCCTCTTTCTCTATCTCTCCCCTGCTCTGTGCTACTGACTCAGGCTAACTAGCTGCTTTGTGAGGGGAACTAGATTACTTAAATACGTTCCATTAATCTGTTCAGAGTGGATTGCAACAATTCATTTTGGTTACACAGGAGGTTGCCCTGTCTGAAGCCAGAGCAACAAATGTGCAGTGTGAACACTTACATTTGAATCCATTTAAAAGTACAATGATGCACTTTAGCTAGTCCTATGTCATAGTGATATTAGACAACGCTTGTCAAAATGGGCACTAAACATGTGTCTCAATTTCTGTTGTGATGCAATTTGGCTCCTTGTTGCCCAGCATTTTGTCATCACACAGCCCCTTCTGTTAGTTATGAGCCCTAATATAAGAGGCTAGTGGTTGGCCCTTCTCTGTTTGATCAGGCCAGGCTTGAACAGACACCTCCTATCTTGTACTTGTTCTGCTAGGCTAATCACAATGCTGCTGCTTCTCTATTCATTACACTGGGACACTTGACGGACTAACGGCTGACAAATGAATTTTCTCTCCCTGCCAGCACTGTTCTGTATTCACCGTAGATGATACAGCTCCCCGACAGGGACCTCTGTCCCCCTCCCTCCTCCTGCATATTTCTCTCATCCCTCAATTTCCCTTTATCATCTCAAAATAAAAGTGGGGGCATATTGGTTTGATGGTAAATTGAAATTCATTGAAGCATTTACATGACATTTAGCAATGGTTGCTTAATGCAAGAATAATAAAACATATGTCAAACTGAAAGACCCGGCTTTCTGCTTTTCGCTATCTCATCATTTGGCAAGCACATTTCCAATAAGGGAGTGCCTTGCGAAAGTATTCACCCCCCTTGGCATTTTTCCTATTTTGTTGCCTTACAACCTGGAATTAAAATAGATTTTGGGGGGTTTGTATCATTTGATTTACACAACATGCCTACCACTTTGAAGATGCAAAATAGTTTTTCTTGTGAAATAGAAAACTTGAGTGTGCGTCACAATTCACCCCCTCCCCCCAAAAGTCAATACTTTGTAGAGCCACCTTTTATAGCAATTACAGCTGCAAGTCTCTTGGGATATGTCTCTATAAGCTTGGCACATCTCGCCAAAACTGCTCCAGCTCTGTCAAGTTGGATGGGTTCCTGCTGGTGTACAGCAATCTTTAAGTCATACCACAGATTCTCAATTGGATTGAGGTTTGGGCTTTGACTAGGCCATTCCAAGACATTTAAATGTTTCCCCTTAAACCACTCGAGTGTTGATTTAGCAGTATGCTTAGGGTCATTGTCAAGGTGAATCTCCTTCCCAGTCTCAAATCTCTGGAAGACTAAAACAAGTTTACCTCATGAATTTCCCTGTATTTAGCGCCATCCATCATTCCTTCAATTCTGACCAGTTTCCCAGTCCCTGCCGATGAAAAACATCCCCACAGCATGATGCTGCCACCACCATGCTTCACTGTGAGGATGGTGTTCTCGGGTTGATGAGTGGTGTTGGGTTTGTGCCAGACATAGCGTTTTCCTTGATGGCCAAAAAGCAACATTTTCGTATCATCTGACCAGAGTACCTTCTTCCATATGTTTGGGGAGTCTCCCACATGCCTTTTGGAGAACACCAAACATTTTTGCTTCTTTTTTCTTTATTAAGCAATGGCTTTTTCTGGCCACATCCGTAAAGCCCAGCTCTGTGGAGTGTACAGCTTAAAGTGGTCCTATGGACAGATACTCCAATCTCCGCTGTGGAGCTTTGCCGCTCCTTCAGGGTTATCTTTGGTCTCTTTGTTGCCTCTCTGATTAATGTCCTCCTTGCCTGGTCCGTGAGTTTTGGTGGGCAGCCCTCTCTTAGCAGGTCTGTTTTGGAGCCATATTCTTTCAATTTTTTAATAATGGATTTAATGGTGCTCTGTGGAAAGTTCAAAGTTTCTGATATTTTTTTATAACCCAACGCCGATCTGTACTTCTCCACAACTTTGTCCCTGACCTGTTTGGAGAGCTCCTTGGTCTTCATGGTGCCACTTGCTTGGTGGTGCCCCTTGCGTAATGGTGTTGCAGACTCTGGGGCCTTTCAGAACAGGTGTATATATACTGAGATCATGTGACAGATCATGTGACACAAAAGCACACATGTGGACTTTATTTAACTAATTATGTGACTTCTGAAGGTAATTGGTTGCACCAGATCTTATTTAGGGGCTTCATAGCAAATACATATGCAAGCACCACATTTTCGTTAAAAATATTTTAGAATTTTTTGAAACAAGTTATTTTTTCATTTCACTTCACCAATTTGGACAATTTTGTCTATGTCCATTACATGAAATACAAATACAAATCAATTTAAATTACAGGTTGTAATGCAACAAAATAGGAATAACTGCAGGTGGGTGAATACTTTTGCAAGGCACTGTGTGTGTTTGTGCATTCATGTACATGCATGTGCCTGCGTGTATGAAGGCCTATTCACTGTGTGCGAGCCCAGTGTTCATCTTTGCATTCTTGTACAGGTTGATCTATTCAAGGTACACCAGAACATTTAGCTCTACAGCGGGCATGTTTACTTGTGTTCCAGACTGGTTCAAAAGGCTAGACAGCTTTAATAATGATGGCAGGTTGGCCTTTACCGGACGTTTCTGGATTTTTCCAGCCACACCAACTATGAAATCACCACTGGCTGGATTACATCTGGGTTAAAAGACACCACAGCAAGCCCCTGGTCAACGGTACTTCAATCAGAGGGAGGAGTGGATCTGTTCTAAGCAAGTTAGTGTTACTGTGGGTGAGGCTCAAGCTTGCTGATTAATCTATTTGTTGTGTTTTTTATGTATTCTACACTTAGGGCTCTGTTCAATCTGTATCGCTGAAATGTTACAGGTTGTGCAATAGAAATATAAAGGTAATTTCCCATTGAGCCAATATGTGGCATTTAACATAATTGCAGTCTCTGCCAACGTGAGAACATTGCCTTTATATAGCCCTTAAAAAAGTAGTCTGGCTACATGCAATGCCTTTCAATTTGCTGACCATAACTCCTACTGCAACTAGTGATTTGCAAGCTATTGTAGCACATGGGAATGTGTGGAACTTACTTCTCAGCTTGAAGTGTCCCCACTTACGCCAGAAAATAGCTAGCTTTTTGCATCATGTGACTAGTAAGACGCTTCGGGATGGCGGTAACGTGTGCTAGCAAAACAATGGTCCTGGTTTGGAACCTCAGTGTGAAACATTATGAAATAATAGCACCTTTGGGCCAGTTCTTAGAATTGCACTTACTTAATATTCATAATGGATCTGCAGATTAGCCACTTTTATTTTCATTCCTTGTCAGATTTCTTCCAGATGCTATAATTACACCCCGTAGACAGAGTATTATTCATGATTGGTCTTTCGTTACACTAAAATCTTTATCTTTATTATATATTTATCATAATCTGCATCAATAGGCCTCACTCACACAAGGCTGTATTAAGCTGGTAATAGACTGCACAGAGTGGTGGTGGGATTGAATAATCCTATGAGGGAGCTGAAGGTAGATTTTCTAATTGCATGAGAGGATCAATAAATATTAAACAGTCTTAGGAGGTACAAACCTTGAGGGATGGATCAAATAAGAGGCTGAAAAAAACACCATAGAACATGGGAGAGATGCGAGAAAGTGGACCTAGGTGGTTTGTTTTGTATTTAAGGTTATAGGGAATATATGTAGCTCTTAAATCTTTAGAGTCTAAGATGTTGGGGGAGGGGGGGTGCTAAACTGATACATGGAATTGTTTTAAAATGATCATGCTATGGATCATTTAGGTGTTTGATTTACAATTTTAGGACCCCTTTAGGTAAAAAAAAAAAACAGGACAAAAACTTCACAACCTTTTTTCTTAAGTGGATTTAACAAGTTACATCAATAAGGGATCATATCTTTCACCTGGATTAACCTGTTCAGTCTATGTCACGGAAAGAGCAGGTGTTCTTAATCTCTCTCTCTCTCTCTCTCTCTCTCTCTCTCTCTCTCTCTCTCTCTCTCTCTCTCTCTCTCTCTCTCTCTGTATATATATATATATATACACACACACACAGTGGGGCAAAAAAGTATTTAGTCAGCCACCAATTGTGCAAGTTCTCCCACTTAAAAAGATGAGAGAGGCCTGTAATTTTCATCATAGGTACACTTCAACTATGACAGACAAAATGAGAAAAATAATCCAGAAAATCATATTGTAGGATTTTTTATGAATTTATTTGCAAATTATGGTGGAAAATAAGTATTTGGTCACCTACAAACAAGCAAGATTTCTGGCTCTCACAGACCTGTAACTTCTTCTTTAAGAGGCTCCTCTGTCCTCCACTCGTTACCTGTATTAATGGCACCTGTTTGAACTTGTTATCAGTATAAAAGACACCTGTCCACAACCTCAAACAGTCACACTCCAAACTCCATTATGGCCAAGACCAAAGAGCTGTCAAAGGACCCCAGAAACAAAATTGTAGACCTGCACCAGGCTGGGAAGACTGAATCTGCACTAGGTAAGCAGCTTGGTTTGAAGAAATCAACTGTGGGAGCAATTATTAGGAAATGGAAGACATACAAGACCACTGATAATCTCCCTCGATCTGGGGCTCCACGCAAGATCTCACCCCGTGGGGTCAAAATGATCACAAGAACGGTGAGCAAAAATCCCAGAACCACACGGGGGGACCTAGTGAATGACCTGCAGAGAACTGGGACCAAAGTAACAAAGCCTACCATCAGCAAGGGCATTGAAGATGAAACGTGGCTGGGTCTTTCAGCATGACAATGATCCCAAACACACCGCCCGGGCAACGAAGGAGTGGCTTCGTAAGAAGCATTTCAAGGTCCTGGAGTGGCCTAGCCAGTCTCCAGATCTCAACCCCATAGAAAATCTTTGGAGGGAGTTGAAAGTCCGTGTTGCCCAGCAACAGCCCCAAAACATCACTGCTCTAGAGGAGATCTGCATGGAGGAATGGGCCAAAATACCAGCAACAGTGTGTGAAAACCGTGTGAAGACTTACAGAAAACGTTTGACCTCTGTCATTGCCAACAAAGGGTATATAACAAAGTATTGAGATAAACTTTTGTTATTGACCAAATACTTATTTTCCACCATAATTTGAAAGTAAATTCATTAAAAATCCTACAATGTTATTTTCTGGATTTTTTTTTCTCATTTTGTCTGTCATAGTTGGAGTGTACCTATGATGAAAATTACAGGCCTCTCTCATCTTTTTAAGTGGGAGAACTTGCACAATTGGTGGCTGACTAAATACTTTTTTGCCCCACTGTATATACAGTACAAGTGTCAAAAGTTTGGACACTCATTCCATTTTTTTTGTTGTTGTTGCTATTTTCGACATTATAGAATAATAGTGAAGACATCAAAACTATAAAATAACATATATGGAATCAAGTAGTAACCAAAAAAGTGTTAAACAAATCTAAGTATTCGTATTTCATATTCTTCTATTTTGATTTGTTTAACAGTTTTTTGGTTACTACATGATTCCATATGAGTTATTTCATAGTTTTGATGTCTTGTTATTCTACAATGTAGAAAAATAGTTTAAAAAAAAAGATCAACCCTGGAATGTGTTCAAACTTTTGACTAGTACTGTATATATCTTGCTGCAACAGAGCTAACTTTTAATTTTAATGCAGAGGACTAGACAAAGTTAAGACCTTATATTCTCCACCAGTGTGATCACAGGCACTGTCAGAGAAGGACAAAGGTCTCTCCACACAGTAGGCCTGTGGATCAAACCGTTTTTTCTCCTCTTATCAGCCAGATCCAGGGTCCATAAGGTAGCTCTTTTCAAATATGGGATAACAATGTCATTGATCAACGATAAACAACATTTGATCTTGGAATATAGAAGGATGGCACCACACACCATAACAATAGAGTCTTAAAGGTTGAATTATCCTTTTAAAGATCAGCTTTTAAAGGTGAATATTTGACCTGCTGTCCGATAAGTCTGAATGATTATTTTTCTTTCAACTTGTAGGCTTCACAGTCATCTGTGAAATTGCTTGTGAGAGCAAAGTGTTTTACATGCTTGATTTGTGAATTGGTGCCAGATTATTGAAGATGCCTCTGGTGTTCTTAACTTTTGAATGATTTAATGAATTATTCACTAACTTCTGTGCATACGTTCAAGGAGACATATTGTAGTCATCAAACCTCAGCCATTCCTCAGTTGTATCTCTCATTTACTTATCATCTCATCTCTCTTTTTTCTGTCTAACTAGACCAACTGACATTGCAACTTCTTGTAAATTTAACATCAGTATAAAGTCTACAGCAAACATTTAAAACAAGCCTATCTAATCTTGTTTGTATTTTTCCTGAGTGTATGCATGCTCGAATGTGTGTGTGCTTGAATGTGTGCATGCATTCCTGAGTGCGCATGTGTGTGTTCTCTTGGCTGCAGCTGGATCACTGCTGTACGCATGTATACACCGAGGCTCTCGGACAGAGCCCTTCAGCATTAATTACTGCGGTCATTAATCAGAGCAGTGCAGATAGCTGCGTAATCCCTCTGTAATGCATTTTTCTGGAGGGGGCATGCAATGTTAATTGGATCTGATCGGAAATTGGTATGATGGTCCCACACAGGACATCTTAAGGTACTGATAAGAAGATAGATCAATTGGTCCTTGGTAGTAGAACACCTTTTGTGCTGATACACACAACACAAGTAGCCAAGTTATGTTGTTGAGATACATAGCTAAAGTACAGCAACACCCTGTCATTGTCATTGAAAGTTGGTTCTTTGTTGCAAATATTTCTACTCAGCTTTGCATTTGGAATGCTACTGAGTTTTGTAAGAACTTTGAAATATTTGAATGTATGAGGAAAAGCTATTTTTCCATTACAGTTCCTTAATGTCCTACCCCACCCGTCTTTAACCATTAATGCATTTAGGGCAGCATTCCTCCAAAACAAATCCAGACGTTTTAAGGCTCCTCTGTTGTGTTTTGATGACTCCCCAAGACTTCAGTGGCTAGGACTGACTTTGCTCTCTGCTGGGTATATTCACACACATCTGTTTTCTGGGGGAGGTTTTGAGGCTATAGTGCATGTAATATTTAAGTAACAGGGGAAAGCACAAGGACAACTGCTTTTGACATTTTCAACATAGACTTGCTTTGAATGCTCTCTGTCATCCTCTTGCTCTCTTTCTGTAACTCTCTACTTCCCTTATTTTTTTCTCCCTTCATTCAATTATTTTAGTTTTAGAGGTTTGTCAGAGTATAGCAGAGTCTCCTGATTTGATCATGGTATTCCTTGCCCACTGCAGAGAGATAAAGGCAGAGGTAGGCTAAATAACATAGTTATGTTAAAGGGAAACTCTGTTTTGCTATTTTTCTTTACTCCCCTGTTGATACAGTCCCAAAATGTTTTGCATGTTAGCACTGTGGATGAGGCTCAAGGTTGCTGAACTTAAAACAAATTATGACACATACAGTATACAGTAGGCCAGAAATGCTTATGTGAATTTAAATCATGCATGTCAGTGAAATAAAATGAAAATCACAATAATATGCATGATATTTAAGCAAAGTGTTAAAAGTATTTGTGTTAAGTAATGAATGCATTTGACCTGTTAATTGTGCTTAAGCTATATTATCAATTAGCATATCGTACTAAGTATTAATGAACCTTGAATATATCATTGAAAATTAATTGAAAACAGTCTGATTATAACATGCTTCAATGAGTGGAGTTTAAAGCTTGTCTCTGCCTTGCACAATAAGCAATATATTGATGCTGCTAGGAATGAGAACATTATGTTCCAAAACATAGTAATATTACTCTACATCCAGTTTATCAGAACACATCAAGCAGGCTCAGCATATAACAGGTAAAAACATCAGTGAGCTGCAGGTTGAACATTCTTGTTTTTTCTTTGCTGTGATTCTTTGCCATTTTTGTGTAATTTCTGTTCATTTCTGTTTCCCTAGCCTAATGGGGGATAATTGAAATGAATGGAATCTTATAAGAGTTAAGCTCCTGTTGTTGACAGGCTTCTGCTGCACGATAAATAGCTCCTCTGTCTCTCATCAGCTTCCACATAACAACCCAGCCAATTATGATCATCTATAAATGCTCAGATGCCTCCAGTGGATCAAGATTTAGCCGAGAAACACAGAAATAGAACTAAACACCTATTATTGTGCTATATTGCATGATGATATACCTAATGTGAGAATTTTATTTTGACACTCCCTCTGCTGTAATTATTTAGAGACAGCTAATTGACTCTTGGAAAGAAGAGCCTTGACTCTTGGTTGTTGGGAGAATTTTCGGTTTTAGATGGGAGTGATTGAAGCCACTATTTTCAGTTCTGCTTTTGTTTTGCAGTGACCTGATATTGAACATTGTATTCTTTCCAAAACAAATACAGTGAAAGAATCTAAACTGAATGTCTATAAGTTTGAAGTTTGGCTGGTACATGACTGGCAAGAGGCTGATGAAAGGAGCCAGCAAATGTTATAACCAAGCTCAGGGATGGAATGGGATTGCAGGCCTACTTAGTGCTAGAATAAAGAACATAAAGATGAAAAGACTGAGATGGTAGTCCCTCTGTTATTTTGAGTCTCTAGAGAATGATGGTCTGAGGAACAGATCCCAGTCAGTTTCTCAAAGAAGGCTATCGAAGAATCTTATGCTCTCAATAATCTCCCTAAAACCATGTCCCTACATTCACCTGCTCACAATATTATCCTGTTATCAGCTCTGCTAAAGCTGGTTTCAAGCAGGCAACTGGAAAGTAAACACACTTACAGATGAGGCAGATTTGTGTCTCCTGTATTACATCCTGGGCTTTGCAAAGTGAAGCTCTGGATCTGCAAACCATGGAACACAATTTACGAACAAGGGAGTGTAAAGTGAAAGACAGAATTGACAACAACATCTGTTTCCTCAACCTGGTGCTTTGATTTTGTGTACTTTTATATATATTATTCATGTCATTTTAAATAAATAAAAATTATACAGTCCAGCTAGACAGCGACTTTGCTTTGCAGTCATTGAAATGTGTCCTCCTCTTTCCCCAAATGTTCTTGTTGTTAATTCGCTCTTCAAAGGGGGACAGAATTTGAAGAGGTTCATTAACGTTGAACAACAAAGCTGTCTGGAGCCACAGACCATCTGAGACAAATGTATTTCATATGTGTTCTCTTCTACCTCACCGAGGGAGATCTGACGATAGTGTGTTGAAAGCTAAAGCCTTACATAAACCTCTATGGAAAAGCATCTTGAAGATGAATTTTCTCTCAAACAAAATGTTGAGTGTAAATGTCATGAAATCATTGATATAGAAAGATCTGGGTATCACTTTATTTGAAAAGTCCCTCTGTAGATGCTCTACAGATTATCAGTAACATTTCAACTAACTATCTACTAACATAGACATCTGGTGTTTCTCTTATCTTTTCTCTGTGATTTATTTCACAGTCTCAACTCTCACCCAATATATAATCTAATCTCTGTGGAGAACTGATAAAGATATGATCAAATACAATGTTGACATGAAACACCAACAATACAGCTCAGGTGCCAACATGAAAAGTTGATGAAGACATTCCTCATAAAAAAAAACACAAGCCAAATTTGCAATTTCACATGTTGAGCTTAAATTTCACATGTGAAACGATATTTTCACATGTATTAGATTTAAAGTTCACATGTTAACACCACCTTTTCACATTTGTGACTCGTTTTAGGAAACTAAGCGTATGTCACGCATCACTAATTCACAGGAGAGTATTTGAATGTAAATTTTAGTTTTTTTATCAAAATTAGTTTTTGGGCAGAAATGCCTTCTGGAACATGTGAACTTTCATGTGCCTTAATAACAAATGTGTATGCCATATGTAAATACGATTAACATTGTTAAATTTTGAGCCTAGTTGGTTTAGCCACCGAAAAAGGCAGGAACCTTCCCGCCAGCCATGATTGGCTGAGATAATGGGTGGGCTGGACCTGCCGAGAGATGAGTTTGGATTGGTCAGTATATGTAGGTAATCCTTTCTAATGCAGCTTTTTTAAAGATATCACATAGTTGAACTGCAAAAGTGTTGCTCTCCACTTTCTGGAGGACTGAGTTTTGAAATCAGTGGAATGCCCGGTGGAATTACAGTATGATATCTAAGGAGATGGAGAAAATTCAGGCGTTTGATTGCAAATATGCAGAGGGAGTAGAAAAGAGAACACAGAAGGCTGTTGTATAAAACACCTGTCTCCGTATTTCATCTTCAAACTAAGGGCAACCATGGCATCCGTGACAGAGAAGGAGAAACGTCCATCCATGTATACATGTAAAAAAAGCTAGCTAGCTACATTTTCAGATATTACATTTTTCAAATTTTCTCAGAATGTTATTTTCACTTCAAGTTAAAGCGTACTGTTAGTTAGCTAGCTAATGTTAGCTGGTTGGCTTGCTAGCTAAAGTTACGTGTATGATCTGTGTAGTAATATTATTCATATCTCAGAGACATTTGTATTGCTAGCTATAGCCTAATATTGAACCTAACATTGAACCTGTTTGGTTAGTTACCTGCAGATTCATGCAGGGTAGTAACGTTATGAGTTGGGATTATGGATCATTGTTTATCTAGCTAGCTACATGTCTAATCAAAGACTTCACAATGAAAGTAACCATTTCAATAGAATGTCCATGATGTCCATGTGACAACTGTCGATAGACGCAGTTGGTAAATTCGCTCTGGCTATCTACTCTGATATCAGAGCACTCTAGTCTATGTGCTAGAGCACAGAATAACTGATGAATTTACGAGCGCTCAACACCCACTGAATATGGCCGTGTCACTAAACGTTGGCAAAAAGACGTAATTAAATTGTTGCCAGCAGCACAGTTAGTCACCAACACTCTGGATAACATAAAAACAGCCTAACCAGCACTGCTAGGTTGAGTAAAATGTTCCGAGTGAGCTGTTCTCTCATTTGTGTCTGGAAGTAGCTAGCAAGTTAGCCAACGTTTGACAGTTAGCATGGGTGCTTGACTGCTGTTGTCAGGTCAGAACCCTCGGATCAACCCTACTCCTTGGCCAGAGCGTCCAGTGTGCGCTCTGAACGCTCCGAGAGCGAAACGCTCTGAATTTATGAACGGTCAATCTAACAACGCCCTGAGTTTACGGACGCCCAGAGTGCACTCTGGCATTCCAGATTGAATTTACGAACACATCCGTAGTATAGACCAGCCTTTAGTCTTGAAATCTTTGGTTGTTTAGTACAAGGCATCACATGTAAATATTAAAGAGATGGGTGGGGCTAAGGCTTAAGAGGGTGTGAATGATGCTGAATAGGTGTAAACAAAGAAGAGGTCTCCAGTAGGTTTACCAAAAATATTCAAGGGCCATTTTCTCAAAGTGAGGTTACAAGTTCATCAACATTCAAAGCAGAATAATGTTCCCTTTGTTCCTCAACTGTAGTGTATGATAAAAAAATGTTTAGCTCTGAGTCTCTACTTTTACCTAATGTAAAAAACACAATTTCAAATGTTGCTACATAAGACCGAATCAACCTGGTCAGTCATATTTGAGAAGAAAAAATAATGCACCTATTAAAATTTCAACAATTATAGTTTCACATGTGAAAATCTCACGTTCACATGTGGAATTGCAAGCTCACATGTGAAAATCTAATTTGCAGTTTCACATGTAAGAAAACTCCACATGTGAAAATCTCACTTTCACATGTGTAATTGCAAGTTCACATCTTGTTGTGAAATAGTGTTATTCCCTCACATGTGAAAAAGTGGTGTTAACATGTTGCAGTAGCAATGTTTCCACCAGAAATTGTAAATTCTGTAGTCATTCAATAAAAAGGTAACTTAGCCTACCTGAGTATAAACTGCCTTCAAAAAAGTCGTCAGACCCCTTAACTTTTTCCACATTTTTTTCCTCTTCAATCTACACACAATGTAATGACAAGGCAAAAACTGTTTTTTAGACATTTCTGCTAATTTATAAAAAATAATAAATAGAAATATCAAATTTACATAAGCTTTCAGACCCTTTACTCAGTACTTTGTTGAAGCACCTTTGGCAGCAATTACAGCCTCGAGTCTTCTTGGGTATGACGCTACATGCTTGGGACACCTGTATTTGGGGAGTTTCTCCCATTCTTCACTGCAGATCTTCTCAAGCTCTGCCAGATTGGATGGGAAGTGTTGCTGCACAGCTATTTTCAGGTCTCTTTGTCACACCTGCTCCCGCCCCCACCCCCTGGTGCTCGAGGGAGCCAGGCTGCCCATCATTACGCAGAACAGTCACCATCATTACACGCATTAGCGCAATATTGGACTCACCTGGACTCCTTCACTTTGTTGAGTGCCCCCTGTTGATTGCCCCCTTTGTTCCCTGTGTCAGCGTTGATGTCGTTATTTTCCCCTGTCCAGATGCTGTCTTTGTTTGTTTTTTGTCTGTTATCCATTAAATGTTCACTCCCTGTACTTACTTCACGTCTCCCAGTGTCGGTCCTTACACTCTTCAGAGATGTTCGATCAGGTTCATGTCCGAGCTGTGGCTGGGCCACTCAAGGACATTCAGAGACTTGTCCCGAAGCCACTCCTGTGTTGTCTTGGCTGTGTGCTTAGGGTCGTTGTCCTGTTGGAAGGTGAACCTTTGCCTCAGTCTGAGGTAATGTGCCTTTTACTGAGAAGTTTCTCCCACCTGTCTTTCAAAGGTAATTTGTAAAAATCCAAATAACTTCACAGATCTTAATTGTAAAGGGATTAAACACTGTTTCCCATGCTTGTTCAATGAACCATAAACAATTAATGAACATGCACCTGTGGAACGGTCGTTAAGACACCAGCAGCTTTCAGATGGTAGGCAATTAAGGACACAGTTATGAAAACTTAGGACGCTAAAGAGGCCTTTCCACTGACTCTGAAAAACAACAAAAGAAAGATGCCCAGGGTCCCTGCTCATCTGTGTGAACGTGCCTTAGGCATGCTGCCAGGAGGCATGAGGACTGCAGATGTGACCAGGGTAATAAATTGCAATGTCCGTACTGTGAGATGCCTAAGACAGCGCTACAGGGAGACAGGACGGACAGCTGACCATCCTCGCAGTGGCAGACCACGTGTAACAACACCTGCACAGGATCGGTACATCCGAACATCACACCTGCGGGACAGATACAGGATGGCAACAACAACTGCCCGAGTTACACCAGGAACGCACAATCCCTCCATCAGTGCTCAGACTGTCCGCGATAGGCTGAGAGAAGCTGGACTGAGGGCTTGTAGGCCTGTTGTAAGGAATGTCCTCACCAGACATCACCGGCAACAACGTCACCTATGGGCACAAACCCACCGTCTCTGGACCAGACAGGACTGGCAAAAAGTGATCTTCACTGACGAGTCATGGTTTTGTCTCACCAGGGGTGATAGTCAGATTAACGTTTATCGTCGAAGGAATGAGTATTACACCAAGGCCTGTACTCTGGAGCGGGATCGATTTGGAGGTGGAGGGTCCGTCATGATCTGGGGCGGTGTGTCACGGCATCATCGGACTGAGCTTGTTGTCATTGCAGGCAATCTCAACACTGTGCGTTACAGGGAAGACATCCTCCTCACTCAGGTGGTACCCTTCCTGCAGGCTCATCCTGACCTGACCCTCCAATATGACAATGCCACCAGCCATACTGCTCGTTCTGTGCGTGATTTCCTGCAAGACAGTAATGTCAGTGTTCTGCCATGGCCAGCGAAGAGCCCGGATCTCAATCCCATTGAGCATGTCTGGGACCTGTTGGATCGGAGGGTGAGGGCTAGGGCCATTTCCCCCAGAAATGTCCGGGAACATGCACATGCCTTGGTGAAAGAGTGGGGTAACATATCACAGCACGAACTGGCACATCTGGTGCAGTCCATGAGAAAGTGATGCACTGTAGTACTTAATGCAGCTGGTTGCCACAGCAGATACTGACTGTTACTTTTGATTTTTCCCCCCTTTGGTCAGGGACACATTATTCAACTTATGTTAGTCACATGTCTGTGGAACTTCTTCAGTTTATATCTCGGTTGTTGAATCTTGTTATGTTCATACAAATATTTACACATGTTAAGTTTGCTGAAAATAAACGCAGTTTACAGAGAGAGGATGTTTATTTGAGTTTATTTATTTAATCCATTTTAAAATTAGGCTGTAACGTAACAAAATGGGATAGAAAGTCACTGTATCAATTCCAGTCCGTTAAAAATAATTTGCTGTCTATTCGGAGTGTCGTTGACCAGTGATACTAGGTTGGCCAGTGATCATTGGGAGAAGCCTAGTTAAAAGAACAGAGAATGAGCCTCTCGAGTGGAGCAGTTGTTTAACTTCTACTTCATCACAATCCCGGATCCGGGAGCACCCCCATCAGTAAAAAAGCTGACTAGCATAGCCTAGCATAGCGTCACAAGTAAATACTAGCATCTAAATATCATTAAATCACAAGTCCAAGACACCAGATGAAAGATACACATCTTGTGAATCCAGCCATCATTTCTGATTTTTAAAATGTTTTACAGGGAAGACACAATGTATTTCGATTAGCTAACCACGATAGCAAAAGACACAACTTTTTTTTCCCACCATTTTTTTCCTGCATAGGTAGCTATCACAATTTCGACCAAATAAAGATATAAATAGTCACTAACCAAGAAACAACTTCATCAGATGACAGTCTGATAACATATTTATTGTATAGCATATGTTTTGTTAGAAAAATGTGCATATTTCAGGTATAAATCATAGTTTACCATTGCAGCCACCATCACAACTCTCACCAAAGCAACTAGAATAACTACAGAGACCAACGTGAATTACCTAAATACTCATCATAAAACATTTCTGAAAAATACACAGCGTACAGCAAATGAAAGACAAAGATCTTGTGAATCCAGCCAATATTTCAGATTTTTTAAGTGTTTTACAGTGAAAACACAATATAGCATTATATTAGCTTACTACAATAGCCAACCACACAACAGCATTGATTCAAGCCAACAATAGCGATAACGAATAAACCAGCAAAAGATATACATTTTTTCACTAACCTTCTCAAACTTCTTCAGATGACAGTCCTATAACATCATATTACACAATACATATAGAGTTTGTTCGAAAATGTGCATATTTAGCGGCACAAATCGTGGTTATACAATGAGAATAGTAGCCAAGCTGCCAACAAAATGTCGGGAGAAATCTTGGGAGAGGCACCTAATCTAATCAGTAACTAATCATAAACTTGACTAAAAAATACAGGTTGGACAGCACATGAAAGATACATTAGTTCTTAATGCAACCGCTGTGTTAGATTTTTAAAATTAACGTGACTACGACATACAGCGTGCGTTAAAGCGAGACCGCACCAAAATTAATGGCGGAATCGTAGTTTCACATTTTTCAACAGAACAACGTATTAACATCATAAATACTTCTTACTTTTTGATGTGCTTCCATCAGAATCTTGGGCAAGTTGTCCTTTGTCCAGAAGAATCGTTGCTCCGGTTGTAGATTGTCGCCTTCAACTTTGGAATTAGCCATGTGGCCCAGACGTGCCCAACTCACTATAACGCAGCACAAAGAAATATCCGAAAATCGCAATATACTGATATAAACTGATATAACTCGGTTTAAAATAACAACATTATGATGTCTTGAACACCTATATCGAATAAAATCAGAGCCGGATATATCTAAGGCCTATAACGGGAGCTTTCCAGAACCCCATCCTGAGGTCTGTCTTGCGTCATGGCGAATGTTGAAAAGACTGCACCCCACGTTCCAAGACCCTTTATATGGCCTCAGATCTGCCTAGCAACTCCATTCCAATTCTCACTATTTGCTGACATCTAGGGGAAGGCGTATGCAGTGCATGTCGACCAATAGAAGACATGCAAATGAATAAACTGACCCCAGAACAGCCTGCCTGATTTCAGATTTCTCACTTCCTCACAGGAAGTTTGCTCCAACTTGAGTTCTGTTTTACTCACAGATATAATTCAAACGGTTTTAGAAACTAGAGAGTGTTTTCTATCCAATAGTAATAATAATATGCATATTGTACGAGCAAGAATTGAGTACGAGGCAGATTAATTTGGGAACGAAATTTTTACAAAGTGAAAACAGCACCCCCTATTGAGAAAAGGCTAAGGCACTGCATCGCAGTGCTATCTGTGCCACTAGAGATCCTAGTTTGAGTCCAGGCTCTGTCGCAGCTAGCCATGACTGGGAGACCCATGGGGCGGCGCACAATTGGACCAACGTCGACCGGGTTAGGGGAGAGCTTGGCCAGCCGGGATGTCCTTGTCCAATCGTGCTCTAGTGACTCCTGTGGTGGGCTGGGCGCATGCACACTGACACGGTGGCCAGGTTCGGTGTTTCCTCTGACAAATTGGTGAGGCTGGCTGCAGGGTTAAGCGGGCATTTTGTCAAGAAGCAGTGTGGCCTGGCTGGATCATGTTTCGGAGGATCCATGGCTCTTGAACTTCACCTCTCCCGAGTCTGTACAGGAGATGCAGCAATGGGACAAGCTAACTACCAATTGGATACCATGAAAAAGTTGTATACATTTTTTTTAAATAACAAATAATCTAGTGCTCTTTGTCTCCTTTTTTGTTACAATTGCGCTGTCTGAGTAAAGCAAGTTAACTTTTGGTAATAAAAATAAATAAAAAATCATCACAATGTCTGAAAGCATTTGAAATATACTGAAAACATTGAAAATACATAATCTTTTCAGATTAAAACAACAATACGATGTCAAAATTAGTTGACTTTGTGGTTAAAGAAATTGTGTTTATCAATTTACTTGATTTAGGTAACCGTTACTTTGGACAAAATCAAGACGTCAATAATCTTGTAATGATTTTTGTAGAAAAAAAATGTAAATTGCAGCAAGATTTTTGCTAATTATGAATTTGCAATTAATTATGATTAATCACAGCGATTAACTCAATGCATTTTATAAAATAGTTTACCACCCCTAGCTGACATTAAAATGTGAAAATGCACATGTAAAAGTCTAACTGATGTGATGAGGTAACCCTGCGACTTCAAAGTTGGTGTTGGAGAAATTTGTGTTAGACCCTTGGTCTAATGGTCAAGACGTTGGCATCATGACATCATGACGGCACCGACAGAGAGGGTTGCCTCGCTTCTAGTCCTAAGGAAACTATGCAGTATTTCGTTTTTATGTATTATTTATCACATTTTTTGCCCAGAAAATCTTAAGCGTTATTACATACAGCCTGAAGGAACTATTGGATAACAGAGCGATGTCAATTTACCAACATTACGACCAGGAATTCGACTTTCCTGAAAAGGGTCCTTTGTTCGCACCACCACCCAGGGCATTTGATCTGATTCCAGAGGCTGACCGAAAACAACGTTGCCACAGAAGAGGTAGACGGAGCGGCCTCCTGGTCAGACTTCGGAGGCTGCACACCACCCACCTTTTCCGAGTATATCGCCGATGTCCAGTCTCTAGATAATAGGAACTCAAGTCCTTTTGTTCATCTGACCTGGAATTCCTCAAAATCAAATGCCAACCATATTGTGTCCCAAGAGAATTCTCGACAGTTATTGTCACAGCTGTGTATATCCTCCCTCAAGCCGATACCATGATGGCCCTCAAGGAACTTCATTGGACTCTATGCAAACTGGAAACCATATATCCTGAGGCTGCATTTATTGTTGCTGGGGATTTTAACAAAGCAAATTTGAAAACAAGGCTACCTAAATTCTATCAGCATATTGATTGTAGAACTCGTGCGGGCAATACACTGGATCACTGATTCTCTAACTTCCACGATGCATACAAGGCCCTCCCCGCCCTCCCTTCGGCAAATCTGACCATGACTCCATTTTGCTCCTCCCGTCCTATAGGCAGAAACTGAAACAGGATGTACCTGTGACAAGAATTATTCAATGCTGGTCTGACCATTCGGAATCCACTCTTCAAGATTGTTTTGATTACGTGGACCGGGAAATGTTCTGGGCAGCCTCAGAGAATAATATACATTTATAAGCTCATTCTGTGAGTGATTTTATAAGGAAGTGTATCGGAGATGTTGTACCCACTATGACAATTAAAACCTACCCTAACCAGAAACCGTGGATAGATGGCGGCATTCGCGCAAAACTGAAAGAGCGAAACACCGCATTTGACTGGGAATAGGGCAGAAAACAAACATTGTAGTTATTCCCTACGCAAGGCAATCAAACAAGCGAAATGTCGGTATAGGGACAAAGTGAAGTCACAATTCAACGGCTAGGACACGAGAGGTATGTGGCAGGGTCTACAGGCAATCACGGACTACAAAAAGAAAACCAGCCACATCACGGACACCGAGGTCTTGCTTCCAGACAAACTAAACACCTTCTTTGCCCGCTTTGAGGATAATACAGTGCCATCGACACGGTCCTCTACCAAGGACTGTGGACCCTCCCTCTCCTTCTCCGTGGCCGACGTGAGTAAGACATCTAACCGTGTTAAACCTAGCAAGGCTGCCAGCCCAGACAGCATCCCTAGCTGCGTCCTCAGAGAATGCGCAAACCAGCTGGCTGGTGTGTTTACGGACATATTCAATCTCTCCCTACACCAGTCTTCTGTCCCCACATGCTTCAAGATGTCCACCATTCTTCTTGTACCAAAGAAGGCAAAGGCAACTGAAATAAATGACTATCGCCCCGTAGCACTCACTTCTGTCATCAGGAAGTGCTTTGACAGACTAGTCAAGGATCATATCACCTCCACCTTACCTGCCAACCTAGACCCACTTCAATTTGCATACCACCCCAATAGGTCCACAGACGATGCAAACGCCATCACACTGCACACTGCCCTATCCTTCTGGACAAAAGGAATACCTATGTAAGAATGCTGTTTATTGACTACAGCTCAGCATTCAGTACCATAGTATCCTCCAAGCTTGTCATTAAGCTTGATACCCTGGGTCTCAACCTCGCCTTGTGCGATTGGTTCCTGGACTTCCTGACGGGCCGCCCGCAGGTGGTGAAGGTAGGAAACAACATCTCCACTTCGCTGATCCTCAACACTGGGAGGATGTTGTCCTCTTCCCTGCTCATCCATGACTGCGTGGCCATGCACGCCTCCAACTTGATCATCAATTTTGCAGACGACACAACTGTAGTAGGCTTGATTACCAACAACGACTAGACAGCCAACAGGGAGAAGGAGGGCACTCGGAATGTAGTGTCAAGAAAACAACCTCTCACTCAGCATTAACAAAACAAAGGAGATGATCGTGGACTTCAGGAAACAGCAGAGCCAGCACCCCCCTATCCACATCGACGGGACAGCAGTGGAGAAGGTGGAGAGTTTTAAGTTCCTCGGCATACACATCATGGACAAACTGAAATGGTCCACCCACACAGACAGTGTGTTGAAGAATGCGCAACAGCGCCTCTTCAAACTCAGGAGGCTGGAGATATTTGGCTTGTCACCTAAAACCCTTACAAACTTTTACAGATACACAATTGAGAGCATCCTGTCGGGCTGTATCACCGCCTGGTACGGCAACTGCACCCCCCACAACTGCAAGGCTCTCCAGAGGGTGGTGCGGTCTGCACAACGCATCACTGGGGAGGAACTACCTGCCCTCCAGGGCACCTACAGCACCCGATGTCACAGGAAGGCCAAAAAGATAATCAAGGACAACAACCACCCAAGCCACTGCCTGTTCACCCCGCTAACATCCAGAAGGTGAGGTCATTACAGCTGCATCAAAGCTGGGACCGAGAGACTGAAAAACAGCTTCTATCTCAAGGCCATCAGACTGTTAAACAGACATCACAAACACAGAGAGGCTGCTGCCTACATACAGACTTTTTTTTTTTTTTTTTTTTTTTTTATTTGGTGGGGGTGGATCAGCTTAATATTGCGGAAAGAATGTTGCTTCCAATGTAATTGTCTGCATCATTTCCAATCCCCCATATTTTTTTGGGTAAATATATATATCCATTCACGTATGCATACATATACACATATATACATACACATACCTACATAGACATACATACTTTTTTAAAGAGTATACCTTTATTATTATTCCCCGCAAACCCTACCACCGATCCCCCAATTGGAGTAAACTGATAAACATTTCTGTTTTTACCTTCAATTTATACATCTTATACACATTTTACAGACACAGTCTACTTTATAATAGTTCTCTCTTGTTTGTTCTTAGTCCTTCCTCTATTTCTGTTGTCCATCCAGTTTGATTTCCACTTGTAACTGTGCTATTTCACAATAGCCCCGCACCTATACACATTTCACAGATCCCGTATGCCCTACATTGTTTATCTTGTTATTAGTCCCACCCTTCAGCTCCACTCAACCTTTCCCATCTATCTTCCAACATCATCCATTTCGGATTTTTATTTGCCATATATTTTTCAACTGTGCTGTGATGCTTCACAAAAGATTTGAATCTTCCTATTCTCATAGCTTCCACGGATTGTAAATTAAAAATAAACATTTTTGCTAAAATAATTATTATATTATTGATTGATTGACTATGGCTTTTCAAATCCCCCAGTATTGCTATCTGTAGCGTTAGTTCTACGCAAATGTTGCAATTCTTCAACCATTCCTGGACCTGTGACCAAAAACGAGCTACATGCGGACAATACCAAAATAAATGGTCTAATGACTCTGCCTCCTCACAGCAGAATCTACAGAGCTGGGAAGATTGTATCCCCCATATATATAACATTCTATTAGTTGCAAGAATTTTGTACAATAATTTAAATTGAAAAATTCGAAGTTTTGAATCCGGCGTTGTTTTGCGTATCAATTCATACACCATGTGCCATGGAATGGGTACATCGAA
This sequence comes from Salvelinus namaycush, assembly GCF_016432855.1. Taxonomy (NCBI): domain Eukaryota; kingdom Metazoa; phylum Chordata; class Actinopteri; order Salmoniformes; family Salmonidae; genus Salvelinus; species Salvelinus namaycush. The sequence continues at coordinate 37,359,617 of NC_052315.1, forward strand.
AATCTCTTCCCAACTATTTTGCAATTTATATGGCACAGCTGTAAGTTTTTTGGTCCTTAAATGAAATTGGTATATGTTTTTATTTATCACACTTTTCTTTAACCATTTATGTTCTTTAATATAAGGCCGACATACAAGTTCCTTACTTTTATCCCCTTCCACCTGCCTCTTCCATTTTTGTGGTAATGCTGCAATTAATTGGTTGTAATTTTGGGTAGAGCAGACATTTCCATATGTCTGTGTTAGCTGCATGTGTGACATTAGTCCACCAGTCCTATTTATGATATCATTCACAAAAATTATACCTTTTTTAAACATTTCTTCGATAAATACAGTTTTTTTATCAATTACTATATTTGAATTTAACCACAAGATTTGTTGTACTATTTGTTCCGTCCTTTCAGGTGGATTAAACTGAAATTGCAACCAACTTTCTAAGGCTTGCTTAAAAAATAAAGATATTTTGGAGATTATTTCCTTTTCAAGCAACCGAAAGTGAGCAGGTGTAATCTGAATAAAGGGAAAAAGGCCCTTCTTGAACATAGGATGAGACATTCGTACCAATCTACTAGAGAACCAGTTTGGATTTAAGTATAACTTTTGTATGACTGATGCCTTTAATGAGAGGTCTAATGCTTTAATATTTAATAATTTCTGCCCTCCGAATTCATATTCGTTATATAAATAGGCCCTTTTAATTTTATCTGGCTTGCCGTTCCAAATAAAATTGAATATTTTTTGTTCATATAATTTAAAAAGCAGGTCACTAGGTGTAGGCAAAACCATAAGCAAATAGGTAAACTGTGATATGATTAAAGAGTTAATCAGGGTGATTTTCCCACAAATAGACAGGTATTTTCCTTTCCATGGTAGCAAGATCTTATCTATTTTTGCTAACTTTCTATAAAAATTTATTGGAGTGAGATCATTTCTTTCTTTTGGGATTTGTATACCGAGTATGTCCACATCACCGTCAGACCATTTAATTGGTAAACTACATGGCAATGTAAAATGTGTATTTTTTAGTGATCCAATACGTAATATGGTACATTTATCATAATTTGGTTTTAATCCAGAGAGGATAGCAAATGTATCTAGATCCTCTAAGAGGCCGTGGAGAGATTCTAGTTGTGGTTTTAAAAGAAAACATGAATCATCAGCGTACAATGACACCTTAGTTTTTAGGCCCTGGATTTCTAATCCCTTAATATTAATGTTTGATCTAATTTTAACAGCTAACATTTCGATGGCAATAATAAATAGATATGCCGATAGTGGACAACCTTGTTTTACTCCTCTAGATAGTTTAAAACTTTCTGAGATGTAGCCATTATTTACTATTTTACACCTAGGGTTACTATACATAATTTTTACCCATTTTATAAGAGATTCCCCAAAATTGAAATATTCTAGGCATTTATATATAAACTCCAGTCGTACTTTATCAAAAGCCTTTTCAAAATCAGCTATGAAAACCAGGCCTGGTGTCCCCGATATTTCATAGTGTTCTATTGTTTCCAGTACTTGCCTTATATTATCTCCAATGTATCGTCCATGTAAAAAACCTGTCTGATTAGGATGAATAATATCTGACAAAACTTTTTTTATTCTATGCGCCAAGCATTTTGCTAGGATTTTTGCATCACAACACTGAAGTGTAAGAGGTCTCCAATTTTTTAAATGGACTGGATCTTTATATATACCACTTGGGTCCTGTTTCAGTAATAATGATATCACACCTTCTTGTTGCGTGTCTGATAATCTATCATTTATATAGGAGTGGTTAAAACAAGCTAATAATGGTCCTTTGAGTATATCAAAAAAATGTTTGTATACTTCCACTGGTATGCCATCCAGTCCTGGAGTTTTCCCATCCTTAAAGGCCCCAATTGCATCAAGTAGTTCCTCCTCTGTAATTAGGCCTTCACATGAGTCTTTCTGTACAGATGTTAATTTTACATTATTATTAGGGAAAAAATCCATACAATTAGTTTCAGTTAGTGGAGATGGAGGAGCCTGAAACGAAAATATATTCTTAAAGTACTTTACTTCCTCTTTCAAAATATCATTTGGTGAATCATGCGTGACTCCATCATTTGTAACAAGTTTTAATACGTTTTTTTTGGTAGCATTTCTATATTGAAGATTGAAAAAGAATTTGGTGCATTTTTCCCCATATTCCATCCAGTTCGCTTTATTTTTGTAATATATTACACTGGATCTTTCTTGAATAAGTTCCTCCATTTCTTTTTGTTTTTCCTCTAACTTATTCTGTGCCTCTATGGTACCGTTTTTATTGTTATCTAACTGTACTGTTAGTCCTTCAATTTCCTTTGTTAATATGGACTCTTTTGATCGAAATTGCTTTTGTTTTATAGATGAGTACTGAATTGCATGGCCTCTAAAGCCACACTTAAAAGTGTCCCATACAATATGGGGATCTGCTGTACCTATGTTATGTCTAAAAAAGTCAGTTATAAATTCTTCTGTCCTAGTTCTAAACAATTTATCATCTAGTAGGCTTTGATTAAATTTCCAATATCCTCGCCCACGTGGAAATTCTGTAAGAGTAATATATATGCCAATTATGTGATGGTCCGACCGCATTCTGTCCCCTATCAAACACTTTTTAACTTTTGGTGCCAGAGAGAATGATATAAGAAAGTAGTCAAGGCGACTAGCTTGATTAAGCCTCCGCCATGTATATCTCACTAGGTCAGGGTATTTAAGTCTCCATATATCCACTAATTCCAATATATCCATGACATTCCTGATTTCCTTAAGTGCCTGAGGGTGATAGTTTGTAGTGAGATTTCCTTTCCGGTCCATAGAGGTATTTAAGACCGTATTAAAATCTCCCACTATAATAATAGAGTCTAGTGTTGCTTGTAGAGTTGATACATTCTTATATATATTGTCAAAGAAGCTTGGATCATCATTATTCGGACCGTATAGGTTAATAAGCCATATATGTTTATTGTCCAATAACATATTTAAAATAATCCATCTACCTTGAGGATCTGTTTGGACAAGTTGCACATTTGGATCAAAGTTATTATTAATTAAAACCATCACCCCTTTTGAATTTCTTTGCCCATGGGAGAAATATATTTCGCCCCCCCAGTTCTTTTTCCACAAAACTTCATCTAAAACTGTCGAATGGGTTTCCTGTAAACAGTAGATATTATAATCCTTCTCTTTTAGCCAGGTAAATACTGATCGTCTTTTCTTATTATCTGCTAAGCCATTACAATTGTAACTGGCTATACTTATTTCACCACTTACCATAATGAGACACACCTTTCAATTATTTTTATCAAAATATATGTTTGTAAACGTCCTATTAAAAAGTAACATAATGATTGAGTGTCTATATAGTTGTACCATGACATTTGCATCTCCACTAAGCAAACCTCCAATTGGTCCCCACTATTCCACCCGCCAAAAGCCCCCATCTCGAGTTGGGTTGTCATCCCAATGACCGGCAGACCACCCCCGACCCCCCGCATCGCACAGCCCCGGACCGACTGGGATCCATCCTTCGAAAAGTGCACACAGCGCCATCCACCGAACCGAAGCAGATCCATTGCCAAATGCATTTCCATCGCCCTCACCTCTATTTTTATTACATATTGCTGTGAATCATCCTCTATAGTCCCTAACATCTTTTACTTCTTCCTTCGCAACAGTTGTGGGATACACACATACACCCACACACATTCAGCCCTTACCCCCTACATACAGACTTGAAATCATTGACCACTTTTATAAATGGATCACTAGTCACTTTAATAATGTTTACATATCTTGCATTACTCATCTCATGAGTACAGTATATTCTGTATTTTATACAATCTATTGCATCTTATATTTATATGTTCTCAGTCCATCCCTTTACTTACATTTGTGTGTATTAGGTAGTTGTTGTGGAATTGTTAGATTACTGTTAGATATTACTGCACTGTCGGAACTAGAAGCACAAGCATTTCGCTACACTCTCAATAACATCTGCTAACCAGATATTCCATAAAAAATCTGCTTTTTACAGCTACAATAGTCATTTACAACATTAACAATGTATACACTGTATTTCTGGTCAATTTGATGTTATTTGAATGGACAAAAAATGGTCTTTTCTTTAAAAAAAAAAGGACATTTATAAGTGACCACAAACTTTTGAATGGTAGTGTACATGTGAAAATAATGTGTCTGACTCACATGTCTGTTTTTCCCACAATCCATTTCACGTGTTTTATTCACATGTGAAAAATATTTGTGAAATGTCAAGTGTCTGAAAAACACGTGTCTGACTAGTGCCATTTTTCACTTGATTTGGTTACACCTGTGTTCACGTGTAAAAACCATGTGTTTTTTGTTGTAAGGGATGCCTTCAAAACCAACATTAATTTCATCAATGCATTCTTGGCTAGTAAAACTATATACAATATGCGTTCCTAGTTGACAACCAGAGTCAATTTCTCTGCTTCAACTGAATCTGCTAGAATGCAAGCTTGCTTGTTTGAAAAGGGTTGAGATCACAGTGAAGAGGATGGCAGATGTACACTCTCTGGGTTTCTTTTCTGTGACAGGGGCATGTTGAGGAGAGGGGAGAGAAGGGATGAGACCCAGCGAGAGGAACTGGGTGTTTCTGATGTCACGGGAGGGAGCGTGCTTATCTGGAACCCCTGCTGTACACCACATGGCCTGCTCATAGGCTTGTGTAATGTCTCATTTGGAGAGATACATCTCTCTCTACCCCATCTCAAATTTAAGTGAACCCTACTGTACAGAATCAAATCAAAACAAATTGCATTTTTCACATGCGCCAAATACAACAGGTGTAGATCTTACAGTGAAATGCTTACTTACAAGCACTTAACCAACAATGCAGTTAAAAAATATATAAGTGTTCGGTAAAAAATAGATAAGTAAAAAATAAAAGTAAAAAATAATTAGAGCAGCAGTAAAATGACAGTAGCAAGGCTATATACGGGGGTACCGGTACAGAGTCGATGTGCGGGGACACCGGTTAGTCGAGTTAATTGAGGTAATATGTACATGTAAGTAGAGTTACAGTGATGTATGCATAGATAACAGACAGAGAGTAGCAGCAGTGTAAAATATGGGTGGAGGCAATGCAGATAGTCTGGGTAGCCATCTCATTAGCTGTTCAGGAGTCTTATGGCTTGGGGGTAGAAGCTGTTAAGAAGTATTTTGGACCTAGACTTGGTGCTCCGGTACTGCTTGCCGTGCGGTAGCAGAGAGAACAGTCTATGATTAGGGTGGCTAGAGTCTTTGAAAATTTTTAGGGCCTTCCTCTGACACCGGCTGGTATAGAGGTCCTGAATGGCAGGAAGCTTGGCCCCAGTGATGTACCGTGCCGTACGCACTACCCTCTGTAGTGCTTTGTGGTCAGAGGCCGAGCAGTTGGCATACCAAGCATTGATGCAACCAGTCAGGATGCTCTCGATGGTGCAGCTGTAGAACTTTTTGAGGATCTGAGGACCCATTCCAAATCTTTTCAATCTCCTGAGGGGGATTAGGCTTTGTTGTGCCCTCTTCACGACTGTCTAGGTGTGTTTGGACCATGACAGTTTGTTAGTGATGTGGACAGCAAGGAACTTGAAGCTCTCAAACTGCTCCACTTCAGCCCCATCGATGAGAATGGGGGAGTGCTCGGTCATCCTTTTCCTGTAGTCCACAATCATCTCCTTTGTCTTTATCATGTTGAGGGAGATGTTGTTATCCTGACACCACACGTCCAGGTCTCTGACCTCCTCCCTATAGGCTGTCTCATCGTTGTCGGTGATCAGGCCTACCACTGTTGTGTCATCGGCAAACTTAATGATGGTGATGGAGTCGTGCCTGGCCATGCAGTCATTAGTGAACAGGGACTACAGGAGAGGACTGAGCACACACCCGAGGGGCCGTATGTGTTGTTACCTACTCTTACCACCTGGGGGCAGCCCGTCAGGAAGTCCAGGATCCAGTTGCGGAGGGAGGAGTAACACTCTTTACAGACATACGTTACGGTATCTTGCCTGTAAAAAAAACCTGGCAATGTTTTTTAGAACCCAATTCATACAGTCCCATTTTCACCACATTCTTTCCGGGATATGACTTTTATAGCCCCTGTGCACATGCTGGCAAGTTTAGCAGAAGGAGTAGACTTGGGCCAATGTGGGTGGGCGTCTATTTTAAAGCTGCAATATGTAACTTTTTGGGTGACCCAACCAAATTCAGATAGAAATGTTAGTTATACTGTAGGTCAACAGTACATAGCTACCTCAATTACCTAGCACATCAATTTAGTACTGGTTTTTGCTGTATATAGCTATGATATTTTCTGCGCCCTAAATATAGCCATGTTATTTTTGCTCTTTAATTTGATTTCTTATTCATTGTGTAACTACTTCTAATTTTCATTTAATGAAATGTTTTACTTTATCTTTAACTCTTCATTGTTGGAAAATAACCCGTAAGTAAGCATTTCATTGTTAGTCTATACATGTTGTCTCCAAAGAATGTGACCATTTAATTTTTTGTTATTTGATCTCTTCTCTTCCCTCACTCCACTTTGTTGGGGTATTACATTGAGAGTATCTTCATCATGATACTGATAGAAAATAATAGTAATCTATTATTAAAGCATGAAGTCTCGTGTTCATATTTCACAACCTCTGACGTTGCCTGTAACGCAAGTTGGCTTACGCTTCATTTAGGGTACATGCTAAATGTTTATAATTGCTAAATGTTTCAAATCAATAAAAGTTTAGTAAAACTAATAGATGAGCTATACCACCTCTACTTATTTGCCCAGCCAGAGAATTAACCAAATATAGGCTGCAGATGGAGATTCAGTGAAACAAAATCATATTGATTGATTAAGACACAGGCTTTTGGTCGGGAGTAGGCCTAGGCTATTAAGGTCGTGTCTACACTTGACACTTAAATGCAACTTATGCTATCAGAATACGAAGATGGCAAAGAAAACGAAGATGGCAGTCTAGACACACAAAAGTTGCTTCGTGGTCCGATTTGCAAATTCGTAAAATATTGTACATTTTGCAAATTTATAACAAATTGTACATTTTGCAAATTTGTAACATATCATACGAATTATATTTCGTAAAATATCATACAAAATGGATGATGGACATCCACAAATTAATACATACCATACTAAACATAACATATCATACTAAACAGAGTGTCTCGGATTTACATACAGAGACCAGGTTGCTTTAGGAGATTCAGTAAGCAACACTTTGATGCTTTTAATTGCAATAGCCTACTTTAATCAAATATTTTCGTCATTCAGTGATATTTTTTCCCACAATAATTCTTTATGCATCCATCTGGTTATGGTAAAAAAAAAACAGTGCATGTGGTGGGCTATTCGAATAGATGGGTGACATGCCTTGCAAAGTTCAGAACTGGCAGGAGGATAGTAATGGGCGCTGCCTAGCAATCATCAAGAGTTTAAGAGCGTAGAGCGTGCCACATTTTATACTTAGCCGTAGGCAGAACTTTACCGCAATCATGACTACGTTGGTTGGCAGAAATAAAAGTAGAGGCTTTGTCGCTAGCAATTAAAAGATGGTTTGATAGGTGTATACAATAGGGATTGTCTTTTACTCAAACCCTATGAATTCAGCTCCTATTTTTCCTTCCCCCTCTGTTTGAAGGAGACCGCATGCTGTACTGCTGTAAGGCACTGATTCTGCAATGTAGGTAATATGGTCAATGGAGCAGTAATTTATCAACCCATAAATAGAACCATGCTTTTTGGATGTACATACAGTATATAGGATCTGAATTTGATCGCCCTGCAGGAAATGTAAAACTTGTACTGTATTTTGAGTTTAAAAAGGCTTTTGATGTTTGTAATTTCCACTTACGAAAAATGTTTCAACCCCTACAAAATTGGCCATTAGTTATAATCAACGTGATAATTATTTCCCTGCTGTAGCAAACTGGCTCAAATTAAGATCCTACACCTGAAGGCAGTGCAATACTTTTAAAACTTTTTGATACTTTGGAGCGGAATGTCTAGATTTGCCTTTCTCTTTTAAATCCCGATCAGAAGCTAAACCTGATGCACTCTGATGCATCTCTTACCTTCTCCCCTGGAGGCTAGGGCCCCAAAAGAAGAAGACACACACAGGACTCTGAAATTGCTTGATGCTGCTCTAACTGAAGTCCTCCTGCACTATAGTGTGCTCTGCAGAGACAGGAAGTGGTGATAATGGAGAAGGTCTGGTTCCCTAAGGGCCAAGGCAGAGCGGAATGGCCTGGCCACTTACTGGGATCACACTGCAGGGCCACAACCCTCATGGGACAGTCCTCACCGATGTGAGAAAAGCATGGTCACCCTGGGAACACACACATTCCACATCAACCTCCCACCCTACCCTATACATACACACTTATGTCCTCCACAAGTCCAATACAGCAAATGAAAGATAAACATCTTGTGAATCCAACCATCATTTCCGATTTTTTAAATGTTTTACAGCGAAAACACAATATGTATTTCTATTAGCTAACCACAATAGCAAAAGACTCAACCGCATATTTTCAGCATTTTTCTACTGCATAGGTAGCTATCACAAAACCGACCAAATAGAGATATAATTAGTCACTAACCAAGAAACAACTTCATCTGATGACAGTCTTATAACATGTTATACAATAAATGTATGTTTTGTTCGAAAATGTGCATATTTGAGGTATAAATCATAGTTTTACATTGCAGCTACCATCAAAAATATCACCAAAGCAGCCAGAATAATTACAGAGAGCAACGTGAAATACCTAAATACTCACCATAAAATATTTATGAAAAATACATGGTGTACAGCAAATCAAAGATAAACATCTTGTGAATCCAGCCAATATTTCAGATTTTTTAAGTGTTTTACAGCGAAAACACAATATAGCATTATATTAGCTTATCACAATAGCCAAACACACAAATGCATTTATCAGCAGCAAAAGGTAGCGATCGCAAAAAAACAGCAAAAGATATAGAATTAATCACTAACCTTGACCAACTTCATCAGATGACAGTCCTATAACATCAGGTTATACAATACACTTATGTTTTGTTTGAAAATTTGCATATTTTGAGCTGCAAACCGTGGTTATACATTGTGAATATGTAGCATCGATTCTCCAGAATCTCCGGAGATATTTTGGACAGTCACCTAATCTAATCAAAGAACTCATCATAAACTTTACTAAAAAATACATGTTGGACAGCAAATGAAAGATACACTAGTTCTTAATGCAATCGCCGTGTTAGATTTTTAAAAATAACTTTACCATAACAAACAGCTTACGTTATAGCGAGACAGCGCCCGCAAAAAGGAAGGAAATTAGGACTAAACATTTTCCACAGAAATACGAAATAACATCATAAATGGTTCTTACTTTTGCTGAGCTTCCATCAGAATCTTGTACAAGGAGTCCTTTGTCCAGAATAAATCGTTGTTTTGTTTTAGAATGTCCTCTTCTCCTGTCGAATTAGCAACATTAGCTAGCCATGTGGCGCGAACATGCCCAAATTCTCCTGACGCAAAGAAAGGAAAATTCCAAAACTCGCAATAAACGTTGAATAAACTGATACAACTCGGGTGAAAAAAACTACTTTATGATGTTTTTATCACATCTATCAAATAAAATCAGAGCCGGAGACATCCACCGTCTATACCGAACGCTTTTCAGAAGCCAATGCTGATGTCCTTCCCGCGCCTTGGTAGACAAAGGAAATTGTGGTCACGTCATTCCAAGAGCTCTTGTTCGACCTCAGATCAAGCTAGACACCCCATTCCACCTCCCACTGCCTGTTGACATCTAGTGGAAGGCGTATGAAGTGCATGTATATCCATAGATTTCAAGCAATTGAATAGGAAGGCCCTGGAACAGAGCCTCAATTTCAGATTTTTCACTTCCTGTCAGGAAGTTTGCTGCAAAATGAGTTCTGTTTTAGTCACAGATATATAACAGTTTTAGAAATTTGAGAGTGTTTTCTATCCAATAGTAATAATAATATGCATATTGTACGATCTAGAATAGAGTACGAGGCAGTTAAACTTTTTACAAAGTGGAAAGAGCGCCCCCATATTGACAAGAAGTTAAGTGACAGTTTTAACAGTGGCCAAGTAGGCTACTTTCGCTAGTTGATTATAATGTAGACCTACCAGAGTGGCCTACCACCAAAAACTATGGAGAAAAATGCATACCATAACAATTTAACTAGGAATTAGCTGTTTTAAGCCTACAGTAGAAGCATGTGTGTGGTGTTCAATGTAGGCCTACTTTCATGAGAAAAAAAACATGCAGGACATTAACCCATTTATCCACTTGATCTTCAGACAAAGAGGTGACTGAAATTGTTGTTGTTTGATGGAAGAAACCACTTTACAAAATAAAATATATTTATATTCCCATACAATTATTACAAAGAATCAAAAAGTATATTACACTCTCCCTATTGGCTACTTAGCTTATTCAAGACCGTCTCAACATATAACACTGCCCCTTTAAGACATACATCTCTTTACATGGCTAGAAATGCACACATTTTGTGCTCTTGTAGGAAGCAACCACTCCCCCATTGTTGACTAGGAATTAGCTATAACTGGTATAATAACTCACTAACTAGTAAAGAATATGAACAAATGTGCACACTTGGCTACATCCAGCTATCACTTTGATCTCAAAACAAGTTCATCTACTCTTGACTGCTCATGCCATAGCCTAAATACAGTCCTGTTCAAAGTGAATGGCACAGAGCCATATATGGCAATGATTATTTGCATATAGGAGGACTACAGCTCTGATTGGTTATGGTGCACCTGTCTGTGTAGAGAAGGGATCTGAGCAGTACCTGTCAATGCAATATAATCCTACTCCAATGCGCTCTGCCTATAATAAAATCTCTTGCACAGTATATTTTGCAAACTAAGTCTTGCATAGTTTGTTATGTTTCCCTATATTACATTGAAAGTAGCTAACATTGCATTGATTCGATCAGATTTCCCACACCAGAGCGAAACATTGATAGTGTTAAATAAATGGGAAAACTCAAGAAAGGTGAGTGAAGTTCAATCTCGTGCTTCTCTGTGCAGGCGGATATTTCTTCTGCATGGCAGTATGAGGGGAGCTGGGCGCTTGCGCAGGCACACAGCTTAGACGGAACATTTCTCCTGCTCCCCTTCATGTTAATAATGCTACTCTGTAATGCAGATCAGCGAGACAAGGGCTCCCATCCTAGATCAACAGCTCTGAAGTGCTTGACGGGGCCAGGTGCCTCATTTATAACTGTTGTGTAAATGTAACTTTCAATATCTGTGTGCACCATTTCTGGAAAGACTGCACATGTACAAAAATATTGAGATTTATAAACTTGGCTCACGCGATACTGTACATATGCATGTTTCCCATTAGGAATCAGACCCATCCTGATACTGTGCTCATGCGCGTGAACAGGCATTAAAACCAATCATTCACCTTTTATGGTGACAATAACGCCCTTATTTGCCGTATACTTTGGAGGTATTCAAATTAAGCCAATGTAGTTTTCTAAAGGAAATAGCAATAGTGAACTTGATCAAACGTCTTTATATGGGATGGCAGAATGTTAAACTTTTGCAGTTCCATTTTCTGTAGGCCGATGCTATCTGACAGACAAAACGGTTTTGAAAGGCAACAATTGCACATTTTTGTGGACCTGTAAACAGACTGTTTGAAATTAATATGGCCTAACGTTTTGCATTTATTTTTTCTCAAACTTGTGCTGTGCTGCCCAAATTCTCAAATATTGTTTACTTGCAGTGGTAGCCATACACACTTCACTGCAAAAGATCAACTGTCTGTTCACCTGTTAAGTTCTACTGAATGTTATAAACCACACTTCTTTTCTGATGCAATAGCAAAATACTTGAAATAATAGTGTATCTAATTGGCCCAATTAACTGAGAGATGCGCATGGTAATTTGTTGTATGCTATTGCTACTTTGGGAATATGAACCCATCATGGCCAGAAAAGGTGAAAATGTATTCTGCAATGGTATGAAAATATGGATTGTGTATAAATGTAAAATTGTCTACTCAAGAAATGTGAAATTACAGTATCCAGATGTAAACTACAACTGTCTGTTCCAATGTTAACCTGTTTGGGCTGCAGGGGGAGTATTGAGTAGCCAGATAAAAGGTGCCCATTTCAAACGGCCTCGTACTCAATTCTTGCTCGTACAATATGCATATTATTATTACTATTGGATAGAAAACACTCTCTAGTTTCTAAAACCGTTTGAATTATATCTGTGAGTCAAACAGAACTCATTTGGCACAAACTTCCTGACCAGGAAGTGGAAAATCTGAAATCGATGCTCTGTTCTACTTCCTGCCTATACATGGGCATGATACGTAAGAGTCTACGTGCACTTCATACACCTTCCCCTGGATGTCAAGTTGTGATTAAACAAATGACTTGTTGTGATTAAACAAATGAATAATGGAGTCTCTGTTAGTGCTGATGTAGAACAAGGGAAAAGTTTATCATGATTCTCGTATTAGACTGGCGGTCTTTTGTTACCCAGGCTGGGTTATTTGGATGATATGAACTCTAAAGAATTTTAGTGCACTAACAATCATCTCATTTGCACAATATCCAGTTGGACCTAGTGGCCTCTTCAGCTCTGAAAGTAAAAATTAAACTCCTACAGATAATGAGGTCTGCAGTATGAATATGTTCTGGGTTTCTACAGATTAAGACATGTGCCTGAGAGGCTTAGGCTTGTGTTTGGGTATGCTGTACTGTGCCCAAGGTTAATTGTGTTTCTGAACCAATAGACTAGCCTGTGTTCTCTGATTTCAGATTATATGTACAGCCTTACCCTCAATATAATGAGCATCTCATACAAATGCATTATCCGCTAATTTCATCAGTATTAGCTGTGATTTTCTGTCTAAATCTTTGAGGACAAGGATTAAAAGGTCATACATTTGTTACCCAGATTATTTATCTCAGCAATACTGACTTGGTTAATATTGTTTTAAATCCTCCCAATATCTACATGATACAGAATGGGCATTGCTCACCAGCCAGTGCATACAGACTACTAAAGCTATTGCAATAGCTGAGCATGTCCATGACAAAGACTGTAGAAAATGTTCTCGAGTCAAAGAAATTGCTGCATTTTAATTTTGAAGATATTATTGTTTTTTTCAATCAGTTTTCACAGTATGTGGTACATTTCCAACTCTAAGCAACAACATCAAAACAGATCACCAAAATGGCTCATGTTTCAAAACTCTAAGTACAACAAAAGCAAGATGGTGCCAACAGAGAGTGTCACCTCGCTTCTAGTCCTTAGGAAACTATGCAGTATTTTGTTTTTTTATGTATTATTTCTTACATTGTTAGCCCAGAAAATCTTAAGTGTTATTATATACAGCCGGGAAGAACTATTGGATATCAGAGCAACGTCAACTTACCAGCACTACGACCAGGAATACGACTTTCCCAAAGCGGATAATTTGTTCGAACCACCCAAGGCATTGAAACTGATTCCAGAGGCTGACCCAAAACAACGTCGCCGCAGAAGAGGTAGACGGAGCGGCCTTCTGGTCAGACTTTGGAGGCACGCACACCACCCACCGCTTCCGAGTCTATAACTCGCTAATGTCCAGTCTCTAGATAATAAGGAAGACGAAATTAGGGCAAGGGTTGCTTTCCAGGAAAACATCAGGGATTGAAACAAACTCTGTTTCACTGAAACATGGTTCTCCGGGGACATGCTGTCGGAGTTGGTACAGCCACCGAATTCTTTGTGCGTTGTGCTGACAGGAATAAAAATCTCTCTGGGAAGAAGAAGGGCTGCGGTGTATGTTTCATGATTAACGACTCATGGTGTAATTGTAACAACATACAGGAACTCGAGTCCTTTTGTTCACCTCACCAATAATTCCTCACAATCACATGCCGACCGTATTATCTTCGAAGAGAATTCTCATCAGTTATTGTCACAGCCGTGTATATCCCCCTCTAGCCGATATCACGACAGCTAGAGGGAACTTCACTGGACTCTATGCAAACTGGAAACCATATATCCTGAGGCTATATTTATTGTAGCTGGGGATATTAACAAAGCAAATTTGAGAACAAGGCTACCTAAAATCTATCAGCATATTGATTGTAGTACCCGGGCTGGCAAAAAAACTGTATCACAGCTACTCTATAATCCGCGATGCATACAAGGCCCTCCCCCGCCCTCCATTCGGAAAATCTGATCACGACTCCATTTTGCTTCTCCCCTGCTATAGGCAGAAAGTCAAACAGGATGTTCCCGTGAGAAGGACCATTCAACGCTGGTCTGACCAATTGGAATCCACGCTTCAAGACTATTTTGATCACGTGGACTGGGACATGTTCCGGGTAGCCTCAGATAATAATATAGATTTATACACTGATTCGGTGAGTGAGTTTATAAGGAAGTCAATAGGAGCTGTTGTACCCCCTGTGACAATTAAAATCTAACCAGAAAGCACAAAACAGAAAGCGCGAACCAACGCATTTAAAGATGGAAAGACGACCGGGAAAATGGCCAAATAAAAAACAGTGTAGTTATTCACTCCGCAAGACAATAAAACTAACTAAATGTCAGTATAGCGACAAAGTGGAGTTGCAACTCAATGGCTCACACACGAGACGTATGTGGCAGGGTCTACAAACAATCAAGGACTACAAAAAGAAAATCAGCCACGTCACGAACACTGACGTCTTGGTTACAGACAAACTAAACACCTTCTTTGTCCACTTTGAGTATAATAGAGTGCCACCGACGCGGCCCTCTACAAAGGACTGTAGGCTCTTGTTCTCCATGGCCGACATGAGTAAGAAATGTAAACATGTTAACCCTTGCAAGGTTGCCAGCCCTGACAGCATCCCTAGCCGCGTCCTCAGAGCAGGCGCAGACCAGCTGGCTGGTGTGTTTACAGACATATTCAATCTCTCCCTATCCCAGTCTGTTGTCCCCACATGCTTCAAGATGTCCACCATTGTTCCTGTACCCAAGAAGGCAAAGGTAACTGAACTGAATGACTATCGCCCTGTAGCACTCACTTCTGTCATCATGAAGTGCTTTGAGAGACACGTCAAGGATCATATCACCTCCACCTTACCTGTCACCCTAGACCCACTGCAATTTGCATACTGCCCCAATAGGTCCACAGACGATGCAATTGCCATCACACTGCACACTGCCCTATCCTTCTGGACAAGAGGAACACCTACGTAAGAATGCTGTTCATTGACTACAGCTCAGAATTCAACATCATTGTACCCTCCAAGAATGTCATTAAGCTTGAGGCCCTGGGTCTCAACCCCGACATGTGCGATTGGGTCCTGGACTTCCTGACGGGCCACCCCCAGGTGGTGAAGGTAGGAAACAACATCTCCACTTCGCTGATCGTCAACACTGGGGCCCCACAAGGGTGCGTGTTCAGCCCCTCCTGTACTCCCTGTTCACCAATGACTGCATGGCCAAGCACGCCTCCAACTCAATCATCAATTTTGCAGACGACACGACAGTAGTAGGCTTGATCACCAACAATGCCAAGACAGCCTGTAGGGAAGAGGTGAGGGCACTCTGAGTGTGGTGTCAGGAAAACAACCTCTCACTCAACGTCAACAAAACAAAGGAGATGATTGTGGACTTCAGGAAACAGCAGAGGGAGCACCCCCCTATCCACATCGACCGGACAGCAGTGGAGAAGGTGGAAAGTTTTAAGTTCCTCGGCATACACATCATGGACAAACTGAAATGGTCCACCCACACAGACACTGTGGTGAAGAAGGCACAACAGAGCCTCTTCAATTGAAGAAATTTGAGGTTGAAGAAATTTGGCTTGTCACGTAAAACCCTCACAAACTTTTACAAATGCACAATTGAGAGCATCCTGTCGGGCTGTATCACTGTCTGGTACGGCAACTGCACTCCCCACAATTACAGGGCTCTCCAAAGGGTGGTGCGGTCTGCCCAACGCATCACTGGGGGCAAACTACCTGCCCTCCAGGACACCTACAGCACCCGATGTCACAGGAAGGCCAAAAAGATCATCAAGTACAACAACCACCTGAACCACTGCCTGTTTACCCTGCTACCATCCAGAAGGCGAGATCAGTACAGGTGCATTAAAGCTGGGACTGAGAGACTGAAAAACAGCTTCTAGCTCAAGGCCATCAGACTGTTAAACAGCCATCACTAACACAGAGAGGCTGCTGCCTACATACAGACTTGAAATCATTGGCCACTCTAACAAATTGGTCACTAGTCACTTTATCAATGCCACTTTAAAATGATCCGCCCCTTTTTTCAATTTTCGCCAAGAATGACATGACCAAATCTAACTACCTGTAGCTCAGAAAATGAAGCAAGGATATGCATATTATTGATACCATTTGGAAGGAAACAGTTTGAAGTTTGTGGAAATGTGAAATTAATGTAAGAGATTATAACATATTAGATCTGGTAGAAGATCATTTTTAGTAGATCTAGTAGAAGATACGTTTTTTGTATTATTTTTGTACCATCATCTTTGAAATGCAAATGTATTATTCCAGCCCAGGCACAATTTACATGTTGGCCACTAGATGGCAGCAGTGTATGTGCAGAGTTTTAGATTTATCCAATAAACCAGGGGTGTCAAACTCATTCCACGGAGGGCCTAGTGTCTGCAGGTTTTTGGTTTTTCCTTTCAATAAAGCCCTAGACAACCAGGTGTGGGGAGTTCCTAACTAATTAGTGATGTTAATTCATCAATCAAGTACAAGGGAGGAGCGAAAACCCGCAGACACTCGGCCCCCCGTGGAATGAGTTTGACACCTGTGCAATAAACCATTGCATTTCTGTTCAAAATTTTGTATCATGACTTCCCAAATGTGCCTAATTGGTTTATTAATAACTTTTCAAGTTCATAACTGTGCACTCTCCTCAAACAGTAACATGGCATTCTTTCACTGTAATAGCTACTGTAAATTCGACAGTGCAGTTAGATTAACAAGAACTTAAGCTTTCTGACAATATCAGATATGTCTATGTCCAGGGAAATGTTCTTGTTACTTGCAACCTCATGCTAATCGCATTAGCGCACATTAGCTCAACTTTTCCCTGGGGGGGACACCGATCTGTAGAGATCCTTAAGAGGTTTTAATAATGATGTTTACATATCTTGCATTACTCATCCCATATGTATATACATTGTACTCTATTTTATATAATCTATTGCATCTTGCCTATGCCGCTCTGCCATTGCTTATCCATATATTTATATGTACATATTCTTCTTACATCCCTTTACTTAGATTTGTGTGTATTCGGTAATTTTTGTGGAATTGTTAGATTACTTGTTGATATTGCTGCACTGTTGGAACTTGAAGCACAAGCATTTCACTGCACTCGCAATAACATCTGCTAACCATGTGTATGTGAACAATAATTGTTATTTGAATTCACTAAGTACAGCAAACAAATTCACAAAGTCACTTGTTCACTGCACCAAATCATTATTTCAATTTGTATACATATTCGATCATAGTATCTATCTGCTTTTCAAAATTCAATATTCACATTACTTTTGATATGATTTTCTTTAACAATTGTTAACAATACATTTAACTATCGCTTAATGAAACTGCTCAAAATTGATAAATACTGAACCAAAATGATGTAGTGTCAAGAACCCCCTAGGTCTAAGGTCTCGGGGAGAGTTTCTTCCAAGCAAACATATGGAATTGTTTTAAGATAGTCATACCAAGGATCATTTAGCTATTTGATTTAGTATTTTAGGACCACTGTACTGTAGGTATCAAATAAAAATAAAGTATTTGATGAAACATTGAATTTGGCCTAGCCACTAGCCCATAGATAAACATTGAACAACATATTCATACATGGCAAAACAGATAGTCAAAAAAGTAATCAAAAGGAAGTATGTATTGAAGTGTCTGTCCTATATCTCAGACATATAATAAAGCTCAGGAAATTATATTGATTAATTTAACCATATTTAACCCCTTTTGTGTCTTTTTCCCAGTCTGCCCTGTATAGACTGCACTTGCTCGGTATCCAAAGATGCATGGCTTGAGACAGAGATTTGGATATAATGACGAGATGCTTGTGTCTCCGCCCTAATAATGGGAGTTGTTGTCGCAAAGGCAGGAAGGTAGGCGGTCTGCTTATCTGT
The DNA here is from genome assembly GCF_016432855.1 of Salvelinus namaycush. NCBI lineage: Eukaryota > Metazoa > Chordata > Actinopteri > Salmoniformes > Salmonidae > Salvelinus > Salvelinus namaycush. The sequence continues at coordinate 37,377,872 of NC_052315.1, forward strand.
CTGAGTATTAAGAGCAGAATCGCTGCATTCCTGCATTGACAAATGTTGACAGGATTTAAACATCTCTCCTATTCCTCTCTGCTTGAGATGTGATCACTGGTTGTATGTGTGTGAGTGAGAGAGAGAGAGAGCATCCATGCCAGCGTGTGTCAGTGTGTGCGTGCGCATACACATCTGCTAGTTAGCATGTTTCCCTTGTGCTCCGTATGGTTGTTGTATAATTACATAGGACACTTGGCTCTGCTGAGAGATAGAAAGCGAGTCGCCAGAGATGAATGTGGTCTCACACTGTTAAGTTGCCGACATCTTTGTTCAAATTGCCTGTTTGCTTGAATTACCTCAGTGGAGTGTTGTCTCACATGTGGTGTTAATTTCTACTGGGACAGCATATGCACACTGATTACAGGTTTCTATCACTGTATGATAATTAACCGCCTATCTATCTTTTTTTTGCTGTTGACTCCTACCTCAAGCATAATTGGTCCTGACAGATATACTAAATGGAAATGTAACCAATGGTTTGTTAGTTGAAACTCTTATATTGTTAAAGAAAGAAACAATGGAATATATGGGCGGCATGTAGCAAAGCGTTTAAGAGCGTTGGGCCAGCAACCGAAAGGTGAAAATGTGTTGATGTGCCCTTGAGCAAGGCACGTAATTGCTACTGTAAGTCACTCTGGATAAGAGTGTCTGCTAAATGACTAACATGTAAATATATATAAGGGACAGGACACAAATCCATTATCAGCTAACCTAGTTGGCACTTGTCAGAGAAAATCATCCCTCATTGTGTCATACCACTGACTCTTATGTTTTCAGAGAGGTACCATTAATGTGACACTTTCTGCAAGGCAGGTGTGGGCAAAAATGTCAAGTCCTCCTGTACAAAGAAAAAGGAGTGCCCTGACACACTGTATTGCAACGACTGCAGTTGCGTGACAGAGCCAGACATTCCCTCTGGCTTGAGGCTCATACAGAGAAGACACTTTGGATGACTATAGCCAGCATGTCACAATGCAGAATGAGTGCTTTTACTGGCGATCGGACTGAACAGGTAGACTATGGTAATGTCAGCATCCTTTGGAGAAGGAAGGAACTTCAAAGTGTTTGTGTAGTAATGTGGGCATTATGTATGATCTCTCTCTCTCTCTCTCTCTCTCGTAAAATAAACTCATACCTAACCGGCCAATCACAGACACAAAACAAAAAAGAAGTGTATTCTTCACCGGAACAGTCTCGCTCATCCATCAATGGGAGAAGAAACAAGCAATGTTTGGAATTCTAAAGATGGGGTGTTGTTAATGAGTGGATTCATTCCATTCCATCGGCTTTGGTGTCATCGCTCTCTTTCTTCACTGTCTGAGCTCGCACTCCTGTAGTTACCAGCCTGCTGGTCCATGGCAGCACTCGTGGTCTGATTCATATTTATGGCCTGGTGGAGCTAGTTCAGGCCCAAAGGAGGCAGTCTGTTGTTAGAGATGTGAAGCCATCCTGTGTGCTGAAACATCTGCACATGCTGCCCAGTGTAAACTCATATGCTGTATGGACTGTGCTGGGCTCTGTCACAAAATAACACCTACTACAGGATTATATTCTTATGGAAGAGTATTAAGGCCAAGTATGAAAGAACTAAATAAAAAGTAATGGTACTTTTTGCACGATAGTAGGCAACTTTAAAAAGTGGCAATATTTTGAGAATAAAGTGGCAATATTTCAAGAAGTCACAGTTATATTTCAAGATTAAATTAGGGGATTTGGTTAAATACATGTCTCCCTGTTGCTGTGCGCACCACCGTTGAAATGCCTACAGTAAGATGACCTATCTCATTGAAATGTCTGCAGTCAGATTACCTGATAAAACTATACTTTAGAATTGGCTTTAGTAACAAGGAAATCCTTTCTTCTAAAGCACATAATAGCCATATTATTATAGGTAGGACTGTTAGGATCTGAGAGAGGTTGTGCCACAGATTATTTTCAGGAGAAACCACTCTGATTCGGATGAGGTATTTCTGAGTGGTTACATACATACAGTACTAGTTTGGAAACTTTTGACTGGTAGAATAGCTACCATTTGCCTTGATGAGGGTTTTTCTTTATTTTTACTATTTTCTACATTGTAGAATAATAGTGAAGACATCAAAACTATGAAATAACACATGGAATAATGTAGTAAGCAAAAAATGTGTTAAACAAATCAAGATTTTTTTTATTTTTTTTTGAAGAATTTTAGATTCTTCAAAGTAGCCACCATTTGCCTTGATGACAGCTTTGCACACTCTTGGCATTCTCTCAACCAGCTTCACCTGCAATGCTTTTCCAATAGTCTTGAAAGGTTTCCTACATATGCTGAGCATTGTTGGCTGCTTTTCCTTCACTCTGTGGTTCAACTCATCCCAAACCATTTTAATTTGGTTGAGGTCAGGTGATTGGGAAGGGCAAGTCATCTGATGCAGCACTCCATCACTCTCCGTCTTGGTCAAATAGCCCTTACACAGCCTGAAGGTGTGTTGGGTCATTGTCCTGTTGAAAAACAAATGACAGCCCCACTGCAAGAGAGCAAACCAGATGGGATGGCGTATCGCTGCAGAATGCTGTGGTAGCCATGCTGGTGAAGTGTGCCTTGAATTCTAAATAAATCACTAACAGTGTCACCAGCAAAGCATCACCACACCATCATTCCTCCTCCTCCATGCTTCACGGTGGTAACCACTCATGCGGAGAGCATCCGTTCACCTACTCTGCATCTCACAAAGACATGGCGGTTGTAACCAGAAATCTCAAATTTGGACTCATCAGACCAATGGACAGATTTTCACCTGTCTATTGTCCATTACTCGTGTTTCTTGGCCCAAGCAAGTCTCTTCTTATTGTTGGTTTCCTTTAGTTTTGGTTTCTTTGCAGCAATTCGACCATAAAGGCCTGATTCCCGCAGTCTCCTCTGAACAGTTGATGTTGAGATGTGTCTGTTACTTGAACTCTGTGAAGTATTTATTTGGGCTGCAATTTCTGAGGCTGGTAACTCTAATGAACTTATCCTCTGCAGCAGAGGTAACTCTGGGTCTTCCCTTCCTGTGGCGGTCCTCATGAGAGCCAGTTTCATAATAGCGCTTAATGGTTTTTGTGACTGCACTTGAAGAAACTTTAAAAGTTCTTGAAATTTTCCACATTGACTGACCTTCACGTCTTAAAGTAATGATAGACTGTCTTTTCTCTTTGCATATTTGAACTGTTCTTGCCATAATATGGACTTGGTCTTTTACCAAATAGGGCTATCTTCCGTGTACCACCCCTACCTTGTCACAACACAACTGATTGGCTCAAACGCATTAAGAAGGAAAGAAATTCCACAAATTATCTTTTAAGAAGTCGGGGGAGGGGGTCTAATACACTCATTCAAACAGGCGTCACACACACACACATGCACAAACACACGGAATCCACAATGCAATACCATTCTAACGGCCATGGTGCGTTGTCAGACTGCAAGAGGCATCGAGTTGCATGTGTGGTGCATTTCCAATTCTTTACAATTGTATCCTCAATCCCCTACATATACTGAAACCGTGCATAGTATATTTTAGAGTAACAGGTAGGCCAGCAGCCTATATGTCGAAACTAAAGGTTAATTTAAAAATGTGTGCCTAATGGCATGGTGTTTCATGTAAGCTACACTTCCACTAAAGTAGCTTCATAGGCATATGCGTATTATCTTGTGAATGTAGGTCACGGATTGTGTGGAGAAGGATTGGGCGTCCCTGACGGGGTCAAGGCTGACCCAAAACCCATGGCATGGAACTTGCATAGCCACGGGGCAGGGGTTTGGGTAAAGCCCAGTCTGAGACGGTTTACATTCCATTATTATCACCTAACAGCCAACAGGTCTAGCCACTAGCCTCAATAAGGTGAACAAGTGGTAGTGGTATAGTTTAGCCAAATAGTCTATAACAGAGACGATGCCACTGATTTGGGAAAACCTATGCATCCTTCATTCCTCCCATCCTTGAAGACTGATAGATGGATAGTAAAAGGAGATATTATGCTAGTTTACCAACCAAGTCATGTCAGATAAATTATTATTTCTTTATAGCCTATATAGTCTATCATAATTTATCTAATAGGCCTATATTTAGATCAAGAAATGGACAATCCATCCATGAATATATTCAAACACCATCTAAGATTAGCTGGTTTGCGCATGTAAAAGTGGTCCTTGATTTGCCTCTCCTCCCACAGACACTTGTTTCATTGTTCAATCATCCCGCAGCTGTTGGATAGGCCTATAATTTACTTTCACTTAACCACTGTAATGTACGATTAGCCTACACGTTAGGGTACTCAATCTAGTGGGCCGCTATAGGTTTATAATGGGCTGCAAAATAGTGGTGTTGTGGAGAATTTGAAGAGCAGCTTGACATGGGACATACACACACTCATAGCCCCCAGTCTCCAGGATCCCAAGATAATTTGTTTTATTGGGTGTGCTCACGTAGCCTACTCGTCTATAGTTGTTAGAAGGATAGTTGCCATAAGGGGGAAATAATGTACTACTGTTAGTAAATCACCATGAATAAGGTCATTAATAGTTGCCATTATGCACAGATCTTTTACAAGGTGTTCGCCTAGGCTACGCAGTAGAACGTTATAGCGAATTCAGATGGCAGACTGACAGGGACTCAAACCCAGTTCTCTTCCCATTCAGTGACAGTGGCAAGAACGTTTTTTGTTTGTGCTCATAATGCACCATGGCCGTTAGAAGAGTGTATACCTGTAGTCTGAAATTGCCAGGGGGAAACTTGGTGTGCGTGTGTGCTAGATATTAGATCGTTAGATTGATAAGCGTGTTTGAATGAGTGTATTAGATCACTGGGGGGAGGGGATTATTAATGGCCCAGTGCACTACTTTTGTCGGAAAATATTTATTTCAAAATGATATATTATATACATTTTTATTATTAATATATATATTTGTTTTTATTGTAATTTTTTCAGCTGGTGCTGCATCACCCTTAGCATCCATACTTCCTGCGGCTATGCACACAACCTGCCGTCTCCACCTTTGTATGTAACCACAGTTCCTCCTTCGGAAAATAATCTCTGGCACAACCTTATAGTAATATGATTATTATGTACTAAAAGTGCCGGGTTTTCCTTCTAACTACAAAGCCAATTCTAATGTATAGTATCACCAGGTCATCTACTGTAACTGCAGGCATTTTAACAGTTTGAGCGCACAGCAACAAGGAACCAGGGAGACATGCACTTACCTGTAACCAAATCCCCTACATTCATCTTGAAATATAACTGTGACTTTAAAATGTGTGACTTTACTCTCGAAAATAAATGTCAAGTTATTCTCGAAATATTGACACATTATTCTCAAAATATTGAAACTTTTTTAACAAAATTAAATTTAGAATTTATTCTCGAAATATTGACACTTTATACTTTAAATATTGACCTTTTTTTAAGTCCAATACTCCAAAAAATAGTAATCCAAGTACCACCACCAGATGCTGTTCTCTTCACTTCGTTCTCATACTCTTCTGTACATTCTTCCATCATTTCAAGCACTCAAATTTCCATTCCATATTGAACCTGCTCAAGAAAGATCCACATGTTTTGATCATGTATGATGAGTTTGTGGTTTAATTCACTGCAGCTGCATTCTACAGTGGTACATTAATATGAGAGGGGGTTATTATATGAAGTGGATAATGTCCGAACAACAGGAGGTATATCATGTATAAATATAGCAACATTTCCCAGTCTGTCTCTAAATCGACATCTCCAGGTGATCGTATGCCACCTGATAATTGCAGTCCAACTCAAAGTAACCCCCAGTGGGACGCCAAACGTGCCAGCCCTGCCGCTACCTCAAATCAAATCAAAGTTTATTGGTCGCATACACATATTTGCAGGTGTTATAGCAGGTGCAGCGAAATGTTTATGTTACTATAAAGTACAATGTCTTGCAAATACAATACAACTACACAAGTAATTCAAAAATCTAAACAAGAATTCAAGAAATAACAATATTTTAGAGTGAATATAAATACTGTATATTGTACAATATATAATTTAGAAAATAAAATGGTATATACAGTACTGTATGTTGGGGTGGTATGTTCCATATCCTAGTCTTTGTCACCCCTTCAAAAAAAGATCAGGACATGGACATATTTGAAGAGTTAATCAATAGCACTAAAATCATGAGTCTTTGGAGTGGCTATTACTCATGCTGCCTAATTATGTTATTGGAGAATTACACAGTGGGGACTGAAGAGGATAACACATGCAGGCCAGGAAGTAACACAACTCTCACACAGGAAGTAATTATCCAGGAAACACTACTATATACGTTATTCCTGGACCAGGTTCAGAGCCATAGTCCTCTCCCCAGGTGTCGGTTACACAACAATGGCTGTGCTGGCTGCCGTTACTGCCAAATTAGCAAGTCTCCCTTTATAACAACTTAAGGAAATTCAAGTGATTGTGCGCACATACTTGTGTTCCTTTATAAAATGTTGTTTTAAAGTGCATTCAATCTTCCTCCTTGAGTAAAAAAATAGATCAAAATGTAAGGCCACTATGGGTGATGGAACACACACTCTACATGTTTTTCTCTACTCCCTTTCTCTCCATGCATACATGCCACTACATAGAGAAGGATGGAGTAACGTCCTAAGCATCTAATCTAATTGAGAAATCGAAAATGTTTCTACACAGAGGGCTGCCATTTCCTATTCAACATGTTTAACAATCAACCCTGGTGTTATGTCCAAATCAGAGGAGTTACCACACAGGTCAGCTTTAAGTCTTCCCTACAGGGATTCAAAGGCTCTCCACTGGTGTATACCGTCTCACGCTTCAAACAGCCACCAATGCATGTCATTACTGCTGCTGGGTGTGTAATGGAACCACAGACAGGCCTATAGTAGCACCTCCCCCCCTTTCCTCCCTTGTCCACTGAGGCAGAAATTGGCCAAAGCAGGAATATGTCCAAGACTACTATCATTCTGTTGAATCTAAACACCTCAGCACACTATCCAGTATCCATATTCTCATGGCACGTATTATCGCGTCAAGAAAGTGCAGCCATAACACATTTATATTGGCCTCGACACCATGTGATTACATCTGTGCAAACGTTGAAATTATGTTGCTTTTTTGCATTCCTGCTCCGCATGACTTGTCACGCTCCAAATAGTGCTGCTGTCAAAATATCAGGGTGAGCCAGCGTTGACTTGACAGTGAAATAACTATATCATACGTAAGCAGGTTGTGGTCAGCAAAAGCTGTTTTCCATTCCCCAAAAATAATTGTTGTACTAGAATAGAATCAGGGGTGCCAGGCTATACTCTTTGGATTAGGCTGTTGAAAGCATTTTACTTTTTTACAGTGCCAAGCAGGTACCGCAGCCCATGTCTCTAATAGCGGAGAGCATTGTGGGTGATGATAGTGGGCGCTTATCTTATTAACTAGCGAGCAGAGGTAGATGGATGGCAGTGCAGTGGTGATCCTCTCTATACGGGCTCCTGCCTGGTTATCTGGATAGTAATATACCCTTCTGAGGATTGGTGGGTAGAGGCTGAGTTGTCAGAGGTTCAGTGTTGAGTGGCACACAGGCAGCTGGGGCCTCCATCTGCCCTGCCTGCAGTCAGACAGTCAAAAGTTACATTCAATTCTTGTAGGCAGACATCTGTATTACTATAGGAGAAATTTGAACATTTGTGTTGTTGTTGATGGTGGCAGTAAACACTGTCTCAGGCGCCGCTCCAGAATCTCCCATACGTGTTCAATTGGGTTGAGATCTGGTGACTAAGAAACACACACACGCCCTTAAAACCTCCCAGGCTCCTTTGAGATCTCTTTTTCTGGCAACTGTAGCCAAAATAATGGGCAACTGGGCATTTTATACATGGCCCGAAGAAGGATGGAATGTTAAAAGCTGTACTTAATCAGGAACCACACCTGTGTGGAAGCAGCTGCTTTCTATATACTTTGTATCCCTCAATTACTCAAGTGTTTCCTCTATCTTGGCAGTGACCTGTATGCACTGTATGCTACCGCTACCAAAAGCTTGAGTAGAAATTGGAACACTTATTTGCTATCCTTTCCCTTTTACTGGAAGACTATGAATCATATAGTATATAGTCAGGGGCTATTGTATATGTACTGTATACAGTTGAAGTCGGAAGTTTACATACACCTTAGGCAAATACATTTAAACTCAGTTTTTCAATTTAATCCTAGTAAATATTCCCTGTCTTAGGTCAGTTAGGATCACCACTTTATTTTAAGAATGTGAAATGTCAGAATAATAGTAGAAAGAATGATTTATTTCAGCTTCTATTTCTTTCATCACATTCCCAGTGGGTCAGAAGTTTACATAAACTCAATTAGTATTTGGAAGCATTGCCTTTAAATTGTTTAACTTGGGTCAAACGTTTCGGGTAGCCTTCCACAAGCTTCCCACAATAAGTTGGTTGAATTTTGTCCCATTCCTCCTTACAGAGCTGGTGTAACTGAGTCAGGTTTCTAGGCCTCCTTGCTCGCACACGCTTTTTCAGTTCTGTCCACAAAATTTCAATGGGATTGAGTTCAGGGCATTGTGATGGCCACTCCAATACCTTGACTTTGTTGTCCTTAAGCCATTTTGCCACAACTTTGGGAGTATGCATGGGGTCATTGTCCATTTGTAAGATCCATTTGCGACCAAGCTTTAACTTCCTGACTGATGTCTTGAGATGTTGCTTCAATATATCCACATAATTTTCCTGCCTCATGATGCCATCTATTTTGAGAAGTGCACCAGTCCCTCCTGCAGCAAAGCACCCCCACAACATGATGCTGCCACTCCCGTGCTTCATGGTTGGGATGGTGTTCTACGGCTTGCAAGCATTCCCCTCTTTCCTCCAAACATAACGATGGTCATTATGGCCAAACAGTTCTATTTTTTATTTCATCAGACCAGAGGACATTTCTCAAAAAAGTACAATCTTTGTCCCTATGTGCAGATGCAAACCGTAGTCTGGCATTTTTATGGTGGTTTTTTGAGCAGTGGCTTCTTCCTTGCTGAATGGCCTTTCAGGTTATGTTGATATAGGACTTGTTTTATTATAGATATACAGTAGATACTTTTGTACCCGTTTCCTCCAGCATCTTCACAAGGTCCTTTGCTGTTGTTCTGGGATTGATTTGCACATTTCGCACCAAAGCAAATTAATTTCTAGGACACAGAACGTGTCTCCTTCCTGAGCGGTATGACGGCTGCGTGGCCCCATGGTATTTATACTTGGGTACTATTGTTTGTACAGATGAACGTGGTACCTTCAGGTGTTTGGAAATTGCTCCCAAGGATGAACCAGACTTGTGGAGGTCTACAATTTTTCTTCTGAGGTCTTGGCTGATTTTCCCATGATGTCAATCAAAGAGGAACTGAGTTTGAAGGTAGGCCTTGAAATAAATCCTCAGGTACACCTCCAATTGACTCAAATTATGTCAATTAGCCTAGCAGAAGCTTCTAAAGCCATGACATAATTTTCTGGAAATTTCCAAGCTGTTTAAATGCACAGTCTACTTAGGGGATGTAAACTTCTGACCAACTGGAATTGTGATACAGTGAATTATAAGTGAAATAATCTGTCAGTAAACAATTGTTGGAAAAATTACTTGTGTCATGCACAAAGTTGCCAAACTATAGTTGCCAAAAACTATAGTTTGTTAAGAAGAAATTTGTGGAGTGGTTGAAAAACGAGTTTTAATGACTCCAATCTAAGTGTATGTAAACTTCCGACTTCAACTGCATGTGCATTTAAATCTGATTATTTCGAAGAACATGGAACATGCAACTGTATATACAGGTCATTGAGAATGCAATGTAATGAGGGCACAAATACATAATTAATCTGATCCTTGATTAACCCTTGATCAATCTAAAAGCCTGTGTTTGTTCCTTGGATTTAAAGACAGGCTCTTTCCAAAGGGATTCTGTCCAGGAACATATTACCCTCCCTTAGATAAGACATACCATTGAGATAATAGTCATGTCTGTGGACCTCCTGCTGGTCTCTAAGGTTCCAGACCCAGTGGATGCTGAGATGATTGCCCCCACATTGTGCTCTGCCTCCTGGGGAGGAGAGGGGTGGGTGATGGGGGAGACTTCCACATGGAGCCTGGGAGGTCCAGAGCAACATGGGGAGCAGGGGAAATTGGGAGGGCAGAGCAGAGCAGGCTGCTAACCTACGTGTTTCAGAGTGTTTTCCCCCAGCCATCATTAATTGCTGCATTACCAGCAGTGATTTGTGGTCCCCAAAGCTGACGGTACAACCCAGCCATAGCATATGTGCAAGAAGTGCTCAGGCAGAGGAGAGGGAAGTGTTGTGCAAGTGCTTATTTCCTATTTTTCTTTAGCTTTGTTGTTTCCTCTCTCTCTCTCTTACATGCACACACGCACACACACACACACACACACACACACACACACACACACAAATACAGATGTGAAGGATTTGCACAAACATGTTATCCTCAATATCATTAAGAACTGACAATTCAATGAGACTCAACAGGAGGTAGATTTAATACATACACTTCTGACTGCATGATCAATTTGTATAATACATCCAGTATGTAGCCTCGCCTTCCCAATTGAATGGAATCATTTCATAGCAATTATATTTGGCATGATTGCAGTTTTCTTCGTAGCTGTCTGATCTCCATATCATAGTGAGTAAAACATGTAAAGATAGTATGGTGAAAATGAAAGAAAGCTTTTACACTACATCTCTCTGATGCACCAAATACATTTGTTCTCTAATATGAGCCATTTGGAGAAACACTCTTAATAGCACCACTTTCGGATAAACATTATTATGTCAAAGAATCTTCAAACTCCTAGACACTTAAAAACTTCTCTCTGCTTTTGGTTGTCTGCAATGTATCAGACACAAACAACATACAGATGAGTGAAACCGTACATTTGTATGCATTATGCACCAAGGTTTTCATTTTGTTTTCTAAACCTTTGAAAGAGTATTTTTCAAAATTCCCCGTTCCATTAGACGTTACGAGGAGATAATACTTTTTTTAATGGTATTTACACTCCAGCAACCCCAAAAAATTGTGTAAATCCTACACTGGACCCCCAAAGATATGTATTTTTTTCAGGGAGGAGGGGGGAGGGGGATCACTTACAGAAGGTGTCATTGATCTTAAACATCCTTTGCACAGAAAGTGCACATTCCAAAGTGCATATGGCTGTTCATGATATATAATAACTCTACCACTACTATTAAATATACATTTATAGTGCCTTGCAAAAGTATTCATCCCCCTTGGCATTTTTACTATTTTGTTGCATTACAACCTGTAATTTAACTTCTTATGTCTGGGGGCAGTATTGAGTAGCTTGGATGAATAAGGTGCCCGGAGTAAACTGCCTGCTACTCAGTCCCAGAAGCTAAGATATGCATATTATGGTTGGATTTGGATAGAAAACCCTCTGAAGTTTCTAAAACTGTTTGAATGATGTCTGTGAGTATAACAGAACTCATATGGCAGGCAAAAACCTGAGAAAAAATCCAACCAGGAAGTGGGAAATCTGAGGTTTGTAGGTTTGCCTATCCAATATACAGTGTCTATGGGGTCATATTGCACTTCCTAAGGCTTCCACTAGATGTCAACAGTCTTTAGAACCGTGTTTGATGCTTCTACTGTGAAGGAGGGGGGAATGGGAGCTGTTTGAGTCAGGGCTCTGGCAGAGTGCCACGAGCTCACTCAGGCGCGCCCCCATGAGAGTTAGCTGCGTTCCATCGCATTTCTACAGACAAAGGAATTCTCCGGTTGAAACATTATTGAAGATTTATGTTAAAAACTTCCTAAAGATTGATTCTATACATCGTTTGACATGTTTCTACAAACTGTAATGGAAGTTTTAGACATTTCGTCTGGCCTGCGTGTCAATTTGGATTTTGGAACTAAACGCACAAACAAAAAGGAGGTATTTGGCCAATATATTATGGACGTTATCAAACAAAACAAACATTTATTGTGGAACTTGGATTCCTGGGAGTGCATTCTGATGAAGATCATCAAAGGTAAGTGAATATAATGCTATTTCTGACTTCTGTTGACTCCACAACATGACGGATATCTGTATGGCTTGTTTTGGTCTCTGAGCGCTGTACTCAGATTATAGCATGGTGTGCTTTTTCCGTAAAGTTTTTTTTAAATCTGACACAGCGGTTGCATTAAGGAGAAGTGTATCTAAAGTTCCATGTATAATACTTGTATCTTTTATCAATGTTTATTATGAGTATTTCTGTAAATTGATGTGGCTCTCTGCAAAATCACCGGATGTTTGGGAGGCAAAACATTACTGAACATAACGTGCCAATGTAAACTAAGATTTTTGGATATAAATATTTACTTTATCGAACAAAACGTACATGTATTGTGTAACATGAAGTCCTATGAGTGTCATCTGATGAAGATCATCAAAGGTTAGTGATTAATTTTATCTCTATTTCTGCTTTTTGTGACTCCTCTCTTTGGCTGGAAAAATGGCTGTGTTTTTCTGTGACTAGCTACTGACCTAACATAATCAGATGGTATGCTTTCGTCGTAAAGCCTATTTGAAATCGGACACTGTGGTGGGATTAACAACAAGATTATCTTTAAAATGGTGTAAAATACTTGTATGTTTAAGGAATTTTAATTATGAGATTTCTGTTGATTGAATTTGGCGCCCTGCACTTTCACTGGCTGTTGTCAAGTTGATCCCGTTAAATAGATTTTTGGGGGGATTTCATGTAATGGAAATACACAAAAGTCTAATTTGGTGAAGTTAAATAAAATAAAATACTTGTGTGTGCATATGTATTCATCCCCTTTGCTATGAAGGCCCTAAATAAGATATGGTGCAACCAAATACCTTCAGAAGTCACATAATTAGTTAAATAAAGTCCACCTGTGTGCAATCTAAGTCAAATCAAATCAAAGTGTAGTTGTCACCTTCGCCGATACAACAGGTTTAGACCTTACAGTGAAATGCTTACTTACAGGCTGTCACATGATCTGTCACATGATCTCAGAAGTGTTCTGAAAGGTCCCAGAGTCTGCAACACCACTAAGCAAGGGGCACCACCAAGCAAGCGGCACCATGAAGACCAAGGAGCTCTCCAAACAGGTCAAGTTGTGGAGAAGTACAGATCGGGGTTAGGTTACAAAAAAATATCCGAAACTTTGAACATCCCACGAAGCACCATTAAATCCATTATTTAAAAATGGAAAGAACATGGCACCACAACAAACCTGCCAAGAGAGGGCCGCCCACCAAAACTCACGGACCAGGCAAGGAGGGCATTAACCAGAGAGGCAACAAAGAGAATAAAGATAACCCTGAAGGAGCTGCAAAGTACCACAGCGGAGATTGGAGTATCTGGCCATAGGACCACTTTAAGCCATACACTCCACAGAGCTGGGCTTTACGAAAGAGTGGCCAGAAAAAAGCCATTGCTTAAAGAAAAAAATAAGCAAACACGTTTGGTTTTCACCAAAAGGCATGTGGGAGACTACCCAAACATATGGAAGAATGTACTCTGGTCAGATGAGACTAAGTTTTTTAGCCATTAAGGAAAACACTATGTCTGGCTCAAACCCAACCCCTCTCATCACCCCGAGAACACCATCCTCAAAGTGAAGCATGGTCGTGGCAGCATCTTGCTGTGGGGATGTTTTTCATTGGCAGGGACTGGGAAACTGGTCAGAATTGAAGGAACAATGGATGGCGCTAAATACAGGGAAATTCATGAGGGAAACCTGTTTCAGTCTTCCAGAGATTTGAGACTGGGACGGAGGTTCACCTTGACAATGACCCTAAGCATATTGCTAAAGCAACACTCGAGTGGTTTAATGGGAAACATTTAAATGTCTTAGAATGACCTAGTCAAAGCCCAGACCTCAATCCAATTGAGAATCTGTGGTATAACTTAAAGATTGCTGTACACCAGCGGAACCCATCCAACTTGAAGGAGCTGGAGCAGTTTTTCCTTGAAGAATGGTTAACAATCCCAGTGGCTTGATGTGCCAAGCTTATAGAGACATACCACAAGAGACTTGCAGCTGTAGCTGCTGCAAAAGGTGGCTCTACAAAGTATTTACTTTGGTTTCAGTTCTCAGTTTTTTTGTCTTATTTCTTGTTTGTTTCACAATTAAAAATATTTTGCATTTTCAAAGTGGTAGGCATGTTGTGTAAATCCCAAAAATCTATTTTAATTCCAGGTTGTAAGGCAAGAAAATAGGAAAAATGACAAGGGGGGTGAATACTTTCGCAAGCCACTGCATCTGGATAGAATTTCATTATCTGTGCTACCAGGCTCCATTTGTTTTTATTGTTCCACACCGTTGGCTCATAAATGGCAACGCAACTACCACGGATCATGGGCAGAATTAATGCTACATATGATTGTTTCAATGAACATTGTTGCGGATACACCTTCAGTGTTTATTACATGTCACAGGGGTGTCTACACAGGGCACAGCAGGCCTCCAATTTTGTCCAGTGGTTAATCAAGTAAATTTATGGATTTTGGACACACACATGAATCAATTACTTACTACAATTGACGTCAGTTGAAGCCTGCATTTATTGAAGCCACCGCCATTTGTGTCTATGCTGTACTTTTACAGAAATCAAACCAAACCATGCCCTTTTGTTTAAATCTGCACATGTTTTGATGCATCCGCTATGGTTATTTACAGTGGTGTGTTGGCTGGCTGCTGCTGCAGAATGATATCAAAGCAGCTCCTCCTGTAGCTCCCATGGCTCGGTGACTGGCGGTAGAGACAGTCCTGGGGCTGCCTCGTCACCCGCGGTGAGAGCCAGGTGTTCGGTAGCTGCCTGTGCCTCTCCCTGCCGGCTCCACAGATCCCCGCTTCACAGCATCCACCTGGGGAGACCTGGGAATTGTGGCTTGGGCAGAGGGCTCATCTACTGCCCTGTGAGGCAGTAGATGAGCCAGACGTTGGGCTGTGCAAGGACACATCCCCTCTGGCGGGTCCTGAGGCATGGAGCCACATCACTCAGCCTGCCCAGAGCAGATGCAGGAGAGCTGGAGTAGGGACAGGGAAGCAGCGGAGAGGGGATAGTGGGGACCTGGTTCATCGAAGCAGATGACCGGGAGCTGTTGTGGAAGCATTTGAGCTCTCTATTGCATTCTCTCAGTCTCGCTATGCATCTATCTTTGTGTATATCTTTCCTGTAAGTATGGCACTTACTTTAGTCTATGTAGCTCTATAATGTCAGTCCGAAGAAGAGATAGTCTCTGTAGACTGAATATTGTCAGTATCAAAAAGTATGTTCTGTGTACCCCAGATCCTTTTGTTTACTCACAATATCCACTTAGATAGAAAAAAAGTCCATCACTCAGGTGGTCCATGCCTGGCCATTTTAATTCCATTATTTTGCCTCCAATTAAACTGTCAGGCCTTGTTCCCCATCCACGCTCTTCCCCTTTATCCTCAGTTACTGTGGAGTCCCTAAGTGGGGCAGTGGCAGGCAGCAGAGAGGGCTGGGTGAGCGTGAGTCTCTCTCTCTCTCTCTCTCTCGCTCTCTCTCTCTCTCGGAGTGAGGACTGACAAAGTGATGAATCAAACACAATTGGCAGGGGCGACCAGGGTAATGACTCCCATCTGTTGGAGCCACAAATAAAGGAGAGAGGGGGTGCCAGTAAGGGAAATAACCGTCAAACCAGGGCTATGGGAGTCTGTGCTGCAGTACATTTACTTACACTTTGAACTCAGAAAGGAAAACTCAAAGGAGACATGCTTTTCGCCTACACTCTATGCTTTGACTTTGGTCATCACCATCCCCTGTCTCAGTGGTGAGTCAGCAGGTTCAACTGTGCTGTAAGGGATCCTATAGGTATGAAACATAGACCCTGACCGGTTCTGACAACACCTCTGCCTGCTTGGCACGTATCAGTCCAGTTACCTGGCATGGTGTTCAGTTGCCAGGCAAATACTATTAGTTGGTTTCATCAAGGTTTCAATGAATTGCTTGATTAATTGAGTTGATCTCTTATGTTATGTTTGTTGGTGGAGAGATACTTCAGTGTGCAAGTAAAAAATGAGGGTCCTTTTATGTGAGAATTATCGCTCACCCTTGGCTAATGAAATGGTGACACACATGTTGAACAGTTTTATGGAGCAGCAATGTCAGCACTGTTCACTGCATTTTTTCACAGTGTGATTCATATGCTTTCCTCTTGGCCTTTCTCTGTTCATTTTGTCCCATTTGATTTGGGAAATATGTTCAGGGTCACTTCTGATCAGCAAAGGGCTCTTCTCAAGAGATAAGCTTATATGGCATCACAGAAAAATAATAAACAGAAGGAAAGAGAGAAAGAAACAGCCTCTGGTTTGTGTTAAAAGAAGAGATTCAGAATGTTATTGTGTTGTGATATACCAAGATCTTCAGATTGTCCATGAGTCTTTCAGTTTTACTGATGGTGTTTTGTACAGTAGCACTGTATATATTCCCTTCATAGATAGAGCTGTGTTGAAATGGTTGTTGGAAGGTGACCCACACACACACACACACACACACACACACAGTGTACATCCTCCCTACTAGCAGCTCAACCGTTGTATTTGTATGAACAGTATTCCTGTCTATTGATTTGTTCTCTCTAGCCAAATGAGTGTAAAAGGTGGATGCAGCTAACAGTGATTACTGATTAGGCCTGGCTCAGATCACATCACAGCTCCCTGTACCTGCTCCTTGTCACTTTCTGCTCTCCGTTGCATCCTTTCATTCTGTCAGTTCCTCTCCTCCGCTGCATCCTTTCATTCCTGCCCATCGGCCAGCCAGCAGACTGCACAGAAGGTCAGAGCGTCTAGTGCTGCCAAAACTCTGAGGATTTTTTGCCCCCCTCTTTCTTTTAGCGTTCTCTTTCCTCAGAAGTGTAGATTCTGGACCTCCTAATGAGTGTGTGTCACTCCCAGATACCATCTGTTCCTCAGTGCTCGCTGTGTGAATCAAATAAATATAGAACATGTGAAATCTTTCAAATGAGCCTGATTAATCAAAGTCCCGAGACTCTAAGTCCCCCCCCCCCCCCCCACACACACACACACTGGTTGCACCACACACACACTGGTTGAATCAACGTTGTTTCCACGGCATTTCAATGAAATTACATTAAACCAATGTCGACTAGAGGTTGAATTGACATCTGTGCCCAGTGGGACCCGTGTTGTTCAGACTCTGACATGCTGTCTATTGATATATGTTGGCTACACTCTACAGTACACTATGTACTAGAGCCAGGAACGTAGCTAGATATGAGAACACCAAGGTTCGGACCTCGCTCATTAAAATAAAAATACAATTAAAATAAAGGAAATAATTTGGAACTCAGTCGCGGTCTCAATTTACGTATGAGAGTTAGAATAGTATAATACACAAGGTGCAATTCCAAAACTTGGTTGTGCATCAGCAGGTTTCCTCTTGTTGTATGTAACTCACTGAAAGTCATTACATATGCCAATGTCTTTTCATTTTTTGTATTTTGTTTTGTAAATTAGTGTTGTTAGTCCAGCTATCTAATATGTACTAATCCGTGCCCAGGGGCCATGACCTCCAGGTGGCCCCATTGATTTTGTTAGTCACTCGCACTCAGATATCAAATTAACATGGCATATACAGTACAAGTCAAAAGTTTGGACACACATACTCATACAAGGGTTTTTCTTTATTGTTGCTATGTTCAACATTGTAGAAAAGTAGTGAAGACATCACGTAGAAACAAAAAAAGTGTTAAGAAAATCAAAATATATTTTAGATTCTTCAAAGTAGCCAACCTTTGCCTTGATGATAGCTTTGCACACTCTTGGAATTCTCTCAACCAGCTTCATCATGAATGCTTTTCCAACAGTCTTGAAGGAGTTCTCATATATGCTGAGCACTTGTTGACTGCTTTTCAATCACTCTGCGGTCCAACTCATCTGAAACCATCTCAAATGGGTTGAGGTCAGGTGATTGTGGAGGCCAGGTCATCTGATAGAGTACTCCATCACTGTCCTTCTTGGTCAATCAGCCCTTACACAGCCTGGAGGTGTGTTTTTGGTCATTGTCCTGTTGAAAAACAAATGATAGTCCCACTAAGTGCAAAACAGATGGGATGGAGTATCACTACAGAATGCTGTGGTATCCATGCTGGTTAAGTTTGCCTTGAATTCTAAGTAAATCACTGACAGTGTCGCCAGCAAAGCATCACCACACCATCATACCTCCTCCACCATGCTTCCCGGTGGGAATCACACATGCAAGGATCATTCGTTCAACAACTCTGCATCTAACACACGGCGGTTGGAACCAGAAATCTCAAATTTGGACTCATCAGACTAAAGGACAGATGTCCAAGGGTCTAATGCCATTGCTTGTGTTTCTTGGCCGAAGCTTGTCTCTTCTTATTATTTGTGTCCTTTAGTAGTGGTTTCTTTGCAGCAATTCGACCATGAAGGCCTGATTCACGCAGTCTCCTCTGAACAGTTGATGTTGAGATGTGTCTGTTACCTGAACTCTGTGAAGCATTTATTTGGGCTGCAATCTGAGGTGTACTTGACTCTAATGTCCGTATCCTCTGCAGCAGATTTAACTCTGGGTCTTCCTTTCCTGTGGTCGGTCCTCAAGGGAGCCAGTTTCATCATAGCGCTTGATGGGTTTTGCGACTGCACTTGAAGAAACTTTCAAAATTCTTTAAATGTCTCAAAGTAATGATGGACTGTTGTTTCTCAATGTATTTTACCAAATAGGGCTATCTTCTGTATACCACCCTACCTTGTCACAACACAACTGATAGGCTCAAACGCATTACGATGGAAAGAAATTCCACACATTAACTTTTAACTAGGCACACCTACAGATGAAGTCGGAAGTTTTCATACACTTAGGTTTGAGTCATTAAAACTAGTTCTTAAACCACTCCACAAATGTCTTGTTAGCAAGCTATAGTTTTGGCAAGTCGGTTAGGACATCTACTTTGTGCATGACACAAGTAATTTCTCCAACAATTGTTTACAGACAGATTATTTCACTTATAATTCCCTGTATCACAAGTCCAGTGGGTTAGAAGTTTACATACACTAAGTTGACTGTACCTTTACACAGCTTGTAAAAATCCAGAAAATGATGTCATGGCTTTAGAAGCTTCTAGTAGGCTAATTGACATAATTTGAGTCAATTTGAGGTGTACCTGTGTATGTATTTCAAGGCCTACCTTCAAACTCAGTGCCTCTTTGCTTGACATCATGGGAAAATCAAAATAAATCAGCCAAGACCTCAGAAAGAAAATTGTAGACCTCCACAAGTCTGGTTCATCCTTGCGAGCAATTTCTAAACGCCTGAAGTTACCATGTTCATCTGTACAAACAATAGTGCGCAAGCATAAACACCATGGGACCAAGCAGCTGTCATAACGCTCAGGAAGGAGACGCGTTCTGTCTCCTAGAGATGAATGTACCTTGGTGCAAAAAGTGCAAATCAATCCCAGAACAACAGCAAAGGACCTTGTGAAGATGCTGGAGGAAACGGGTACAAAAGTATCTACTGTATATCTATAATAAAACAAGTCCTATATCAACATAACCTGAAAGGCCGTTCAGCAAGGAAGAAGCTACTGCTCAAAAAAAACGCCATAAAAAAGCCAGACTATGGTTTGCAACTGCACATGGGGATAAAGATTGTACTTTTTAGAGAAATGTCCTCTGGTCTGATGAAATAAAATATAGAACTGTTTGGCCATAATGACCATCGTTATGTTTGGAAGAAAAAGGGGAACGTTTGCAAGCCGAAGAATACCATCCCAACCGTGAAGCACGGGGGTGGCAGTATCATGTTGTGGGGGTACTTTGGTGCATGAGGAACTGGTGCACTTCACAAAATAGATGGCATCATGATGAAGGAAAATTATGTGGATATATTGAAGCAACATCTCAAAACATCAGTCAGGAAGTTAAAGCTTGGTTGCAAATGGGTCTTCCAAATGGACAATGACCCCAACCATACTTCCACAGTTGTGGCAAAATGGCTTAAGGACAACAAAGTCAAGGTATTGGAGTGGCCATCCCAAAGCCCTGACCTCAATCCTATAGATCATTTGTGGGCAGACCTGAAAAAGCGTGTGCGCGCAAGGAGGCCTACAAACCTGACTCAGTTACACCAGCTCTGTCAGGAGGAATGGGACAAAATTCAACCAACTTATTGTGGGAAGCTTGTGGAAGGCTACCCGAAACGTTTGACCCAAGTTAAATAATTTAAAGGCAATGCTTCCAAATACTAATTGAGTTTATGTAAACTTCTGACCCACTGGGAATGTGATGAAAGAAATAAAAGCTGAAATAAATCATTCTCTCTACTATTTTTCTGACATTTCACATTCTCAAAATAAAGTGGTGATCCTAACTGACCTGAGACAGGGAATTTTTACTGGGATTAAATGTCAGGAATTGTGAAAAACTGAGTTGAAATGTATTTGGCTAAGGTGTATGTAAACCTCCGACTTTAACGGTATTAATTGAAATGCACTCCAGGTGACTACCTCATGAAGCTGGTTGAGATAATGTAAAGAGTGTGCAAAGCTGTCATCAAGTCAAAGGGTGAGTAGTTTGAAGAATGTCAATTATAAAATATATTTAGATTTTTTTAACAGTTTTTTGGTTACTACATGATTGCATATGTGTTATTTCATAGTTTTGATGTCTTCACTATTATTCTACAGTGTAGATTTTTTTAAATAATAAATATGAGTCGGTGCGTCCAAACTTTTGACTGGTACTGTAAGTCATGGCAAAATGTTTAGCATTGGAGGAAATGTGCTTCTAAAACAGCAAAAAATCTCCCCACATCATGGCAAAATGTGTAGAATTGCAGGAAATGTGATGTAAAACTGCAACAACAAAAAAAACAGTTATGTAATGCAAACATATTTGTTTAGCTTTTGTTAATAAAATACTTTTTTCTGCAAGCAGATCCCTCGGTACGTGTTAAATTCCAGTTTTTAATCCCGGTGCTTAGTTCAAGTGAGTTAATGTGTATTGGCTAGTTGTATAGCTAATAAACTATGTGTTTGTAGATCAGCTGAAGTGAATCAAGCTACAGCATCCAATATGATAATGGCTGGGGTCATTTTTGCTTGTTTTTGCTGTTCTCTAAATAGCATTCTAGAGTTTTTAAATTGCATAGATGTGCAGTACATAAGCTTACACTTTCTTGAACATGTATTGGATTCCCCCAACTTTCTTAAAATGGCTTGGATCCCCACAGTCTGTGTGTGTGGGAGAATAAATCATGTGCACTGTCATCATCACTTAGAAACAATAAATTAGCATCACAGTGACAATGCGCTCCCAGTAACACAAAACCGTGGACATTTTGTTTCAATTTTACCCTCTCTAATTACGAGCCATATTGAATTTAACTAACAAGGCTGTGGGTCCATGTCCCCCCAGACGAACAGAGCGGGGATTCTCAGTGTTCACCAGTGTTATTCCAATCAAATCATGCTCTGTCACAACCCATGAGCATCCTCCCACTGCCTAACGACAAGTGACAGGTGATAGCTCAGCTATGGTTAGAGAACACTGGGAGGATGTTTTACATTGATTACCTTGGTGACACAGAATGAGAACAGGACACCAGCTTCAGGAGGCATACTTTGAGACTATAATCAGTAAAACACCATGCATAAGGAACATAGATTTGATATGACCCATTCTCAAAGCTTTTTTACATTGTAAAGGGGGTGGTTGGAAAACTCACCTCATCCACTACCAATGTGCAACCTCCACCAGGGTGACAATGCCACAGCAGCCATTTGGTATAAAGAAGCTAACAACACAACAGCTATCACAGTGAGGAAGATAGGAATGTATCATGCCTGCAATAAGATTCCTGACAGACACTACTGTAAGACAAAGGTATTTCTCTGTAGATGGCTTCATGATTGTTAGAGGCTATACTATACTGATGAGACAGCGGGTGGATAGACTATAAATGGCACATATGCCTGGAGTCATCAAGGCAGAGTGATTAAAGCTGAAAGTGGTTTGAGTACTCACAGCCAGGCTGTGCCAGCAACAAGCTCTCACAGTCTCACTGCAGAATTAGTCGTTCAACAACGGTCTCTAAACGTAACATTTGGAAGTTGCTCCAAATATCAAATTTCAAAGAGTTTTTGTTTCCCCTGCTGCTCTTTATTGTTCCATTCCTTAAGTTAATGCTTCAGTTTACGCACAAATTCTGAATGGTTAATGTAAATGTTAAGGTTTGGGATTAGGTTAAAACTCCACAACTGGGATCGAAACATGCAAAGTTATGATCCAGAGACATGGGATTACGTCCATCTGCAACCACCGTCCACAACACCCAACACGCACAACCCAAGCCTACGTGATGTTAATAGAACTCACTGTTGTCCCTAGTGGCTGGTTTAAAAGGCATTTCCCGACGTCCTCAGGACATGGATAGACGTCCAATTTCGATGTCAATCTTGAAGGAAATGGCTGGTGCCAGACCTTCTCTGCAGTTCAGACTCCCACACACAATGTATGTGTGTTTAGGCCCATGGCCCGCTTGTTATTTTGGCTCTCACTGGCCACAGGATTGCAATGATTCAAACTTCGGTGGACACCTTACCTGGGGTTTTCCCCTGAGCTGTTCTGAGTGCAGTGGAGTCTCAGACAAGAGGGAGAGCAACCTGCCGTGCCCTGTCAGGCTGTTTTTAGATCGGTAGAAAAATAGATTTAACCATTGGCTAAAGCTCTCGTTGTGGTTAAGCTTTTGGTCTGGTTTAAAATAGCCCTCGTATAAATCACTTCTATACCTAATATCTTGTGATATGTCACAAATATGTGCAATTGAAAATGATACTGTCAACATTATGAGCAGTCCACTTTCTTGTTTTGCTATGCCTTATCAAGCATGATGACCTTCTGTATACACGATAGAGAAAAAAGCAATTTCAGCTCAATGTTTGCTTGATATAGTGGGCTCTTATATCCATCCAGCTCCTGTGCAAATCTTTAGAAAACCTTTTGACCTCCTTTCGACCAATAGATGGGTTATAAACAAAATCAACTTGTGCGCAACAATGGGGCAAAACAGGCATGAGTCAAAACACCTCAAAACAAGCCATGGTATCAATAACAAGATACAACTAGCTGAAACAATCTACCTACGATTGCCCACATGGCAGCTTCTTATCATTGTTTCAAGCTAACTGATCGTTCAGATTCATAACAATGCACGGCTTCTGGCCACATCAATGCGCGTGCATCATACACTCTTTTTTTTATTTACTTATTTTATTTCACCTTTATTTAACCAGGTAGGCCAGTTTTGAATAAGTTCTCATTTACAATTACGACCTGGCCAAGATAAAGCAAAGCAGTGCGACAAAAACAACATCACAGAGTTACACATGGGATAAACAAACGTACAGTCAATAACACAATAGAAAAATCTGTATACAGTGTGTGCAAATGAAGTAAGGAGGTAAGGCAATAAATAGGCCAAAGTGGCAAAGTATTTACAATTTAGCAATTAACACTGGAGTGATAGATGTGCAGATGAGGATGTGCAAGTAGAAATACTGGTGTGTAAAAGAGCAGAAAAACAAAACAAATATGGGGATGTGGTAGGTAGTTGGTTGGATGGGCTATTTAGAGATGGGCTGTGTACAGCTGCAGCAATCGGTAAGCTGCTCTGACAGCTGATGCTTAAAGTCAGTGAGGGACATATAAGTCTCCAACTGCAGTGATTTTTGCAATTCGTTCCAGTCATTGGCAGCAGAGAACTGAAAGGAAAGGCGGCCAAAGGAAGTGTTGGCTTTGGGGATGACCAGTGAAATATACCTGCTGGACTCGTACTACGGGTGGGTGTTGCTATGGTGACCAGTGAGCTGAGATAAGGCGGAGCTTTACCTAGCAAAGACTTATAGATGACCTAGAGCAAGTGGGATTGGCGACAAATATGCAGCGAGGACCAGCCAACGAGAGCATACAGGCTGCAGTGGTGGGTAGTATATGGGGCTTTGGTGACAAAACAGATGGCACTGTGATAGACTGCATTCAATTTGCTGAGTAGAGCGTTGGAGGCTATTTTGTAAATGACATCGCCGAAGTCAAGGACCGGTAGGATAGTCAGTTTTACGATGGTATGTTTGGCAGCATGAGTGAAGGAGGCTTTGTTGCGAAATAGGAAGCCGATTCTAGATTTAATTTTGGATTGGAGATGCTTAAAATTAGTCTGGATGGAGAGTTTACAGTCTAGCCAGACACCTAGGTATTTATCGTGTCCACATAGTCTAAGTCAGAACCGTCCAGAGTAGTGATGCTAGTCGGGCAGGCGGGTGCGGGCAGCGATCAGTTGAAGAGTATGCATTTCGTTTTACTAGCATTTAAGAGCAGTTGGAGGCCACGGAAGGAGTGTTGTATGGCATTGAAGCTCGTTTTGAGGTTTGTTAACACAGTGTCCAAAGAAGGGCCAGATGTATACAGAATGGTGTCGTCCGCGTAGAGGTAGATTAGATCAGAGAGTCACCAGCAGCAAGAGCGACATCATTGATATATACAGATAAAAGAGTCGGCCCGAGAATTGAACCCTGTGGCTTCCCATCGAGACTGTCAGAGGTCCAGACAACAGGCCCTCCAATTTAACACACTGAACTCTATCTGAGAAGTAGTGAACCAGGCAAGTCAGTCAGTCATTAGAGAAACCAAGGCTGTTGAGTCTGCCGATAAGAATACGATGATTGACAGAGTCGAAAGCCTTTGCCAGGTCGATGAAGACGGCTGCACAGTACTGTCTTTTATCGATAGAGGTTATGATATTGTTTAGGACCTTGAGCATGGCTGAGGTGCACCCGTGACCAGCTCGGAAACCGGATTGCATAGCGGAGAAGATACGGTGGGATTCGAAATGATCGGTGATCTGTTTGTTCACTTGGCTTTCGAAGACTTTAGAGAGGCAGGGCAGGATGGATATATGTCTGTAACAGTTTGGGTCTAGAGTGTCTCCCACTTTGAAGAGGGGGATGACCGCGGCCGTTTTCCAATCTTTAGGAATCTCAGACGATACGAAAGAGATGTTGAACAGCGAAAGAGAGGTTGAACATGACATAGACTGACTAGGTGAATCCAGGTGAAAGATATGATCCCTTGTTGATGTCACTTGTTAAATCCACTTCAATCAGTGAGATCAAGGGAGGAGACAGGTTAAAGAAGGATTTTTAAGCCTTGAGACAGTTTAGACATGGATTGTATACTGTATGTGTGCCATTCAGAGGGTGAACGGGCAAGAACTGCAATGCTGCTGGATTTTTCACCCTCAACAGTTTCTCGTGTGTTTAAAGAATGGTCCGCCACACAAATGGTATCAAGCCAACTTGACACAACAGTGGAAAGCATTGGAGTCAAGAATGCTTCGACACCTTGTAAAGTCCATGCCCCGATGAATTGAGGTTGTTCTGAGGGGGTGCAACTCAAAATTAGGAAGGTGTTCCTAATGTTTTTTACACTCAGTGTAGAGTAGTTGGAGCTGACCTTATTGCATCAGAGATAATGAATCTGTGCTACAGTAAGCAGAACGTTAGAACTTTACTTCATTAATAGTGCATTGTCTAGTTCAGTCCTGTACTAGAATGTATAGTGCTGAGTCTTACTGAACAAGGAGGGGCTCCATGCGGGACCCAGATAAACACGGTCTGTGTGTGAGTGTGTGTGTATGTGCCTGTGTTCGTGCCAATGTTTGTGTGTGTGTGTACACACTGCTGCAGCCATCCACAGACTGTCTCAGTAAATAATTAACCTGGTATGACTATCTCTCCCGCTGCCATCTTTTAAAAAAAGTATACCAACATTATGCATCCCATGAATCATGTGTGATGCAGCCACACTATGCTTAAACATGTTGCTTTACGAGCCACAGCCTTCCACTGTCAGGCTGCATCCTGTGGCAGGCAGTCGATGCTCGGCCCTCACAGCACATCCTGTCCAGCACCAACACTCCCTCCCACAATATTGATCTCCTCCCCTGGCAAAAAGATCTTTCAGGCAAGGTCAAATTCCTTCCACCAAGCTCGTGGTAGAGAGAAGCGTCGAAGGAGTGTTTAAACATTTTTTTTGTTAGGTTCCCCAGTAGCAGACGCCAATGGTCGTACCCCGGGTGGCGCAGTGGTCTAGGGCACTGCATCGCAGTGCTAGCTGCGCCACCAGAGTCTCTGGGTTCGCGCCCAGGCTGGGCTGGGTTCGCGCCCAGGCTCTGTCGCAGCCGGCCGCAACCGGGAGGTCCGTGGGGCGACGCACAATTGGCATAGCGTTGTCCGGGTTAGGGAGGGTTTGGCCGGTAGGGATATCCTTGTCTCAGTATGTAAAAATGTAATAAAATGTATGCACTCTACTGTAAGTCGCTCTGGATAAGAGCGTCTGCTAAATGACTAAAAATGTTAAAAAAAAATGGTGACAGCTAGTGTTCCTGGGGTCCAACACATAACAAAATACATTTCTAAAAAAAATACTTTACAATTTGCATACATTTAAAACATTAACATAGACACTACAGACTTATATAGAGTGCCTTCAGAAATTATTCACACCCCTTGACTTTTTCCACATTTTGTTGTGTTACAGTGTGATTAAAATGTTTTTAATACTCTTTTTTTCAAAGATATACACAAAATACTTTGTAATGTCAAAGTGGAAGAACAATTCTAACAATTGTAAAACATAATAAAAAATAAAACACAAATATATCTTGATTAGATAAGTAACAACCTGAGTCAATACATGTTAGAATCACCTTTGGCAGTGATTTCAGCTGTGAGTCTTTCTGGGTAAGTCTCTCAGAGCTTTCCACACCTGGATTGAGCAACATTTGCCCATTATTCTTTAAAAAATTATTCAAGCTCTGCCAAATTGTTTGTTGATCATTTCTAGACAACCATTTTCAGGTCTTGCCATAGATTTTCAAGCAGATGTAATTAAAAAATGTAATTTGGCCACAGGAAAATTCACTGTCTTCTTGATAAGCAACCCCAGTGTAGATTTGGCATTGTGTTTTAGGTTATTGTCCGGCTGAAAGGTGAATTCATTTCCCAGTGTCTACCGGAAAGCAGACTGAACCAGGTTTTCCTTTAGAATTTTGACTGTGCTCAAAAAAAATTTATCCTGAAAACATCCCCAGTCCTTAACTATTACAAGCATACCCATAACATGATGCAGCCACACTATGCTTGAACATTTGGAGAGCAGTACTCAGTAATGTGTTGTATTGGATTTTCCCCAAACATAACACTTTGCCACATTTTTTGCAGCATTACTTTAGTGCTTGTAGCAAACAGGATGCACGTTTTGGAATATTCTTTATTCTGTACAGGATTCTTTATTTTCACTCTGTCAATTAAGTTAACATTGTGGAGTTACTACAATGTTGTTGATATATTGTCAGTTTTCTTCAAGCACATCCATTAACTTCTTCTGGCTGCAAGCCCGGAGCCGTGCACAATATGACAACAGCCACTTCAAGTGCAGGGCGCGAAATTCAAAATATATTTTTTAGAAATATTTAACTTTCACACATTAACAAGTCCAATACAGCATATGAAAGATAAACATCTTGTGAATCCAGCCAACATGTCCGATTTTTAAAATGTTTTACAGCGAAAACACCACGTATATTTATGTTAGCTCACCACCAAATACAAAAAAGGACAGACATTTTTCACAGCACAGGTAGCATGCACAAAGCCAACCTAACTAACCAAGAACCAACCAAACTAACCAAGAAACAACTTCATCAGATGACAGTCTTATAACATGTTATTCAATAAATCTATGTTTTGTTCGAAAAATGTGCATATTTGAGCTATAAATCAGTTTTACATTGCAGCTACCATCACAGCTACCGTCACAAATAGGACCGAAGCAGCCAGAGTAATTACAGACACCAACGTCAAATACCTAAATACTCATCATAAAACATTTCTGAAAAATACATGGTGTACAGCAAATGAAAGACATGCATCTTGTGATTCCAGCCAATATTTCCGATTTCTTAAACTCTATAACTGTTTTAAAGTCACCATGTGCCTCATGGTGAAATCACTAAGCGGTTTCCTTCCTCTCCGACAACTGAGTTAGGAAAGATCCCTGTATCTTTGTCATGACTGGGTGTACTGAAACACCCTCCAAAGTGTAATTAATAATTTCACCATGCTCAAAGGGATATTCAAGGTCTGCTTTTTATTTTTTTTACCAATATTTGTCCTTCTTTGCGAGACATTGGAAAAACTCCCTGGTCTTTGTGGTTGAATCTGTGTTTGAAATTCACTGCCTGACTTAGGGACCTTACATATATGTGTGGGGTACAGATATCAGAACCTTTTTTTTAAATTTTCACCAAAAATGACATACCCAAATCTAACTGCCTGTAGCTCAGGACATGATGCAAGGATATGCATATTCTTGATACCATTTGAAAAGAAACTTTGAAGTGTGTCTAAATGTGAAATTATTGTAGGTGAATATAACACATTAGATCTGGTAAAAGATAATACAAAGAAAAAAACATGCAGGTTTTCTTCTTTTTTTCCATCATCTTTGAAATGCAAGAGAAAGGCTACAATGTATTATTCCAGCTTAGGCGCAATTTAGATTTTGGCCACTAGATGACAGCAGTGTATTTGCAACATTTTAAACTTATCCAATGAACCATTGCTTTTCTGTTCAAAATGTTGTATCAAGACTGCCCAAGTGTACCTTATTGGTTTATTAATACATTTTCAAGTTCATAACTGTGCACTCTCCTCAAACAATTGCATGGTATTCTTCCACTGTAATAGTTACTGTACATTGGACAGTGCAGTTCGATTAACAAGAATTTAAGCTTTCTGCCCATATCAGATATGTCTATGTCCTGGGAAATGGTCTTGTTACTTAAAACGTCATGTTAATCGCATTAGCGCACCTTAGCTCAACAGTCCCGTGGGGGGGACAAAGTTACAGTTAAACAGTTAAAATTATTATTGCACACGGATTGTGTCCATTAACCTTTTCTGTGACTTGTTAAGAAATGTTTTACTTCTAAACGTATTTAGGCTTGTCATAACAAATAGGTTGAATACTTATTGACCGAAGATATTTCAGCTTTTCATTTTTTTTAAATCTGTAAAAATGTGTAAAAACATAATTCCACTTTGACATTATGGGGTATTGTGTGTAGGCCAGTGGCAATCTTCCTTTAATTATTTTTAAATTCAGACTGAACACAACACAATGTGGAAAGAATCAGGCACTGTATTTATATAAGAAATCAAATAATCTACAACAAACAGATATTTACACAAATAAGTGCTCTGACATGCTTGGATAAAAATGACCAAGCAGTGGTTTTATTTGTCTAGCTGCTCAATCTAGCTCTCCGCTGTCCTTCAACCCATCAATCCTCGCCTCTCCTTCCAGTTTTCTGCTGCCAATGACTGGAATGAACTACAAAAATCTCTGATACTGGATACACTTATCTCCCTCACTAAATTTAAGCAGCTCACAGATTACTGCACCTGTACATAGCCCATCTATAATTTAGCCCAAACAACTACCTCTCCCCCTACTGTATTTATTTATTTTGCTCCTTTGCACCCCATTATTTTTATCTCTACTTTGCACATTATTCCACTGCAAATCTATCATTCCAGTGTTTTACTTGCTATATTGTATTTACCTCGCCACCATGGCCTTTTTTGCCTTTACCTCCCTTATCTCACCTCATTTGCTCACATTGTATATAGACTTATTTTTCTACTGTATTATTGACTGTATGTTTGTTTTACTCCATACTCCATGTTTGTTTTACTTCACAGCTGCCTCTGTGTTGTTGTATGTGTCGAACTGCTTTGCTTTATCTTGGCCAGGTCGCAATTGTAAATGAGAACCTGTTCTCAACTTGCCTACCTGGTTAAATAAAGGTGAAATAAATCAAATAAAAATCCATCTACGAATTTACTTAATCTAGATGTTCTGGGAGGCTTGGAGAGCATTGTATTGCAATTTATTACCTCTTGGGCCCAGATGAATCAAAACAGATTTAATTTTTCCATTGACTTTAGATCAGTCCATGACTTCTCAGGAATTGATCCAAACATTCAAAGAATAAATATTACATGAAAAAGAAATACAGCTCAAAAGGTGGTGTGATCTATAGTGATTGTGGCCCTAGGATGCATCATTTAATATATTGCCTTCAGAGAGCTGGCTGTGGTTCTCTTTATTATGGCTCCATTAATGACATCTCTCAGACCAACTCCCACAGCTCAGAAAGAGAGAGAGAGAGAGACCGAGGGATAGGGTGAGCGGTGAAGAGGTGAAGGTGTTCCTAATGTTTGGTATACTCAGTGTAGAGCTCACCTCTCTGTATTGTCATTGGGCTGCTAATGAACATTTGGGAGGGTAGACTACATACAAGGCCCAAGACTCAAAATACATTATTATGATCACATAATTTCCATGGCAACCTCTCCTGTGGTAAATCTGATTAATTACACATTGAGTATGTTCACATGCATATTAATAATGTGTTATTAAACTGATTATGTCAGTATGCAGATTATGCAATAGTCATGTAAACACCCTACTCTGCTTATCTTAGTCGACGTCAGGTCAAAATCGAAGTAAGCATACACTAATTGTTTTCTCAGCAATGTTTTGAATGATTAGGACACGTAACAACCTTAATCAGCGTCCCAGCGGTGTATTTGATCTGCTCATGTGCTAGCACCAGCTAAGCGAGCCTGCCTCTTTAGCGTGAGGGAAGTGATTTTGGAACAGCTAAATGTATACGTCTTAGAAGTAATTTTCGCATACGAACTTTACATGTCCGAACTGAGAATCAAATATGAATCCCAAAAAGGACATGGTCAGGGACAGTGGCAGGAATCAGGGACAGTGGCCGCTGAGAATAAGAATGGAATAATGAAAGAGAGAATAGTCAATACTTCAGCTGGAAACCTGCTTGTCACATTTGAGACATGAAGCTAATTTACTCTAAAGGGCATTATTGTAATGGGAGACGAAAGTGTTATAAATGCGAGTCTGGCTTTCTTCTCGTCGTGCTTGGGCAAAGAGAGATTTATTTCCTCCCTTTGAACCTGTCAGATGAATCTGATCATCATACACAAGGCGGATTTATACCAGAACGACCTATTCTGTAGAGCCATCCTTTTTCAGGGACATCTGATGCCTGTAATATACAGTACCAGTCAAAAGTTTGGACACACGTACTCATTCAAGGGTTTTTTCTTTATTTTAACTATTTTCTACATTGTTGAATAAGTGAAGACATCAAAACTATGAAACCGCACATATGGAATCATGCAGTAAATGTTAAACAAATCGAAATATATTTGAGATTTGAGATTGTTCAAAGTAGCCACCCTTTGCCTTGATGACAGCTTTGCACACCCTTGGCATTCTCTCAACCAGCTTCACCTGGAATGCTTTTCCAACAGTATTGAAGGAGTTCCCACATATGCTGAGCACTTGTTGGCTGCTTTTCCTTCACTCTGCGGTCCAACTCATCCAAACAATCTCAATTGGGTTGAGGTCAGGTGATTGTGGGTGCCAGGTCATCTGATACAGCACTCCATCACTCTCCTTCTTGGTCAAATAGCCCTTACACAGCCCGGAGATGTGTTTTGGGTCATTGGTACTGTTGAAAAACAAGGACAATTACTCAAAGCCAGGGGTGGGAAACGCCAGTCCTCAGAGGTCTGATTGGTGTCACACTTTTTCTCCATCCCTAGCAAACACAGCTTATTAATCAAATTGCATTCTAAACTGAAGATCATGATTAGGTGATTATTGGAGTCAGGTGTGTTTGCTGGGACTGGGGAAAATTGTGACACCAGTCAGGAATTGCCCACCCCTGCACTAAGCGCAAACCAAATGGGATGGCGTATCGCTGCAGAATGCTGTGGTAGTCATGCTGGTAAAATGAGCCTAGAATTCTAAATAAGTCCCTGACAGTGTCACCAGCAATGCACCCTCGCACCATCACAACTCCTCCTCCATGCCTCATGGTGGGAACCACACTTGCGGAGATCATCTGTTCACCTACTCTGCGTCTCACAAAGACACGGCGGTTGGAACCAAAAATCTCAAATTTGGACCCATCAGACCAAAGGACAGATTTTCACCTGTCTAATGTTCATTGCTCATCTTCTCATTTGGTTTCCTTTAGTAGTGGTTACTTTGCAGCAATTCGACCATGAAGGCCTGATTCACGCAGTCTCCTCTGAACAGTTGATGTTGAGAAGTTTCTGTTACTTGAACTCTGTGAAGCATTTATTTAGGCTGCAATTTCTGAGGCTGGTACCTCTAATGAACTTATCCTCTGCAGCAGAGATACGTCTGGGTCTTCCTTTCCTGTGGCGGTCCTCATGAGAGCCAGCTTCATGATAGCGCTTTATGCTTTTTGCGACTGCACTTGAAGAAACTTTAAAAGTTCTTGACATTTTCCACATTGACTGACCTTCATGTCTTAAAGTAATGATGGACTGTTGTTTCTCTTTGCTTATTTGAGCTGTTCTTGCCATAATATGGACTTGGTCTTTTACCAAATAGGGCTATCTTTTGTATACCAGCGCTACCTTGTCACAACACAAGTGTTTGGCTCAAACACATTAGGAAGGAAAGAAAAACCACAAAAGAACTATTAACAAGGCACACCTGTTAATTGAAATGCATTCCAGGTGACTACCTCAGGAATCTGGCTGAGAAAATGCCAAGAGTGTGCAAAGCTGTCATCAAGGCAAAGGGTGGCTACTTTGAAGAATCTCAAATATGTTTTGATTTGTTTAACAATTTTGTTTACTACATGATTCTATATGTGTTATTTCATAGTTTTGATGTCTTCACTATTATTCTACAATGTAGAACACAGTAAAATAAAGAAAAACCCTTGAATGAGTAGGTGTGTCCAAACGTTTGATTGGTACTGTAATAAACATTGCTTTGTGTTTGTTTTGTGAAATCAACTTTGCCTATCCATCTTTTTAATGTCCTGCTGTACTGTATGAGCATATGAAATCAGAATGTGCTGTGTCAGAGGAATTGCCTTAACCATATCACCAAGCCTCTGTCAGCTCTGACAGACCTGCAGAGTGAAAGAGGGATGGAGAGAAAGACAGAGAGTGACAAAGAAAGAAAGAAAGAAAGAAAGAAAGAAAGAAAGAAAGAAAGAAAGAAAGAAAGAGGGAGTCAAATAGCTCTTAAGTGGGCGGGCTCTCATAATGGACGGCAGAGAGATTAAAGTAGATGTCACACGTCAAAATTTGATGGATGACCCTATGTGAACCTATGTGACCGCTATGTGAACCTAAGGGGCTGCCTGTCAGGACATCCTGATGGTTAGGTGGGGGTCTTTGGGTAAGGGTCCAGTTGTCAGGTCAACCGGTAATGATTTATGACCCAAGCCTGATTTATGACCCTATGTAATGATTTATGACCCTATGTCATGTAGAAGGGTGCATGTCAATATTTGGGTTTCAGGTCAGGACATCGTGGTGGTTAGGGGGGTAGGGTTGAGTAAGTGACCAGGTGTCAGGTCAACCTGTTTCTCACGGTTTGGGGGTGGTTAATGCCCCTTATAAAGCGGCTGAACAATACCTGTTTAAGCCTGTACATGATAACCCCCCTGAATATTAAACAAAAATGACACCTATGCCAATTTTAGGGATGTTATGCACGGCTTGTCATGAACCCAGTGACCAAAGCCTTGAAAAAGTTCTGTGTGAAGCTCCAGAATGTTTTAAAGGATTTTTGGGTACGAGTGAGGGCCACATGTCTTACATATTCCACCCGGAGGATTCTACGGTAAAGATATTCACAGACAGTGGACCCAAACCCCTTTATCAGGCAAAACCTGGGAGTTTTCCCCCGGCTCTGGGGATGAGAGAATGGCTAAACATCAGGCTGGCGCTTTGTAAAATTGAACAGGTCCTGAGTGGTACAAATGTGCCAGGATATGCTTTGGAAGAACAGGTCTGCGGCCGCAGTGATCTCAAGGCTCTAAGAATTGCTTCAATGGACTATAGCCCTGACAACAAAGTGACAATTTTAGCCTGTGACCTTTATGATAAGTCTAATGCTACAAAGTCTGTCAATTCTCCTGTAGCTTCCAGAGCACGCAAACATGTAAACTTTTTTATTCCTGTGTTTAGTTTTAAATGGGTGGATTATCCAATTTTCATAACCCTTATGAATAAGCTGGACATTCTCTTCCAAAATGGTGAACAGTTACAGCGCTGGGCGAGGCTTTCCTTGAGACAGAGTCAAGACCAAAAGGCCAGACGTCGGATCTACCCCTGGAGTGAAAACTTACCAAGTGTTGCTGAGCCTGGCAAGAGATCCCGGCATTTTGATGACCAACTGGACACTGACAATGGGGGGTGGTTGCATCAGATCCCTGGATCTGTAAGAACGGCATTGTAAAATACCTTAATAATGTAAGGCTATAAAATGTATGTACTAAATATTTTGAATGAAATAAATGGTTTTAAAATCAGAATCTCACCATGTCATGAACTCTCGCGTTTGTTCACTCTTAGCGCAGTCTGTCCCTGAGAAAAAAAGAAAAAAAAAACTTGCGGAAAAAGCCATGTGCGCGTGTGTGTGCGGGAGTGTGCTGTAGTGGCTGTGTGTGTGTTTCAAAAACAGAGAAAAAGGGCGGGGTGTTTGTTAAAAAAATACCCTTGCATCTGCGCTCAAGGCTCTCTCTCTCTCTCTCTCTATGCCTGGTGGGTCGTTTGAAACCAAGGTTTACACTATCCTGCAAAACAGATGCCTACCCCCTCAACAATAATATTGTGTCTTAAGCCTCCTAAACACAAAGTCCTTTCAAAAACTATTTTTTAGGTGGGCTAAAAAATCATTCATCCCAGCGATGTCGAGACCACCCCACCCCTGCATCTAGGTGCTAGCACCCCGGAGATTTTAGAATATCCAAAAGGATCCTAATGTTTAGACACCCCCAATACCATGTGTTTGAAATGTGTCAAATATATCTTGGGAGGGGTATAGCGCGAAAAAATACGACACCACGCGAGTCATACGGCTACAAAAGCTAAGCAAAACAGGTCCCCCTGTTAGCTTCGTTTTCGCGCATTTACCCTACAGCATTCCCCCAGGAATAGTTATCGGACGGACCCCGTTAAAAAAGATCATCTGGTAAAAACCCTCCTCATGGATATTTCTCAAGGTTAGTTCTTGAAATAAATATTTACATATGCTATATATTAGATTTGTTTGTTCTTGGGAATTGTTTGAAAACGTTGTATGTTATAGAAATATTAAACAGGCCTTAGGGCCCGGATTCTTAACGTATAAAATGTCAATATTAGCTAAAATGATTAGAGCTTTAATATTATCTAATGTTTTTTTAGATTCTCAAACCTTCACTCAGATTCTCCGAGATATAACTGAACTCGAACCGGCCGTAGGGTCTCCGGAACAAATTGTTTACATCCCAACGCCGACCCTGAATTGTAGTAAGTAAGATTCAAGAATTCCGTAAGAATATTTATACCTTAAAAACAAAAAGTGTAGGCATCTTATATTAAAAGTTATTTTATGTGTTTACAGCTGAAATACATCCTAGAACGGGTGCCATAGGGAGTCTACACGGTTTCTGTGAAGGATATGCCTACGAGACAATTGTGCCCTACTCCCAGGATGTATTTACACACAAGCCGCAAACAGAGACTTTAAACGGCCTGTCAACTCCCCTGACCCAGGACCGTTGGACGCCCCCTATTAAACACCAACGGACAATCAGGGCCCAGATCCACAGGTCCGCTTCACCCGAACAATACTACTGGGAGGGTATTCACGAGACAGCGTTACAAGGACAAGGTATGAATCAATTATCATTTATATATATATTTTATTTTTATGCCTGAATATGTTTAAACAGGGACTAATGGTGTTTTTTTTTTTTTTACTTTCAGGCTCACAAGCTACAGACCAGGCAGATGCTATAATTAGGGTTGCCCAAAGACATGTTCCCGAGTTCTCAGAGCTTCTTCAGAACAGCCCTCTTCAAAAAAGCCGAGGTATTTAATTAATGTATTGTTAATATATAGGCTTATATCTGAAATGTATTTTACATTTTTATCAAACATATTTTAGGGTTAATAACCTATTTTTCTGTATGTATTATTTTTTAATGCAGACTCCTCGCCGGCTTATAAAGACATCCAAGAAGCTACACATCTAGATCCCGAAGAGGCGCCAAAGACCCCAGTCACCAGAACAGCGAAGCCTGATGATTTCAAAGTTTTAAATGACATTTCTGAGGTAGACGATTTGATGTTCTGTGAAGTGGCCAACCTTATTGAAGCGGCCAATTCTGGTGGGGCAACAGCCTCTTGTGAAATAGACCAAGCCGTGCTTTTCAAGGCTTTTACACAGGGTTTAAAATCACGAAAGGCTTTACTTCAACGTCGTATGGGTATTCTATTCGAACATCAATACAATCAGGATGTGTCATTCTGGCGTAGAGAGCTTCCCCGCATGTTAAACAACAGTAGGGTTAAAACAAGCAAATACCTCCGTTAAAAAACACATATGTAAAAAAAAAAAACACAAGCACACACATCCTTAAGTAGAGAAATGGCGCCCCCTATAGACCTAAGCGAGACAATTGAAACCCTCTTAGCGGAAATCCCTACAGAGCTCCAAGATATAATTAACCATATGAATGATTCTGGGCTAATTGACATAGGGGCTATAGATGAAAACCTATTATCCCAGATTCCCTCCGAACTCATTGAAATTATTACACGTATGAATGAGTCAGGGTCTGCAGATGAAAACAGGTTATCACAGATACCCGAATCAATCATATCTTTAATTACCCAGATGAACGAGAGCCCAAGGTTTAATTCTGCACCCCCTACACCTCTAAGCCATCCTTTAACACCCTTGTTCGAAGAGGAAACCCAATACGATGTTTTTGAACAGCTGAACAAATGTCTATCAAATCTGGAGCGGGAAGGTCTTGATCACAATGTACAGAACGAAAGCCCTAGGTTTAATTCTGCACCACCTACACCTCTAAGCCAGCCTTTAACACCCATGTCTGAAGAGTCTGAAACCCAATACGATGTTTTTGAACAGTTGGACAATTGTCTAGCAAATCAGGATGGGGATGGTCTTGATCGCAGTGAACATGTTTTGTATCGAAATAAATTCCACAATATTGAGGTTCGACAGTTTTTCAATTTCGCATGGGGGGGTCAGATTCGGGAATATGCTGTGTTTTACGTAATGCTTATGGACACTTTGAATGAACTGGTAGATAGAGTTAGAGCTTATAGCCAACCAAGGGATACCTTACAGTTGGAAATTTTTGGAGACAGTCTGCAGAGCCGTGTGTCGCTTATTTTAAATAGGGGTGAAGCAGATCTTGAACAATTTGTTAACCTGCTAGAACGCCTTGTTCAGTCAAATTTAAACGTGCTAGCAGATAGGACCCTCGAACTTGTAGTACAATTAGTCCGGCCACCACAAGGGGGCGGCGGGCAGAGACGTAAACTCGATAGCCTGATGCAGTCCGAAATCATAAGCAATAAAAAGGCCTACCTCATAATCGTTCACAATCATGGTAATAAGCTATGCTTTGCCATAGGTTTGGCCCACTTACTCAGCCCAGGATGTACAGAGCGCGAAGCGTTACAGAAAGCTCAAGAGCTACAAAAGGCTGTGGGTTTAGGTATACAGGAGGCTGTGGCTTTCTCAGACATAGGCAAATTTGAAAACTTTCTGAATATCAAGATTGTGGTTTTGTACCACAGCAGGGCTAATGACGCTCTCTTGAAGTTCCAAAATATACAAGAGCCACACCCTAAGACTATGTACTTTTATGTGCAAAATGAGCATTACTATGCCGTAACTAACATCACAGCATTTTTAGGCGCCCCATATGTCTGTCCAGCCTGTCATACCGGCTACACCCGCAAGGGGGGGCACTCGTGCCGTTATAACTGTTCAGTATGTCTGGATAAACATTGCCCTATGCAACCGCTAAACTTGACACCCTGTGAGGATTGTCACCGCACATGTCGTTCGGCCTACTGTTACGAAAAACACAAAACTGAAACATGGCACCCCAAGGCCTGTAAATCTGTAAGCATTTGTGACATTAACAAGAAATGTCCAAAATGTCATTGCAATTACAACCTTAAAATAGACAGCCCTAAACCCCATGTTTGTGGAATCATACATTGCCCAATCTGTAAAGGGCCCTTGAAAAGCAGAGACGCAGAAGTTGTTCAAGAAGTAACACATGAGTGTTACATTCAGCCCTTGGCTGAAGATGAACATACAGAGAAATATGTTTTTTATGATTTTGAGACAAATCAGCAATCAGGGGTTCACTTGCCTATTTTTGTATCTACCATGACTTTCACCGGTGAAAAGTGGTCGGCCGAGGGGCCCGATTGCGCCCGACTCTTTCTAAAACATTTTAGAAAGGCCCAGTACAGAAACTTCACGTTTATAGCTCACAATGCGCGAGCCTATGACTCCTATCTGCTTCTGAACCCTTTGATACAGCAAGGCGTGGCGCCCAGTGTCATTGCTCAAGGGAGTAAAATCTTATGTTTTGTTGACCACGCCTTCAAACAGAGATACATTGACAGCTTAAGCTTCTTACCCATGAGATTGGCTCAAATGCCAGAGGCCTTGGGTTTTGAAAACTCGGTCAAAGGCTATTTCCCCCACTTCTTCACATCTGAGGAGAATCTACATTATATAGGAGCTTATCCAGCCCCCGAAATGTACGGTTGTGATCAAATGTCTACCAAAGAGCGTGAGAAATTCATGACGTGGTACGAGACAGTAAGACATGGAACTTTTGATTTTCATAAAGAGATGGAATCATACTGTGACAATGACGTGGTTATACTACGTGAAGGATGCCTCAGATTCAGAGAAGAGGTAATCAAAGATGCAGGCATTGACCCCTGGAGCTGTACAACTATTGCATCCGCGTGCATGAAAACCTATCGTACACACTATCTAACTCCAGCATCTATAGCGATCCCATCGCCAGACAACTACCGACGACAATTCAAGGCCTACTCTAGTGGCTCCATTCAATGGTTGGAGTACCTAGCCCAGGATAAAAATGTTTTTATCCAACATGCTTTGAATCGGGGGGAGAAGGCTTTTGGGCCTTACCATGTAGATGGATACACACAGATTGACGGTGTTGAGACAGTGTATGAGTACAACGGTTGTTTCTTCCACGGTTGTAAATTATGCTTTGTCCCCCAGGCCATGTGTGTCCTAACCCAAAAGACTTTTGGGGAAATGTACCAAGAGTTTCAAGACAAACTGAATTCTTTAAAGGCTACATACGGGTTAAAAGTTGTGGTTTTGTGGGAACACGAATGGACAGCCCTGAAAAAGGCAGATCCTCATGTTCAGGCCTTCCTTACCCAATATGACCCTCCAGAGCCCCTGGAACCGAGACAGGCCTTGTTTGGAGGCAGGACCAATGCTTTGACATTGCGTTATGTAGCTCAACCCGACGAGACAATAGGCTATGTAGATTTTACATCCCTATATCCTCATGTAATGAGTTCCTCATGCTATCCTATAGGGCATCCTGAAATTATTCACAGCGACTTTGACGAACCCCAAAATTATTTTGGTTTAATCAAAGCGACTGTCTACCCTCCTAGGGGTCTGTTTATACCTGTGCTGCCTTACAAGGGGTCTAAAGGAAAACTTTTCTTTCCCCTTTGTCGCACATGCTGTGAAAACAACAACCAGGAAAACCCATGTGATCACTCAGATCAAGAAAGAGCCCTGACAGGTGTCTGGGTCACCGCTGAATTCTCTAAGGCTTTGGAGAAGGGGTATCGTGTGGCCAAAATCTTTGAAGTGTGGAACTTTTCCAGGAAATCAGACACACTTTTTAAAGAGTACATCAAGACCTTCTTGAGATGCAAGCAGATGGCTTCAGGCTATCCAGCATCGGTCACAGATCAAGAAAGTAAAGAGAAGTACATTCAAGACTACCATGACAGAGAAGGCATACTTCTTGACCCTGACAGAATACAGGTCAACAAAACCAAAAGAAATGTTTCGAAATTGTACTTGAACTCCCTTTGGGGGAAGTTAGCGCAGAGAAGCAATATGCTAACAACTTCGATCATTAAAGACCCGGAAGAATTTTTGGAATTTGTTTTTTCGGACCAATACGAAATTTCACATTTTTCATTCTTGAGTCAAGACATTGCCTTGGTGCAATGGCGGCGCAACCCAAAGTGGGTTCTACCCCCAGGTAATGTAAATGTGTTTCTTGCAGCATTTACCACAGCCTATGCCCGACTTGAACTGTACACCCTCATGGAACAGCTTCAGCGGCGGGTTCTTTACCACGACACAGACTCTGTGGTCTATGTAAGCAAGCCGGGGGATTGGACCCCCCCACTTAGCAACTATCTTGGGGGTTTAACTAGTGAACTCGCCGAGGGTGACCATATCACAGAATGGTCCTCATGTGGGCCCAAAAGCTATGCTTTTAGGACTAAAGACAATCACGTGGTGTTGAAAGCCAAAGGCGTGACTCAAAACTACGAAAATGCCCCGCGTGTAAACTTGGAATCAATCACGCGCTTGGTCGACGGGTTCGTAAATGACAAGAATAGTGACTTGGAGATTTTGACCTCCTACAACAAAATAGTGAGGGATAAAAAGGGGTTCCATCTAAGAAACGCCCCACTCACTAAAAGATTCAGGGTAGTCTATGACAAGAGACGGCTATTGCCTGACGGTACCACATTGCCCTTTGGCTACTGACTTATGCTACAAGCCCCAGTGTGTCTTAAAGCTTAAGATATAATGACGGCTGTCGAGGATTTTGACCCCCGTTTAAAACTGCCCTTTTCGGCCTTAATTGCAGGCCCATCAAACAGTGGTAAAACTTTTTTTGTAAAAAGTATTTTAGAGAATTCTGAACATGTGTTATCTCAAAAGCCTGACAATATTGTATGGTGTTATTCATGTTACCAACCTCTGTATGATGAATTATTGAAGACAATAAAAATCAAGTTTGTTGAAGGAATACCCGAATCTCTGTCTGATGATGAACTTCTCCCCCCACATAAATATAATCTGCTGGTTTTGGACGATATGCTATTTGCTGGTAGCGAACACCCCGAAATTGCACGAGCTTTTACCCAATATACTCATCATAGAAACCTGTCCGTGCTTTACTTGGTCCAGAATGTGTTTCACCAAGGTAAAAATAGTCGGACCATTAGCTTGAATGCCAACTACATGGTATTGTTTAAAAATCCTAGAGACAAACTTCAAATTAGCACTCTAGCTCAGCAGATGTACCCTGGACGGAAATCATACTTTATGGAGAGCTATGAGGACGCTACCAAAGAGCCATTTTCTTATTTAATCGTGGATTTAAAAGCAAATACTCCAGAACACCTTAGGCTACGTACAGGGCTGTTTCCGTGGGAGCGGCCTGCTGCATACCTTCCTAAAAAGTAAACGCTATGTCTCTGCGTTTAAAAAGAAACCTGCCCCTCTTGACAAGGCTAGTTGGGTCTACAGCTAAAGGACGGAAGGCCATCTTGGGTAGTTGTTCTTCAGATCTCATATTAGCCTTATGTGAGATTGCTTTGAATCTTCTCAAAGGACGCATTCCACTCACCCTGAACCAATTGAAAAAATTAAAGAGACAAAAGACCGCGATCAAACTCTTTGCCAATAAAAGGGCCAGTCTTCAAAAGAAAAGACATAGTATACAACAGTCTGGGGGTTTTCTTCTACCTTTACTCAGTATAGCCGTGCCCTTCATCACCAGCCTTATTGCGGCCAGACGTGGGGGTTGAACACGCGGTGTGATGGCCACTAAAATGTACTTGGTGCCACAACAAGAGTTGGATAGACTTAAAAATCAAATGCAGGGTCCTGAAAATATCAGACAAACAGCTGAAAATGATTTGGATACGGCCATGAAGGATGTTTTGAACCGAAAAGGATTGAACCCCTATGATAAGATCCAAAAATACACAAACCTAATGCAAAGATATTTGACTCTGGTAAAGCAAGGGGAGAGAGAGACCAACCATTTAACACTTTCCCTACCGGACCCTTTAACAGATGTCGAACCTAACGATAGCCAGGCCCCGGTAAGGCCTGTACCGGCGATCTTACCTAGTGAAGATCCTATGTCTGGTGAAGCTCAAATGCCTTTTGAAGATAAAGTTATGCATGACCTACTGACACATGTGCCTTTACGTAACAGGAAGAATGTTAAATACATTATGAACAAGATAAAAGACTCAAAGGGGTTAGCTGCTTGGAACGATTCTGGAGAGTTTATACTTCAGGGCGCTGTTGTTAGGGGGTCCCATATGGTGGACTTACTTAAAAGTACCACGGCTGCCCACAAGGTTGCTGATGACCGAAGGCCTCCCGGCTGGCGTCAGTTTCTTAAGGCCCTGGCAATCCTGAACATTCCCCTCTCCGGTGTACCCAACCATAAGCTTCGTCAACAGATTCAAGCTTTAAAACAAAAGCCTTCAACGAGATACAGCACCCCTAAAGATGCCCCAACGACACCGTCCCCCTATGAAAGCGATGATGCTAACTCATTTACTCCCATGAACGTCTCAGGACCTTTTCCTAATCCCGATCTCTCGGCGTGGTTAGACTTTTGAAAATGACTTTTGAATGACTATGATTAAATTCAATAAAATGTTTTATTTGAAAAATAAGCAATTTAACATTTGTGGCATTCTTGAAACATATGACGTGAGCATACGCCTTGATTACGCGTTCTTAAACGACACACATTTGAACACTTTTGATATTTTCTAACAAAACAAGATACAAAGTTATCATTACTTCTTAAATCATCCTTATAAAGAAACATAACATCTTCAAAAGAAACTCCCCGGGCTCTTTGGCACAGGTAAAATACACAGTGGTGACCGCATGTAGTGGAAAGGTTATCTTGCACTTGTTTGATGCTGTAGTAGATCTTTGAACCGTTTAGGGTCAAAAAATCTTTAATAGATTTAGGGAAATGTGAAAAACCGGGGGGAAAGCCATAGGAATCAAAAAAAGTTGAGATTTTTCTTCCACCTTCCTGTTCTAATGTCATAGCTAGCCAATGTTCACCAGGCATGTGTTTAGGATGGGTATTGACAATAAACATTGCAGGCCTCTCAGGCCATATCTCAATAGGTAATTCATCACAAGCCATCACTCCACAAAATTGTTTTCCAATCAAGCGGCTCATGAGCCCTTCCAACTCTTGGGTATTCATGTCTTTGCTCAAAGGTCCTTAATAATAATCCACTAAGACCTGTCTTCGGGCATTCACTTCCAAGATTGAATCAGAGCATGCGTAAACAATCATGCTAACTGTACAGGCTAAAGGTGTACGGAAACGCATTTCCAGCCTGAGGTTACCTTGGGACACCACAGACAGATTTCCTGAGGTGTCATCATCAGGGGATAAATTGAAAGCATACAACGTGTAACCCTCTGCAAAATCATTTCTGTCAATAGGTAAAGAGAGATCTTTTAGATGCCTCCCTGTAGCCAGGAATAGATTGTAAAATTCTCGCACAGATATGTTGTTGTTAAATTGGGGTTGGAAAGCCTTAGCAGGAACCTGACGTCCGTCCTGACAGAGAGCTACATACTCTGCATTGAAGTGTTGAAAATTAAAGGGGTTTTTATCTAAACTCCCCGTATTAGAGGCGTGATCAACCAGACCTATAACCACATATCTAGGTAAAGGGCCTAGAAATAGGTTTTCTTGACTGCAGATTCTACTGCCCACAGGTATGCTAAAGGTTTTCATGGTAATTCTTTGGAGAGGGTAAAGGGCATTTCCTTTCATCAAAGCATGTGAGTGACCCAGGCGTACGGCCGGAGATACAGACACTTTTTTAATAAAAAGGGTGGCCCCCAACACTTTCAAACTAAAATCCCCGTCTTGGGGAGACATCAGGCAAAAATCATCCTTGGCCCTGGTTAATTTTAATCTTAAATCAACCGAATTTAAGAGTAACCGTTCTTGAAAGAAAATGTCAGAGTGTATAGGGCCTAGCAAATGAAACTCTCGAGATTCGGCGCAGTAGCGAGCTCGTGCCGCTAGTCCTTTGTTTGCACCGGTGGAAGGGTCTGTCGATTCCATAGAGGCTCCTGCAGTATCCTTGCTAAACAGCCCGGCGCTAAATTGTGTTTTGAGAGTGTCTTCGGAGTAGTTTAGTAAACACTCCATGATGGCTCTATATGGGTATGTGGCGCTGCTTTGACTGATTAGGCGTTCACCCAAAGTCACATCAACTTGGGAGAAAATGGTGGCCAAGGGGTAATTAATGAGACTCACTTTGGCATCGCCTGCAATATTAGACCCATCTCTTTTGGTCACTTTTAGACGTAAATGCACCAAGGTGTTGTTGAGGTCCAGATAGTTGTCACCGTGGCCTGGTATGAAAAATTCGATAGGCCCGTTATCGGTAATAGCAGAGAGAGGGGCTATCTCCACATAACTGGATCTATCTATTGAATGCTGCGTTAAAGGGGCCGTGAA
Source organism: Salvelinus namaycush (assembly GCF_016432855.1). Taxonomy (NCBI): domain Eukaryota; kingdom Metazoa; phylum Chordata; class Actinopteri; order Salmoniformes; family Salmonidae; genus Salvelinus; species Salvelinus namaycush. Next base: position 37,422,567 of record NC_052315.1, read on the forward strand.
AAGATCGAGTTCTGTCTTTATAGCTTCAGAGGACATTCGATGTAAAAGAGCCATGTCACTTATTCTTTTAGAAAATACTTCCTAGTATTCTTTTAGCCTGTTTTGGTTCAGACCTCCTCACTTTACCACGTCTTTGACTTACTGAGGTTCTTTTAACAGTTAACCGCCGCTTTTTAGGTGCCGGCCTGCGTCTTAAACCTGGGGGTCTCTTTTTTGGTCTTCGAGACAATATCATAAGCCCCGAGCCTTCTTGATGCTCCACATCTGGTGACGCCCTTCGGGTCATAGCATTGGCTACAACCTCACTTACTATATTTTTAGCCGCGGATTTTAAATGTGGTTTGGCTATGCTGAAGCCCCTCTTCATAAACGGTAAAACCATCCTGAAGAGGTTACGGAATATACCGCCTATCCCCGCACCATACATTGTCGGTGCTCCATGATATCCTGGTAGTCCATTACCAACTTGATCCACATAGTATGAAACATAACGGTTAGGGTCGAGCTGATGGTGCTCCATAACTCTTTTATTTGTATTATGTTTATAAATATAATACAGATATTATATATGTAGAGAGGTTTTGGTGGGTCTAAAGTGGAGTTTTACAATCGTTTTACCATAAGTAAATTCAATGTTTTCGTTCTGATCCGTTTTAAGCTCAACCAGAATGTTTTCAATATAGTTCTTGCTGACATGTACGTAGTGCGGCTTGTCATAATTGACAGTGACGATGTCCCCATCCTTTCCGTCTATATGAACTGTTCGCAGGAGGGGCACACAGCTGTCTCCGACCCTTTGATAGGTTATGATGTCGGTATACACAAATATGTTGTAAAATCCTGCATGTATATCCGCAGGGAATGGGAATAATTTATCGTTCACATACGTCCATTTATTGGGACCCATCCCCAACATGTAGGATAAATTACCGCTGGTCTTTATACCTCCGTTAGCAGGCCCTGAGATTTGTATCCTTTTATGGATTGGATTGTAGAATAGGAATATTTCCATCTTGTTCAGGGTTAGGTGTTCATTCAACTCTGAGACGATCCTGTCGACGGTTCTATAGAAACCTTTTTTAAGCTTAATAAGTTTTGCAGGTTCCGATAACCTTTTGCAATAAAAATCACGGTCCTTAGCTTTGATATTATACCAACTATGGGGGTATGTAATCTCGCTGAGACCTACTTCCCAAGCCTCTGATAACTCTATAGGCTTTGGAAAATTGGTTGTATACTTCGAACTCTGATTATTACGATATATCTGTGCCGACGCATTACTGGGGAGAGTCAGGTAGAAGCCGCTGTGTTCCATGATGCCCAACTGTGTACACGCGACTGATGCGCTAGTTATCATGACTAGGGGTTTAAATTAATCCCCGTTGCCTCCACCACATCATGCTCCAATACCCAACTGTTGAACTTTTGAGGCCAGTTTTTCCAGCGGACCAGCAACCATTTTTTACCCTTTTCTCTCTTCTGATCTAGAATCTCCTCCACGTGAAAGACTTTGTCTTTACCCAACTGGACCTTCTGTAATTCCTTCTCATAAAAAGATCCCTCTATAAGATCCCCGTCATAATCTTTTAATTTGTAGACCGGGGGAATGCGTGGCAGACATTCGGTAACGGTAAACAACTCCGAGCTAAAGCCTTGTTCGTATTTTTTGTCGAAAACACCCCTCAACTTTGATATACGAACCAAGTCACCCACTAGGAATTTAAAAGTCATTTTTTTCTTACGGCGAAGTGGGAACAAACCATACATATTTTTAAAGACTTGAAAAGAGTTTTCCGAAGAGACGTCAGAGGGCTTCATACGTATACTCTTATGGAAGCTGTGGTTGTACCCGTTTACTAAATCCTGAACTATGTCTGTATATCTGTGGGTGTTGTGAGCTGTAAAATATCGCCACATCCGCTCTTTCAAAGTCCTATTAAAGCGTTCCACAACCGAAGCTTTCAAATCAGAGCCTGTAGCAAAATGTATTATTTTATACTTATTCATCAGCTTCTGAAATGTTTTATTGAAGAATTCTTTTCCGCCATCAGTCTGCACTTTATTGGGTGCTCCTCCTGCCTTCAAGATCGAGTCAAAGGCCCGGGTTACCTCGGCCCCGCTCTTATTTTTTAAAACCCTTACAAAGGCTACTTTAGAGAAAATATCTATAACCGTTAGCATGTAGCGATTTCCATCATTTTTATCGGCAAGGGCCTGCATGTCGCATAGATCCGCCTGAAATTGGGATAAGGGATGCGTAGAAAAAACTCTATTTCTTGGAAATTGTTTTCTTACAGATTTATGGAGAGTATAGGCATCCTGCTCTGATAACCACTCACTCACTTTAGCATCGCTTAACAGGCTACCTGTTTCTTCGGCTATTGCTCTCTGTAAACGCTCTTTACCACCATAAGACCCGGGGTTAGCGGGATTATAATAAATGTTTTTCAACAGCTGTTCAGCCATCCTTCTTGCCTCTCTGAGGGACAATAACGTTAATGAGCCACTTTCAAATAACGACAACATTTCAGTTTGAGAATTTTTATTTTTTTAACACCAAGTATTACGTATACAACCAATTCAGGATTTGTTGCAAGATACAAGTCCCAGTTTTCTCAACAATCACATCATGCAACACCCTGTATATATGGTTTAGATTTACAGGTTTGTGTCGCTGAATTTTTAAAACACACACGTCGGATATATAAGTATATAAACAACAAATATGATACACGTTCACATTAAATGGGGGTTCAAACAAATAATGCAAAATCTTAGCCAAAGTTACTTCTAGCTCTTCAGACTCATCAACAATTCTTGATACCATTTGTGTCCATTGCAAACTCCCACCCGTATGTCGTACATGATTCATGATTTGTTCCATTTTCAGCAAACGCTCTACATTAGCCCAGGTATTGTGTGTCGTGTAGAACGATACATTATTCACTTTATTTTCAATAATCTGTTGCATAACATTTGTAAGGTCTCTCAAAAGAAAAAATGTATTTATTCGCTCCAACATCGTAGACACATAGTTACCCATAGCTTTTACGTCTAAATAACAAAATGTTACTCGGTCTCTTGGGATTTATTGAGCCAGAAAAGCACCACATCAGCAACCACAGCTTCCCGGTATTTGTTGTCGGCCACCAGGGTGTGTCGGATTTCTTTGAGTTTCTCGTGGATGAAAATTGCCTCCTTCAGTTCATGTAGGAAGGCCTCGGTTACCCCGTAAACTCTAGGGATAGACGGCACAAGACCCATAGCCTCCAGGGCGCTGACCAGCGAGGGTATAAACCTGCGGGACCACAGTCTTTTCACCAGCTCCTCAAAATGATTGAAAAAGTAGTATCTCGGAGGGTCGTATAGGCAAGGATGACGACGCTGGCTGGGGTGATTGATCTCACAGCCGATGCATTTTTCTCTTATATAGTCGCCAATCACCAAGTCTAAAAGTGTAGCTACAGAGGCCTTGATGGTATCCACAAAAATAGTACTGACCACCCCATCAAACACATCCTCAGGCTGGGTACATGTAGGGGGTGTCGAGGGTCTTGCCAGGGGTGAGTAGAGTGTAGGGCTGTGAGGCATTGAGTCCTTAGTTTCGGGGCCCCATGACGTAGATGCGTCCACGTAGATGGTCTGGAGATCCATGGTGTATGCTGAAATGAAGAACTGGCTGCTTTTTTCTTTTTATTGTAGAACAAGGCCATTGGGTATCTGGGGGGGCGTGGTTAAAGCATCCGCTTACTTAGTTTTCTTCTGACGCTGTATCTTCTGGAGGCTCTTTTGCATCGTAATCTTTACGATTCGTATATATTATGCACTTCTTTAAATGAACAAGGCTCTGCCGCTGTTGGCTCTGTACAAAGAGATCATCCAACGCCTGCAACATTTTCAATTCCATTACATCCCAACTTTTAAAAGGAATAAGCAGACGCAGTCGGGTATCCCCAGTATGGCCCCCCTCCCTGAGGTTTTGGTTTCGGATTTCCTGGGTGCCGATATAGAACTCCACGCAGCCGCAGGGACGTCCATTCTGTCTTTGTATTTTCACCCTGTGAAATATTCGTCCTGAGGAGTCAGGGGTACCTTCCCAACGGGTCTCGTGGCCCGTGAACACACTATACCCCTTGGTGATAAGGCGCAGTTCAGGACACACAACCTTGCGAAAAACCGACCAGTCTTCAACACCATATTCCAAGCCTACAGTCTGGTCTGTATATTCTTCTCCTTCAGCTACCGTATAGAGGGTCACTCTACAGGCCACGTAATCAAACCGATACCCCCACAGCTGTCCATTAGACATCAACACTTGATCTTTCAGCGCATTTGATGGAGGTATTTGGGTTCTATAAACATTTAAAAAACGTTTTTTTGGAGCATCATATATTGCGGGTTGATACTTGGCCCGTGCTCTATGGACCAACCGAGGACCCGCTTCAGTTGTTACAGTCATCACTGCTTTGTCACCGATCCCAAATTCCATGGTTATTCTTAAGATCTTGTACAGTCTTAAACAGGAATTGTTCTGGGGCTTTATAAGGCTTCTGCAAAGCCAGCCTCTTTGAAATGTTCATTAACAACCCCCAACACTAGACATCCAGGAACAGTTTGACATGACACCTGGTCACTTACTTATCCAAAAAGCACCCCTAACCATCAGGATGTCCTGACCGGAAGCCCAAATATGGGCATGCCCCCATTCTACAAACCATTGGGGCATCAATCACTACATAGGGTCATAAATCATGATCTTTTTTTGATTTACGACATTGACAGCTTGACACTTACCCCAAAGACCCCCACCCCAGGCCAGGATGTCCTGACCGGAAGCCCAAATATGGGCATGCCTGCTAAAACAGGACATAGGGTCATAAATCATTACATAGGGTCATAAATCAGGCTTGGGTCATAAATCATTACCGGTTGACCTGACAACTGGACCCTTACCCAAAGACCCCCACCTAACCATCAGGATGTCCTGACAGGCAGCCCCTTAGGTTCACATAGCGGTCACATAGGTTCACATAGGGTCATCCATCAAATTTTGACGTGTGACATCTACTTTAATCTCTCTGACGGCCCATTAGAGGGCTGCAGCTACGCAAAGTGTTGTAAACCAAAATGTACAGCGTTGGTCCCATGTTTCATGAGCTGAAATAAAAGATCCCAGAAATGTTCCATACGCCGAAAAAGCTTTTTTTGGGCAGTATATCCAATCGGCCTCACAACCACAGACCACGTATCTGGAGTTGTGTGGGCGGGCAGTTTGCTGATGTTAACATTGTGAACAGGGTGCCCCATGGTGGCGTTATGGTATGGGCAGGCAAAAGCTACGGACAACAAACTCAATTACATTTTATCAATGGCAATTTGAATGCACAGAGATATCGTGTAAACAAAATCCTGAGGCATATTGTCGTGCCATGGAAGCTAAAAATGTCCCAGTTCTTCCATGGCCTTCACACTCACCAGATATGTCACTCATTAAGCATGTTTTGGATGCTCTGGATCGACGTGTACGACAGCGTGTTCCAGTTCCCGCCAATATTCAACAACTTTGCACAGCCATTGAAGAGGAGTGGGACAACATTCCACAGGCCACAATCAACAGCCTGATCAACTCTATGCGAACGAGATGTGTTGCCCTGCATGAGGCAAATACAGGTCACACCTGATACTGACTGGTTTTCTGATCCAGGCCCCAAACATTAACACATTAATCATGTAATTCACCCATTGTCAATCCCTGTCCACCATTTCTTTCCTTGTCAACTTCACTGTTAAATAATTTAAGAATAAATATATGCAGTGCATTCGGAAAGTATTCAGACCCTTGACTTTTCCAAATTTTGTTAAGTTACAGCCTTATTCTAAAATGTATTTAAACAGTTTTCCCCCCATCATTCTACACACAATGCCCAATAATGACAAAACAAAAACAATTTTGTAGAAATGTTTGCAAATTTATATAACAAAATATATATATATATTCCATTTACATATAAGTACTCAGACCCTTTACTCAGTACTTTGTTGAAGCACCTTTGGCAGCGATTACAGCCTCGAGTCTTCTTGGCTATGATGCTACAAGCTTGGCACACCTGTATTTGGAGAGTTTCTCCCATTCTTCTCTGCAGATCCTCTCAAGCTCTATCAGGGTGAATGGGTAGTGTCTCTGCACAGCTATTTTCAGGTCTCTAGAGATGTTCCATCGGGTTCAAGTCCAGGCTCTGGCTGGGCCACTCAATGACATTCAGAGACTTGTCCCGAAGCCACTCCTGCGTTGTCTTGTCCGTGTGCTTAGGGTCATTGCCTGTTGGAAGGCGAACCTTCGCCCCAGTCTGAGGTCCTGAGTGCTCTGGAGTAGGATTTCATCAAGGATCTCTTTGTACTTTGCTGCGTTCATCTTTCCCTTGATCCTGACTAGTGTCCCAGTCACTACAGCTGAAAAATATCCCCACAGCATGATGCTGTCACCACCATGCTTCACCGTATGATTGGCGCCAGGTTTCCTCCAGACGTGACAATTGGCATTCAGGCCAAAGAGTTCAATCTTGGTTTCATCAGACCAGAGTATCTTGTTTTTCATGGTCTGAGAGTCCTTTAGGTGCCTTTTGGCAAACTCCAAGCACGCTGTCATGTGCCTTTCACTGAGGAGTGGTTTCTGTCTTGCCACTCTACCATAATGGCCTGATTGGTGGAGTGCTGCAGAGATGGCGGTCCCATCTACACATAGAAACTCTGGAGCTCTGTCAGAGTGACCATCGGGTTCTTGGTCACCTCCCTGTCCAAGGGCCTTCTACCCTGATTACTCATTTTGGCTAGGCGGCCAGCTCTCGGAAAAGTATTGGTGGTTCCAAACTTTTTCCATTTAATAATGATGGAGGCCAATGTTCTTGGGGACCTTCAATGCTGCAGAATTGTTTTTGTACCCTTTCCCAGATCCTTTGACCTCATGGCTTGGTTTTTGCTCTGACATGCACTGTCAACTGTGGGACCTTACATAGACAGGTGTGTGCCTTTCCAAATCATGTTCAATCAATTGAATGTACTAAAATTGGCTAACACTTATAAATTGTTTTGTGCAGTCTAGAAAATGGTGTGTTCGGATGGTATCGGAAACGTGAACATTTGTGACATGTATGTTAACAAGCATTTGTTGTGACACCTCTGTAATTGCAGACTGCAATTACCACCGGTTACATGTTGTTAGTACAGTGTAACTATGAATTATTACAATTTCAATACTTGTTACAGTGTTTCTAGCTACATATGTAATTACATTGTATTACGGACCCCTTAAATGGAAGTGTTACTCTAGCGACTGTTCACATCTTGTATTTGAATTGAAGTAGAAACTAGATAGGGGTATGCAAGTACATATTAATAGAGGCTTCATGTCAAGATGTCTTCATAAGAAAAGCGGAGACGACAAATGATGATAAAGCACAACCATATTCAGTAGGTTGAGAAACAGTGTACACAGAGATAAGAAATAAGGGAGAAGTTCCACTGAAGGTCTCAGTGACAAATGACTAAATCATCTATCCTGTTATGCAGTGAGACTATCCTACTCCTCTAAGAGACACAGAGGTCACGAAGAACTTCACAGAGAAAGAGACAAAGAGAGAGATAGAGAGGGGGCGGGGGGAGTATAAGAGCTGCTAAAGAAAGAGAAGAACTGCCATGGTCTCATGTTATATCATATCCCATATCCCATGCTGTAATCATATCCGTCTCTGGGTAGGCTTTAAGCTTTAATGCAGTGCATGAGCAGCACTGTCAACAGGCTCCCCTAGAATGGAAGGGAAATGTAAGCTACTTCAACAGTCACACTGACCAGCCACTGTGACACAAAGGGAACACGCATGTCTGTAAAAAAAAAGCTTTTCTGAATCATTCACTTCCTTCTGAACTCCAACACCAAGTTCATCTGATATGTACCACAAATACATATATTTGACAAGTGATAATAATTCTATAGGTTTCTCAGAGTTCGATATACTACTTTACATACAGTACGAGTCAAAAGTTTGGACAGCCCTACTCATTCAAGGGTTTTTCTTTATTTTTACTATTTTCTACATTGTAGAATAATAGTGAAGACTTCAGAACTATGAAATAACACAAATGGAAGCTTGTAGTAACCAAAAAAGTGTTAAACAAATCAAAATATTTTTTTATATTTGAGATTCTTCAAAGTAGCTACCCTCTTGTCATTCTCTCAACCAGCTTCATCTGGAATGTCACATGACTTGACGCTGGAGAGACGAAACAGGTATGGGGAGTCAAACATTTAATAAGGAACGTACATGGAACGAGACAGGAACAGCGTGAGCATACAAGAAAACAAAGACAAAAAAACAATCAATCAATGCAGAAGCGGGGAACAGAGCTGGGGAACTGACAAATATAGGGGAGGTAATAACAGGGGATGAGTGAGTCCAGGTGAGTCCAATATCGCTGATGCGCGTGACGAGGGAAGGCAGGTGTGCGTAATGGATGATAGGAGTGCGTGATGCAGGGCAGCCTGGCGCCCTCAAGCGCTGGGGGGGGAGAGCGGGAGCAGACGTGACAGTACCCCCCCCCCCCCCCCCCTCGAGGGGCACCACCCGGCATCCCATCTGGGCGAACCGGCCGAGACATGGGCGCTGGGCAAGCCAGTTGGGGCATGGAAGCCCAATGAACCGACAGTAGCGTGAGAGCCTGGCGAGCCGGCTGAGGCATGGAAGCCCGACGATCCGGCTAAGGCAAGACGCCTGTCGATCCCGCTGCATAGAGGGAGCCCAAAGATCCGGTGGAGTGTGACGTGGGATGGGAAGCCGCCGAGCCAACCGAGGCAATGAAACCTCTTGAGCCAGCAAGGGCGTGAAAGCCCGACGGGCTGGCTTAGGCAACCCCAGTTCCATCGGCTGTGGAACCCACCCCAACGTCACCAACAAAACAAAAAACAAACATAAAAACTCCTGGACTGGCTGGACAAACAAGAAGTGACGATCCGGCTGAGGCCTGACATAGGATGGGCGCCATCCGAACCAACCGGGGCAAGGAAATCTCTCGAGCCAGCTAGGGCGTAGAAGGCCGACGAGCTGGCTAGGCACCCCCAGTTCCATCGGTTGCGACCCACAGCTGATGCCACCATACCAACCGGAACGCCAGTACTCCCCGATTCTTCGTGTGAAGGCTTCTGCATTCTGTCACATGAGTTGATGCTGGAGAGACGAAGCAGGTACGGGGAGTCAAACATTTAATAAGGAACAGACATGGAACGAGACAGGAACAGCGTCAGAATACAAGAAAAAAAGACAACAAATAATCAATGCAGAAGCGGGGAACAGAGCTGGGGAACTGACAAATATAGGGGAGGTAATAACAGGTGATGAGTGAGTCCAGGTGAGTCCAATATCGCTGATGCGCGTGACGAGGGAAGGCAGGTGTGTGTAATGGATGATAGGAGTGCGTGATGCAGGGCAGCCTGGCGCCCTCAAGCTCCCGATGGGAGTGGGAGGAGACGTGACATGGAATGTTTTTCCAACAGTCTTAAATGAGTTCCCACTTATGTTGAGCAATTATTGGCTGCTTTTCCTTTACTCTGTGGTCCAACTCATCCCTAACCATCTCAATTGGGTTCAGGTTTGGTTATTGTGGAGGCCAAGTCATCTGATGCAGCACTCCATCACTCTCCTTCTTGGTTAAATAGCCCATACAGAGCCTGGAGGTGGGCTGGGTCATTGTCCTGTTAAAAAACAAATGATAGCACCACTAAGAGCAAACGAGATGGGATGGCGTATCGCTGCAGAATGCTGTGGTAGCCATGCTGGTTAAGTGTGCTTTGAATTGTAAATACATCACTGACAGTGTCACCAGCAAAGCACCCCCACACCAATACACCTCCTCCTCCATGCCTCAAGGTGGGAACCACACTTGCGGAGATCATCCGTTCACCTACTCTGCGTCTCACAAAGACACTTCCGTTGGAACCAAAAATCTCAAATTTGGACTCATCAGACCAAAGGAAAGATTTCCACCTGTCTAATGTGATGGCCTGATTCACATACTCTCCTCTGAATAGTTGATGTTGAGATGTGTCTGTTACTTGAACCCTGTGAAGCATTTATTTGGGCTGCAATTTCTGAGGCTGGTAACTCTAATGAATTTATCCTCTGCAGCAGAGGTAACTCTGGGTCTTCCTTTCCTGTGGCAGTCCTAATGAGGGCCAGTTTCATCATAGCGCTTGATGGTTTTTGTGACTGCACATAACTTCTCTGGGATATGTGGGACGGTAGCGTCCCACTTGGCCAAAAGCCAGAAAAAATGTAGCGCGCCAAATTAAAATATATTACTATAAAAATCAATCTTTCATGAAATCACACATGAAAGACACCAAATTAAAGCTACACATGTTGTGAATCCAGCCAACATGTCTGATTTCAAAAAGGATTTACGGGGAAAGCATAAGATGCTATTATCTGATGATAGCACAACAGTAAACTAAGAGAGTGTAGCATATTTCAACCCTGCAGGCGCAACACAAAACGCAGAAATAAAATATAAATCATGCCTTACCTTTGACGAGCTTCTTTTGTTGGCACTCCAATATGTCCCATAAACATCACAAATGGTCCTTTTGTTCGATTAATTCCGTCCATATATATCCAAAATGTCCATTTATTTGGCGCGTTTGATCCAGAAAAAAACTGCTTCCAATTTGCGCAACGTCACTGCAAAATATCTCAAAAGTTAACGGTAAACTTTGCCAAAACATTTCAAACTACTTTTGTAATACAACTTTAGGCATTTTTAAACGTTAATAATCGATCAATTGAAGACGGGTCTATCTTTTTTCAATACAGGATGACAACAAACTAACGCTACTTTTCTTATCTTGCGCAACTCTCAAACAGTAGACATAACGTTACTCTGATTCAAGATGGCCGTACTTCTTCATTGCACAAAGGAATAACCTCAACCAATTTCCAAAGACTGGTGACATCCAGTGGAAGCGGTAGGAACTGCAAACAAGTCCATTAGAAATCTAGTATCCCAATGAAACCTCATTGAACAGACAGTGACCTAAAAAAAAAAAATCTGAATGGTTAGTCCTCTGGGTACATAAGTTATGTTATACTCACAGACATGATTCAAACAGTTTTAGAAACTTCAGAGTGTTTTCTATCCAAATCTACTAATAATATGCATATCTTATATTCTGGGGATGAGTAGAAGGAAGTTGAAATTGGGCACGCTATTTATCCAAAAGTGAAAATGATGCCCCCTATCCCGAAGAAGTTAAAGAAACTTTCAAAATTCTTGAAATTTTCAGGATTGACTGAACTTCATGTCTTAAAGTAAGTAAATAATTGACTGTTGTTGCTCTTTGCTTATTTGAGCTGTTCTTGCCATAATTTGGACTTGGTATTTTACCAAATAGGGCTATCTTCTGTGTACCACCGCTACCTTGTCACAACACAATTGATTGACTCAAATGCATTAAGAAGGAAAGAAATTCCACACATTAACTTTTAACTAGACACACCTGTTAATTGAAATGCATTCCAGGTGACTACCTTATGAAGCTGGTTGAGAGAATGCCAAGAGTGTGCAAAGCTGTCATCAGGGCAAAGAGTGGGTAGTTTGAAGAATCTCAATTATAAAATATATTTTGATTTGTTTAACACTTTTCTGCTAACTACATGATGCCATATGCGTTATTTCATAGTTTTGATGTCTTCACTAATATTCAAAAATTTAGAAAATAGGAAAAACAAATTAAGAAAAATCCTTGAATGAGTAGGTGTGTCCAAAATTTTGACTGGTACTCTATTTATTTATACACTACCATTCAAAAGTTTGGGGTCACTTAGAAATGTCATTGTTTTCCATGAAAACATACATGAAATTAGTTGCAAAATGAATAGGAAATAATCAAGGCGTTGACAAGGTTATAAATAATGATTTTTAAATGAAATAATAATTGTGTCCTTCAAAATTTGCTTTTATCAAAGAATCCTCCATTTGTAGCAATTACAGTCTTGCAGACCTTTGACATTCTAGTTGTCAATTTGTTGAGGTAATCTGAAGAGATTTGACCCCATGCTTCCTGAAGCACCTCCCACAAGTTAGATTGGCTTGATGGGCACTTCTTTCGTACCATACGGTCAAGCTGCTCCCACAAACGCTCAACAGTGTTGATGTACGGTGACTGTGCTGGCCACTCCATTATAGACAGAATATCAGCTGACTGCTTCTTCCCTAAATAGTTCTTGCATAGTTAGGAGCTGTGCTTTGGGTCATTGTGCTGTTGTAGGAGGAAATTGGCTCCAATTAAGCGCTGTACACAGGGTATGGTATGGCGTTGCAAAATGGAGTGATAGCCTTCCTTCTTCAAGATCCCTTTTGCCCTTTACAAATCTCCCACTTTACCAGCATCAAAGCACACCTAGACCATCACATTGCCTCCACCATGCTTGACAGATGGCGTCAAGCACTCCTCCCGCATCTTTTCATTTTTTCTGAATCTCACGAATGTTCTTCTTTGTGATCCGAACACCTCAAACTTAGATTTGTCTGTCCATAAGACTTTTTTCCAATCTTCCTATGTCCAGTGTCTGTGTGCTTTTGCCCATCTTAATCTTTTATTTTTATTGGCCAGTCTGAGAGATGGCTTTTTCTTTGCAACTCTGCCTAGAAGGCCAGCATCCCGGAGTTGCCTCTTCACTGTTGATGTTGAGACTGCTGTTTTGCAGGTACTATTTAATAAAGCTGCCAGTTGGGAACGTGTGAGGTGTCTGTTTCTCAAACTAGACACTCTAACGTACTTGTTCTCTAACTCAGTTGTGCACTGGGACCTCCCACTCCTCTTTCTATTCTTTTAGGGCCAGTTTGCACTGATCTGTGAAGGGAGTAGTACAGTGTTGTACGAGATCTTCAGTTTCTTGGTAGTTTCTTGCATGGAATAGCCTTCATGTGCTTTTCTTTCAAAAACAAGGAAATTCTAAGTGACCCCAAATTTTTGAACGGTAGTGTACATAACAAATTATTTCAATTAATGTTTCATCCGAATAAAACAGATTTCCTGCATTTCATACATGATATTCACGTTGAATGTTTCAAGAATCAGGCAAATTTTTTGTGGAACTTATGCAGATGTGCACAGCCTGATGGTCACATTAAATGCTGGGTGAGGCCGGGGCAAGGCCACAAGGCTAGAGCTACAGTGTAAGGGGACAATTTGTGAAACTATTAGTATTCAACCCCTGTATGGTCGCATCATACCAACTGTATGGATGGAAGGGCTATCGGCTTACAGACTGCAGCAAGTGGATTGTGTTTTTGTAAGTGTGTATGTGTATACTCTTGTCTGTGTGCATACGTGTGTGTATTGCAGGCCTTGCTCTGACTCACCCTCCACTATCAGCCTAGGAGATTGTCAGTGCGCCCCACTGCAGCTCTTTCAAGCAACTCTGGTCACATTTGTTCCTCCAGCTCTATAACTGGGAAAAGAGGCAGAAATAGAACAACTGACTGTAGTTAAAATCACCATCAGCAATCAACTTCCCACCAGTGAAAAGCCCATTCTTTACGCTGTGATTCATTTGAATGTTTATGTTGATACTCCATAATGTCAAAGTGGAATTGTGTTTTTAGAAATGTTTACAAATGAAGAAAAAATGAATAGCTGAAGTGTCTTGAGTTAGTAAGTACTAAACCCTTTTGTTATGGCAAGCCTAAAAATGTGCTTAACAAGACACATAATAAGTTGCGCTCTGTGTGCAATAATTGTGTTTAACATGATTTTTAAATGACTACAGCATCGCTGTACCCCACACCTGCAATTTTCTGTATCCTTAAGTCGAGCAGTGAATTTCAAGCACAGATTCAACCATAAAGAACAAGGAGATTTTCCTACGGTTCACAAAGAAGGGTACCTATTGGTAGATGGGTCAAAAAAAGCAAACAATGAACATCTCTTTGAACATGGTGCAGTTATTATTTTTACACTTTGGATAGTGTATCAATACATCCAGTCACGAAAAAGATACAGGTGCCCTTCCTAAATCAGTTGCCAGAGAGTATGGACATCGCTCAGGGATTTCACCATGAGGCCAATGGTGATTTTAAAACAGTTTCATAGTTTAATGGCTGTGATAGGAGATAACTAAGGATGGATCAACAACATTGTAGTTACTAATCTAATTGACAAAGTGAAAAGAAAGACGCATGTACAGAATAAAAAATATTCCAAAATATGCATCCTGTTTGCAATAAGGCTCTAAAGTAATACTGCAAAAAAATCTGGCAAAGAAATGAACTTTTAATGCTTGGGGTAAATCTAACAAAACATGTCACTGAGTATAACTCTTTATATTTTCATGAATGGTGGTGGATCCATCATCGGCAAGGACTAGGGAGTCTCTAGGGGAGAAATAAATGGATTTGAGCTAAGCATAGGCAAATTAATAGAGGAAAACCTGGTTCAGTTCACCTTTCAGCAGGACAATAACTCAAAACATAATGTCAAATATAGACTGGAATTGAATGGTCCTAGTTACAGTTTTGAGTTAAATTGTCTTGAAAATATATGGCAAGACTGTAAAATGTCGGTCTAGCAATGATCAACAACCAACTTGACAGAGCTTGACACATTTCTTTTTAAGAATAATTGGCAGATCTTGTACAATCCAGGTGTGCAAAGCTCTTAGAGACTTACCCAGAAACACTCACAGCTGTAATCGCTGTGAAAGTTAATTCTAACATGTATTGACTCAGGGGGTTGAATACTTATCTAATCGCAATGTAATAGTGTTTTATTTTCCATTAATACAAAACAAATCTTCCACTTTGACATTATACAATATTTTGTGTTGATCGTTGACAAAAATTTTGAATTAAATCAGTTTTAATCCCACTTTGTAATACATCAAAATGTGGAAAAAGTTAAAGGATGTGAATACATTCTGAAAACATTATATATAGTGTTGTGTGACTTGCTCATTAGATTTGCTTGCTGAAAACCAGAACAACTCTAGAAATGATTCATACGTCTTATTTGCTTTGTTGCCACCTGTAGCACCAAAACCTTAAAAGCTACCAACGCCAACACTTTTAAACATGCAGATTGGCACTGGTACTGTTGAATGAATAAGCTTTTTTGATACTACTTATACTTTCACACTACAGCCATATTTGCATTAATCATAATGCATTTCAATGGCTATAGACTTGAATTATAAAAATGTCTATCTTAACTACTGTTGTTTTCAATTTACTAAAGTTAGAAATGCCATTCAAACTTTAAAACAGGTATACCGGTTGTCACGCCCTGATCTGTTTCACCAGTCCTTGTCTCCACCCCCCTCCCGGTGCAGCTTATTATCCCCAGTGTTTTTATCCTTGTGTTTCCTGTCTCTCTGTGCCAGTTCGTCTTGTTTTGCCAAGTCAACCAGCGTTTTTCTTAGCTCCTATTTTTCCCAGTCTCTGTTTTTTTCCTAGCCCTGCTGGTTTTGACCTTTGCCTGTCCTGATGCCGAACCCGCCTGCTTGACCACTCTGCTTGTTCTGACCTCGAGCCTGCCTATCCCCTTGTACTGTTTGGACTCTGACCTGTTCACTGAACCCCTGCCTGTCCTGACCTCAAGCCCGCCTTTCGCCTGGTACTGTTTGGACTCTGACCTGGTTTATGAACTCTTGCCTGTCCCTGACCTGCCTTTTGCCTACCCCTTTTCTTATAATAAATATCGGAGCTCAACCATCTGCCTCCTGTGTCTTCATTTGGGTCTCGCTTTGTGCCCTTATACCGGTCTAGGATATGTTGCTCGTATACAGCTTTTTGACACCATTTATACCTTTTGAATGAAACACATTTAAAATGTGCATAAACGCTCCATAGGCTACAAAGGGACATTTTGGGGATTTGCCACTGTTCTTGAACCTGTAAAGCTATAAACATCAAATTATTATTGACATGTACAGACTAACTCAATTAGTTGATTCATACTTCATGAATTAAAATGCTTGGTGTATCCTCATTCATTTCAATGGTGGAATGCAGGCTTCAACATTCGAAACTGAAATAACTGCCACAAAACCTTCAGAGTGTTCAAACTAAATCATTATGAGAAAATAGGTCACTACAACCCATAGCCTATGAAAACCCTATCACTACCATACATACTTCAAGACTAGCAAGCACACACATTTACTTCAGGAAATGTCATTTTCTAGATATCATTGTTTATTTCCTACACATTCCAATATAAGGTATAATTCATGGCTATGAGGGCTATTTCAATATAGACAAGAGGCAATAGCCAAATTTCATCAGATAGCACATCATGCATGGAGTATGACTCCCGTGGCATCCATTGAAATGTGTGGCCTTTTCGTGGCTTTCTTTTGCAAATTACTATGAATTAACTGACTTGTTTCCTAAATCTTGTCAATAATAAACATCTTATTAAAATCCAGTAAGGTCGATGTCCGTGTCCCTGCGGAAATCTAAGTAGCCTAATAAAAATATCCCCATAAATATCTGTCAGTTTAAGCTAGAGATATTCGTTTTTTTTCTTTAGATGCATCTCAATCTCCGGCATCTTTCTATGTCGCACTTCCGCATCTGCAGTGACAGGTGACAGAGCTAGAGCGGTGTTTGTCAGACCATGAGACATCCTGAAAATTGGTCTTCTACAAACTATTATGACCGCTCTATGGAAACTCTCAAAAACACATTTATGTTGGTTTTGCTCTAGGACCTCACAAGACTCGTCCCCCGGTACCAGTTGAAAATATGAACGGAAGTATATATCAAGTCTGTTTAGTGACAAAAATAAGGGGTCAAATACATGTACAGCATTTATTTTCCTGATCTGTCTTATATCTCTCAGATAAAGGACAGACACTTCAGAACAAACTTCCTTCAGATTTTTTGGGGGACTATCGGTTGTTCCATGTAGTGAATCTGTTATGCAATGCATTTGTATTGGCTAATAGCAGTATGGCTAATTTTATATACTTTAAGGGGTCTTAAAACTCTAAATCAAATAGAAAAATTATCCTTGGTATGACCTTAAACAATTCTATATAGCTAAGTAGAACCTCCTCTCCCTCAGCTTAGACATGGCTTAGACTCTTATCCAACAGCTAGAATTTTCCGTAAACAATTCAACTGTGGGAACATGGTGGCTCTCAACAGCAGACAACAGAGAGAGCTAGCCTCTACTATATTGTTAATGAGTAGATTTCCTCAGCATTCGACTTACAAGTGAATCACTGAATCATTGGCAGTGCTCACTGTTAAAGTCTTGAGAAGACATCCAATGTGACAGAGGTGCAACTCAGTGATCTGGAAACAGCGCAGGCTAAATTGTAAGGGATAATCAAACTCCTAAAAGACAAAACGGAATTAGAAAATAATTCCTGTAAATTCAATGTGCGGGTCACAGGACTTGATGTGGAAGCGGGCAAACCAACTTCCTTCATGAGCAATCTTTTCTATGAACTGTCCGTGCAGGAGATGCTGGGTCCCATGCCACTGATTAACAATGCACACAGCACGGGGCAACTCCGCAACGGCTCTCACTATTTGATTGTACGGATCCACAGCTTTGAAGTCAAGCGGCGAATTGTTTGTCTTGCAGCAGAATCCAGGGGTCTGACCTATGCAGGGAATAGGATGAGTATCAACCCAGACCTGAGTGCCGAATTGCTAAAATAGAGGGAAACCTACAACGAGATGAGATCTCAGCTACGCTAGCTAAATCTGAGATACGGCTTCATACACACTGCAAAACTCATCTTGACTTTCCAGCACACAACACAAACATTTTCCACTGCAAAGGAAGCTCCATTGTTCTTCGAGAAGCACATCAAAGTCAACACAAAAGGGGACAAGCCAACAAATGGAACCCTATCACTGGCTCATTATTCAGGTATTCTATCCATGCACCATATGCAGTCAAGCCTATGGCTATGACGCTATCCTCAGCATAAGACAACAAGGACACCCCTCATGTTTGGGTACAAGAACAATCATACTATTATTGCTGAGCAATGAACTTGTTATAATTGTATTGCCTAATTGTATTGCCTATGGTCCAGGACATTTACACAGTGATGACACCATGCTAATTAATGAACAAAGGACAATATATGGATCCCACATCTATCTTAGATGACTGTTTAGGCATTAGGCTTTCATGTCTGTCATATCTTCTTTTTTTTTCATGTTTGTTTTTTTGTTTTCATTACCCACCCTTACTCGTCAAATTAATTGTAAATGTCTGAATTGGTTACTGATTTTGTTTTACTTTATTATTATAAAATGTTTAATACTTTAAGACCAAATATATGCTGCTTCAGAGATTTCATATGTAAAGCTGCTACTCGCCATTATGCTGCAACTCTGTAATTGGAGAAATGGGGGCAGGGAAGGGTGGAGGGGGAACAGTTTATAGAGAGGGTCTTCAGGGTGGGGAGTGACCAATGGGTGGGTTTCCCTGTGGGTCCTGCTTTTTATTTTACATCCATGGGCTTATAAACACTAAAGATAACAATTACATTTTAGAACAACAATGGCAACACTAGCTGTTCTCTCATGGAATTTGAAAGGACTTAATATTCCTTTCAAACGTTCCAGCTGTCTTGATATTCTAGCAAGAAATCATATTGATATAGCAGTGTTTCTCAAGCTTGGTAATGGGTACCCAATGGGGTGCACATTTAGGTTTTTGCCCTAGCACTATACAGCTGATTTCAATAATCAAAGCTTAATGATGAGTTGATTATTTGAATCAGATGTGTAGTTCCAGGAAAGAAAAAAAAGTGCACCCCTTGGGGTCCCCAGGACTGAGTTTGGGAAACACTGTGATATTGCAATGCTTCAAGAAACACACCTGTTCCAAGTTGATGTACATAGAATAGAGAATAATTTGTACAAACTGTCTGCTTTTTCATCAGCCCCAAATAAAGCTAAGGGTGTAATGATAATGATGGATAAGAAACTCAAAATCACCATCCTTGAGATCAAGAATGCAGGATTAAACATAATGGAAAGAAAACCACCTTTATTAATGTGTATGCACCAAATTCATATGATCCTACGTTTTTGACTCTCCGAATAGCATATAGTTAGAATTAACTGTACATCTAATAAGACCAAATACAATCCACAGGCAACCAAGGTTCTTCAACATATACTCTCTGATTACAACCTCATTGATGCCAGGTGAGTTTAGAGCCACAAAATGGCGCTTTAATGTTTCCTTACAGCAAAATCCTATTTTCTGTGAACAATTTGAAACTGAATTGAATTAATTCATAATGATCAACAACAATTCCGTTGATGATCCCCAGATTTTATTGGATGCCATTAAAGGTTTTATTAAATACAATGCAACTGAATTTGCATCTGGGCTGAATAAATCACAATTATAGAAGATATCAGAATTTGAAAAGTTGTAAACGACATTAGAGTGTTATCAACAAACACATTTTTCAGACTGGGTAGCGTCTATTCTCTTAAACTTCTTCAGGATTGGTGGGTCCCCTGCGGGACGGTTGAGCTAACATAGGCTAATGTGATTAGCATGAGGTTGTAAGTAACAAGAACGTTTCCCAGGACATAGACATGTCGGATATTGGCAGAAAGCTTAAATTATTGTTCATCTAACTGTACTGTTCAATTTACAGTAGCTATTACAGTGAAATAATACCATGCTATTGTTTGAGTAGAGTGCACAGTTTTGAACATGAAAAGTTATTAATAAACAAATTAGGCACATTTGGGCAGTCTTGATACAATATTAGCATGTCATCCCATCCAAAATAGGCATAGACATGATTATTTTTCCCCCTGGCTGAGAGACATAAGGCCAGTATAACAGCAAAGTAGCTGCATTTATATTTATTTAAGCTGTTTTCTATTGACATTTATTTAGTACCTACATAACAATTAGTTAATGATGCGCGATTTCGCCTGGTATATAAAATGTGGTCACTAGTCAGGACACTGTTGTTCAGAAAAGATAGCCAACAACACAGCTAACACAATCACTTCAAACTGAATCTGGAAAGACTGCAAACTAGCTGCACTTCGTTTCGTTGGACCTTTTTTCAATTGACATTTTTTTGTATATATCGATAAAAATTATGCCAGCTGATTCATGATTTCGAACTGGCTGAGAAACGCTACCTGCCTGCCTGTCTGGCTCGTCCCGAGTCCTGACACATTCATTACTATGGATCAGCTGAAGATCAAATTTGAATCTTGAAACAATGTTGTAAATGTCGGAGAGACAGACAGCAAAGTTTATACAAATCTCCGCTGTTGAAAACTAAACGTTAGTCTAAAAGAAATGTGAGATAATGTCAAGATGATTTTTATAGTGGAGATAAAGTTTATATATTGCTTGGCTGGGCTGATGAGACAGTGGATTTCGCAGTCAGATGAAACAGAGTAAATAGATATTTTAACATCATAGATTTAGCCAGTGAAATTGGTTACAATGAAATTGGCTCACTGTATCCCCTAAATCAGGTAGGCACAAATCTACATATGTGGGAGATCCCTGCAGTTAAATGCTTCTGGGACAAAGTTACACAATTAATTTTAAAGTGCATGAATTTAAATATTCAGTGTGTTGCATCTACTATTTTAAGTTCCTCAGTGTACACATCACGGACAAACTGAAATGGTCCACCCACACAGACAGTGTGGGGAAGAAGGCACAACAGAAATTTAGCGTGTCACCTAAAACCTTCACAAACTTTTACAGATGCACAATTGAGTGCATCCTGTTGGGCTGTATCACCGGCTGGTACGGCAATTGCACCGCCCACAACCGCAAGGCTCTCCAGAGGGTGGTGCGGTCTGTACAACGCATCACCGTGGGGCAAACTACCTGCCCTCCAGGACACCTACAGCACCCGATGTCACAAGAAGGCCAAAAATATCATCAAGGACAACAACCACCCGAGCCACTGCCTGTTCACCTCACTACCACCAAGAAGGTGAGGTCAGTACAGGTGCATCAAATCTGGGACCGAGAGACTGAAAAACAGCTTCAATCTCAAGGCCATCAGATCATTAAAAAGCCATCACTAACACAGAGAGGCTGCTGCCTACATACAGACTGGAAATCATTGGTCACTTTAATAATGCCACTTTAATAATGTTTACATATCTTGCATTACTCATCTCATATGTATATACTGTATTTTATACCATCTATTGCAACTTGCCTATGCCACTCGGTCATCGCTCATCCATATATTTATATGTATATAGTCTTATTCCATCCCTTTTGTCACGACTTCCACCGAAGTTGTTCCCTCTCCTTGTTCGGGCGGCGTTCGGCGGTCGACGTCACCGGCTTTCTAGCCGCCACCGATCCATGTTTCATTTTTCTTTTTGTTTTGTCTGTTTACACACCTGGTTCCCATATCATAATTATGTTCGTTATTTAACCCTCTGGTTTCCCTTTCTGTTTTGTGTGTGATTGTCTTTCGTGTATTCCAGTGTGTTGTATTTTGAGTCCTGTTTTGTCCTTGTTTGGAATGGGATTTTGTTACGTTTTGGATTGAGTATATCAGTGATTGTTACTCTTATCTGTGTCCTGCGCCTGACTCCTTCGCTATCTTTTAGATAGACTCTGACACCTTTCCTTAAATTTGTGTGTATTATGTAGTTGTGGAATTGTTAGATTACTTGTTAAATATTACTGCACTGTCGGAACTAGAAGCACAAGCATTTCGCTACACTCATAATGACGTCTGCTAACCATGTTTATGTGACCGTTACAATTTGATTTGATTGGATTGTTTTCAATACAGTAATAAAAAATACTTCTTAGCAAAGGACAATTTCTCAAGCAATAATTTTGCTAGGACTGTCTAGTTGGGAGGTGGAAAACCGAAAATTAGCTGAGGTTTGGAACTCTGCTTCTTTTGGTCTATTAAAGGTGCAATATGCAGAAATCTCTCTGCAAAACAAGCAATGTATAATGTAGAAAATCATTATCCCATCTAAACAGCTGTGAAATAAATCAAATCAAATCAAGTTTATTTTATATAGCCCTTCGTACATCAGCTAATATCTCAAAGTGCTGTACAGAAACCCAGCCTAAAACCCCAAACAGCAAGCAATGCAGGTGTAGAAGCACGGTGGCTAGGAAAAACTCCCTAGAAAGGCCAAAACCTAGGAAGAAACCTAGAGAGGAACCAGGCTATGAGGGGTGGCCAGTCCTCTTCTGGCTGTGCCGGGTGGAGATATTGTCTCCCTGTAACTTTTCAATAACCACAAATATCATATTTTCAGATGTTTGAAGCTGGTGTACAAAACCAGAAGTAAAAGACACTTAAACAAAACGTAAGAATGCAAGCAAAGAAATACCGCACATAGAACCGATATACAGCTTCTTAGACTTGCTTTTAATGAGAATGACAGATCTGATGATCTTTTTGGACACTATGTGAATTTGGTTGGGTTGCCCATAAAGTTACATACGCTGTATTGCAGCTTTGACTAATTTACCGCACGGTAGAGCTCTGCTATCCGAGCTGAGCCCCACGGGCCCTGACATTATACATCAGGTTAGGGCCGGGTAGGGCCTGTTTTTTCATCAATAACTAGGGTACGGGCAGAGCTTGGTATCACTAAATTGTCATTTACATTTTGAAGCTGAGCCAATTGCTCGTGCTCTGCTGTGCAGTACATTAATATCTGACTAAGATCATAACACTGTGTCAGCAGTGGCGATTTTAGCATGTAAATCTTAGTGGGGAAAACGCAACACTTTTTTTGTTGTTGATGCATGCCAGCAAAGCCACTACACAACACAGCACAACACTAAAGAACACATTAATTGCACTATAACGGTGAGAAACGGTGCCCACAAACTGTTAGGGCGTATATAAAGTTGTCCCAACACCAGCGACTTCTTTTCAGCACCATGGAGTGAATCCTTACCTCCACTACACCTGGCTACCAGCAGAGCCTTGTCTAGGAGCGAAACAGTTCATTCAGCCTCATTTACTGCCTTATGGCTGACTTGCTTAAACAAATGTGGTTTCTAATGACACTTGATATGGACAAACTTTGGCATAAAGGAAAAATGAGTGGATTAGAGACTATCCGTAATTTAGATTAAGACAACGAGTGATCTAAAACAGACATAGTCAATATAACTATTTGTTCAGCACTTTAGAAATGTACAGTACAGCCACAGAATTCAGAACATGGGCCGTTCTTACAGTATTCTCCCTGTACACCAAGTCAGAACCGTAGGATAAATAAAGGGGGCATTTAAGCAGACAATGAAAGCTCTTACAATATTCGATGATGACATTTCTCTAAAGCAGGCTATAGGCTACATGTGCACCTCCAAGTCCGAACAGTAGGCTAAGTTATGAGGGGGAAAGGGACAAAATTATTAGGGTGAGGCACGTGGGCTACTAACAGCTTACTACAAAACATAGACTTAGCATCACTTTCTTAGCTACATTATACGTACATGTATCTCCCTGGCATATTACATAATTGATTTGCAATTTCCAACTTGTTGTGTAATGTTTATGTCCAATGGCCAATGAGCACTGATACGTTTTATCTATAATTTATGTTCATATGACAAGGATTGAAAAGGATTTGCCAGTAGATTGTGACTTGATTCATGAGGATGACTGCTTGTCTAGCTTGCTAGCTAAGATTCTGAAAGTATGATGTTGACATGATTAGTCCAAACAAAGCTATGGTAGATATAACGTGATTTGACGTCATTATATCTGTTGGCAATGTCCTTGAGCCTTCTTGGATGGGCACTTCTAATGTAAATCTATGGCAGCACCCAAGGGGCTTGAATTTTCGAGCTAACCCTGTAGATTTTGCGGTGACGTAGTATCCCCATAAGTGACAGAACACTGAGCCAATCATGGCACAACTAGAGAACATTACCTACCCCTACGCTCTGTATTTTCCGCTGGCTGCCCCACCACCACAGATAGAGCTAGCCTGAAACACCTGCATTTTGGAGCTGCCTTACTCCAGAAAATAAAACATACATTTTTTGCTGCTTTATATACTCAATTATATATATATTTTTACATTGTTTGCAAAATGATATGTGACACATATTAATGACAAAATAACATGCAAAACAGGCTCTGCCCCATCTGCCCTGAATGACGGGTCACCACTGTGTGTCAGAACTGCTTCAATCTCATCAAATATAAAACAGGAGAGATTATTTCACAGAAAATAATAATGTACCTTCAGTTTTGTTGGAGTTTAGAGTGACGCGTAGCTAACAGCTAACTGCTCTCTAAAATATTGTCATTGAGCAGAGCAGCCCAAGCTGGGCCGTTGCTATGTATACTCACAAACCTAAAGCCACCATGAGCAGAGCGCATGCAGAGCGCAGGAGCGAGTGACAGACAGAGGAGCAGCTAATGGATTTACTAACAGAGGAAGTTATTTCAGATTTTGGGTTTTGGGCAGGGCTGAGCCCAAAATTTGGTAGAAGAAATTGGGCCTGGGTAGGGTAGGACTAGGGCTTAAAATTCATGCCCGTGCAGGGCTATAACACATGGTGATGTCACCAATGAAGGCCAAAACTCCAACTCACCAACAACAGCTCTTACACATAGCTCTTTTCACAGTACTATAGAAATATATATAAAACACAGAAAAATCTAGTTTTTAACTGCACTGGGCCTTAAACTCTTCTTCCTGTACACAAATACCAACTAAGACTTATTTTAAGTTATCTTTTCTTTTGTTCAGGTACTGCTTTGGTCACCATGAAATGGTAAGAACGAAACTATTTGGAGTACAGTAACTACTGAACTTTTATATAATTACAAAAGTGACACATACTTTAATTCCTCCACTAATCTCCCACCTCCTTTAGTTTGACGTGTGTGACAGAGTTGAACTTCAGGTTGACCTACAGAAGCAGCCTGCAGATTGGGGGTGTTACTGCGACAGTGACACCTGTCAACCACACGTATAAATGATTTAAAGGCTGCATATAATGCAGTGATATGGGAGGCTGAGGCTGCAGTAGCAGTGGCACGGTAGTCAGTGTGTTGGGATCAGAGCAGCAGCAGGGTAGTCAGTGTGTTGTTGTGTTCGGAGGGAGACGCCAGATGTCACATGACGCCAGACCTCAGAGCTGAGCGATGCACTATGACAAACTCAGGGAGGAGAGATGCTTACAAAGAAATAGCAACACTGTTTGTCACCCCACTCTCAACACCCACTGTCTGAGGCTGAGGCTGCATGGGGTGAGTCTAGAGTCTGTCATAGGGCATGCAGTACACTGTTTTATAACCTCTGAATTTCACATCCATTTCCTGTGCTGAATTACTAGGAACATCTGAGTGCCTTTAATAATGTGCTTATGACGTCTATAGATACACTATATATAAACAAGTTATGTTCATGTCTATGATGACCTCAGTGTGGCTGTTTGTGCTCTTACTTGCAAGTGTCTAGATAATGGCACTTATCAGAGTTGTATTGCTTTTCAGAGATGCGTGTTTCTCTATGGCCATCATCCAACAATAAATGACCCATATCTAAACCATGTTGTTATTAACCGTGAAGAAAAACAGCACAGTTGTTGATGTTGTGAAAGAGAGCATCAAAAAGGATTTAAAAAATCTAAATCCTCCTTTGTTTTTCACATGTAGAAATCAACGTGAGTTTGTGAGTTAATTTTAAATTCATACCTGTCATGGCAGTTGATGGTTCTAGAGGCGAAATAAATGCACACCTATTTAGGCGAGGTGCTGGCTAGCGGAGTAGAACACTTAAAAAATGTGAGGAGAGCTGCACACTCTAGGAGCTCAGATGCAATAATTGAATAACCTAATATCCAACGTTTCGACAGACAACCTGTCTTCATCAGGGTATAATGACAAACACTGCAGGGTGACTAGTTTATATAGTGTCAAACACAGGTGTCTGTAATCAAGGCTGGGTGTGGCTTGATATTATTGGTTAATTCTCAGATATAAAAATAACATGCCAAAAACATGAATGGATAGCATACGATCATAGATACAATTTGGCTACATAGGCCTACAAACAATAACAACAGCAAAATCACAATAATCACAAGAATGGCTTCAGATCAAAGGCTACATTGAGACCGAAGGGAGCAAGGGTCTTTACATTAAAGATCCAGGTAGCCTCTCGTTTTAACAATACATTGTCGAGGTCACCCCTTCTCCTAGGGAGGGTGACATGTTCAATGCCAATGTCACGTAGGGACGAAATCGAGTGGTTTGCTTCCAAATGGTGCTACGATGCTCCGAGATTCGTACTTTCAATTCGCGTTTTGTTTTACCCACATCATTTTTCCCACAAGGACAAGTTATAAGTTAAATAACTGACTTAGTGAAGCACGTGATAACACCTTTAATTGTGATCTGTTTCCCTGTTTGGGGGTGTTTGAAGGATGTACATTTATAAGTGCCATTGTGTTGAGCACAGCCATTACACTTGTAGTTTCCATCCAGTAGGGGTGCAAATAGACGTTGTGCGGGGATATCTTGGGGAGGTAAATCAAAGTTTAGCAATTGATCTCTGAGATTTCTGCCCCACGAGAATACGACCAAGGGAGGGTCTGAAAACACATTACCGATACTGTCATAGGATGTTAGAATGGGCCAATGTTTGTGAACGATTCCCATAATTTGTTCAGAGCACTTTGATTAGAATGCAAGAATGCTTATTTTTGCAAGATATGTCACCCTTCCTAGGAGAAGGGGTGAAATCAACAATTTATTGTTAAAACGAGAGGCTGCCTGGATCTTTAATTTAAAGACCCTTGCTCCCTTCGGTCTCAATGTAGCCTTTGATCTGAAGCCATTCTTGTGATTATTGTGATTTTGCTATTGTTTGTAGGCCTATGTAGCCAAATTGTATCTATGATCGTATGCTATCCATTCATGTTTTTGGTATGTTATTTTTATACCTGAGAATTAACCAATGATATCAGGCCACTCCCGGCCAAAATTACAGACACCTGTGTGTGTCCTTTGACAGTATATAAACTAGTCACCCTGCAGTGTTTGTCATTATACCCTGATGAAGACAGGTTGTCTGTCGAAACGTTGGATATTAGGTTATTCAATTATTGCATCTGAGCTCCTAGTGTGTGGCTCTCCTTGCATTTTCAAATGACAGTTGATTGTAACATGTTAAGATGTTGGTGTGGATTTTTATTCTTGTCCGTATCTCAGCTCCACTGGCTGGTCCTAATTCTCAGACCGGGGGTATTGGGGCTTGTAGCCAGAGGTTATTTTTTTATCATTCATTTCATGCTTTTTTCATTCCATCAATCTGCAGCTGGAGACAAAGAAAGAGACAAGATTGACTTGTTGTGACACACAGTCAAAAGGCCGGTTTCAAGTGTCACATCATTTTGGGGATCGTGTACTTCACTGAGGGCTGTATCAATGTCCAAGTGCACATACTGGAGGAAGCAAAGAGTCGGCCTATATGCCACAAAAAAGGGAAATGGATTTCAGAAAAAGTGATTGATGGAGATAGAAGAAAAGGCTGATATTTTGTATCACAGTTAAGGAGAAAATATACAGACACTAACAGTACAGACTGACTCTCACCAATTCATCTGTACAGTGTATCAGCCATTAAAACATGATCTTTGCTCTTTTCCTCACTTGTGATTTGCCCACTAGTCCACAATATGTGACCTTTCTCATCTAACAACATGGGGCATGATATTGGGAAGAGACCCGTCTGTGCTGCCAACACTAATGAAGGGGTGTGTGTGTGTGTGTGTGTGTGTGTGTGTGTGTGTGTGTGTGTGTGTGTGTGTGTGTGTGTGTGTGTGTGTGTGTGTGTGTGTGTGTGTGTGTGTGTGTGTGCACAGTTACTGTGTCTGTTTAGGAGGGAGGGAAATATAGAGAGAAGGTGAAATGGAAAGGCAGAGAGAGGGAGAGACAATTGGTGAGTTTGTCATATAACACAGACATTGTGTGTGTGCCAACCTGCCATGGGGTAGAGAGGGATAAGTTGGAATTGAAATGCTGGTTTGCTGTAGGGACCATATATACCGTTCAAAAATATAATATAAAATATAATCAGTCAATTGAAATAAATGTATTAGGCCCTAATCTATGGATTTCACATGACTGGGCAGGGGCGCAGCCATAGGTGGACCTGGGAGGGCATAGGTCCACCCACTTGGGAGCCAGGCCAACACACAAGGGAGCCAGGCTCAGTCAATCAGAATGACTTTTTCCCCATAAAGGGTTTTATTACAGACAGAATCACTCCACCGGTTTTTGTGCGTATGGAACATTGGGATGTTTTATTTCAACTCATGAAACATGGGACCAGCACTTTACATGTTGAGTTTATATTTTTGTTCAGTTTAGATTAGTCAAGAGTGCGGGGCTAGTGAATCTTTCAGGGGGATCTTCTATCCTCTGCATGTTCCTCTCCAGCCAGGAGTGAGACTGGGAGGGATTAGTTATGAGTGGGAAAGGAAGGTTTTAATGGAAGGCAGAGTTTTTGGAGCAAAGATTACGACAGTTGGCTGGGTTAGTGCACTGTGCCGTGGATGCAGGGTATTTCTAAGCAATCCCAGTAAGAGGCAGTGGCGCTGGGGTTCAGAAATTGGCCTGCGGTGTGGTATTGCGTGCCGATGTATGTCATTGCCTGGTTATCACCCAAAACATAGGATTATCATGAGACCTGGGAGCATAGCTGCTGCTCGCTGACTTCTGTCCAGCCTCCCTTCTCTGTTTGTCGCTTTTTCTCTTGCTCCCTCTCTCACACATAATTGTTCTATCTCAGCACTAATACATCTTATCCCTCCCTATTGGTTGTGAAGTGCATTTGAGGTCACTGTTAGAGCTTGGGGTGGGTTAACATGATTAGTTCTCTGTGACTGCTTTCACGTCTCACACACAAGCTGCCACACACAAACCTTTTATTACTCGGACAGGAATATTCCACAGTTATTTGTTTATATAGCTATGTTGCATATTCATTTTCTGCGCTAGTAATCATGGACTCATTAACCACCTCCAACAAAAAATCTACACTGAGTATACAAAACATTAAGAACACCTGCTCTTTCCATGACAGAGACTGATCAGTTGAATCAAGGTAAAAGCTATGATCCCTTATTGATGTCACTTGCTACATCCACTTCCATCAGTGTAGATGAAGGGGAAGAGACAGCTTAAAGAAGGATTTTTTTTGTCTTGAGACAAGTGAGACATGGAATGTACATGTCTATTCAGGGGGTGAATAGGCAAGACAAAATATTTAAGTCCCCTTGAACGGGGTTTTGGTAGTTTATGTGAAGAACTGCAACACTGCTGGGGTTTTTCACGTGCAACAGTATCCCATGTGTATCAAGAATGGTCCACCACCCAAAAGGCATCCAGCCAACTTGACACAAATATGGGAAGCATTGGAGTTAACATGGACCATCAACCCATGTTTGGGGGTGCTGCAATTATTAAGCCCACGCTACAGATGGCTATATTGATCCAATATGGGACTAATAAAGGCCCAGTGCACTAAATATTATTTCTCCCCCAAAATATTTTTTAGAATTATTAATTTTGTATTTAGATTTTTCAGGGGGTGCTGCAGCACCCCTACTTGCCACAGCTATGGTTGCAACTCAGTATTAAAAAGGTTTTCCCAATGTTTGGTGTACTCAGTGTAGGGTGGCAGGTAGCCTAGCGGTTTAAGAGTGTTGGGCCAGTAACTGAAAGGTTGCTTGTTCGAAACCCAGAGCTGACCAGATAAAAAATCTGTTGATGTGCCCTTGAGCAAGGCACGTAACCCTAATTGCTCTTGTAAGCCGCTCTGGATAAGAGTGTCTACTAAAATGTATATTCCTACTGAAACCATGCAATTATTCAAAGCAGCTAAAGCAGTCATTTATGGTGGGGGGGGGGGGGGGGGGGGGTAAGTGCTGCATAAACATTAAAGCATCTATAAAGGTTGGGTGGTAAACATAGCTCAGTGAGCAGGGTTATACAGAACCACAGTGACCCACAACAAAAAGGAATCATGCTATCATGGTCACCTGTGCTCTTTGTGTGTTGACCCTCTTTGAACCATTTTGCGAAATATTCAAAGTGACACACTATCTGACTCACATAACCAGGGCCTGACTACCGCATTTGGGGCCTGGGGCACCAAAAAAATGTTGTGGGAGAAAACAGCTAACTACCTGCATTCAAACACATCCTGTGTTGAAAAGAAAATGCAGTTTTATAATGCTATTCGACACATTTTTTCATGAGGCTAAGAGAAGATGTTGCAGTTTAAAAGCTAATTTCCTGAAATTCTACATATTTTGCCATGGGTCAGAGAGAAAGATGTGCTGTTTTATGCTCATCTCATGTTAACATTTTGCCATGAGTCTGAGAGACAATGTTGCAGTTTTAAAGCCAATTTCATGCTATTTTACAAATTTTGCCACAAGGCTGAGAGAGAATTTGGCCATTTTAATGCTAATTTCCTGCAATTCTACATATGTTGCTTTCACATTTGAAGATCAGGAATTTGGTTTTAGCTTGATATGATGCTCGTCACTAGATACCACAGCCACAAAATCACAATTATGTCTAAACCCCGAATATTTCTATAATTTATCTTCTTAAAATCTGATTTTAAACATAACCCATATCTTCACCCTAACCTTAACCACATTGCTAACATTAAACCTAACCTTAAATTAAGACCAAAAAGCATTTTTTACGATATGGACACTTTGTGGATGTGGTAACTAGTGACAACCTGCTAAAATGGCGTCTGATGTTGGGATTCTCTCCTGGTGTTGCAGGCTACAACCAGGAAAGAACGATTGCCCCGTCTCATTGAGGATCTCAAGTTAAAAGCCGATCGGGGTACTACAGGCTGCTGGTAGCAACTAAATTATTCTTATAACTTCTTCTGTGTGCGATATAAAAAGTATTATGATTCTCTTCAGATTTGTATCAGATTTACATCAATAAATACCAGCACACCACTGGGAAAAATCCCCTTTAATGCCCCTCCAGCTGGTAATTACTAGTGGGAATCTTGTCTATCATCTCTGTGCTCTGACTTCTCCCACATGCTGAACGCTGACATCATATACTAAGAAAATAAACAAAATAACAGCATTTTTGGCAGTTAAAGGTTGTGTTCCCCTAGTTATGTGCCAAGTCATCAACTGTGCGGTCAGGCACTAGATTTCTGTAGCATACTATGTGGTTAACTGACACTTAAAATAACTATCCAGGCGTTGTAAGATCTGGCATGTGTCAGCAACTTCTGAGCAGAGGAACAACACAACAACAAAACATGATTTAGGAAAAACAATCTATTAATATGGTTTCTGAACACTATCATTTGTTTGCGAGCATGATAGCTGTAATTTTTGTTTTTGGTTGACGCAGCTTGTTTGCCATTAGCCAATCAGCTTTCTCAACGAGTTCGAAGCACATGAATGCACACAACTCCTTGAACCCCAGATTACAAGTAGTATTTTCCAGGGTTTCCCACTTCTTATGAACGCAGCATTAGAAGTTTACCTCAAAGCATAAATCAGTACAGTGGATTTGACAAAATTGCTTGTAATTTTTTAAATAGTGAATTGGAAAAGTTTATCTGCTCGGATAAACTAATGCAATTGAAAGGTAGCAACACACTCATAAAAGGAGGAGAAAGCATGCATTAACTCTTTACTGTAGCTAATGATCATTTATAAATGATAATGCAATTGAGTATTGACATGATTCTGAAAAAATGTATTTAGGTCTACAAATTTGACTCTGAGAAAAAGCTTACAGTGCATTCGAAAAGTATTCAGACCGTTTAACTTTTTCCACATTTTGTTACGCTACAGTCTTATTCTGGATTAAATAAAACAATGTCCTCGTCAATCTACACGCAATACCCCATCATGACAAAGCGAAAACAGCTTTTTTTTGTTTGCAAATTTATTTAAAATGTGAAACAAAAACACCTTATTTACATAAGTATTCAGACCCTTTGCTAGGAGAATCGAAATTGAGCTCAGGTGCATCCTGTTTCCATTGATCGTACTTGAGATGTTTCTACAACGTGATTGGAGTCCACCTGCGGTAAATTCAATTGATTGGACATGATTTGGAAAGGCACCCTCCTGTCCATATAAGGTCCCTCAGTTGACAATGCGTATCAGAGCAAAAACCAAGCCATGAGGTCGAAGGAATTGTCCGTAGAGCTCAGAGATAGGATTGTGTCGAGGCACAGATATGGGGAAAGGTACCAAAAAAATTCTGCATCATTGAAGGTCCTCAAGTACGCAGTGGCCTTCATCATTCTTAAATGGAAGAAGTTTGGAACCACCAAGACTCTTCCTAGAGCTGGCTGCCCAGCCAAACTGAGCAGTCGGGGGAGGAGGGCCTTGGTCAGGGAGGGAGAGCTCCAGAGTTCCTCTGTGGAGATGGGAGAACTTTCCAGACGGACAACCATCGGTGCATCACTCCACCAATCAGGCCTTTATGGTAGAGTGGACAGACGGAAGCCGCTCCACAGTTAAAGGCACATGATAGCCCACTTGGAGATGCCAACAGGCATCCTAAAGACTCTCAGACAATAATAAATAAGACTGTCTGGTCTACGGAAACCAAGATTGAACTCTATGGCCTGAATGCCAAGCGTCATATGTGGAGGAAACCTGGCACCATCCTTACAGCGTAGCCTGGTGGTGGCAGCATCATTCTGTGGGGATGTTTTTCAGTGGCAGGGACTGGCAGACTAGTCAGGATCAAGGGAAAGATTCATTTATTTAAACATATAAATTCCATCAACAATCCACCCTTAATGACTAAATAATACACACTGATACCTCAAATACTATATAGAAACATAAATGGTATACAATAATAATTCGAACCAATACATGTATGTACATTCGATATTCGTCAATGACTGTTATAGGCCAACATCCAATCATAACGCTTCCTGTTAGGATTTTTATTACAATCTTCATAAAAAACTGTCTTAAACATTAAAAACAGTCTCATCCAACATTGGCTCCTCGTGGTTAAAAGAAACGGAGCCATCTCCTAGGCCTGGAGGCCTGTATTCGTCATCCCACTGGCCGGAGCTCAGAATCGGTCCGTACCTCACCATCTGTTGCGTCATTGACCTCTCCAGAGTCCTGGTGATCAAGCCTCTCATACACGGAATCAAACAACATCCACACAGAACCGACACACTCATAAAGGTGAAAGCTGCCCACAACACAGCGATGATGACATTTGTCCATTTCCCAAACATAAGGGCCGAACCAATTTGTAAGAGAATTATCCACCCCAGAGTTCTCTGCTAGTTCGTGAGCTAATGTGGTTAAACCAGCCAGGGCCTTGGTCACTGGTCCGTCTGGAACTGTGTTATTAAAAAATAAACGTACAGCAATGAACCCCAATCATTCTACATACCCCACACTTTTCGGCCAATTAACCTATCGAGAGTCAGTCTATTTTACCAGGTCATGAGGGAGGTGGCGGAAAATTGGTCAGAGGACCCCTTTACTGCATCCCCAGTATCATTCACGAATCTCTGTTGATTATAATAGATCTCATTAATCCAATCCACATTTTTATTTATTGTCAACCACCAAAAGAACGTAGTGGTAAAGTCTTCACCTATTTGATTCATAGCTTAGTATTCATCTGTAACTTCCCTGAGGATGCCAATAGCATCCATCAAGACAAAGCTACTCCCCTCCTGGTCAAAACTCCTCCTTTGCTACTTTAGCCTCCTATAACTGGCATCTGATGACTAACTCGAACTGGTTGGACCAATAACCCCGGGGCGCAAGTGCCTAACCACCCGTTCTGGTAGTTTCTGTCGTATGCGTCATTTGCTGGTACGAGCCCACCATACATCAGTTATAGGAGCTGTGAGGTGAAGAATTTTCTCCTGTACTTCCAAACCTAAGTCAGTCACATTAAGATGCTATAGAGACATATTGTACAGATATGTTGTTTCACCCTAATCCTGACTAAAACTACACACATCATTTATTATAATTTTACTGACTAAGACTACACACATCATTAATAATAATTTGATTATTCTAATGTATTTCGTTGATGGTTCTAATCAATTACATACAATTATATAGTTTCAGGGTGGAATATTCTAATCATTCATTTAAACATATAAATTCCATCAACAAGCAACGCTCCCCATCCATCCTTACAGAGCTTGAGAGGATCTGCAGAAAAGAATGGGAGAAACTCCCCAAATACAGGTGTGGCAAGCGTGTAACGTCATACCCAAAAGGACTCAAGGCTGTAATCACTGCCAAAGGTGCTTCAACAAAGTACTGAGTCTGACTACTTAATTTTTTACATTTGCACAAATTTTTAAAAATCTGGTTTTGCTTTGTCATTATGGGGTATTCTGTGGCGATGGATGAGGGAGACCGACTATTTAATACATTTTAGAATAAGGCTGTAATGTAACAAAATGTCACGCCCTGACCTGAGATATCTGTTTTCTTTATATTTTGGTTAGGTCAGGGTGTGACTAGGGTGTATACGCTAGTTTTTGTATTGTCTAGGGGTTTTGTATTGTCTAGGAGTTTTGTATTGTCTAGAGGTTTTGTATTGTCTAGGGGTTTTGTATTGTCTAGGGGTTTTGTATGTCTAGTGTTTGTAGGTCTAGGTATTTGTATGTTTATGGTGGCCTGATATGGTTCCCAATCAGAGGCAGCTGTTTATTGTTGTCTCTGATTGGGGATCATATTTAGGTAGCCATTTCCCTTTGGTGTTTGTGGGTTCTTGTCTATGTGTAGTTGCCTGTCAGCACTCGTTTTGTATAGCTTCACGTGTCGTTTTGTTATTTTGGTTAATTTGTTCAGTGTTCATTCTTATTATAATAAAGAATGTACGCCTACCACGCTGCGCCTTGGTCCGATTCATACGACGAACGTGACACAAAATGTTGAAAAAGTCAAGGGGTCTGAATACTTTCCGAATGCACTGTACGTAAGCACAGAAAATACTGTTGCCTACAAATCAACGATCCAAATGAAGAACAAACTGAGATTTGATGCTGGTTTGGACTTTAGCCAAGTCTTTGTTTCCAAGTAAGTGTGCATTGTTTCCTTTATGTAGGTGTGGGTTCAAAACACCATTCATGTATTGTTTTATCGAACTAGATCTTAACAAAAGTTTGCTAAAAATATTTAAAAAATCCAGTGATGAGGCATTCCTACTATAATGACAGGCACTGGAAGGAATTATCTCCATTCTCATTTTGATTGACTGTTCGTACAGAAATTCGGTAGCTTCAGCTTCATTTAAGGAAATGTTTACTATCACACTGATTTTGAAAACGTACAGGGATTAGCTGAGTTGTGGAATTATGGAATTTTGAACAAGGATATAACAAGGACCTTCTCAGTGAGGCAGACACAGCAAATAGCTCCTGTTGAAAAGTAGTTGCAATTCAGTATGAATGTGGTTACAGAACTGCTAAAAAAGCACACAGTTTCCACTCTGCACTTTCCACTTTGCATCTGTTCCCACTCCACAATTTTGCTAAATATTTTTCTGGCACAAGGTTGTGTTTACCCGACCTACTCTATGCCTCTCCCAAGCAGAAATGCAGGGTTCTAATATAGATTTTTTATTTATACTGTGAGTGGCCAGAGATCAAGTGTCTTTCTGCCAGCAGCTTTTTTCTCTGGCAATTTAGCTAGTGATGCAGCTCTTAAACTGATGCTAAAAGAGAAATGCCTAAAAGCTATCTCTGCATTTCATGCTATGCACTGGACAATGTCCATGGCATTTCAGGGAGAGCTAGAGCCGTCAGCCTAGACTTCAATAATATCTCCCACATATGCAAACTTCACAGCTGTAATGTGTTTTTTATTTGACTGATGATTATTACTACAGGGGGGTTTTGTAGGATGTGTTGACGTTATCGGCCACTGTGTCTTTGATACAGTATTTTCACAAGAAAATATTGGAAATATATTGGCAATGACAGAGCTTTTGAATAGTGCGTACGAATGTGCAGTTCATTGACTATTATGAGTTATGAAATGTAATATCAGTGAAAGGAAGACAAACGAAGGGAGGTATATATTCTATATGTCAATCTCTTTTATAAACAACCAGTGTCGTGCACCGTGTCGTGAGCGTCCAGATGACTTTGAGTTGCCAGGCGGTGCTGAGAATACAGTCTCTCTCCAGTGTGGAGGAAGGACAGGGTCAAGGGCAGGTGGACTCAACGAAGATGATTTCATATGGCAGGCCAGAGGATCTAGGAGGGACAATGATAACCATTACACACTCACAGCCACAGCACTCCCATCGAGGTGGTGAAGAACATTGTTGTGACATAGGCAATAACATCATGTCATTCCATAGGATGTTCACCAACAATTGATTCCCCGGGCCCTCCGCTGAACACATCATTAGAACAATAAATGAATGATTTGCTGGATCCTAACAATGTTCCTTTCTATTACATTAAGTCTATGATTTCAAGTACACTCATCCTAAAACAATCCAACATTCAGCAATCAAGAGGTGCTAACTTCACAGTTCCAAAGAATTCCATTGTTGCATGGCCTGATAGCTAATTAGCAGGTCAAAACTGTGAAATTTCATAATTTCTATTAGTCAAATTTGATTGGAATGGTGAAAATGCACATGTACCCAGTTAACATAATTACTGTATTAAGGTTCGAGTTAAATTACTTTCATGACCATTCCACTGTGTTTAATGGTTATGTCAAGTCACATTTGGCACCCATTTCATTCTTCACCTCTAGTCTAATCCCTCTAAGAAATGTTACCTTGCTCATCATCTGTGGTCCTGGGGAATATATAGTTATGAATGTCATCAGTTGCCAGTCATTGACTCCTTAACTAGACTGTCAAACTACCTTTCTCTGGGAAGGATGCAAGTAATCATGACTGTGTGATGTCTCTATGTGGTTTGCCATACCTTTTCAAATGGGAACTCGATCTCTGTCATGTTCTGAACTCCACTCTTCTAATTTGACCCACACATGACTTAGTGTTGTTTCTACATTGAATTAGGAGAGATATTTCTATTCTAGTCACTTCAAGCCAACTCTTGAATATCCTTGGGGTTCTTATGATGCCAGCAGTGGAAAACTGAATGCATTTTTACGGAAACATGTATTGTAAAGGATGATTCTACAGACTGTCATACTGCAGTAACTCCCGACTTCGCTACTTTCTCAAGGTGTAAATATTGTACTAACTGTATTGCAAAGTGTAAGTGTAACCATCGCACAAACACTAACACACACCTCTCAGTCCCTCATTAAATGGCATAGCACGCTGTCTCCCATGAGCTTTCAGCTTCAACGACAACACATGTCCTCATGAGACAATGCCAATGTTCCTACCAAATGCAGAATCAAACATGCACTCTTCCAAACCATTATCTCTTCTGTAAGGTCTGTTCTTTTGTAAGGCTGTGTTCTTCTCAGAACCATGTATCTTTAATAGTTTCTCTCTTTGTGTTCCATGGCAGGGTCAATGAGGCCACAAATCTGCTCCTCCACTCCTCACGACTGAATAGGTACGCCATTATTTGGAGCGCTGCTTGGTTTTACCACAGTCAGAGACGCAGCCAAGGGAGAAAACAGGCCCAGATCTGGGTTTAGGCCATTCGAAGTCCACTGTGATAGGGGATTAGAAGGTTTAACTCCATGCTTAAAGAACCATACCATGATGTTAAGTCAAGATATAGAGCTTCAGTTTATGTGCTAGTATAGAGCATTAGCGTTTCCCCTATCGTTCCAAAACCACATGAAAAAACACGTGGTTTTCGGACACTTGTGAAGTTTCATGTTTCCCCTCATGTAAAAAAAAAATATAACATTTTAATTTCACCACTTCCAGCTACATCTGGTCTCCCGTCTGGGGACCAGCAGCGGGATGCAGGGTGGTATGTTGCTGGAATGAATGTGACAAAACTTGCAACTACAAAAAAAGACAGTGAAAGCAAAGGACAGGTTATTATAGGAAAGAGGGAGGTATTTAATTTAATTCATAAATATCATTAAAAATATATAAAAAATCATCAATTTGCCAAAAAAATTCATCCATTTGCAAAAAAAGTTTTACATTATTTTCTTGCAATATTTAGTTTTGCTATCAATACTTTTGGGTTTATGTTTGGCTTTCAATATCATTATTTGTGTATGCTATACTAAGAATTGTGTTCTCAACTTCCTTGATATTTAACAGGCATTGACGTTTATACAGCAGAACAATGTCACCATTTGAACAAGATCCATTAACCTGCTCCCAAAAATATTATTCTGTCCACGGTTCCATCAATGTCTTGCAAAATCGTTCCCTTGTCCTGCATTTGGGCTTTTTAGATGTGATCACCCTAATTCCACCGGTGGAAACATTGCTACTGCAACATGTGAGGAGAATAATATTATTTCAATCTGCAATTCCACATGTGAAAGTGAGATTTTGAAGTGGAGTTTTTTGGTACATGTGAAACGACAAATGTGATTTTCACCTGATTTTTTTTCATGTGAAAATGCAATTTCACATGTACACATGTGAAAGTGAGATTTTCCCATGTGAATGATTTTCAAATGTTAAACTGCATATCCAATTTTCACATGTGATACTGCAATTCACATAGGAGGGTGAAAACATGTTATTCTCCTCACGTGAAAAGGCAGTGTTAACATGTGAACTCTAAATTTAATACATGTAAATATATATTATGAATTCACATGTGAAATGTAAGTTCAACATATGATAACAGCTGTTTCACTTGTGAAAATGTATTGATTTCACATGTGAAACTGCTAAGTTGACCTGTTTTTTGTAAGGGTCTGCTTATTTAATATAATGTCTGAGTGATTTCACCCTTTTTCCCTTAAAGGATAGCCCTCAGGTAGCATGACCCTAATTTGAACTCACCATTTAGTAGACACTTAAAACTGAATTCCTATTGTATTAATATAACTCTGTTATCTGAAATACTGCAAACACGCACTCTACATATTTTAATTCAAATGTAATTGAAAAACAATTCCAGTCTACACATTTACATTCAGTATTTGTGCATAATTTTGTGTAACAGACATACCAAAACACTTCACACAATAGAATGGGTGAATGAAAATGAGTGCCCATTACAGACTGAGGAGAAATGGTAGAAAATTGCTGGTGGTTTCTCATGCATAACATCCTTTTTGTTCACCTGCAGAAGAAACAGCTGGCTATGTTTGACTCACAACATCTGAGCACATTACAGGGTGAATTGCTTGCCTGGTGCCATTGAGATTTTTCTGATTGAGGAAGGTGTGATAAATAGGACGGAAGAGCAGTATCCCTGAGAGCTGTGCAAAAGGTAGTGTTAGAGCCAGGGTTCCATGAGGACAAACCATAATATGTACCACTATAATTTCAAAACAACTATTCCTCCCCTCATCATGCCAAATGACGAATTCACAATTAGAGGGAACATTTGTTTTTATAAGAGACTGTATTGTTTAGATTTAATGAGAGTAACTGCTGATGTGTTGGTCAGTTTGTATATGTTTATTTGTTCCATATTTTGTCATTTGAGGAAATCAAAAGAATGGGCTGGATCGTTATTTTTTAAGTGGACCCACTTTAAAAATAAGGCTTGAACATTTTAAATAAAAAATAAAAATGCCTGAATGGTTGATAAATTAGTCACATAGTAAAAATGTGTCACATAGTAGTTCCTCTTTATCTCACAGAAGAAAGCTTCCCAGTTTTCTATTTTAATTAATTCAAAATACCTATACAAGGCCAAATAACAATATTTACGCATTTTAGGACATGCCCAGCATCTTGAACCACTTGACAGAATAGACTACACAGTGTGCCCCCACTACCTAGTCCACTTCAGAGCCTCTCTGTTAGTGATGGCATAATGTCACTCATGCAGTGCAAAAGAGGGTACAGATATGCACTTTCCCTCATTGGAAGTATCAAATGTAATCTTCCAATTTGTGAACACTTCCCTAAAAATGGAGTTGACTCCAGTCCCCTAATACATGCACATTGTATAAGTGCAAACTCTGTTTCAGTTCAGTGCCGTTCTTTAACTCCACTTATAATGAAAGACTTATTCTTGATGGAGACTTTTACATGCTCCATGCATGCATTCAAGATAGTACCAAGTGATTGCATATCATCAGGAGTTGTCAGTCCTACATTATGTGGGCAACATAGTGATTGTACTAAGATGAGATTGCTTTGTTTTTTATGTGTATTCTCCTGTTTGTTACTAATGGTAGTGCTTCCGCCTGTGGGCCTGCTGCTACTGCTGCTGCTGAGGATGAACAATAAGGATGAATGTGATGATATTGATTATGGTTATCATGATCATCATACATCCTGTCATCCGTCCATGTACATTATACTGCCCTTCTCCTTTCTCCTTACTGTTCTGTGCTGCAGCCAAAATCCAATAACCCTGCCAGTCAGTAAGCCCTCCTTTACC
The DNA here is from genome assembly GCF_016432855.1 of Salvelinus namaycush. Classification (NCBI taxonomy): domain Eukaryota; kingdom Metazoa; phylum Chordata; class Actinopteri; order Salmoniformes; family Salmonidae; genus Salvelinus; species Salvelinus namaycush. The sequence goes on from NC_052315.1 coordinate 37,463,103, forward strand.
TATCATATAGTGAAATTGAAGCAAGGTGGAGGATGCTATTAGGGTGGGCCCGGCTTTAAATTATTTCAACGTGGCCAGATGAAGGGGTGGAATAGAGGAATCAAGGCAGCGATGGGTGGCTACTGGCAGTGAGTTAAGAATTGGGAGTGTGCTGCTGCTCTTCGATCATGAGGCCTCTTCGATCATTTGGGCCAAAATAATCCTTGGATAACGAGTACAGTGAGAGATAAGTGTGGATCAAAGTGGAGATTTAACAGGATGACAAATACATTGACGCGCTTAATTATAAAGGCTTTGAAATTTGCTGAACCCCTATAAATCGCAAAGATGCCGCTGAGTTGTTTGTGGGGATTTTACTCATTGAGTTTTCCACTATTTTGTATGGCAACGTGTTTTTCCCCGCTCTGGGAAGTACAGTGCATACAATATGTATCACCAGAGTCCTTGTTGTGCTGCTAGCTAATATTAGGTTGGAGGAACTAAAAGCATTAGTGTAGCAGACAAGAGGAGCTGTCAAATGCTACCTTTCTCAACAACTGTGGCTTAACATTTACTGTTAGATTTACTGTTAGACAAGGCAGTGAAAACAAAGTGAAACAAAGGATGATAGATCAAAGAGAGAAAAACAGAGAGAGGAGATGAGTGAGAGAGGTATGCCCCTCACCACTGTAATCCCAGCTGCCACCAGGCCTGCTGGAGCAAATTTGAAGCCAATGACGAGTGGCACTCTCAGAGAGACACAAATTCAGTCTCTTGCCTCTCAACAGCTGCCTCTTCATTTCCCACATTATTCTATTTGTCTCCGAGTCCCAGGAGGAATAGAGAAGTGGCGCTACTGCATAACCTCCAAAAACAACACCATAAATAATGAGAGCAAAGAACGTCGACTCCAGCAGCAATTTTTTGAGCCATTCAAGGGTGTTGTTTTGGAGGGAGATGTGGAAGTGGGGCAAGTCAAGAGATGCACACACTCTGTTAGAGCCATGTCCAGTACGTGCTTCTGTACCAAGCCTTTTCCTGTTTGCTGTGGCTTGCCTCATATTATTGTGCAGGTTAATCTTAGATTATGGTCCCGCCTGACCATGAAACCAATTTTGTCAAAACTGACATGACATCATCGACAACAGTAATTTGAGCAATGTTTAAGTGAAGAGAGTCAGCTAGACCTAATAATAATAATAATAATGGAAGCTTATACTGTCTGGCATCAAGTAACAATAATCACACAGCTGGAAGCTTGTATACTTTGATCTCTCTTAATGGGAACTCAATATCATCCCCCATATTTTGTCTAATTTTCTTCCACCAAAAGAGGATGTTGAGCAATGCAGATAAAGCTGAGCAATGTGTAGCACATTGCTTTTGATCGTTGACTGAATCATATGTGATATCCCCACCATGATTATTACATGATCTAATTCTAACATCCCAACACATGTTTTATTCAAGGCCTGACAACGCAATAGTCCCAGGGAGAGGAAGAGGGCTATGCGCCTTAAGCACTTTCTGAATACTGTCTTACTGCGATCATCTTCTCCCCTGTCATAACAATGTATTTTCTGAGCTGACTATCTAAAGGGACAATAAATAATGTGCGGCAGTGGTAAAAATAAAAATTTCCAGCCAACGCAGATGTTTAGTGTAATTCAATTAGCCTATATGTCATTGATGTGTTTACTGTATCTGTCTTACCCTTTTCTTAGCATGGTACAGTATGATCAATAATACATATACTAAGATTCAATAACATAACAGTAAGCCTACTTAAAGTTAATCTTGGCTTTGTGTATTTCACCTAACCTGAAACTATAATGTTACTTTTGTAGACACTTTACACTCATTCTGAGTATCCTAATATCCTAACATACACCAACACATCCTAACACACGCCAACACAACAAAGTATCCTGATACATACTAACACAGTCTTGAAGAAGGCACGACAACACCTCTTCCCCCTCAGGAGACTGAATTGATTCGGCATGGGTCCTCAAATCGTCAAAAAGTTATACAACTGCACCTCTGAGAGCATCTTGACTGGTTGCCTCGCCGCTTGGTATGGCAACTGCCTGGCATCCGACTGCAAGGCGCTACAGAGGGTAGTGTGTACGGAACCAGTACATCACTTGGGCCGAGCTCCCTGCCATCCAAGACTTTTATACCAGGCAGTGTCAGAGGAAGGCCCTAAAATTGACAAAGACTCCAGCCACCCTAGTCATAGATTATTATCTCTGCCACCGCATGGCAAGTGGTACCGATGCACTGGAACCAACAGGACCCTGAACAGCTTCTACCCCCAACTTTATTCTTACCTATATGTACATACAGTATCTACCTCATACCCGTGCACATCAACTCAGTACTGGTACCACGTGTATATAGCCAAGTTATTGTTACTCATTGTGTATTTATTCAATATTATAATATTTTTTTCTCTTTTCTCTCTCTGCATCATTGGGAAGGGCCCATAAGTAAGCATTTCACTGTTAGTCTACACCTGTTGTTTACAAAGTATGTGATAAATACAATTTGATTTGAATTGTATTTGATTCTAATGATGATCCCAAGGGCACGGGTCTTGGCCGTTTAGAGTACAAGGACACATAGTTCACAGAAATAAGACAAGACCCCTTTTAGAAGTGGTCACCAGAGAATCACAGGAGAGCAGTAAAATGAAAGCCTTAAATCCAAACCATTAGGCATGGCTGTTATTACATGACTGTTATTATTGCAGAGTGCTCAATGAAAGTGAATTGAAAAATACATGTGAACAGCATGAATCTGCTGTGCGGGGGCAAGGGAGAAATTATTGGAAAAGGTTACTACTTTGCCTCGGTGGAGAGTGGCTGGCTGTGGCTGTGTGCAATTGTAATAGGTTACATTTGCACTGTCATTCTGAGAGAATGAATGGGCAGTATATGTGTGTGGAGGGATGAGAAAGAGGGTGAGAGAGAGAACCTTTAATGTCAAACAATTAAAATGGCTCAATCATAGGCAAAGAATGCAGGATGGCAGCAGTGCACTTTGAGAGATGAATGGTCAACAACTGGAGGCATGATGACAGTATTGAAGACTGATGAATGATGCAACACTTTCACCGTTGAGGGAGATGTGATGAGACGTAGACAGCTGGACAGACCCTTGGTCTGGCATTTTAAAAGGACCAGGCAAAAGGACTGCAACCACTGCAAGTGAAATGTCTCATCCCTCTCATATAAGCAAATAGTTATATCAATATTATAATGTCCAGTTTCAGCACAATTCTAGTCAGTATATACAGTTGAAGTCGGACGTTTACATACACTTAGGTTGGAGTCATTAAAACTAGTTTTTCAACCACTCCAAAATGTTCTTGTTAACAAACTATAGTTTTGGAAAGTTGGTTAGGACATCTGCTTTGTGCATGACACAAGTCATTTTTCCAACAACTGTTCACAGACAGATTATTTCATGTATAATTGTCACGTTCCTGACCTGTTTTCTGTTGTTTTGTATGTGTTTAGTTGGTCAGGACGTGAGCTGGGTGGGAATTCTATGTTGTGTGTCTAGTTTGTCTGTTTCTATGTCCAGCCTGATATGGTTCTCAATCAGAGGCAGATGGTAATCGTTGTCCCTGATTGAGAATCATATATAGGAGGCTTGTTTTGTGTTGGGATTTTGTGGGTGTTTGTTACCTGTCTCTGTGTTTGTGTTCTGCACCAGATAGGTCTGTATCGGTTTTGCACATTTGTTATTTTGTATGTTGTTTGTAGTGTTTCACTTGTTCTTGTATTAAACATGTTGAACACTAGCCGCGCTGCACTTTGGTCCTCTCCTTCACCTATGGAAGAAAGCCGTTACAGAAACACCCACCAAACCCGGACCAAGCAGCGTGGCAACGGGCAGCAGCAACAGCAGCAGCGGTACAAGGAGGAATGGACATGGGAGGAGATTCTGGACGGAGAAGGACCCTGGGCAGAGCCAGAGGAGTGTCGCCGTCCCAAAGCGGAGCTGGAGGCATCAAAAGCGGAGAGGCGGCATTATGAGGCGCTTGCAAGGCAGAGTGGCTGGAAACCCGAGAGGCTCACCCAAAAATTTCTTGGGGGGGGGCTAAAGGGGAGTGTGGCGAAGCCGGGTTGGATACCTGAGCCAACTCCCCGGGCTTACCGTGGAGTGAGAGGGCATCGTACTGGTCAGACACCGTGTTATGCGGTAAAGCGCACGGTGTCCCCAGTACGCGTGCTTAGCCCAGTGCGGGCTATTCCACCTTGCCGCACTGGGAGGGCTAGGTTGGGCATCGAGCCGGATGTCATGAAGCCGGCCCAACGTATCTGGCCTCCAGTACGTCTCCTCGGGCCGGCGTACATGGCACCAGCCTTACAGGTGGTGTCCCCGGTTCGCCTGCATAGCCCAGTGCGGGTTATTCCACCTCGCCGCACTGGCAGGGCTACGGGGACCATTCAACCTGGTAGGGTTGGAGAGGCTCGGTGCTCAAGAGCGCGTGTCCTCCTTCACGGTCCGGTATATCCGGCGCCACCTTCCCGCCCCAGACCAGTACCACCAGTGCCTACACCACGCACCAGGCTTCCAGTGCATCTCCAGAGCCCTGTTCCTCCTCCCCGCACTCGCCCTGAGGTGCGTGCCCTCAGCCCGGTACCTCCAGTTCCGGCACCACGCACCAGGCCTACTGTGCGCCTCAGCAGGTCAGAGTCGGCCGTCTGCTCAACGCCGCCTGCACTGCCTGTCTGCCCAGCGCCGTCTGAGCTGCCTGCCTGCCCAGCGCCGTCTGAGCCATCTGTCTGCCCAGCGCCGTCTGAGCCATCTGTCTGCCCAGCGCCGTCTGAGCCATCTGTCTGCCCAGCGCCGTCTGAGCCATCCGTCTGCCCAGCGCCATCTGAGTCATCCGTCTGCCCAGCGCCATTAGAGCCGCCCGTCTGTCCCGAGCCATTAGAGCCGCCCGTCTGTCCCGAGCCATTAGAGCCGTCCGTCAGTCAGGAGCCGCTAGAGCCGTCCGTCAGTCAGGAGCCGCTAGAGCCGTCCGTCAGTCAGGAGCTGCCAGAGACGCCAGCCAGTCAGGAGCTGCCAGAGACGCCAGCCAGTCAGGAGCTGCCAGAGACGCCAGCCAGTCAGGAGCTGCCAGAGACGCCAGCCAGTCAGGAGCTGCCAGAGACGCCAGCCAGTCAGGAGCTGCCAGAGACGCCAGCCAGTCATGAGCTGCCCTCCAGTCATGAGCTGCCCTCCAGTCATGAGCTGCCCTCCAGTCATGAGCTGCCCTCCAGTCATGAGCTGCCCTCCAGTCATGAGCTGCCCTACAGTCATGAGCTGCCCTACAGTCCGGAGCTGCCACTCAGTCCGGAGCTGCCACTCAGTCCGGAGCTGCCACTCAGTCCGGAGCTGCCATTAGTCCGGAGTTGCCCCTCTGTCCTGAGCTACCTCTCTGTCCTGAGCTACCTCTCTGTCCTGAGCTACCTCTCTGTCCTGAGCTACCTCTCTGTCCTGAGCTACCTCTCTGTCCTGAGCTACCTCTCTGTCCTGAGCTACCTCCTAAATCATGTGGGGGCCTTGGGGAGGATTCTTAGGCCAAGGTCGTGGGCGAGGGTCGCCACTCAAAGGACGCTAAGGAGGGGGACAAAGACAGTGGTGGAGTGGTGTCCTCGTCCTGCGCCGGAGCCGCCACCGCGGACAGATGCCCACCCAGACCCTCCCCTTGAGTTTTAGGGGTGCGCCCGTAGTTCGCACCTTGAGGGGGGGGTTCTGTCACGTTCCTGACCTGTTTTCTGTTGTTTTGTATGTGTTTAGTTGGTCAGGACGTGAGCTGGGTGGGAATTCTATGTTGTGTGTCTAGTTTGTCTGTTTCTATGTCCAGCCTAATAAGGTTCTCAATCAGAGGCAGATGGTAATCGTTGTCCCTGATTGAGAATCATATATAGGAGGCTTGTTTTGTGTTGGGATTTTGTGGGTGTTTGTTACCTGTCTCTGTGTTTGTGTTCTGCACCAGATAGGTCTGTATCGGTTTTGCACATTTGTTATTTTGTATGTTGTTTGTAGTGTTTCACTTGTTCTTGTATTAAACATGTTGAACACTAGCCGCGCTGCACTTTGGTCCTCTCCTTCACCTATGGAAGAAAGCCGTTACAATAATTCACTGTATCACAATTCCCTTGGGTCAGAAGTTTACATACACTAAGTTGACTATACCTTTATCACAGCTTGGAAAATTCCATAAAATGATGTCATGGCTTTAGAAGCTTCTGATAGGCTGATTGACATCATTTGAGTCAATTGGAGGTGTACCTGTGGATGTATTTCAAGGCCTACCTTCAAACACAGTGCCTTTTTGTTTGACATCATGGGAAAATCAAAAGATATCAGCCAAGACCTCAGAAAAATAAATTGTAGACCTCCACAAGTCTGGTTCATCCTTGGGAGCGATTTCCATATGCCTGAAGGTACCACGTTCATCTGTACAAACAATAGTACGCAAGTATAAACACCATGGGACCACACAGCCGTCATACCGCTCAGGAAGAAGACGCGTTCTGTCTCCTAGAGATGAACGTACTTTGGTGCGAAAAGTGCAAGTCAATCCCAGAACAACCGCAAAGGACCTTGTGAAGATGCTGGAGGAAACAGGTACAAAGGTATCTATATCCACAGTAAAACAAGTCCTGTATCGACATAACCTGAAAGGCAGAAGCCACTGCTCCAAAACCGCCACTAAAAAAGCCAGACTACGGTTTGCAACTGCACATGGTGACAAAGATTGTAATTTTGGGAGAAATGTCCTCTGGTCTGATGAAACAAAAATAAAACTGTTTGGCCAAAATGACCATCGCTATGTTTGGAGGAAAAAGGGGGATGCTTGCAAGCCGAAGAACACCATCCCAACCGTGAAGCATGGGGGTGGCAGCATCATGTTGTGGGGGTGCTTTGCTGCAGGAGGGCATGGTGCACTTCACAAAATAGATGGCATTAAGAGGCAGGAAAATTATGTGGATATATTCAGGAGGAATGGGCCAAAATTCACCCAACTTATTGTGGGAAGCTTGTGGAAGTCTACCCAAAATGTTTGACCCAAGTTAAACAATTTAAAGGCAATGCTACCAAATACTAATTGAGTGTATGTAAACTTCTGACCCACTGGGAATGTGATGAAAGAAATAAAAGCTGAAATAAATAATTCTCTCTACTATTATTCTGACATTTCACATTCTCAAAATAAAGTGGTGATCCTAACTGACCCAAGACAGGGAAATTTTACTAGGATTTAATGTCAGGAATTGTGAAAAACTCAGTTTAAATGTATTTGGCTAAGGTGTATGCAAACTTCCGACTTCAACTGTACTGTATGTCACTCAATGCTGCTTATTGTAGCCACTGTCAAACTATCATATTCAGTTTCTTGTTTAAGTAGTCCTATGTGTAGCAGAGGTAGTTCGGTGGGCTACAGTCACATGATGAGTAACTGATGAGTAATTGTCTGAGACCTGAGGACTCATAGCAAATGCATATTTTATACAATCATATAAAGCAATCCCAGAGGACCTAGACTACTTTCAGTATTATCAGTTGATTAGATTAAATAAATATTGTATCATAATTGCCATACATGTTAGACAATTATCTAGGCCTTCTGTTTGTTCTGGACTGTATTGACTGTAATTCCATTCTAGTGTTGAGAAATCACCCTGACACAGCAATTAGCTTGTACCACGCATTGGCCTCATTCACTGCCTGATGATGAAGTGCATAATATTGAGTGAACTAGACAAAAGCGCTGGTTAACAGTCATTGCAATGATGATTTCTTATCATTCGGTACCTTAGTTGCCCGTTCATTGAATGTTTCCAAACAGTTTCACATCCCAATGTGAATGAAGTTGTAGACTCACTGAGGCCCAAAATATGGACTGTCTATTCAAGTGTAGCTAGCTGGTCAGGTGCCTCAAATATTGTGAGTGTGTTAGTTTTGATGACTCCACTTTGCTGAATTATGTTGGCTAAAATACGTTCGATCTTGAGTCATGTCGGTGTGCATAATATGCAATAATATGGCTATAACCATGCAGGACCTTCAGATGGCGAAATTCTTGCTTCCAAAAATGGACCAGTAGTCTACCCGGCTGCTCAAGTAGCCCGTGGCTCTGATGGTGTCATAGAGGGGGAGGGGGAGTCGGTAGGTGGCAGTCGTGTCCCATCTCCCTCCCTCCTTCCCTCTCTCTCGCTCTCTAACACACACACACACACAAATTCCCAAGTCTTACATGTACTGGAGCACAAACGCGCTTACACGCACCCATATTACCCCCAGACGCATCGCTCCTTATGACATCAACTGATAACGCAATTGACCAATCAGTGGGAAGATGATGGCAGGAGACGTGATAATTGTATTTCACCCATCAAAAGTAAGAACGGGTGCGTGGGGAAAAAATAGGGGGACGCCACACATGAATGCGCTTTTAAGAAGATATGTTGAGCCAGTCTAGAGGGAGTATTTCTGGCATTAACTGCAGCATCCGCGCCTCTGATAGCAGCATCAAGCATCAATTCACCAGCACTGACTGGCGGAATACTGATGGTCTTGTTCTGAGTTAAGGACGAAGCCAGTCCGGTGTGGGTGTGAGGCTGTCATCTCGCTGCAAATTAAGAAAAAAATACTTCCCAGCACTGCCCACTGTCTAGTGTCTAGCTCCGAACTTGAGTATGCATATGATTTATATGAGAGTTCACAAATGCATTGCGTATTTGAAGTTGGAATTTGGTGGATGTAAACGTATTCTTAGCCTGGTGATTTGTGGTCACTATTGCCCATCATCTTAAACGCGCATTTTGAGTTGCTGAGGAGCGCGCGCCGAGGATCATCACCAGGTGGATATTCGTTCCCTCTTGTGAGATATCAGTGAATTGGCTGTACTGGGGAGTCTCTGAGATGTGTATAGAGCCAGAGCGCAGAGAGAGGAGTCGATGATTGCTGTGGATGAAAACTGACAGGTGTAGCTTGTGGAACAAACGGCTCTCGATATACGATGAGAAGTCGGGACACGAAACCTTTGGAACTATAAGAATACTATAGCGTATGCTATGTAATTTTGCATTTGATTGAAGAGTCACAGATCAAGGAAGGATGTTTTCGTGGTGAACAAGGCTTTAACGCATCTATGTGGTCTTTATAGGCTCCTTCTATAAGGAGACCTGCTGGATTTCCCACCTGACGCGCAGTAGTAGTTCCTACATCAAACATACAGTAGCCTATGAAAATCGATAGAGGAATCTATCAGAAGACAAAGATAAACCTGACGACTGTATCTTTCTTCGACTCATCCACCTGACGAATTCATATGCTAGCATCTCCGAGATCCAATCCAACGACAATCAATACGGAGGCAAAGAGAAATAAGAATATTGAAACCCGCACTGGGTTGTGCGTTGAAATCTAATCAGATTCCTGGGGGGTTGCAGAGTAGCAAGGGACTGAAGAGGGAGAAAAAAGTTCTAGCTAAAAGTGTGACACAGGAATGACAACCATCAGCCACTTCATGTTTGCTCAATATGTGGATGAGCCGTAGATTATGACGAGGTTTCAGGATGGTATCAATCTGCGGGTCCACGGCTGCGTGAGACTGTGTCGTTAGTAGTCTGGCTCTGAAGAGGTTGGTTGTTTGTTTTATTGAAAATTAAAACATAAAGGATGGATCTGGGAAGAGTTCACATTTCTCATAAATTCCTCACTGATAAACGAAATGGCACCGGACTGTGACACATATAGCATTGTTGCCTTGTTAACCGCACAGCGGGTATCGCTCTGCATTTAACCATTAGTTTCAACGGTGGCACTTGTGGGTGCCTTCGTATATTTGCATCTTGATACATTTGAATGGGGGATGGATAAATTGACTCTATCGTCGTTGTGCAAGTCCTAACAATCAACCGATTGATACTAATTGATGGATTAAACGCTACATCGTTTACAATGTGGGGACCGGATAAACTGTGTGAAAGTATCACCACGGAGTCTGACAAATTGCTTGAGAATTGCGGATGTAGCCTATTTTCGATGCAGTTTTCGAGGGCAAGGAGCTGAAGAGGGAACTGCCGTTGTTTGAATCAGATCTGCTAACATCAGCATCTTTGGTGACAAGTAAGTTATATTTGTTTGAATTGATTCCTAAATGGCACCGACACCTTGCCCACAGTGTGTTACTGTTCTAGCTGAAGCCTATTGGTAACCTTATAGACTATTTCAAATCAGTGTTCCTTTGCTGCTCTATCCCACTTTGCCTTATTATCTTACTACAAGCAACCAATAGCACTTGAACGAGGGCATAGCCTGAAAGCTTCATCTGACGTCATCGGACAAAAAGCTAATTTTTGTGTGATGTGATGAATGGACCATTCGATTTGGCGTGTGTGTGTGCGTGCGTGGAGGGCGCGTAGAACTGCTTGTCGATTCAGCCATTATTTGACTAACCTTGAAGATAAAGACTGTAATATCTGTTCATACGATGCTGATACGATGCTGACAGGCTACTGATCATGATGTGTGAAGCGGCTGGTTGACTCCGTCGTGTTGAGTAGTGGTGATGCAGTCTGTTGCAGCATCCCATGCTGTATTCGGACCGTTGCACTTCAGCATCTATACCTAAGGCCTAATAACATCCAGAATATTTCATATTTTTTGCCGATTAGAATATTTACGGTAGGAAGCCCACCAAAGCTATGTGCAGAGCACATTGCAGTGCAATGGACTTTAAACTGTTGTATTTCTAAGGCTCACCGCATGCGCCCTGGAGAAAAGCCCAACATATGAGAACCGCAATATCTTTGAGAATTATGTTGCAAGAACACTATAGGGCTGCAGCTTATGCACTTTAATTTAGACGTAACCATGTAGGTGTAATGTTTTTTTAATGCTGAGGTGCTGCGCTCTAATGTATGCTCGAGTAAAGACTAGTTGGCTCGCTTTTGCCGACTGCGCTGCAGTTCCCTCAGTGCTGACATTGAGAGAGCTGAAAATACAAGCTTCGTCTGCTCCTTGAGGCCGCTATGCAGTCTGTTGGCAAGAAAGAAAGTAGCATAATGTGTGGTATACACTGTGTACAAAACATTAAGAACACCTGCTCTTTCCATGACATAGACTGACCAGGTGAATCCAGGTGAAAGTTATGATCCCTTATTGAAGTCACTTGTTAAATCCACTTCAATCAGTGTAGATAAAGGGGAGGAGACAGGTTATTAATTCCTTAGAATTCCTTAGAATATTGTTTTTAGACCTAAATTTGTCATAAAATTCTAAGTCAAATAGCCGAATGATCCATAGTATGACCACGTTGTGTGTGTGGGGGGGTACTCAACTGACATGTTGAATTGTTTGTAGATGGTCATACTATGGATCATTCGGCTATTTGACTTAGAATTTTATGACAAATTTAGGTCTAAAAACAATATTTATTTTTGCCTTTACTACTAAAGCCCATAGAAACGCATTGGATAACACATTCATACATTGAAAAAAGGACGGTTTAATAAGAAACACGGTTTTGAAGTGTATGTCCTAAATGTAGGAGATAAAAATAAAAATAAACTAGAAATATATTTAATTTTTACACATTTATCCTCCCTTTTTTTGGAGGGGGTAGGAACCAAATGACCTTCATATTTCCATTCGTTTTTTTAAACAGTATTTTGTTTTTAACCGGTATTCTGGTGACACTTGTGGGGGTTGTAGCAAAACGGAGAACACCATTGTGTTCCTGAGAATCGCTCCTTTCCACAGTGGGGTCCCATTAGTTTGTAGCCCAAACGGTTCCGATGCTACCAAACAGACGGTGGCCCATCAACGGTACCAACTTCAGACGAGTCTCCTGACACTTGTGGGGGTCATAGAGCAAAACAGAGTCTGTAGGTCAAACTGTTCGGAGGCTACAGATTTCGTGAGAAGACCAATTTCTGTGATTCTCATGATCTGACAAAAATCGCTCTAGCTCTTCCACCTTTCACTGCAGATACGGAAGTGTGATACTCCCCCCCACAAAAAAGTATATCTCTAGCTTAAACTGACAGATTTTGAAGGGGATTCTTTTATGTCTCATAACAAATGTAAATGTTCAATTACTCTGCCATTTTGTAAGTAATGTCCCCCTCGTCCTTGACTTTTTCGAAATAAGTCTATATAACACTGTTGTTGTTAGAATCTAAATATCACAAACAGAATTGGAGTTATAACCAGTTTTAGAAGGGGATGTAATTGCTTGAATGATTTTCCCCAGCCTGCTCCGCTCCTTCTCCCATAGTTGAATGTGACATTCCCAGTTGATCATCACCCCGATAATTGCCTCGAAACTGAACCTAAACTATACTGAAACTAATTTCACACATATACTTTAACACCAGATTAAATAAATTAAGTATAGTATGATGGGGAGAAAAGGGGAGAATGGGTGAGTTGATGAGTGAGGGGAAGCGAACAATGCATAATTATGTAATCATCAATTGTGAATGAAGAACAGGATGGGCCCATCTATTGTATTAATCTATTCTAATTATAATCTCAAAACGGTGTAGCCTATATCAGTCCACCGAATCTAAGCAGATGTATTTGTCTACTTTAGGCCTAAATGGAGTAGGCTACACAGTGAGTGCGTGCATCATTTACAATGGCAAGACCAAGACGAATGGATGCACATGCTGCGTAAGTGTTGTTACAAGATCTGAATGAAAACAACTCAAATGGCGGGGAAGAAATGGATCATGACATCTCTGTTATTCTGATTCATGCTGAACGGCTTTCCATATCTGGGAAAGGATCCATATCGGACAGCAGGTGAGCGAGTGTCGGATAATGTCTGTGCTAGGTGAAATGAGGAACTCGTAGCTGGCCTGTTGCTGTGTTCTACAACATGCTTGACTTGGCTGCTATCAACGCATGTGTTTTTCAAACAGTGGATGAACAACACCCATGAGCAGAAGAGACTTCATCATGAGTCTGGCACACGGGCTACATGAGAGACATATGAGGGCCAAGGCTGCAGCAAAGATTCCACAAGAGCTATTGCGCGAGCCAAACTGCGCACAGCTACCAGGATGGAGAAGCTGCAAGGTCGGCAGATGCAATCTGAACAGAAACTGGACACCTGTTTCAGCTGCAAGTGACTTGTTTGTTGGAAGTGTTGAAATCAAGTGAAAGTGACAAAGATTTGTGGTGACTGTTAGGACAAGGGATAACAGCATAATGAAATAAATTATTGTGTGAAGACGCACACCATACTGCAAGCACGAGCGAGACCACAAATAATGTGTCCAATAACTGACAGTAATATACTATTTTTGACTGCTGTCATATCGACACTTATATTCATTGTAATGCCATTATTGCTTTTTGTTGATTTTCACTCTTCACAAGCATGCTTGACACCTATACTGATATTTAGGCTACTGATATTTTCTTCATTCAATCAATCAAATGTATTTATAAAGCCCTTTTTACATCTGTAGATGTCACAAAGTGCTATACAGAATCCCAGCCTAAAACCCCAAACAGCAAGCAATGCAGATGTAGAAGCATGGTGGCATCTACAGATGTAAAAAGGGCTCGGAAAAACTCCCTGGAAAGGCAGGAACCTAGGAAGAAATCTAGAGCTGAACCAGGCTCTGAGAGGTGTCCAGTCCTCTTCTGGCTTTGCCAGGTGGATATTCTAAGAGTACATGGCCATTTAAGGCCAAATTGTTCTTCAAGATGTTAAAAACTTCATAGATGACCTGAGGGTCAAATAATAATTGACCGCGTGTCTTGCGGTTTGTGTATTTTGTTGTGTTTCAATGCACAATTCATAGTTGTAACAAAGGCACTCCACAAATAAAAATTATGTTTTTAGTTCTTTTTCGGTTTTACATATAGCCTACAGTAACTTAAAAAAATGAAAAGTGTGTTATGTTCTTTCCAATATTGACATTTGATATTCTAATGTTTCCTAAGACCTTCATAAACACAACCAAATAACATTAGCACAAGTTCTAAGCCTGGCCTTTGTAACCAAATTTTTGAGAAAATGGCTTTGAATATTTTGGTACCTACTGGAGAGCTCCTCTTTGTCTTCACCCATTCAGCATCGTTCAGACCCTCTTAACCTTAAGCCCCACTTATCTCTTTAAGGGTTGATCCAAGCATTCTGTCCTAACAATAGCAGTCAAGCACCCAAGTGATCTGGCTAACGTTGGCTAGCTTGCTAGCTACCTCTAGACACAAATGAGAAAACAGCTCACTGACCATTTTACTCGCCCTAGCAGAGATGGTTAGGCTGTTTTTATGTTATCCAGAGCGTTGGTGACTGCAACGGTGCTGCTGACAACAATTTATGCTTTTTGGCCAACGTTTACTGGCACCGGCCATATTCAACGGGTGTTGACCATTAGTAAATTCGTCAGTTATTCTGCACTCTGGCACACTGAGACGAGAGTGGTCTGAAATCGGAGTAGATAGCCAGAGCGAATTTACCAGCTACATCAATCAACAGTTGTTGCAGTAACATTCTATTGAAATGTTTACTTGCATAGTAGAGTCTTGTGTTATTGTATGTAGCTAGCTAGCTAGGTAAACAATGAACCATAATTCCAACTCATGACATTACTACCCTGCATTCATCTGCAGGTGTAACGGTTTTCTTCCATTGGTGAAGGAGAGGACCAAAATGCAGCGCGGCTAGTGTTCAACATATTTAATAAAGAATGTGTGAACACTACAAACAACAAAAACAATAAATGTGAAAACCGAAAACAGTCCTATCTGGTGCAGAACACAAACACAGAGACAGGAAACAATCACCCACAAAATCCCAACACAAAACAAGCCTCCTATATATGATTCTCAATCAGGGACAACGATTGACAGCTGCCTCTGATTGAGAACCATATTAGGCTGGACACAGAAACAGACAAACTAGACACACAACATAGAATTCCCACCCAGCTCACGTCCTGACCAACACTAAACAAGCAAAACACATAAGAACTCTGGTCAGGACGTTACAGTACCCCCCTCCTGAGGTGCGGACTCCGAACGCACCCCTAAAACTCAAGAGGAGGGTCTGGGTGGGCATCTGTCCGCGGTGGCGGCTCCGGCGCAGGACGAGGACACCACTCTACCACTGTCTTTGTCCCCCTCCTTAGCGTCCTTTGAGTGGCGACCCTCGCCCCCGACCTTGGTCTAGGAACCTTCACCAAGGCCCCCCCTAGATAGAGGAGATAGCTCAGGACAGAGAGGTAGCTCAGGACAGAGAGGTAGCTCATGACAGAGAGGTAGCTCAAGACAGAGAGGTAGCTCACGACAGAGAGGTAGCTCACGACAGAGGGGCAACTCCGGACTGAAAAGCAGCTCCGGACAGAGAGGCAGCTCCGGACTGAAGGGCAGCTCCGGACTAGTGGCAGCTCCGGACTGAGTGGCAGCTCCGGACTGAGTGGCAGCTCCGGACTGAGTGGCAGCTCCGGACTGAGTGCCCTGAGGCGCACTATAGGCCTGGTGCGTGGTACCGGAACTGGAGGTACCGGGCTGAGGGCACGCACCTCAGGGCGAGTGCGGGGAGAAGGAACAGTGCATACAGGGCTCTGGAGACGCACAGGAGGCTTGGTGCGTGGTGCCGGAACTGGAGGTACTGGGCTGGAGACACGCACCATAGGGAGAGTGCGTGGAGGAGGAACAGGGCTCTGGAGACGCACTGGAAGCCTGGTGCGTGGTGTAGGCACTGGTGGTACTGGGCTGGGGCCACGCACCATAAGGCGAGTGCGGGGTGCTGGAACTGGAGGTACTGGGCTGGGGCGGGAAGGTGGCACCGGATATACCGGACCGTGCAGGCGTACTGGCTCCCTTGAGCACTGAGCCTGCCCAACCTTACCTGGTTGCATGCTCCCCGTAGCCCGACCAATGCGGGGAGGTGGAATAACCCGCACTGGGCTGTGTAGGCGAACCGGGGACACCATGCGTAAGGCTGGTGCCATGTACACCGGCCCGAGGAGATGTACTGGAGGCCAGATATGTTGAGCCGGCTTCATGGCACTTGGCTCAACGCTCAATCTAGCCCGGCCAGTGCGGGGAGGTGGAATAACCCGCACCGGGCTATGCACACGTACAGGAGACACCGTGCGCTCTTCCGCATAACACGGTGTCTGCCCGTACTCCCGCTCTTCACGGTAAGCATGAGAAGTGGGCGCAGGTCTCCTACCTGACTTCGCCACACTACCCTTTAGCCCCCCCCCCCCCCCCCCAAGAAATTTTGGGGATTTCTTCTCGGGTTTCCGTGCTAGCCGCGTACCTTCATAACGCCGGTTCCTCTCTCCGGTTGCCTCTGCTCTCCTAGCTGCCTCCAGCTGTTCCCATGGGAGGCGATCCTTTCCAGCCAGGATCTCCTCCCATGTGTAGCACTCTTGCCGTCCAAAACGTCCTCCCAAGTCCATTTCTCCTGGTCCCGCTGCTGCTGCTGCTGTCGCTGCTGCCCGTTGCCACGCTGCTTGGTCCTAGTTTGGTGGGTGATTCTGTAACGGTTTTCTTCCATTGGTGAAGGAGAGGACCAAAATGCAGCGCGGCTAGTGTTCAACATATTTAATAAAGAATGTGTGAACACTACAAACAACAAAAACAATAAATGTGAAAACCGAAAACAGTCCTATCTGGTGCAGAACACAAACACAGAGACAGGAAACAATCACCCACAAAATCCCAACACAAAACAAGCCTCCTATATATGATTCTCAATCAGGGACAACGATTGACAGCTGCCTCTGATTGAGAACCATATTAGGCTGGACACAGAAACAGACAAACTAGACACACAACATAGACTTCCCACCCAGCTCACGTCCTGACCAACACTAAACAAGCAAAACACATAAGAACTCTGGTCAGGACGTTACAGCAGGTAGCTAACCAACCAGGTTTAATGTTAGCTAGCTAACTTTAGGCTAGAACTAGCAAAGCAAATGGCTCTGAGATACAAATAATATTACTACACAGCTCATACAAGTAATGTTAGCTAGCAAGCCAGCTGGCTAACTGTACACTTTAACTTGAAATTAAAATTACTTTCTGTCAAAATTAGAAACGTGTGATATCTGAAAATGTAACTATTTAGACTTTCTTACCTGTACACATCATGGATGGATGCTTCTCCCTCTCTGTCACGGATGCCATGGTTGCCCTTAGTTTGATTGAAGATGTAATCCGGAAACAGGGGTTTTCTCCATCTCCTTAGCTATCATACTCTAATTCCACTGATTTCAAAACTCGGTCCTCCAGAAACCCATCTTTCGGCATGTCCAACACACTCATTATCTCAGCCAATTATGGCTAGCGGGAAGGTTGTTTGCTTTTTCTGTGGCTAAACCAACTAGGCTCATAATTTAACAATTTTATTTGTATCTACAGATGGCATAACATTTTGTTATTAAGGTATATGCAAGTGTACATGTTCCAGAAGGCATTTCTGCCAAAAAACACATTTTGATAAAAAGTAGTGACCCACAACATATGCCTAGTTTCCTGAAATGAGGCACATATGTGCACAGCACACTCATCAGGGTTATGGATGATGCTCTCCGCTGGTGCCAATAAGATAAGATACTGTTCACTCAAGTTGAGAATTTTGATAACCAAAAGACAGATTTTACAATTTTTATTGTCTTCTCTTTACAGCAGCCATTTGCTTTCCAAACTATGATATCCCACAATGAAATGGGGGGTAGAGGAGAGACAAAACACAGGATATTAAGATACTGTATATACTGTATGACTAAGATAATTTTTATTAGTTTAAAAATCGAAACTTTGAGAACGGGCAATGGGAACAATATCACATTAATAACATGGCATTCTCTCACCCTCGGCTTGCAGGCATGTTCCTGCTAATGTCAAACATGTAGGCGTACTAGCCCACAAAGCAACACAGTGCTGGGCGCGGGCACAGCGAGAAGAGCTTTCCACCCACCAGTGCTGCATCAAGGTGAGCGCTTTTCTTAGCAATGGCTCGCATAGCTGTCCATGGTCCTTAAATCGTTTCTTTATGTGCTCAGTTTTATTAGCCACAATCTTGTGTTTACTAATTTAGTTACATAAAAAGCATGAGCTGGCGCACACCCAGAGAAAATTATTTAGTGTAGAGGTGCTGACTAACGATAAATAAACTGTAAGCTATAAAAACAAAGAGAGTCACACACTCCATATGTATAAACTCCTAGTAATTTATTGGGTAATACACCAACGTTTCAGCGTCACTTTACCTTCTGACCCTGAAGAAGGCACAGTGATGCCGTCAGATGCTCACTCACTCTCTCACACACACGCACAATCACACACACCTAAACACACACTCTCACACACACACACACCAATTGTAAATATGCAGTGCCTACAAAGAAATGTGCACGCTGTTCACAACACGCTTTTTTGCAGGCTTTTTTTTTTTACAAACAGCCATGAGTTAAATTAACTTAGGCTGCAGTGATACTGCTTGTATGCAACCATCTAATCTTGGCCTATGGAAAGGGAGACACAGATTGTACAATATGATGTCTTTCTAACCTGGAGGATGAAATTATTGTCCAAACACAAAGTTTCAAGTGGCACTGACTGACCCAATGATGAATAGTGAATGTGCACACTCAACTGAGACATGGACGATGCTCACCACACGTTCCAATAAGATATGCTACTATTCGCTCAAGTTGATAATTTTGAGAACTGAAAAACAGATTTGTGTTTTCATTTTCTTCTCTTTACAGCAATAGCCCTTTGTTTTCCAAATGATGTTTTCCCGTGATTGTATTTTTTATATTGTGTTATGCCTGGCCCTATTTTAGCTGCTTT
Source organism: Salvelinus namaycush (assembly GCF_016432855.1). Taxonomy (NCBI): domain Eukaryota; kingdom Metazoa; phylum Chordata; class Actinopteri; order Salmoniformes; family Salmonidae; genus Salvelinus; species Salvelinus namaycush. The sequence continues at coordinate 37,481,931 of NC_052315.1, forward strand.
CCACTGACATTCACAACTCAACAATCATCGATTTGATATTTGCAGCACACGTTGCCCAAGTTGCGGGCCTTCCAACTGCAGGCTATGTACTTGAGATTTAAACTTTTTTTTTTAAGAAGCTAATGATCAAATGGGGCCAAATCAACTAGACTATTTTGAATGATACATTTTTTTCTGTATAGACAGGAGTAATTAAATAATGTTGGCAATTTTAATTACATTTACTTTGAATTAAATTGCCTATTGCCCTGCCTTTCCCCCTCTTTCTCTCCCCCTTGTGGTGAATATCAAGTGATCTGGAGCAGTGCTCGCAAACATCTTCCACTTGTACTTTGTATTAATTTACAATTATAAACTTGGCAAAAAGGGAATGGGAACAATACGGCATGGATTTAGGTGTGTTCCTGAGAATGGAGTTAAAGTGGAGGAGGTTCTGCTCGCAGTCGGTGAACAGGTAGGAGCTGAATTTATACATTCCGCTTCCAGAATGAACAAAGCTGTGGTTGTGTTCATGAAAAGAGCACATTTGGTTGGTAGGCTAATTGCTAGTGGAATATATGTAAGGGGTGTGTTGGTGCCAATTTTGCTTCTTTCTACCCATTCGACAAGGGTGGTAGTTGCAAATTTGCCTCCGTTTATTACGGATGATCAAATTATGAAAGCTGAGTCATTTTGGTAAGTTTGCTAACGGTTTTCGTATACTGTCAGCAGGTTTTTAGGCAGATGCCGTTAAGCACGTTGTTTCGTTCCGGGGGGAAGAGGAGGGTGTCAAGTGGAAAAGGAAAAAGGGGGAGAATTAAGGAGGTGGGAGGGGAGAGGCTGGTGTGGCCAAAGGCACCATGGAACCTTTGCCTGGTGCTGGAGGGGAGGCCCAGACCAGAGAGGAAGGGCAGGTGGTCAGGATGGGAGATGGAGATGAGGAGGAAAGTCTGAGGAAGAGGAAGACGATGATGAAGGGTTTTTTCAGACTCCTCTTCAATGGGTCCGGAGCTGACAACCAGTCAAGCAGAGGCGTCAAAGTACACGTTGAGGGAACTGACAAGGCTCCTGAATGAGACCAAGGGGGAAAAAGTTCATCTTTGGCTTTTTTTCTGATCTGAGAAAGTTTGTACGATCAATACAACATGCTATGAAAAATGAGGGGCATGGTGTCCTTTCACCCAGGAAACTTTTTACGTTGAGGAAGTGGGTCACAACAGTGCGTAAGGGTCTACCTTCAGACACTGTTTAGATGTATAGTTTCTTTCTGGCACTGGGGCTTTTTGAGCTTTGCTATTGGTTTCTTTCTTTTCTGTCTTTTCTCCCAATTCTTATGGAGACTCTTCGGGTAGGCTCGCTCAATATAAATGGCGCCAGAGATGCGGGAAAGAGGAGTGTGTTGGGTGACTATGTAAAACAAAAAAAGTACAGCTGTTGTTTCTGCAGGAGATGCATAGTGATGTGGTGAATGAAGTCAATTAGGGGCTCTGGTGGAAAGGGGCAAGTGTGTTGAGCCATGGGACACATTTTAGTGCAGGGGTGGCAATCCTTTTTGTACTGGGTCTGTCTGTAAAAAATTGCTCCTCAAAGGAGGTGTGTAGGGGTAGGTTGCTTGTTGTAAAAGCAGAAATTAACCTTTTGTCAATAGGGGGGCGCCATTTCGACTTTGTAAAAATTCGTTCCCAAATTAAACTGCCTCTTACTCAATTCTTGCTCGTACAATATGCATATTATTATTACTATTGGATAGAAAACACTCTCTAGTTTCTAAAACCGTTTGAATTATTTCTCTGAGTGAAACAGAACTCATTCTGCAGCACATTTCCTGTCAGGAAGTGAGATTTCTGAAATCGAGGTCCCTGTTCTAGGGTCAGTTTATAAGTCCCCATGTAAGCTATGGGGCTACATGCACTGCATACGCCTTCCTCTAGATGTCAGTAAGCGGTGAGCATTTGAATGGAGTGGATTGCACCATCTGGGGCACTATAAAAGCTCATGGAACGGAAGCACCGTTCTTTTCAACGGGGCGCCTGGCGCAAGAGGGACATCACAATGGCGTCCTGAAAAGCTTTCGTTTTAGCAGTTCTATATCTCCGGTCATGTTTTTATTCGTTATAGGTGTTAAAGACATCATAAGGTAGTTAATTTAAACCGACTTATAGCAGTTTATATCAGTTTATTGCGATTTTCTGGGATTTCTTTGTGACGCGCTATCACGAGTTGGACACCTCTCCAGTGGATGGCTAGCGTTAGCTGCTATTTCTACAGGAGAAGAGGACATCTTTCAACCAAAAGACGATTGTTCTGGAGAAAGGACACCTTGCCCAAGATTCTGATGGAAGCTCAGCAAATAGTAAGCAGTCTTTATGCTGTTAATTCGTATTTATGTTGACAAATGTAAAATAATAATTCCGCCATGAATTTTGGTGCGGTCTCGCTTTAGCGCACGCTGTATTGCGCAGTAACGTTAATTTTAAAAATCTAACACAGCGGTTGCATTAAGAACTAATGTATCTTTCATTTGCTGTCCAACCTGTATTTTTTTTGTCAAGTTTATGATTACTTATCGATTAGAATAGGTGCCTCTCCAAGATGGCGCCGGACAGATTGCTTGAAGTTTTGGCCACTAATCACATTGTATACCCACGATTTGTGCCGCTAAATATGCACATTTTCGAACAAACCCTATATGCATTGTGTAATATGATGTTACAGGACTGTCATCTGATGAAGAATATCAAGGTTAGTCAAAAATTATATATCTTTTGCCTGTTTGTTACGATCGCTAACCTTTGCTGCTGGTAAATGGTGTTGTGTTTCTGGCTATTGTGGTAAGCTAATATAATGCTATATTGTGTTTTCGCTGTAAAACACTTAGAAAATCTGAAATATTGGCTGGATTCACAAGATCTGTGTCTTTCATTTGCTGTACGCTGTGTATTTTTAAGAAATGTTTTATGATGAGTAATTAGGTAATACACGATGGTCTCTGTAGTTATTCTAGTTGCTTTGGTGAGAGTTGTGATGGTGGCTGCAATGGTAAACTATGATTTATACCTGAAATATGCACATTTTTCTAACAAAACATATGCTATACAATAAATATGTTATCAGACTGTCATCTGATGAAGTTGTTTCTTGGTTAGTGGCTATTTATATCTTTATTTGGTCGAATTTGTGATAGCTACTGATGCAGTAAAAAAATGGTGGAGTAAAAAAAGTGGTGTCTTTTGCTAACGTGGTTGGCTAATAGATTTACATATTGTGTCTTCCCTGTAAAACATTTTAAAAATCAGAAATGATGGCTGGATTCACAAGATGTGTATCTTTCATCTGGTGTCTTGGACTTGTGATTTAATGATATTTAGATGCTAGTATTTACTTGTGACGCTATGCTAGGCTATGCTAGTCAGCTTTTTTACTGATGGGGGTGCTCCCGGATCCGGGTTTGGGAGGAACTAGAAGTTAACAACATGGGTTTTCTCTTTATAAATGTGTATGCACCTAACACAGGGAGAGAGAGGGGGGTTCTATTTGGGTGTCTTATACAGGAACTCTCACAGGTAGCGCCTGAGGAGATGCTGGTGGTCGCCGGGGACTGGAACTGTACAATGGATTTTACGAAAGACAGAAATGGGGAAGAGCCTCATTCAGTGTCAGTGGGAGTGTTAAGAGGCATAATTAATCAGTGGATGTTTGGAGAACTTAACATCCCAACACAAGACAGTATACATGGGTGAAGGTTTTTGGGGCTAGGGTGAGTGCAGCCCGACTTGATCGTTTTTACATGTCCAGGAATCGGAGCAATAGGTTGTTGGGTGCAACCATTCTCCTGGTGGGTTTTTCGGATCACCACATAACCTTGGCTTGGCTGTTTATTTCACCAGGGCCCCGGCAGGCATCCTATTGGAAGTTTAATGTAAAGCTCTTACAAGATGCCACTTTTTTCTCATGTTTGCAGACCTTTTGGGAAAGGTGGGGGCAGCGAAGAGAGGAGTATGAGTTTTTGAGTCAATGGTGGGATGTGGGGAAAATCCAAATTCGTCTTTTCTGTCAACAGTATACAGCTCTCTCATCCTCAGAGGCTAGGAGAGTATTGGGGGAACTAGAGCATAGTATTAGTGAGATGGAGGTAGAGATGGTGGGGCAAGGCAATGTAGGCCTCCAGGCTAATTCAGCTGAATTACGTAGGGACCTGGGCAGTTTTTTCCAGGTTAAAGCTAAGGGAGCACTTGTAAGAGCTAGGTTGAGAGTTGCCGATGAACTGCCGTCGGGCGGCTCTGACTCTTCTGCCCAAAAAAGGGGACTTGTGTGAACTTAAGAACTGGAGGCCTGTGGCATTGCTCTGTGCGGACTACAAGCTATTTGCCAAGGTCTCTAACAGACTGAAGACCCACCTGGACTCGATAGTACATAAAGACCAAACATATTGTGTTCCGGGACGCTCAATCACGGACAACTTGTTCTTAATCAGGGACATGTTGGACTTGTCAAGAGGTTCTAATGTGAACTTTGAACTGGTCTCTTTAGATCAGGAGAAGGCTTTTGATAGAGTGGACCATGAGTATCTGTTTAATGTGACGTCTGTGTTTGGGTTTGGGAAGAGTTTTTTTTTACCTGTGTGAAGCTGTTGTATGCTGGGGCGTCATGTGTGGTCAAGGTGGGAGGGTGGCTCAAATCAAATAAAAGTTTATTTGTCACGTGCGCCGAATACAACAGGTGTAGACCTTACAGTGAAATGCTTACTTACAGGCTCTAACAAATAGTGCGAAAAAAAGGTATGTGTGTGTGTGTGTAGGTAAGTAAAGAAATAAAACAACAGTAAAAATACATTTTAAAATAAGAGTAGCAAGGCTATATACAGACACCCGTTAATCAGGCTTATTGGGGTAGTATGTACATGTTGGTATGGTTAAAGTGACTATGCATATATGATGAACAGAGAGTAGCAGTAGCGTAAAAGGAGGGGTTGGCGGGAGGTGGGACACAATGCAGATAGCCCAGTTAGCGGGAGCACTGGTTGGTCGGGCCAATTGAGGTAGTATGTACATGGATGTATGGTTAAAGTGAATATGCATATAAGATAAACAGAGAGTAGCAGCAGCGTAAAAAGAGGGGTTGGGGGGCACACAATGCAAATAGTCCGGGTAGCCATTTGATTACCTGTTCAGAAGTATTATGGCTTGGGGGTAAAAACTGTTGAGAAGCCTTTTTGTCCTAGACTTGGCACTCCGGTAACGCTTGCCATGCGGTAGTAGAGAGAACAGTCTATGACTGGGGTGGCTGGGGTCTTTGACAATTTTTAGGGCCTTCCTCTGACACCGCATGGTGTAGAGGTCCTGGATGGCAGGCAGCTTTGCCCCAGTGATGTATTGGGCCGTACGCACTACCCTCTGAAGTGCCTTGCGGTCAGAGGCTGAGCAATTGCCGTACCAGGCAGTGATGCAACCGGTCAGGATGCTCTCGATGTTGCAGCTGTAGAACCTTTTGAGGATCTTAAGACCCATGCCAAATCTTTTTAGATTGCTGAGGGGAAATAGGCTTTGTCGTGCCCTCTTCACGACTGTCTTGGTGTGTTTGGACCATTCTAGTTTGTTGTTGATGTGGACACCAAGGAATTTGAAGCTCCCAACCTGCTACACTACAGCCCCGTCGATGAGAATGGGGACGTGCTCGGTGCTCCTTTTCCTGTAGTCCACAATCATCTCCTTAGTCTTGGTTACGTTGAGGGATAGGTTGTTATTCTGGCACCACCCGGGCCAGGTCTCTGACCTCCTTCCTATAGGCTGTCTCGTCGTTGTCTGTGATCAGGCCTACCACTGTTGTGTCGTCTGTAAACTTAATGATGGTGTTGGACTCGTGCCTGGCCATGCAGTCGTGGGTGAACAGGGAGTACAGTAGGGGACTGAGCACGCACCCCTGGGGAGCTCCATTGTTGAGGATCAGTGTGGCAGATGTGTTGCTACCTACCCTCACCACCAGGGGGCGACCCGTCAGGAAGTCCAGGATCCAGTTGCAGAGGGAGGTGTTTATTCCCAGGTTCCTTAGCTTAGTGGTGAGCTTTGAGGGTACTATGGTGTTGAACGCTGAGCTGTAGTCAATGAATAGCATTCTCACATAGGTGTTATTTTTGTCCAGGTGGGAAAGGGCAGTGTGGAGTGCAATAGAGATTGCATCATCTGTGGATCTGTTTGGGCGGTATGCAAATTGGAGTGGGTCTAGGGTTTCTGGGATAATGGTGTTGATGTGAGCCATTACCAGCCTTTCAAAGCACTTCATGGCTACAGACGTGAGTGCTACGGGTCTGTAGTCATTTAGGCAGATTGCCTTTGTGTTCTTGGGCACAGGGACTATGGTGGTCTGCTTGAAGCATGTTGGTATTACAGACTCAATCAGGGACATGTGGAAAATGTCAGTGAAGACACCTACCTCCCGGAGCACACGTCCTGGTAATCCGTCTGGCCCCGCAGCGTTGTGTATGTTGACCTGTTTAAACATCTTACTCATGTCGGCTACTGAGAGCGTGATCACACAGTCGTCCGGAACAGCTGATGCTCTCATGCATGCCTCAGTGTTGCTTGCCTCGAAGCGAGCATAGAAGTGATTTAGCTCGTCTGGTAGGCTCGTGTCACTGGGCAGCTCGAGGCTGTGTTTCCCTTTGTAGTCTGTAATAGTTTGCAAGCCCTGCCACATCCGACGAGCGTCGGAGCCGGTGTAGTATGATTCAATCTTAGCCCTGTTTTGACGCTTTGCCTGTTTGATGGTTCGTCGCAGGGCATTTCTTGTAAGCTTCCGGGTTAGAGTCCCGCACCTTGAAGCGGCAGCTCTACCCTTTAGCTCAGTGCGAATGTTGCCTGTAATCCACGGCTTCTGGTTGGGGTATGTACGTACTGTCACTGTGGGGATGACATCCTCGATGCACTTATTGATAAAGCCAGTGACTGATGTGGTGTACTCCTCAATGCCATCGGAAGAATCCCGGAACATGTTCCAGTCTGTGATAGCAGAACAGTCCTGTAGTTTAGCGTCTGCTTTATCTGGCCACTTTATTATAGACCGAGTCACTGGTGCTTCCTGCTTTAATTTTTGCTTGTAAGCAGGAATCAGGAGGATAGAGTTGTGGTCGGAATTACCAAATGGAGGGCGAGGGAGAGCTTTGTACGTGTCTCTATGTGTGGAGTACAGGTGATCTAGAATTTTTTTCCCTCTGGTTGCACATTTAACATGTTGATGGAAATTTGGTAGAACTGATTTAAGTTTCCCTGCATTAACCTCTTTGGGCTGCAGGGGCAGTATTGAGTAGCCTGGATAAAAGGTGCCCATTTCAAACGGCCTCGTACTCAATTCCTGCTCGTACAATATGCATATTATTATTACTATTGGATAGAAAACACTCTCTAGTTTCTAAAACCGTTTGAATTATATCTGTGAGTGAAACAGAACTCATTTTGCAGCAAACTTCCTGACAGGAAGTGGAAAATCTGAAATCGATGCTCTGTTCTAGGGCCTGCCTATAAATGTCCTTGATATTTATTAGTATACATGCACTTCATACGTCTTCCACTAGATGTCGACAGGCAGTGAGAGAAGAAATGGAGTGTATAACTTGATCTGGGGTCGAATAAAAGCTCTTTGTATGACGTGTCACCAGTTTCCTGTTTTCTGGGGCGTGCGCGAAGGGACCTGGTATTGCCTTCTGAAAAGCTGTCGTTATAGACGACTAATATCTCCGGCTTTGATTTTATTTGATACATGTGACAATATCATCGTAAAGTATGTTTTTTCAATATAGTTTTATTAGATTATTGAAATTTTTTCGGGACGTTAGGCGTGTTGCTTTGTCTGCGTATGTTCAGGAAGCAGAGCTTCGCACCACTTTGCTAGCTTTCCGTGCTAATTGACTGGAGAAGAGGACATTCTAAATCCAAACAACGATTGTTCTGGACAAAGGACCCCTTGTACAACATTCTGATGGAAGATCATCAAAAGTAGGACCCATTTTATGATGCTATTTCATATATCTGTCGAACATGTTGTACTAGTAGTTTGCGCCAAGATTTTGGGCACTCTCTCGCCTAAACTAAGCTGGATGTCGTAATGAAGTTATTTTTAGAATTCTAACACGGCGATTGCATTAAGAACTAGTGTATCTATCATTTCCTATACAACATGTATTTTTTAGTAACGTTTATGTATAGTTATTTGGTCAGAATAGTTGAGTGTCATAAAAATATCCGCACATTCTGGGAAAAAGATGCTACGTTAGCACAATGTATAACCACTGATTTCAGCTCTAAATATGCACATTTTTGAACAAAACATAAGTGTATGTATAACCTGATGTTATAGGACTGTCATCTGATGAAGCTTATCAAGGTTAGTCAAAAATTATATATCTTTTGCTGGTTTGTTACGATCGCTAACTTTTGCTGCTGGTAAATGGCTTGTGTTTCTGGCTATTGTGGTAAGCTAATATAATGCTATATTGTGTTTTCGCTGTAAAACACTTAAGAAATCGGAAATATTGGCTGGAATCACAAGATGCCTGTCTTTCATTTGCTGTACACCATGTATTTTTCAGAAATGTTTTATGATGAGTATTTAGGTATTTGACGTTGGTGTCTGTAATTACTCTGGCTGCTTCGGTGCTATTTCTGACGGTAGCTGTGATGGTAGCTGCAATGTAAAACTGATTTATAGCTCAAATATGCACATTTTTCGAACAAAACATAGATTTATTGAATAACATGTTATAAGACTGTCATCTGATGAAGTTGTTTCTTGGTTAGTTTGGTTGGTTCTTGGTTAGTTAGGTTGGTTTTGTGCATGCTACCTGTGCTGTGAAAAATGTCTGTCCTTTTTTGTATTTGGTGGTGAGCTAACATAAATATACGTCGTGTTTTTGCTGTAAAACATTTTAAAAATCGGACATGTTGGCTGGATTCACAAGATGTTTATCTTTCATATGCTGTATTGGACTTGTTAATGTGTGAAAGTTAAATATTTCAAAAAAATATATTTTGAATTTCGCGCCCTGCACTTGAAGTGGCTGTTGTCATATTGTGCCCGGCTTCGGGCTTGCAGCCCAAAGAAGTTAAAGTCTCCGGCCACTAGGAGTGACGCCTCTGGGTGAGTGGTTTCCTGTTTGCTTATTTCCTTATACAGCTGACTGAGTGCGGTCTTAGTGCCAGCATCTGTCTGTGGTGGTAAATGAACAGCCACGAAAAGTATAGCTGAAAACTCTCTAGCCAAGTAGTGTGGCTTGCAATTTATCACAACATACTCTACTTCAGGTGAGCAAAATCTAGAGACTTCCTTAGATTTGGTGCATCAGCTGTTGTTTACAAATATGCACAAACCCCCCCCCCCCCCCCCCCCCCCTCCCCCGTCTTAACAGAGTGTTCTGTTCTATCTTGCCGGTGCAGCGTGTATCCCGCTAGCTGAATATCCATGTTGTCATTTTGCCATGATTCCGTGAAACATAGGATATTACAGTTTTTGATGTCCCGTTGGTAGGATATTCGTAATCGTACCTCGTCTAGTTTATTGTCCAATGATTGCACGTTGGCGAGTAATATTGACGGTAACGACAGCTTTCCTACTCGCCTTCTGTGGATCCGGACAAGGCATCCGGCTCTACTTCCTCTGCTTCGCTTCCTTATGTGAATAATTGGGATGTCTGCCTGTGGGGTGTTTGGAGAATATCCTGTGAGTCCTGCTTGTTGTTGTTGTTGAAAAAATCTTTGTCTAATCCAAGGTGAGTGATCACTGTCCTGATATCTAGAAGCTCTTTTTTGCCGTAAGATATGGTTGCAGAAACATTATGTACAAAATAATTTACAAATACCGCAAAAAAAAAAACACCACCTTCGGCGCCATATTTCTTAGGCTTAAAATGTTGGTGGTGTACCTGTGCTCGGAGAGGTGGGTCAGGAAGAACTGGGAGGGGCTGTCACAGGCAGTGGTGTCAAGACTGGCCAGGTGGAGTTGGCTCCTGTCCCAAGTGTCATATAAAGGGAGGGTGCTGATAATCAACAATCTGGTGGCATCTTCCCTGTGACATAAACTGGCTGTCCTCAACCCTCCCGCCGGTCTGCTCGCAAACCTGCAACGCAAGCTGGTGGACTTTTTCTGGTCGGGCCATCACTGGCTGAGGGCGGCAGTGTTGTACATGACCGTCCACGAAGGAGGACAGGGCCTGGTGGAACTGGAGAGCAGGGTGGCTGCATTCCGACTAAAGGCGGCGCAGACCCTGCTGTACCACACTGATGTTGGCTGGAGGGAACCAGCATGCGCACTGCTGAGGAGAGCTAGCAGATTAGGGTTGGACCGGCAGCTGTTCCTCATATAGGCTGGAGAGGCTGAGTACAGCAGGTCTCTCTGATTTTTACTCTGCAGTGCTGAGGATCTGGCAGCTACTAAGGCCCACACGAGAAGGGGGTGTGGAGCCTGGGCTGTGGGTGTGGGAGGAGCCTATCTTCCACAACCAAGCCATCCCTTTGAGATCGGTTCAGTCGGCCACCCTGCAGAGGCGACTGATGGCAGCGGGCTTACTAAGGCTTGGTGACCTGCGACTGCTGGGAGAGGGGGGTGGAAAACCCCGGAAGTCCTGGCACAACAAACGGGAATAACGTCTCTTATGCTGCCGGAGAGATTCCTGGAGGAGGTCCAGGAGGCACTGTCTGAGCCGGTAAGGGGTGTGTTTGAGCGACCAATGTTTCTGCCACTGCAGGTGATGGCAGAGACTGGGGACTGGCAAGGGGGTCTGGAAGACTTGTTAGATTTTAACACTCCGAGCCTGGGGGAGTTTGGGGTGGTGAGAGGTAAGCCCTCTACAACCTCTGCGTGAGGAACGTTAGGAAGGCACATCAGTGGCAGGGGATGTGGGGAGGAGGGTATGGTGTGTTTTAGATGGAGGGGGCTCTACAAACCCCCAGCACCAAAGAGGTCAAGGGGTATTCAAATGAGGAAAAGGCCAAATGTGTTTTGTTGAATTTTCTGTTTGCTCAGGCAAAGTTGGCTATTTGGATAACAAGGAGGAACACTGTCAAGGGTGGGGGAATAACAATTATTTAATGGGATGGTCTCTGCGTGCTTAGGGTCGAATTTGAGTTCTATAAAATGATAAAAAGTGTGGAGATGTTTCAGGAGATATGGTGGGTTGTGGGGGCTGTCTGTATAGCTCGGGAATATATTTCGGATATACGGTTGTAGAAGTGGTGAGTTTTTTGGGGTGTTGTTTTTTATCATGTGGTAGAGGGCAAGTTGAGTATGGTACATGTATGCAGTACAGGATATCTTTTGGTATTTTATTTTGGGGGGGGTGAGGTTTTAATGAAATAAGAATGTTTCATTAAAGAAGGACAAAAAGTCAAAAAAGTCTCTCTCTCACACTCACTCACTCACTCACTCACTCACTCACTCACTCACTCACTCACTCACTCACTCACTCACTCACTCAAACATCTGTAGCACCCTAACAGTTTGGCCTACAAACTATCATGATCACTCTATTGAAAGTGTTCTCAGTTTTGCTCTACGACCCCCACAAGTGTCACAGGACTCATCCCAAGTCGGTCACGCTGATGTGCCAATGCATTACAGTAATTTTACTTGTTAAATAGAAACTTTGAAGTACTTTTTATATAAAAGAGCAGTCATGTTGTACACCAGGATTCCTGTTTGTTACTATTGCACTAAAATGGACAACATTTCAGAATGTAGTGCCTTCGTCATAGTTCTAGGTCCATGCTCCGTTAAACGTCAATGATACAATGACAACTTCCATATTCTCCTAAAGGCGTATGCACCCACAGTACCAGTCAAAAGTTTGGACACAACTATTCATTCAAGGGCTTTTCTTTATTTTAACTATTTTCTATATTGTAGAAAAATAGTGAAGACATCTAAACTATGAAATTACACATATGGAATCATGTAGTAACCAAAGAAGTGTTAAACAAATCAAAATATATTTTATATTTGAGATTCTTCAAAGTAGCCACCCTTTGTCTTGATGACAGCTTAGCACACTCTAGGCATTCTCTCAACCGGCATCATGAGGTAGTCACCTGGAATGCATTTCAATTAACAGGTGTGACTTGTTAAAAGTTAATTTGTGGATTTTTTTTCCTTCTTAATGCATTTGAGCCAATCAGTTGTGTTGTGTAAAATACCAAAATCATTTTATGGCAAAAACAGCTCAAATAAGCAAAGAGAAACAACAGTTACTTTGAGACATGAAGATCATTCAATCCGGAAAATTTGAATAACTTTTAAAGTGTCTTTAAGTGCAGCCGCAAAACGATCAAGCGCTATGATGAAACTCTCTCAAATCAATCCAAATCAAATTTTATTGGTCACATACACGTTTAGCAGATATTATTGTGGGTGTAGCGAAATGCGTGTGCTTCTAGCTCCAATGGTACAGTAATATCTAACAAGTAATATCTAACAATTTCACAAAATATACCCAATAAACACAAATCCTGAAAGGAATGGAATTAAGAATATATAAATATATTATTCTACAATGTTGAAAATAGTAAAAATAAAGAAAAACCCTTGAATGAGTAGGTGTGTACAAACTTTTGACTGGTACTATATGTCTTTAATTATTTTGTTATGTGCTGGTGACAACATCAGTGTGTCTCAGGCAAGCTCAGCAGTGTGGAGAAGTAGTCTTAGAGAAGGTGCAATGTTGATACTGGACCAAGGGAAACATCTTGCTGCTGCCAGCATAAAGCCAGACCTCATTTGATTACATTGTCGCCTCTGCAAACGTCTGTTTCATGTCCAATTTCTCCCCTCGTTGCCGTCTCAGTTTTCCGTTGAAAATGGTGCCAAGCAGCCCTGTCAGAAATTTATTAACTTGTCATTCAGAAAAAGGTATAATTGCGATGAGGTGTCAGACCCTTGTGAAATGACAGAACATATGCCCATGTCCTTTTTCCCACAACTTCCTTTGTAATTTTGTTTATTTTTTCAGACTGTGACTCAGTTTAGATTAGGTCCGTCACTTTGTGCCATACAATAAATGTTAATTTGGTAAATCGGATTAGGACACCATTAGAATTCATTTCTCTGACTGCTGGGGACTTCTATCAATAATGGAATCGCCCGTAAATGTTCCGTCTTCTATGGGTAGAAATGTTCTCTCGGTATTGGATTGGGCTTTAAAGGGAAATGAAACAGTCAGGCAGATCTGTGTTACCTACTCTCTGACTCTTTTGTCTAGCTGTTTTACGGAGCCGTACAGCAAGTCCCTGGCTGCTAGAGCAGCAGATAGAGACGCCATGGCGGTGTTAGAGGAGAGGAGGGGGTGCTGTCGATAAGGCTATGTAGAGACTGTGAAAGCGGAAACCTGAGGAAGAATAATGCCCTGTCATGTAGTATGTCTTCGCTTTGTATTTGATGTTTTCATCCATGTGTTGCCTTATTTGGAATCTATTGTATTATTTAGGATCTGTATCCTCTATTTGAGGTGTTAAGGTTCTGATTATCTTACGTTACCTCAGATGTGGAAAATGTTTTGTTAAAATGAGAACAGAATACAGAGTAAAAAAACATATGTTCTACAGCACATCCTTTAGATCAGAAGAATGCATACAGCCCAGATTGAGGGAGAGAGGAGAGAGAGAGAGAGTGTGAGAGAGAGAGAGAGAGAGAGAGAGAGAGAGAGAGAGAGAGAGAGAAGGCAGATGAGTTTTCAGGTCAAGGCAGAGCCTGAAGTGCTGTGAGTATAAGCTCAAACTGGATGTATCATCTCAGATGTTTGGTGCTTTGTTACATGAGGTCAGTCCCTCGATGACTTCCCACTCCTAGATGCGGTAGGCAGCGGTTGAGTCACCTCAGAACAAATTGACCTTAGAAATATTTATTTTTACCCCTGAAAGAAGCCGACACTCAAACCAACATACAGAAAGCCTACACAGGATGTTGGAATTGTGAGCTGTTCTTGCACATTCTTTTCGATCAATTTATCTTTGTATTGGTTTGTTTCATTTCATAGTGGTCCTTTGTAGCTCAGTTGGTACAGCATGGCGCTTGTAACGCCAGCGTGGTGGGTTTGATTCCTGGGACCACCTATATGTAAAACGTATGCAAGCACTACTGTAAGTCGCTTTGGATAAAAGAGTCTGGTAAATTATTATCTGTGGATGAAATGTTGAGTCAATCTTTGGTTGTAGAATGTCTGAGCTTAGATTGGACCATTTTGTGGAAAACTGTTTTCTTAGTGTTTATTATTGCTTTGTCGCTAATTATGCAGCACTACAATGACCTAGTTATGATCTACACTCATTGTTAGGGCAATGTACATCAATGCTAAATCAGCGGCATGGATGTTAATTGTAGTTCTGAACACAATTAGCAACCCTGTGCAATAGACTTCTACTAGAGTAATTAGGAACTGCAATTTGCTTTCATTCATGTTTTTAGTAATTAATTGTAATCAATGCAGTCTTCAAAGAGTTCAGTTCAGGCACTGCTGACATTGATCTAGATTCCTGTTAAGGACCAGAGTTACTATTTGAATCATGACGAGACTGAAGACTTCAGCCAGCTCTGGACTAACGCACTGGCTTCTAAAATATACTAACTCGACAGACATGTACAGACATCCTGCCCACACACGCGCAGAAATACAAGCAGTCATGTAGGCACATACTAATGCAGCACGTGCTAGTGTGCACACACACCCAGGCACTCTGGACACACACACAGCCCACAGATGCAGCCATCAACACACACACACACACACACACACACACACATACACTAGAGGTCTTCACGGATCCACCTCTATCCAAATACCCGAGCGGGTCCGGATGCAAAATTCTAAATAATGTCACAGGTCAGGGTCGGATTTGATATGATTGCCAAGGGTCTCAGGTATGTGTAATTTTAACTGACTAGTCCGGAAGGACCCATACAGATCCCAACGCGACTATTGCAGTAGAGTGAGAAAAATGAATGAATTAATTTAATTTATGCTGCTGCTGTTTGCTTTTCACGAGAGTGGCACTTGTAAATTGCTGTTGCTGTTGTTGGACAATCGTACGTCATCAAAGCGGCAATAGGCTACAGTCATAGAGCCTCCATGTGGGGCAAAATGTAGTAGATATCTAATCAATGGAAGATCCAATTAAAATTTTGAAATTAAAAATTAAGGGATAAGGATGGGCTGCAACGACCAAGCGCCAACAGGTAGGCTGCTTCTTTATATTCTGAATGGAGTTGTTGTTTGTAACTATGTAGGACGAGAAATTGCATGCAGTCTCAATTAGCCATTGCTAGCCGCTAGCTAGCTAGCTTAACTAGCTTTTCCCGGTGTGATGCAGTCAAGAAAGGTACTACGGATTCACATTGGATGATAAATAACCCAGCTATGGCAGCTATTAGTCTACTACAGTGGCTTGCAAAAGTATTCACCCCCCTTGACATTTTTCCTATTTTGTTGCCTTACAACCTGGAATTAAAATGTATTTTTGGGGGGTTTGTATCATTTGATTTACACAACATGCCTACCACTTTGAAGATGCAAAATATTTTTTATTGTGAAACAAACAAGAAATAAGACAAAAAACATAAAACGTGAGCGTGCATAACTATTCACCCCCCCCCCCCAAAGTCAATACTTTGTAGATCCACCTTTTGCAAGAATTACAGCTGCAAGTCTCATGGGGTATGTCTCTATAAGCTTGGCACATCTAGCCACTGGGAATTTTGCCAATTTTTCAAGGAAAAACTTCTCCAGCACCTTCAAGTTGGATGGGTTCCACTGGTGTACAGCAATCTTTAAGTCATACCACATATTCTCAATTGGATTGAGGTCTGGGCTTTGACTAGGCCATTCCAAGACATTTAAATGTTTCCCTTTAAACCACTCGAGTGTTGCTTTAGCAGTATGCTTAGGGTCACTGTCCTGCTGGAAGGTGAACCTCCATCCATGTCTCAAATCTCTGGAAGACTGAAACAGATGTCCCTCAAAAATGTCCCTGTATTTAGCGCCATCGTTCCTTTAATTCTGACCAGTTTCCCAGTCCCTGCCAATGAAGAACATCCCAACAGCATGATGCTGCTACCACCTTGCTTCACTGTGGGATTGCTGTTCTTGGGGTGATGAGAGGTGTTGGGTTTGTGCCAGACATAGCATCTTCCTTGATGGCCAAAAAACTCAATTTTAGTCTCATCTGACCAGAATACCTTCTTCCATATGTTTGGGGAGTCTCCCACATGCCTTTTGGCGAACACCAAACTTGTTTGCTTCTTTTTTTCTTTGAGCAATGGCTTTTTTTCTGGCTTCTCTTCCATAAAGCCCAGCTCTGTGGAGTGTATGGCTTAATGTCATCCTAAGGACAGATACTCCAGTCTCCGCTGTGGCGCTTTGTAGCTCCTTCAGGGTTATCTTTGGTCTCTTTGTTGCCTCTCTGGTTAATGCCCTCCTTGCCTGGTCAGTGAGTTTTGGTGGGCGGCCCTCTCTTGGCAGGTTTGTCCTTTCCATTTTTTATTAATGGATTTGATGGTTCTTCGTGGGATGTTCAAAGTTTCAGATATTTTTTTATAACCCAACCCTGATCTGTACTTCTCCACAACTTTGTCCCTGACCTGGTAGGAGAGCTCCTTGGACTTCATGGTGCCGCTTGCTTGGTGGCGCCCCTTGCTTAGTGGTGTTGCAGACTCTGGGACTTTTCAGAACAGGTGTATATATACTGAGATTATGTGACAGATCATGTTACACTTAGATTGCACACAGGTGGACTTTATTTAACTAATAATGTAACTTCTGAAGGTAATTGGTTGCGCCAGATCTTATTTAGGGGCTTCATAGCAAAGGGGGTGAATACATATGCACGCACCACTTTTCAGGTGTATTTTTTTAGCATTTTTTAAAACAGTTATATTTTTTTATTTCACTTCACCAATTTGGACTATTTTGTGTATGTCCATTACATGAAATCCAAATAAAAATCCATTTAAATTACAGGTTGTAATGCAACAAAATAGGAAAAATGCCAAAGGGGGTGAATACTTTTGCAAGGCACTGTATAGTGCGAGTCGGCTTGCTGGTTGCTCTCTCGTCTCTCTCCGTCCTTCCTCTTCCCATGTCACTCGCTCACAGTCACAGTTGCCTACACACACAGCACGGCCCCTGCCAGAGCATCGCCTCTCTGTACCTCCTCTCCCTCGTGCTTTGTCAGCTCCGGTTAATAAAGTCGCTTGAAAAATCTACTTTTCTGCTGCTTCCCTCACTCGGATCGGATTAGGTCTGGATCCGACCAGGTCTATACAGAACGGGGGTAGTTGTCCTTGGTTCTGTTCAGAACGGGTCTCTATATTTTACAAAATAATTTATGCATATCGGGTCCGGATGGGAAATCTCCAGGTCCATTTTGGAACGTTCCCAAATTTTTGGACCCGTGAAGGCCTCTAACACACACACTCATGATCAACATGCACACACACTCACGATCAACACACACACACACACACACACACACACACACACACACACACACACACACACACACACACACACACACACACACACACACACACACAGACACACACACACACACACACACACAATAGCTGTAGTGGGCTCGCTCATCATTAGTCATTGTCTCTAGCTTCTCTCTGAATGTGCCATCCAGGGAAAGGAAAGCACATAAAAAAGAAGGCAGCACTACATTCCTCCAGTCGATGGATGAATCAATGGGTGCTCCCGCTCTTCCCATCAATCTCAGGGAATAATCTGAGAGACATCATAAAAGCTCCACTCTGTCACACTGGAAGCCGGTGTGCACTGCTCCTATTACTGCCATTTAGTCTATTGCAAATTGTACTACTGATGGGAAGGGAGTTTGGGGCAAGTAAGGTTTGGGTGACTGCAGCTATTATGTGTGTATATTTATGACGGGGTTGCAGTTGTGGTCAAGTAGTTTAGCCCATAACAGCTCTGTTTAATTAATGGCTTTAATCAAAAACAAGCTGAAATATTGTTATTGTGTTGTGACTCAACGATGTCCATTCTCCTTTTCCTGTCCTCTCTCCCTCCCCAAAACTCAAGTAAAAGCAGTGACCTGGATTCAAGCTGCCTTGTTAGTCACCACTGGCCTTACGTCACCTACCTTGCCAGTCTCGCCAAGGTAGAACGAGAGGGCCTTTTCAACTTAATGACATTCCTTTCTCCTTCCCCCCTTATACCATACATTAATTCTACAAGGTGCAGATTTGAGAAAGTGATGGGATCTGAGGTAAGGTTCTGGGTTCTGCTGACGTGACAGCAGTGGTGAGGGAAGCACATGCACACACACACGCGCAGGCACACACACACAAAGCAACACACGTGTGTCCAGAGAAGCCAATCCTCTTGCCTCCAGGGCAGAGTGGCAGCGTCTGCTAAACGTGATAGTGGCCCAGTTTGCCACATTAATTCCCACTGCTAAATGAAAGGTTAAACGGGCTAAGAGAGTGTGACATGCTGTCTCTCACCTCTTCCCTCCAACTCTCAAGCCTTCTACTGAAGGTGAGACTTTAGTTCCCTTCCCTGAGAAAAGGATAAAAAATAAACAGACAGAATAGGAGGGGAAACACAGAGGGAAATGTTAATGATAGGAGCAGGAAGAATATGCATTTAATAGGTTATTTGAAAATGTGTTCTTATCTGACTGTTCTTATCTGAGTTCATTAATGCAATTTCTTCTCAAAGAGCCTGTGCAGAGCCTTTCAAGACAAAATAATGCCAAAATCAGCCAGGGAGACTTGGCCTATGTGCTCTAGAAAAAACAATGTCATAGCATGCACATATGCATGCACTCTTACAAACACCCACACACACTAGAGGTGTTCTCGGGTTACGAAATGTACACAGGGCTTTCCTCCCCGAACCCTATCCAGATAAATTAATGTTTTAAATATGGAGACCCGGTTCGAACGGACCCGAGGACAACCAGACACAGCCCCCTATAGACCAGTGGTATAGACCCGGTCGAGTCCAGAACCAGTCTGATCCGATCCGAGTGAGGGAAGCAGCAGAAAATATATTTTAGTAGCTACGTTATTAACTGAAGCTGTTAATGCACGCACTGAGGGAGAGGGGAACGGAGCTAGCACCAGGCTGGGGAGGGGACGTCATATGTGTTTGTCACTGTGTGAGGCGCTAGGAGGAGGACGAGAGAGCCAGAAGCAACCAAGTCAACTGGCACTAGTTATTAACTTCTAATTTGTCATCTTATCTGATTACATAGTACCTGTTTCAACTGCATCAAACCAAGAGGAGAAGCTAGAGAGCCCTTTCCTGCAGACAAATGACCTAGTGGTCTCATAGTGGTTGGAATGTTATTCATATTTTTCATAATTTCATAATGAATTAACATTATAATAAAATCACGCCGAATATCTGGGGTTTCTATGTCAAATGGTTTTGTTATATATCAGTCTTCTGTGACATATATAAAGTATAATATTTGGAATGCAAACTCAAAATTGATATATCTGACATGGTATAGGTGTTTGCTTCTTTTTCAGCCCATAACTGTGTGTGTGAAGTGAATACATTTGTTTCAAAGTAGATTTGACTACCAAGAAACTCTGTGTGACCCTGATTTAACCCACTAAAGTAAATGGTTAAAGCTACACTACATGGCCAAAAGTAGTGTAGCTTTAACCTTTTAACCGATTTGGCTATTTCAGCCACACCTGTTGCTGACAGGTGTATAAAATCGAGAACACAGGAAAGATAAAGCATTGGCAGTAGAATGGCCCATACTGAAGAGCTCAGTCAGCTCGTCAAATTTCTGCCATACTAGAGCTGCCCCAGGCAACTGTAACTGCTGTTATTGTGAAGTGGAAACGTCTAGGAGCAACAACGGCTCAGCTGCGAAGTGGTAGGCCACAAAAGCTCACAGAACAGGACTGCCGAGTGCTGAAGAGCATAGTGGGTAAAAATCATCTGTACTCGGTTTCAACACTCACTACCGAGTTCCAAACTGCCTCTGGAAGCAACGTCAGCACAACTGTTTTTCGGGAGCTTTATGAAATGGGTTTCTATGGCTGAGCAGCCGCACACAAGCCTAAGATCACCATGCGCAATGCCAAGCATCAGCTGGAGTGATGTAAAGCTCGCCACCATTGGACTCTGGAGCAATGGAAACGCATTCTCTGGAGTGATAAATCACGCTTCACCATCTGGCAGTCCGACAGACGAATCTGGGTTTGACGGATGCCAGGAGAACGCTATCTGCCCGAATGCATAGTGCCAAATGTAAAGTTTGGTGGAGGAGGAATAATGGTCTGGGGCTGTTTTTCATGGTTCGGGCTATGCCCCTTAGTTCCAGTGACGGGAAATTGTAACGCTACAGCCTACAATGACATTCTAGACGATTCTGTGCTTCCAACTTTGTGGCAACAGTTTGGGGAAAGCCCTTTCCTGTTTCAGCATAACAATGTACCCGTGCACAAAGCGCGGTCCATACAGAAATGGTTTGTCGAGATCGGTGTAAAAGAACTTGACTGGCCTGCACAGAGTTCTGACCTCAACCATCGAACAATTTTGGGATGAATTGGAACATTGGACTGCGAGCCAGTCCTAATCGCCCAACATCAGTGCCCTGACCTCACTAATGCTCTTGTGGCTGAATGAAGCAAGTCCCTGCAACAATGTTCCAACATATAGTGGAAAGCCTTCCCAGAAAAGTGGAGGCTGTTATAGCAGCAAATGGGGGACCAACTCCATATTAATGCCCATGATTTTGGAATGAGATGTTCGTGAGCAGGTGTCCACTTACTTTTGGCCAGGTAGTGTAGCTAGCTGGGTTGGCTAATCATAGCTACATAGGCTGCGCTTTCCCTCGTCCTACACAATAACAATTCCTTCTCATGAACTTTTAATTCCGTCAGTTTAATTCCGTCTTACATTGATCTGCTAAGTTGATTGCCACAACACACACAGAGCCAGAGGCTAGTGACACATTGATTACTTGTGACTAGGTGACAAAAACAACAAGCTACATGTCTCTCTCTCTCTCTCTCTCTCGCTCTCTCGCTCTCTCGCTCTCTCTCGCAGCAGTTGTGTTTGGGTCTGTGCAAGTCCTTAACGGTAAATCAGTTAAATTACACATACCCAAGACCCGTGACAATCAGATCCGACCCAGACCCGAGGGTAAAGTCGGTCCTGGGTAATCGGGTTCGGGTGGACCCATGAATACCTCTAACACACACTCACACACTTTTGCACGCATGCACATGCACACACACAGTCGCACATACACACACACACATGCTACACTGCACACGTACGTACACAGACTGTATCTCCTCTCAACAAGATTGAGATGGAAGGACTGTGTGTGAAGTGGGCCCTGGTGGTGCTGTGGCTGGGTGACCTGACCTATTACTGGGGAGAGATTGTGCTTATTTCTCTGGGTTCCGCAGTCCTCTCCTCTGCAGTCCTCTCCCTTTCAAAGTCATACTGTATAGCAGTCTGGAGGGAGAATGGTAATGGTTGAATCCAACACTCAGTATGAGGACAGGCATAATATATCACCTGTGTGTATGCATTAACCTCAGAGAATTTCTTCTTTCATGGGTTGTCTGGAGACGTCATTATTCATCACCGTTGGCAGAGAAAATAGGGCAACAGTGCTTGAGTCAAGCACATGCATTGGAAATGTAACTGACAACCAGGTGTTTGAATTGTTTAAGATCTACTGTATCTGGAAGCTCTTTTACTGTTGGTCAGCCAGTGATTGGTATGCACAATGCACCTTTCCTGTTCAGTCTACCATCTGGAAAAGTCAAGGTGCCTCATTATAGAATCTAAGGTCAAATCAAAATGCTCCGATCCACGGTTCATAAGTAAAAATCATAGCCATATTAAGTTACATTTTTATTTATCAGTGTGTCATTGCTTGGAGCCAAGAGCCTTTGCTTTGTGGTGTGAAGCTGTAGCATAATCATGGACAAACCTCTGTTGCTATTAGATCTTACTATGCAGATGGCAGTGCAATGCAGAGAGTAGAGAAGGGAGAGACAGAAAGAAGGGAGAGAGAGAATCCTGCTTTGCTGATGACTCAAACTCCCACATGTCTATTACCTCACATTTACATTCATCAGGGGCTGCAGAAAAGTCACCAACGTGATTACAGAGCCTAATATAATCACCCCATATTCATAGTATGTCATGTAATCAGGTTTGTTTTCTGTGATATGATCATGTAGTTGGACTCCACTTTGAGCATTTTTACGCTCATGTCCTGCTGTCATGTGATGTGATAATGCAAACACAGCTGGGATCAGTCTCTCGTAAGGGTCATCTTTGAGGTTATAGATTAGACTATTCATGTGGTATGTTTGTTTTGTCCTGTGTTTACCTAGGTGTGTCTCACCTGCACTGCAGTGTCTCATGATGAATATGGATGAGTTTCCCTACTATCTCAATGAGGCAGTGTTCTTCAGTCCTTGTCCTGACATTTTTTTCTTCTTCAGCCCAGTGCTAACATGTCTAATTAAAGCAATCATCAAAGATTAAAAACACTAAGGTGAATCATGTAATGGCTGCAATTTCCTTCCCACCCTCCCTCCCTCCCTGGATGTGTGTATGTTGGCCTTCTGTAGACCCAGGGGTGTAGGATGAGCGTCTGGGATCTGGACAGCTGGGGAGAGCTGCTCCGTCTGTCTCCCTGAGCCTCTCTTTAACTCCCAGACCCAATCAGCCTGGCAGGACTCAGACACTAGCGCAGCTAGCACACAGCTAGCACCACTCTGCTCAGCAGGAAGAACCTGGCCTGCCTGTCAGTTACTTAATATAAGAGTACAGCACAGTACACAATGTGCGATTGTCTTCCTCTCTACTCTAGTGCCTTTCAGGGCTGAAGAGTGCCCAGGCACTCTCCTTGGACGACCGATGTGAGACGAAAAGAGTGGAATGGTGAAGACTGTACACACACATGAAAGAACACACATCACTTTGACCTTCTACAATCCTTGTTTCTCCCCTTCTCTCTGTGTCTGTCTTCTCTACCTCACTTTTTCCATTCATCACTTTCTTCATCTGTATCAATCTACCCCTTTTTATCCTGACATGCTTTTATAACTGGTGTATTTGGTGCAGCGCTCTCTCTCTCTCTCTCTCTCTCTCTCTCTCTCTCTCTCTCTCTCTCTCTCTCTCTCTCTCTCTCTCTCTCTCTCTCTCTCTCTCTCTCTCTCTCTCTCTCTCTCTCTCTCTCTCTCTTCGGAGTGCATGCTGGGAGTGAGTCGTCAAGCAGGAGTGTTTGTGAGAGCGAATGGAAATTCTTTTCACTCTATTGGGTTTTGGTATGTATATATATATATATATTGATTAGTTTAGTTGTTTTAAGGGTATATTGTTTAACTATCATTAAGCACGTATAAGGGTGGTGGGATCGTTGAGGTTGTTTGTGTGTTTTTTCGCGAGGGCACAACCAGCGGGTGGGGCTGGTTTGAAATGGCCACTCGCGGAAGTGTAGAGTTTGAAAAACTTAGTAGGAGGCATGGAGTGAAGATTCCAGCCGCGGCCGGGTGTTCAGTAGAAGAATGTAGTCTTGCTGTGGGTGCTATCATTGGGTATGATAGCATAAAATCAGCCTCAAGGATGAATAGCGCAGTAGTGATCTTCTTAGATTCTATTGAAAAGGTGAATAAAATAGTTGAGACGGGTGTTGTGTTACGGGAGACACAGACGCAGGTGTTTCCGCTTATGAATCCGGCGAAAAAAGTGATACTTTCTAACGTGCCACCTTTTGTTAGAGATGAAGTGTTGCAGCGAGAGTTATCTCGTCATGGTCAAATCGTATCTACAATAAAGAAGGTTCTTTTTGGATGCAAATCTCCGTTGCTGAAACATGTCGTGTCTCATAGGAGGCAAGTGCATATGATATTAAAAAAGGACGTAGATGAACTGAATTTAGCGTTCAGTTTTAAGATTGATGGATTTGATTACGTATTTTACGCTTCGACTGAATCAATGAAATGTTTTGGTTGTGGAAGAGAGGGGCATTTGGTGCGCAGTTGTCCCGAGAATGAGCGCGCTGAGACCGGTAGTAGTTATAGTGCTGGTGCAAATAACGCACCAACGCGAAGGGATGAAAATGCTAAGGGTGCAGGGGAAGGGAGAAGGTGGGCAGATGTGGTTGGAAAAGTAGGAGAAGAAGGCATTGTGGATAAGGTGGAAATTGTGGTAGATCAGAAAAAAGAGGGAGGGGAAACAGGTGGTGAGATTGCGACTGCCGTCGCTGAGGTGGTGCTGGAGAATGAAATTGGAGGGCAAGAGGAGGTTGAAATAACGGAAAAAGAAGCAGATGTTTTCAAAATACCGAGGAGTAAAAGGAAGAATGTAAGGGGGGGTGAAGGGTCTAGTTCTAAGAGAAAGGTAGAGAGTGATAAGTCAGTTGAAGATGAACAAGTGGTAGAGATGGTGGAGTTTTCTTCTGGGGAGGATAGCGAGAGTGAGTCATCTGACGCGTCACAACAATATAGCGAGACAAATGGGGTGGAAGGGAGATATGGAATTGAGAAGATACGTCAATTTCTGAAGGTGACAAAAGGGAAGAAATATATGCAGGATTACAATGTAACTGATTTTTTCCCTGAAAGTGAATTGTTTATTGAATCAGCAAAGTTTCTGATGTCAAAAATTACAGGAGGAGGGTTGAAAAGCCCTGAAATTGCTAGACTAAAGAAAGTGGTCACGAGAGTGATAAGTGATGTAAATTCGAAAGAAAATGAAAGAGTTTAGTTGCAGTTTTAACTCTGTAAAGAGATGTGGTGGCTGTATCATCCTCTGTATATTTTTTTCATACATGAGCAGTTTTAAGATTTCTTCTTTAAACGTAAATGGGGGAAGAGATGGTAAAAAAAGAGCCATGGTGTATGAGTTAATTAGGGGAAAGGGAAGTGACATAATTTTTTTACAAGAAACGCATAGTAATTTGGAAAATGAAGTTATGTGGCAACAGGAGTGGGGGGGGACAGTGGTGTGTAGTCATAAAAACTCAAAAAGTGGGGGTGTGGCTATTTTGTTCTCAAAAGGGTTTTTGCCTTTGTCTTATGAGGTTGAGGAGATAGTTGAGGGGAGGTTATTAAAAGTCAGAGCAAGGTATGAAAACATCACTATGTGTATGATAAATGTATATGCCCCAGTGGTGACAGTTGAGAGGGTATGTTTTTTAGAGACATTATCAAATACCATTGAGAAATGTAATAAAGAGGATTATTTATTTATTGCTGGGGATTTCAACTGCACAGTCAGCGATTTAGATAGAAATCACCAAGAACCTCATATAGCTTCAAGGACTTTTTTAAAACGCCTCATTGTAACACATGAACTGTGTGATATTTGGCGGAGTCAACATGGAGGCACAAGGCAGTACACCTGGGCGCATGTGAGAGAGAACACCATCTCTATGGCTAGGTTAGATAGGTTTTATTGTTTTGAGCATCAATCTCAGGTCTGTAAATCAAGTGTGATAACCCCAGTGGGATTTTCGGATCATTGTTTAATAACAGAGGTGGTGTTCATTAATGATGTAAAACCCAAAAGTGCATACTGGCATTTTAATATAACTTTATTGAGTGATGCTCACTTCAGGAAATGTTTCAGTTTTTTGTGGGAGAGGTGGAGGTCTAAAAAGGACAGTTTTGTATCCCTTCAACAGTGGTGGGATATAGGGAAAATCCAGATTCAACAATTCTGTAATCAATACACGAGGAATGTCACCAAGGATATCACCAGATCAATGAAAGCCTTAGAGTTTGAAATAGTGGAACTCATGACGTTGGTTGAGACCACAGGAGATCGAGGCCATACTCAGGCCCTCAAGAGGAGAAAAGCTGCATTGGCAGACCTGCTGGGTATCAGAGCACAGGGGGCATTGGTGAGAAGTAAGTTTCAGGGAATATCTGAAATGGATGCCTCATCCAAGTTTTTCTTTGGTTTAGAGAAAAAGAATGGACAAAGAAAAATTATTCATTGTCTCAAATCAGCTGTTGGACAAGAGCTCACTAGCCCGAGTGAAATTAGAAAGAGGGCAGTAGAGTTCTATGCTGAGCTCTATAAGTGTGAGTACAAAGAGGATAAAACAGTGACACAGCAGTTCTTTGATGGGCTCCCAAAGGTGGCTGCAGAAGCGCAGGTTGAGCTGGAGCAACCATTGTCTTTGCAGGAGTTATACACTGCATTAAAAGGCATGGAAAATGGAAGGGCACCAGGCATTGATGGGCTTCCCGTTGACTTTTTTAAGTCTTTTTGGGCTATGTTGGGAGAGGATTGGCTAGAGGTAGTTAATGATAGTTTAACCGGAGGGTTACTACCAATAAGCTGCAGAAGGGCTGTCCTCACCCTATTGCCCAAAAAGGGTGACCCTAGGGAGGTGAAGAACTGGAGGCCGGTGGCTTTATTGTGCACTGATTATAAGATCCTGTCAAAGGCTTTGTCCAACAGGCTGAGGGAGGTGATGGGGCAAATCATACATACGGACCAGTCCTACTGTGTTCCTGGCAGGCAGATAGGGGATAACATTTCTCTGATTCGTGATTTTTTGGACGTCTCTAAGGCTATTGGGTTGGATGCTGGTCTAATTTCAATTGATCAGGAAAAGGCATTTGACCGAGTTGAACATAAATATTTATGGCACACGCTTGAGGCGTTTGGGTTCAGCTCGGGTTTTATTGCCATGATAAAGGTGATATATGGTGACATTGAAAGTGTATTGAAAGTTAACGGTGGTTTGAGTGCTCCTTTTAAAGTGTGTAGAGGTATTAGGCAGGGATGTTCTTTGTCAGGGATGTTGTATGCCATTGCTATAGAGCCACTACTAAATAGCATTAGAAGTCGCATTGAAGGGGTGTACCTTTCAGAGGATATTCCTCCTATTCGTCTCTCAGCCTATGCTGATGATGTAGTTGTGTTAGTGAAAAATCAAGCGGAGGTGGATAGTTTGAGTATAATGGTTGATCGTTTTAGGGGAATATCCTCTGCAAAGGTAAATTGGGAAAAGAGTTGTGCTTTACAGATTGGAAAATGGGCTGGAGGGATCATGGCTTTGCCAGGGGGGCTAGAATGGTGTAAGGGAGGTTTTAAGTATCTTGGAGTGTACCTAGGAGATGAGGGGACTATGGAAAAAAATTGGAGTGGGGTGGTTGAAATGGTGGAAGGGAGGATGAGGAGATGGCGTTGGTTATTATCTCGTATGTCATATAGGGGGCGCACTATTATAGTTAATAATGTGATTGCCTCTGCACTGTGGCATCGGTTGTCAGTTTTAGAACCACCATCTGGCCTTCTGGCTAAGATACAGGCAATTATTGTGGATTTTTTTTGGGATAAATATCATTGGGTTCCACAAAGTGTTTTATATTTATCAAAAGAGGAGGGGGGACAAGGTCTTGTACATCTTGCTAGTAGAGCTGCTGCTTTCCGGTTTCAGTTTATTCAAAGGTTGCTTTATGGACCGGAAAAGGTGGTGTGGAGAGGGGTGGCAGGTCTTGTATTACAGAGGGTTGGAGGATTAGGATTAAAGAAGGCTTTATTTCTGGTTGATAGTAGACAGATTTCTAGGGAGGGAGTACCTCCGTTTTACAGAGGTCTTCTCAGAGTGTGGAGCATAATGAAGGTGTCCAGACGAACTTCAGCGGAGTCAGTGCATTGGTTGTTGGAGGAACCTCTGGTGTATGGGGCAAGACTGGATTGTACAACTGCAGCTGTTCCACATTTCTCCAAGATTTTGGTGAAGGGCAAAATCATCACCTTAAAACAGTTAATGGCCATGGCTGGGCCCGCCTTAATGGATGGAAGACGGTTGGCTGAACATTTGGGGGTGAGGTCGGAAAGGATTGTCGAACAAATGCTGGGAAGCTGCAGGAAGGCTCTGTCAGAGGAAGAGTGGGGAATGCTTAATAGCCACGAGAAGAAGGTACAAGATGAAGACGTCTCATTTCCAAGACTAGGGATTACACCAAATATCCCAGAGTCAGAGAGAAAGGGTTTATTGTTGGATTTGAGAGGGTTGGAGGAGGTGGGTTTGGATGAGGTGAATGGGAAGGACTTGTATAGGGGGTGTGTCAAGGTGTTAAATAAAGATAAATTGAAAGATAGAAAAGACACTCCATGGAGGGTAAAATTGGGAATTGATGACAAAGTAAAGCCAGCATGGAGAGCACTGTACAAACCACCGTTACAAAAGGGTACTGGTGATATGCAATGGAGGGTTTTACATGGCATTATTGCAGTTAATGCTTTTGTATCTGTCATTAACTCAGATGTTAGAGATGGATGTCCTTTTTGTAATATAAGAGAAACCATTTTTCACTGTTTTATGGAGTGTGAGAGGATAAAACCTCTATTGGAAATACTGGAATCTTTGTTTAGAGCGGTAGGTGAGATTTTCAATAACAATGTTTTTATTTTGGGGTTTCAATATAGTAAGCAACAGAAAAGAAAATGTCAACTGTTAAATTTTATTTTGGGACAAGCTAAGATGTCAATTTTTTTGAGTAGGAAACATAAGATAGACACGGGATATGAGAAGGATATAAGATGTGTTTTTAAAGGATTAGTGAAAGCAAGAATAAAAGTGGATTTTGAGTTCTTCTCAGCTGTAAAAGATCTCCCAGTGTTTGAGGAGAAGTGGGCATATGAAGGAGCGCTTTGTTTTGTAGAGGAGGGGAAATTATTTTTTGTTGAGGAAATAAGTTGAATGTATATGTTCTTTTGTATTTTTATTTTATTTATTTTGTGTAGGAATTACATTTATTGTTTCATTTCTGAAAAGGCAGTGTGTCATTATTTATGTTAACAATTGAGTAGAAAATAAAGGTTTTATAAAAACTCAAAACTCTCTCTCTCTCTCTCTCTCTCTCTCTCTCTCTCTCTCTCTCTCTCTCTCTCTCTCTCTCTCTCTCTCTCTCTCTCTCTCTCTCTCTCTCTCTCTCTCTCTCTCTCTGTCTCTGTCTCTGTCTCTGTCTCTGTCTCTGTCTCTGTCTCTGTCTCTCTGTCTCTTTGTCTCTCTCTCTCTATGTTTCTGTCAGTCATTCAGCCATCTGTGTGTGGACTGGATTTGCCCTATGAGGGATGTTTAGATCTGACAGGAATAGACTTGATTTTGATGTAATCCTGCATGTCTCTGGCGACTCTACTGAGGTACTAGTGTGTCTGCCTGGTAAGGTCAGGGCCCTGTAACAGAGACTGCCAACTCACTCCCAAACAAAATGGAGGACAGAGAAGGAACGATATGGTGTAAAGTGAATCCCACCTTGAGGAATCTTGCTATTGGTTTCATTACAAAGCCATCTAATACGGTTCTAACTGAGTATCGGATAATCTTCCATGTGCCTCACCAGAATTGCAAATTCACATTTGACATATCCAATGTATTTGTAAATAGAAATTAGGGCTACATTTTAACAAACCTAATGTAATGGTACATCTTAACGCTGGCAGTGGCATAATAGGTACGGGGGTGTGTCAGAAATATTTTTGCTGTTTTCACAACCATAATTATGCGCACATTAGCTGATAGTGGCACGAACGGGATGAGTTTTGATTAATAAACAAGTTCTGGGTTTGCCGAGTCTTGGCCCCTCACTGACAAATCAGAACGTGCTCCATGGCTAAATATGCGGCTGCTTCAAGTTGTGTATTTACGGTCTTTTATGTATTGCGTTGTCATGAACTCCAATTAGAATGTTAGTCCGTTATAAATATCCTGCCCCATATTTGCTAATATGTGTAACATGTTTGTAGTCCACCTTGTTCTAATTGCATTCCTTCAATATGGAAGTAGATTGTTAAACATGGGCTAGAGCATTCACACTGATATAGGGGCTAAGCTTATTGTAAATTGCAGTCTGGACACGCCAAATGTAGTCAATAAGCAAGATTAAATTCACTAGGCTATTGATAAAGCATAAAAAGACAAGAGTATAATTATAATCAAATTGTGAATAGTGAATAAAGAAAAATCATTTTTCAAGGCACTCTCAGTAGACAAAACCCTTTTTTTCATAGGCTACTAGACTAATGTCCAGGATAAAAAGATGCACATATGTGAGGGGGCGGGAAACCATATTTTTTATGTTTCTAAATATGAGATTCACCGGCACAGAAGACACATCTCTCTTCATGGGCACTGTGTGTCATGGCTGGATATGCTGCACCTCTGCTCTCAAAATCTATGCCATTATCAACTACGTTACTGTTAAGACCTGCTTTTGACGGGTTTTAAAACTTCCCATTAGCGCTGCATGAAATTGTCACTTTTGCCCTTGTTTTTAAGGACACACCTCAAATATTGCCACCACTCCCACCTCAGCACATGGAAGCTTTTTATATACAGATGGAGTGGTGTTATGTGTGCCTATCCTGTCATTTATCCTGTATATTGCCCTGTCCTCTCACCTCCTCTCACCCACAGTCACCCATTCCCAGATCTACCATCCCAACAGGATTTAGGAAGAATGATGTGATTGGTCACTTAGAGTGGCAGCAGGTGATAGGAGGGTTTTGTGGCACCCTCTCTCAATCTCGCTGCTTGTGTGTGTGTGTTTGCGTATGCTTGTGTCTGTTTGAGGTGGTTCAAGAGAAGTAGCAGATGATAGGATGGCGTTGGAGCGCAACCTGTGTGTGGTGTGTTGTTACCCCATGGCACACCTCCTGCAACCTTTGCCAGACCAATCACCATGAGGTGCACAATGTTTGGCTGCGGCAGACCCGTCTGAACAGACCAACACTGTCACGCAATCGTCAAGGTCTGGCCACATTTAATACTTCATCCTCTGGTAATGCTGCAATACAGCCTAGTACTTTATTCATGCACACATGTATATTAATATCTATAAAAACATACAACAGTTAGATGAAGTAAAGATAGCTAGTAAGATATGGTTGACTTCACTGTATTCATACACATCCCTGATTAATACCACAATACACTCACTATACTTTATGGTTGATAGTAATTAGAGAGTCTACATGAATGCATGTTTAATATTCTTGCCAGGTATAGCCCTTCAGGAATGTATCGAAAAGGGAAAATCTGGCTGGTTTGATCCATACCGCATAGAATGCTGTATTGAATAATAAAAGTGATGATGTTTAGTAACAGGGGAACAGAGCAGGTACTATTTCGACTACTAATTGGCCTCCCATGTCATGCCTGTGTCATATTAATGGCTCAGATGCATCACATCGGCATATTCATGAGCTGGGAGGCTTGCCTTTGCTATGGGACTGCAGAGGTGGTGTGTGCATATATGCGTGTGCACGTGTGTTTCTCTTTGACTCTGTGTGGTTGTGTGTGTGTTAGACTAGGGAGCCTATGCACTGTTCACTGCTCTGCTTTGATTTATGTTTTTGTCTTTCTGAAAAAGCAGTTACAAAGCTTGTAGTCTCTACATCATGTTTTTTTATGCCACCTCTACTGAAATGAAAAGATGTGTGTAGGTTTTTGGGTGGGTTTGTTTGTTTTATCCCTGTGGACATGCATTATAGAAAAACATGCATCTCTTTGTCTCACAATGTATGAACAAAGGGATGTAAAAAAAGACACAAAAAAACAGAAACCAGGTTGTGCATGTTCAGCCATCAGTTTAAAATGTAAATCAAACTGGAGTTGGTTTTTAGGCTGCAGGATCAAACAGGGTAACCCCTCCCTGATGGAAAGTGTGTGTTGCTGCCAGGTTAAAAGGATCCTAAGCCTCTGATGGAATAGGTGGAACAGCCTCAATTGCTGGCGTACTTTGCTATCCCCTTCCCCCTCTCTCCTACCGGTGTGGTGTGTATTAGCATAACACTGATGGGAGCATGAAAAAGACTCTTGAGTCCTTCTACATCCATTAGTTTCATCTTGAGGTGTTTCATTTTATTCCAGCAGGGCACAATCACAGCCTGGCTATCACATTGCCTTCTCTGCACTACGCTCTAAGGCACAAATCTGCTGTGCTATTTATTTTTCTTTGCTTTTGAATTGAAAAGAGAGTCTCAGGTTAAAAGGGTCATATCAATGCGAGTTGTCCCTTAGGGGTAGAGGTGTAAACACGTTAAGAAAGGGGAGTTTCACTCTCAACAATATGGGCTCAGAGAAGCCGCTGTCCTTTTTGAGGAGCTGAGGCCCATTCCAATGAGGTGGTCATAGAGGGTAGGTTTTGTTGAATGACAGCTCAAAGGATGTGTTCAAGGAAATTGTATCATAGCACACTGTCAGAGACACAGGGTTTATGCCTTTCCTCCTCTGTCACACAGAGATCTGCATTATTATCCCTAATAAGACTACTTCCCTTGATTCACCTTGATATTTTGACTGCTATATGGACCATGAGCTGCCCACTCCACTGTCGTCCCATGCACTCCCCTCAGCTCTCTTCCATCAGGTCTCCCAGGCACTGTTGGCTAATTGAGATAAGATCATCTCCTTGTCTGTTTGATTTCACTCCTCAGAATCAGGAGATTAACCTTAATGCAAAATGGTGTTTCCTTGTACAGAGTGAAATGATGCATAAAAAAGTGTGGGGGAAAATATTTGAGAGCCGCTGCCAACCCAAAGACAAATGAGAATTTAATAAAGAATGAGAGTTTCTCTGTGGAGTGTTAGCTGTAGCGTCTGATCCAGCGCACTGACAGACGTGTTGATGAGACACTCATTATACCCATTTTGGAATGACAGCTATCAATCCGTAAAGGAGTCATAAAAATCATATAAATTCTGACGAAAGCGTGGAAAGCCTGTCCATAAGTGTCAAAATGCAAATGGCCTTTAATGGGTGACTGGGCGGATGGCTATAGCCATAGTTCTCCCTCATCAACTGTTAAAGTGATAATAGAGTTTCCAATTCGGGAACAGAGATCCTCAGATATATCAATGGTGGAGCATAGGGACACGTCTTTAAAATACTGCATCAGCGATTTTGGTTCTAGTTCATGTAACATCAAAGACCTGGACGGCTCTGATTTTAGAGCCTTATTGAAGGAATAGTTCACCCTAATTGGTTGATTTAGCCATGCTATTTGGAGAACGCTAACAAGGGATGTACCATTTCCTTGTTTTTTACATACAAAACTGTGGGTAAGTAAATTAAGGCACATTTTTGTCCCTAGTCTCTGGATCCATAGATTACTTAGCACTACTGTATATACTGTATATGCTGTATACATTTTTACAGATGCACAATTGAGAGCATCCTGTCAGGCTGTATCACTGCCTGGTACAGCAACTGCACCGCCCACAACCGCAATGCTCTCCAGAGGGTGGTGCGGTCTGAACAGCGCAGGGAGAAACTACCTGCCCTCCTGGACACCTACAGCACCCGATGCCATAGGAAGGCCAAAAAGATCATCAAGGACATTAACCACCCGAGCCACTGCCTGTTCAGTCCGCTATCATCCAGAAGGCGAGGTCAGTACAGGTGCATCAAAGGTGGGACCGTGAGACGGAAAAACAGCTTCTATCTCAAGGCCATCAAACTGTTAAATAGCCATCACTGGCACAGAGAGGCTGCTACCTATTTACGCAGACTTGACATCATTGGCCACTTTAATAAATGAAACACTAGTCACTTTAATAATGTTTACATATCTTGCATAACTCATCTCATATATATATATATACTGTATTCCATACTATTCTACTGTATCTTAGTCCATGCCGCTCTGACATTGCTCTTCCATATATTTAGATATTCTTAATTCCATTCCTTTACTTAAATTTGTGCGTATTGGGTATGTGTTGTGAAATTGTTAGATATTAATTGTTAGATATTGCTGCACTGTCGGAATTAGAAGCACAAGCATTTCGCTACACCCGCATTAACATCTGCTAAATATGTGTATGTGACCCAATAACATTTGATTTGATTTGATTTATTTAAGTAGTTTGAACATGAAAAATAAAAACAGACACTTTGTCATTCACACTTACTTTAGTTTATTGGTGGTTCAGCACTTTCCAGGTATTTTGGTTGTAGCAGTGAGACTCCAGTAAGACTGGGTAGTGATTTCAGACTCCAAGCCAAAGTCAATTACCTACTAACCTATGCTGACTTGACTGGGAGGGCTGGTCTCCTGTCTCAAGCCACATTTATTATTATTTACTTTTACTTCCACAGGGAGTCCCATTGAGATCAATGTCTCTTTCTCAAGGGAGCCCTGCATTTTACAATTTTATACTTTTACAAAATATAATATTCAATATAAGAGAATAAAAAATTACAAAATACAGATACACTCAAGTACTATACCTATCCCTTTGGCTCCCACAGTCCTGTTACCCTAGATTTTAACATGACATGTTCAAAACATATTGATGCAACGATTACTAAGATGGGGAGAGGTCTATCTGTGATAAAACGCTGCTCTTCTTTCTTGACATCACAATAAACTAAACAAGTCCTACAGGCCCTAGTTTTATCACACCTGGATTACTGCATAGTTAGTTATATGGTCAAGTTCTGCAAAGAACGACAAAGGCAAATTACAGTCAGCCCAGAACAGAGCAGCAAGGCTGGCACTCAAATGTACACAGAGGACTAATATCAAGAATATGCATCTCAATCACTCCTGGCACAAAGTGAGGAGAGATTGACTGCATCACTACTGGTCTTTGTGAGAGGTATTGACATGTTGAAAGCACCAAACTGTCTGTTCAAGCAGCTAACAAGCAGCTCAGACACCCATACACACCCCACAAGACAAGAGGTCTCTTCACAGTCACCAAGTCCAGAAGAGAGGCTAGGAAACGCACAGTACTATAGTGCCTTCAGAATGTATTCACACCCCTTGACTTTTTCCACATTTTGTTGTGTTATAGCCTGAAATTAAAATTGGTTAAATTTCCATTTTTGATCAGTAGCCTACACACAATACCCCCTAATGTCAAACTTGAATTATGACTTGAAAAATGTTTACAAATTAATAAAACATGAAAAGGTGAAATGTCTTGAGTCAGTGCATATTCAGCCCCTTTGTTATGGAAAGCCTAAATAAGTCCAGGAGTAGAAATGTGCTTAACAAGTCACATAGAAATTGCAATGGACTCACTCGGTGTGCCATAACAGTGTTTAACATGATTTTTGAATGACTACCTCACCTCTGTACCCAACACATACAATTATCTGTGAGATCTCAGTCGAGCAGTGAATTTCAAACACAGAGTTAACCACAAAGACCAGGGAGGTTTTCCAATGCCTCGCAAAGAAGGGCACCTTTTGGTAGATGGGTAAAAAAAGCAGACATTGAATATCCCCTTTGAGCATTATTAATTGCACTTCAGATGGTGTATCAATACACCCAGTCACTACAAAGATACAGGCGTCCTTCCTAACTCAGTTGCTGGAGAGAAAGCAAACCGCTCAGGTATTTCACCATGAGGCCAAGGGTGTCTTTAAAACATTTTACAGAGTTTAATACCTGTGAAAGAAGAAAACTGAGGATGGATATACAACATTGTGGTTACTCCACAATACTAACCTAAATGACAGAGTGAAAAGAAGGAAGCCTGTACAGAATAAAAATATTCCAAGACATGCATTCTGTTTGCAATAAGGCACGAAAGTAAAACTGTAAAAAAGGAGTCAAATATATGTAATTTATGTCCTGAATTCAAAGCATTATGTTTGGGGCAAATCCAACACAACATATCACTGAGTACAGCTCTTCATATGTTCAAGCATGGTGGTGGCTGCTGCATGTTATGGGTATGCTTGGAATTGGTAAGGACTAGGGAGTTTTGAGGATGAAAATGTATGGAAAAGAGCTAAGTTCAGGCAAAATCCTAGAGGAAAACCTGGTTCAGTCTGCTATCCAACAGACACTGGGAGACAAATTCACCTTTCAGCAGGGCAATAACCTGGCCAAATATACACTGGAGTTGCTTACCAAGACAACATAAAAATGTTCCTGAGTGGTCACAGTTTTGATTTAACTACATCTGCTTGAAAATATATGACAAGACCTGAAAATGACTGTATAGCAATGATCAACAACCAACTTGACAGAGTTTGAATAATTTTTTAAATATGCAAATATTGTAAATATTGCAATTCATGTGTGGAACGCTCTTAGAGACTTACCCTGAAAGACTCACAGCTTTAATCGCTGCCAAATGTGCTTCTAGAAAGTTTTGACTCAAGGGTGTGAATAGTAGATTTTTTCTGTATTTCATTTTGAATACATTTTCAAAAATGTATGAAAACATGTTTTCAGTTTTTCATTATGGGGTTTTTAATAAATGTTTTTTTTTCAGGCTGTAACACAACAAAATGTAGTTTCTGAAGGCTTTCTGAGCGAAAAATACATGGACATTTCTTACACCTCAGCTAACTCAAGCTAGCAGTAAAATCAGATAAAAAAAACAGATAAAACAACACCTCATGCAACAACATGGACTGTGAAGACATGCGCACACACACACACACACACACACACACACACACACACACACACACACACACACACACACACACACTCTCTCTAACACACTCTACACACACCCACATATTGCAATATTGTATTATTGTAATATTGTACATTTGTAATAATGGAGTAATGTAAATTTGTATAATGCACAATGTGTTGTATAATTTATGATAGACTATTGTTTTATTATGATGTATTGCTTTATTCCTGTTTGGACCCCAGGAAGAGTAGCTGCTGCCTTGACAGCAGCTAACAGGGATCCTACTAAATACTAAATATCTGTCCCTTTGGCTGCCTTTCAACTTCATCAGATAAAGATAATTTCCAACGGATTTACCTTATTACTCAAGTATATAAAGTAATGTTGCACTGGCTTTGTCTAATTGAGTGGGCAGAATGTAGGATTGCAGGAGACTGCTGTTTGCGGTGTCTAAAGCTCACACATTTACTGCATGGGGATCCCTAATAAATACAAATAGCCACCCACCCACACAACACTACACAAACACACACCCAGGGATAGATTACTTAGTCTGTTTGGTGTGTTTGTGTGTATGTGTGTGTGTGTGTGTGTGTTCTATCCTTCAGGGGAACATAAGTCCTCAAGGATAGTAAAACAAGGAAAATTGACGGTCCCGACAAGGAAAACGGATATTTTAGCCTTAAGGGTTAGGTTTAAAATTAGGGTTAAAGGATAGGTTTAGGGTTTAGGTTAGGGTTAGTTTAAGGGTTAGAGTTAGGTTTAGGGAAAATAGGATTTTGAATGGGAATCAATTGTTTAATTCCCACAAGGATAGTAAAATAAATGTGTGTGTGTGTGTGTGTGGCTGTGTTTGTGACTGTGTGTGTGTGTCGGCATGTACTGAAGTACCTACTCTGTGGTAAGCGCTCTTTTAAGTGAAGATGAGGACCAATGTCACTTGCCATGTTTTATTCACTGCATTCCCCAGGGCCCTGGCAGGCTTCCATAGGGTGTTGCTATCAAAGAACTATGTGCTATGCTGGGTAGACCACAGGCTCTGCTTTGAAAGACCTCCTGCTAGTGCAGAAAATCCTGTCTCTTAGCATATGTTTTGAGTAGGGGGTGCTGATCGTGGTGGTGGGGTGTTTTTTTTGTTTTTTTCCCTACATTTTCTTTTCCCTCTGTGTCTCTTACTCAACTTCGATCCGACCCTTCCCGTACAAGCATACACACGTTATCCCATTAGGCTTACATACATTACTGACTATAAAACATATCCAACTGATGGGATACACAAACAAGACACGATACATTCCTTGCCAAATCACAACAGAAATATGTGTTCATCCACGAGCTGCAAATGCTAGAGTGCCATTTAGAAGAGGTTACAACTCCCTCTAAACCTAGGCAGGCTCCAGACTACAATATGCAACAAAAATGATTGTTTTGATGAAGGTAAGTAGCATATTTATTTGTCATCAAGCCATCATATCAATTTTAAGCTCACAAATCTAAAACACGGCAAAACAAAACACCCACAAAATGCAGGTATGTAACGGCTAAAAAAGAAAACATTATTAGAAAGCTAAGATTCTATCTGTATGTTTCAACTAGCAATATTAAGCAAATTACACCCTGTTAAAAGGGAGTAAACTGTGAACAGTGATATTGATGAGAAAGACACCTGTTTCGGTAACACGAGTCGCGGCTCAAAACTCCCTAGTCCTCAAAAATAGAAGCTCTGCTTCTAAATCAAATCAAATTTATTTCTAATTTTATATAGCCCTTCTTACATCAGCTGATATCTCAAAGTGATGTACTTCTAGCTCCTAAGCAACTTACATTATTAGCACAGAAACGTTTTTGTGTTATTACATACAGCCAGAAAAAACGTTTGAATATCTGGGTGGTGGTAACTCACCAGCATTCGGACCAGAAATCAGACTTCCCCGAATTATATCCTTTGTTTGTACCCCCCAAGGCAATTTAATTTATCCCAGAGGCTGCTTCAAGACACCACCAGTGGAGAAGAGGTATTTGGAGTGGACTTCTAGTCTGACTCAGGGGGCGTGCACACCATCCACCACATCCATGTATATTACTCGCAAATGTTCAGTCCCTGGACAATAAAGTAGATGAGGTCAGGGCGAGGATCTCCTTCCAGAGAGACATCAGGGACTGTAACATACTCTGTTTCACAGAATCATGGCTCTCTTCAGATATACTGTCCCTGTCCATACAGCCAGCTGGGTTTTCAGTACATTGCGCAAACAGGAACAAAGAACTCTCCAGAAGAAGAAAGGCAGAGGTGTACGTTTTATGATTAACTACTCATGATGTTATTGTGATAACGTACACGAACTCAAGTCCTTTTGTTCACCCTTACTAGAATACCTCAAAATCAAATGCTGACCGTATTACCTCCTGAGAATTATCTTCGGTTATAGTTACAGCCATGTATTTTCACCCTCAAGCCGATACCACGACGGCCCTCAGGGAACTACACTGCACTGGAAAACTGGAAACCACATTTATTGTAGCTGGGGTTTTTAACAAAGCAAATCTGAGGAAAACACTACCAAAGTTCTGTCAACACATTGCCTGTAATACTTATGCTTTAAAAACTCTCAACCATTGTTACTCTCCCTTCCGGAATGGCTACAAGGCCCTCCCACGCCCTCCCTTCAGCAAATCAGATCACGACCATTCTGCTACTCCCTTCTAATTGGCAGAAAATCAAACGGGAAGTACCCGTGCTAAGGTCTATTCAACAGTGGTCTGACAAATCAGAATCCATGCTTCAGATATGTCTATGTCCTGGGAAATGTTCCTGTTACTTAGAACCTCATTCTAATCGCATTAGCCTACGTTAGCTCAACCGTCCAGTGGAAGGGACACCGATCCCGAAGAAGTTAAACAGGCAAAATGTCAGTACAGAGAAAAGTGGAGTCACAATTCAATGGCTCAGCTATGAGACGTATGTGGCAGGGACTCTAGACAATCACGGATTACAAAGGGAAAACCAGCCATGTCGCAGACACCGACATCTTTCTCCCAGACAAGCTAAACACCTTCTTTGCCCACTTTGAGGATAACACAGTGCCACCGACGTGGGCCGCTCCCGACGACCGTGGGCTCTTATTTTCCATGGCCGACGTGAGTAAGACATTAAGTGTGTTAACCCCTGCAAGGCTGTCTGCTACGGAGCATGCGCAGACCTGCTGGCTGAAGTGTTTACGGACATATTCAATCTCTCCTTATCCGAGTCTTCTCTCCCCACTTGCTTCAAGATGTCCACCATTGTTCTTGTACCAAAGAAGGCAAAGATAACTGAACTAAATGACTATCGCCCCACAGCACTCATTTCATCATGAAGTGCTTTGAGAGGCTAGTTAATGATCATATCACCTCCACTTTACCTGACACCTTAGACTCACTCAATTTGCTTACCGCCCCAAAAGATCCACAGACGATGCATTCGGCCATCGCACTGCACACTGCCCTATCCCATCTGGACAAGAGGAATACCTATGTAAGACTACTGTTCTTTGACTACAGCTCAGCCTTCAACACCATAGTGTCCTCCAAGCTCATCATTAAGCTCGGGGCCCTGGGTCTGAACCCCGCCCTGTGCAACTGGGTCCTGGACTTCCTGATGGGCTGCCCCCAGGTGGTGAAGGTAGGACACAACATCTCCACTATGCTCTTCCTCAACACAGGGGTGCATGCTCAGCCCCTTCAAGTTCTCCCTATTCACCCATCATTGTATGACCACTCATGCCTCCAACTCAATCATCAAGTTTGTAGACGACACAACAGTAGTAAGCCTGATTACCAACAATGACGAGACAGCCTACAGGGAGGAGGTGAGGGCCCTGGCGGGGTGGTGCCAGGAAAATAACCTCTCCCCCAAAGTCAAACAAAACAAAGGAGCTGATCGTGGACTTCAGGAGACAGCAGAGGGAACACGCCCCAAACCACATTGACGGGGCCACAGTGGAAGTGTAAACTTCAAGCTCCCCGGCTTACACATCACTGACAATCTGAAATGGTCCACCCGCACAGACAGTGTGGTGAAGAAGGTGCAATAGCGCCTCTTCAACCTTAGGAGGCTAAAGAAATTTGGCTTGGCCTCTAAGACCCTCACAAACCTTTACAGATGCACCATTGAGAGCATCCTGTCAAGCTGTATCACTGCCTGGTATGGCAACTGCACCCCCCCCCCCACCGCAAGGCTCTCCAGATGGTGGTGCGGTCTGCCCAACGCACATCACCGGGGGCACACTGCCTGCCCTCCAGGACGCATACAGCACCCGATGTCACAGGAAAGCCAGAAAGATCATCAAGGACAACAACCAACCAAGCCACTTCCTGTTCGTCCCGCTGTCATCCAGAAGGCGAGGTCAGTAGTTGTATCAAAGCTTTGACCGAAAGACTGAAAAACAGATTTTATCTCAAGGCCATCAGACTGTTAAAAAGTCATCACTAGCCATTCTCCACCTAGTACCCTGCCCTGAACTTTGTCACTGTCACTAGCGGGTTACCACCCGGTTACTCAACCCTGCACCTTAGGCTGGTGCCATATGTACATAGACATGGAATCATTGGTCAATTTAATAATGGATCACTGGTCACTTTAATAATGCTGACATACTGTTTAACTAATTTTATATGTTTATACTATAGTTTAGTCAATGCCATTCTATTTAACTATTGCTGTATATATACTATTCTATCCTGCGTATTGAAATCAAATTTTATTAGTCACATGCACCGAATACAACAGGTGTACCTTAGTGAAATGCTTACTTATGAGCCCTTAACTGACAGTGCAGTTTCAAAAAATAAGAATAAGAGAGATTCTACAGTTATACTAAATATTCTATCCACATACTGTCCATAATGTCTATACATCCTATCAGATTTCACCACACCAGAAATGACATCCGCTAAATATGCAGCAACCCTATTTCCTGCGGTTATGGCTCTTAGTAGCAGGGGTGTACAGAGTCAGGTAGCCTGCCACCTCAGGTTGAGTCCATATGAGGCTCCTGCAGAGTACAGGCATGGATACAGAGACAAACTGAGCATGGAATAGAATTTTATATATACATCCAGGAACACAAAAATACTGAGAATGGAGAGTAAGGTTTGTCTTTCTCAGAGAGACTGTGGCGGTATATGTACTATAGATATGTCTCTGTTTCTGTCTGGCACACGTGTGTGTGTGTGTGTGCGTGTGTGTGCGCGTTTCTGATACCCAGACATACACTATTTATTTTCTCTCACTCTTCCTCTTATACACATGCGCACACACACATTAGAAACAAGCATTAGCGCCCACACACACAACTCCCTCTCTCATTCTCTATTACAATCTCCGCCTATCTGTCACACACAAACACACAGTGAGTCTCTTTCTCTCCCATCTTTATTTACCCCTTTCTGACTCAGTATTCTTCTGGCTGGCTAATGTGCTGTTTTCTATGCTCAGTA
This sequence comes from Salvelinus namaycush, assembly GCF_016432855.1. Lineage (NCBI taxonomy): Eukaryota > Metazoa > Chordata > Actinopteri > Salmoniformes > Salmonidae > Salvelinus > Salvelinus namaycush. The sequence continues at coordinate 37,523,792 of NC_052315.1, forward strand.
ATTGGTTTAGAGAAGTGTTTATCCCCGGCCCCCACACTTCCCCACTCGCGCCACACCAAATCCGCTCCCCTGCGTGGCTTCAATCAGACAGCCATTCCAGGGAGCAACAATGCCTCGGCTGATTTCGGCACTGTCTTCCTACAGCTAATGGGAGAGAGCTAAAGAAGTCTGCCGCCGGCCTTGCAAAAACAGCACTTGTGGTCTTAGAATTGGAATAGATGAGCACTTTTTTCTCTCATCAACATGTGTTTTTATAACGTTTTCCAGGTAAAAGAACCAGGTTAAACGTTGACCCCATGCCTACACATGAACACACACCTGAACACACACACACACAAGTGAAAACACATTAACACTCATACAAACGTGAACCCCGACACATTAACACACTCCACATTTACATACTCATACACCCACCCACTCTCTTAGACAAAAATTGTGATATCCAGAACCTAAAAGGGTTCTTCGGCTGTCCCCATAGGATAACCCTTTGAATAACCCTTTTTGGTTCCAGGTAGTAACCTTTTGGGTTCAATGTAGAACCCTTTCCAGTTCTACCTGAAACCAAAAAGGGTTCTCCTGACCTATGTGGACAGCCAAAGAATGGAAGGGTTTTATAAGAGTGCACACACACTCACACTACCACACACATACTCACACTACCACACACACACTGACACTACCACACACACACTCAGATGCAGCAGCTCTGACTGATTAGAGCGCATGATTAATTAGGAGACAGATTGCTAAATGCCTGCGTTCACGGTCTGATGTAAAGAGGTAAAGAGTCTCTGTGGAGATGAAAACCCTCCTCTCTAACCTTTTTCTCGTTCTCCTCTCTTTCCTCTCTCTCTCTCTCTCTCTCTCTCATTCCTTCCTTGTCTATATTAAGCTCTTCTGGCCTAATCATTCCTAGAGGACGGCAACCCAGCAATACTGTCATGACACACATCTGTGTGCCGTCAGATCCCAACACCCCCCTTCTTATAGAATCCAACAACTGCTACAGTCAGAGAAGATGGAGAGCTACATTTTTCTCCCACACCTTTCACTATTTACGTTAGTTTTACTAAACTACTTGATCCTGTTTGTCCCTCTCTCTCACTGTAAGCTCCTCTCCCTTTTACCCTCTATCTGTTCTCTCGCTCTCTCTCTCCCTCTCTCTATGGATCCTCGGCTTTAGTTGAAACCTAGCCAGCTGAACGTGTCCCCTCAGTTGAGCTTTGTTCGTCCCCAGTTGAAACCCTATCATTTGTGTACCAGTGATCAAATGGATTTGGGAGTCACAGCCCAGCAAATCCAAATTGGCTATGTGAAAGTTCCCAGAACATTCGTTAGGTTGCAGCTAATGTTCTCTTAACACAAAAACTGTCCAGTTGTGCTGATGATTATTCAATGTTTGTATAAAACATTCGCCTGATGTTGCAAGAACGTTCTCAGGACACATTTCATCTCTTCTTTATAGGTTCCCAGAATGTTTCATTAGGTTGTGGGAACAGTCTGGTGGGAACATTGGGGGGAAATCACTAAATATATGTTCCCAAAACACAAAAACTGTCCAGTTCTGCTGATCATTACAATGTTAATTAGGCTGAAAAAACATTTGCCTGATGTTATAAGAACGTTCACAGAATAGAATGTTTTTATGTTCTTTAAAAGTTATTTAGGTTTTGGGAACACTGTGGGGATACGACAAGAGGTTCCCAAAACACAACATCTGTCCAGTTGTTATGACATTCTTATATTGTTTGTATCGTGGTGCACAAAACATTCCCTCAATGTTCTTCCTATATTCTCAGAATGATACAATTCTGTTTTGAACAGTTCATGGAGGTTTCTTTCTTGTGCTGGTTTACAATCCATATAAACAATCCATATAAAAACACACAACAATTTATTAGATATATATTGTACAAACATAGTTTAACAGTATTTTGTTTATAGTAACAGGCGGATATTGAATATGGGAGCTTTGTAATGTTATTCCTGAAATGAATCCACTGTGCCACTGGGACGAGACTAACACAAATATACAGTTGCTTAGACAACTTCCAGGTTAAGATCTTTGTCTTTGCAAAAGAGAGGATGACTAAATCTCTACTAATCTTCTTTATATACTGTCAAGTTGGGATGTTTTTACTTTTTTTTCCCCAACAAACTTAATTTCAGAAATCATGTTAAATTATTGCCTGGCAGATTGCGGTTAGGTTTACATATATGTGCATATGTACTAAGACTTAAAGCCGTAGTTTGGATCATAATTTAAGGATTTCAGTACAAAGGGGAATCCACTACAAACTTTAGGATCCTGGTGGCACGGCAGACTAAGTAGCCTACAGGGCTTGAAGATGCCAGATCAGGGGTTCAAATGTACTTTATTACCATTCTTTAAAAAAGCTATAGCTACAGTTGAAGTCGGAAGTTTACATACACTTAGGTTGGAGTCATTAAAACTTGTTTTTCAACCACTCCACAAATGTCTTGTTAATTAACAAACTATAGTTTTGGCAAGTCGGTTAGGACATCTACTTTGTGCATGACACAAGTCATTTTCCAACAATTGTTTACAGACAGATTATTTCACTTATTATTCCCTGTATCACAGTTTAGGTGGGTCAGAAGTTTACATACACTAAGTAGACTGTTCCTTTAAACAGATTGGAAATTCCAGAAAATTATGTCATGGCTTTAGAAGCTTCTGATAGGCTAATTGACATAATTTGAGTCAATTGGAGGTGTACCTGTGGATGTATTTCAAGGCCTACCTTCAAACTCAGTGCCTCTTTGTTGACATCATGGGAAAATCAAAAGAAATCAGCCAAGACCTCAGAAAAAAATTGTAGACCTTCAAATGCCTGAAGGTAGCACGTTCATCTGTACAAACAATAGTACGCAAGTATAAACACCATGGGACCACGTAGCCGTCATACCGCTCAGGAAGGACACGCGTTCTATCTTCTAGAGATGAACGCACAACAGCAAAGGACCTTGTGAAGATGCAGGAAGAAACAGGTACAAAAGTTTTTATATCCACAGTAAAACGAGTCCTTTATCAACATAACCTGAAAGGCCGCTCAGCAAGGAAGAAGCCACTGCTCCAAAATCGCCATATAAACGCCAGAGTATGGTTTGCAACTGCACATGGGGACAAAGATCGTATTTTTTGGAGAAATGTCATCCGGTCTGATGAAACAAAAATAGAACTGTTTGGCCATAATGACCATTGCTATGTTTGGAGGAAAAAGGGGGAGGCTTGCAAGCCGTAGAACACCATCCCAACCGTGAAGCATGGGGGTGGCAGCATCATGTTGTGAGGGTGCTTTGCTGCAGGAGGGACTGGTACACTTCACAAAATAGATGGCTTCATGAGGAAAGGAAAATTATGTGCATATATTGAAGCAACATCTCAAGACATCAGTCAGGAAGTTAAAGCTTGGTCGCAAATGGATCTTCCAAATGGACAATGACCCCAAGCATACTTCCAAAGTTGTGGCAAAATGGCTTAAGGACAACAAAGTCAAGGTATTGGAGTGGCCATCACAAAGCCCTAAACTCAATCCTATAGAAAATGTGTGGGCAGAACTGAAAAAGCGTGTGTGAGCAAGGAGGCCTAGAAACCTGACTCAGTTATACCAGCTCTGTCAGGAGGAATGGGCCAAAATTCACCCAACTTATTGTGGGAAGCTTGTGGAAGGCTACCCGAAACGTCTGACCCAAGTTAAACAATTTAAAGGCAATGCTACCAAATACTAATTGAGAGTATGTAAACGTCTGACCCACTGGGAATGTGATGAACGAAATAAAAGCTGAAATATATCATTCTCTCTACTATTACCTGACATTTCACATTCTTAAAATAAAGTGGTGATCCTAACTGACCTAAAACAGGGATCTTTTACCGGGATTAAATGTCAGGAATTGTGAAAAACTGAGTTTAAATGTATTTGGCTAAGGTGTATGTAAACTTCCGACGATTAATACCTAAGGATATTAATTTCCATGTGTCCTTTCTGTGATTGGAGTTAAAAAAAAGTTAACCCAAAATAAGCTAAGCTAGCAGTGTTAATAAAAGTCTTACTGAAATATTCAATGAAAGTTATTCAAAAACCTTCAAGTAACCTATCATTTCCATTCTCAAATTGGTAATAAACCTCCCAGGAAAAATGTCAAGTAACCAGAGTAAAACATTCTCAGAACCTCGCTGCAACCAAAAAATAAATGTTCCCAGAACAGGCAAAATGTTCACATCTGTTTTCAGAACTTTTAAGACACTTTCATCAGTAATACCAGTCAGGAAACATATGGATTCACTCCAACAACCAATGTGAAACCAAAAACATACGTTCCTGCAACTTCCAAGGAACCAAAGGAGGGGGCGCGGCTCTGTTGAATCCTGCAGTGTGTGTGACGTTTGGTATGGCGTGGCGTTCTTTTATGTTTTTAATTTGTACACTTAGTTTACAAACAATCTGCCAAACCATGGATTCACAGTGGTGGGGTGTTGGATTGTTGGTCTTGTTGATCGTGTACATACCCGCTACAAACGGACTAAATTATGAAAACGCTGCTGGCAGCGGAATCCAATACCGCAGGGAGTTCTTACTACATTGCAACTCAAACACAAACACGATGGATATCCCAATGGCCCATCTAATCCCTGATTATCTGCGAGTGCATTACAAACCCAAATGCAAACGTGGAAAATGCAGGGGAATCAGACAAAGACTTTAAAAATTAAAGAACAAACTTCCCTTACCCATCATCTTGCTGATCAATGCCAGGTCACTGAGGGGGAAAGCGGATGAGCTGTCAGCGAATCTGCGCTTCCAACACGAATATCGGGAGGCCTGTTTGCTGGCATTTACTGAGACTTGGCTGGATGACAGAGTCCCGGACAGAGAAGTGGAGCGGACCGTGATTTGACAGTCACAGGGAAACTTCACGGCGGGGGCGTCTGCCTGCTTGTCAGGGACCAGTGGTGTAAATCGATCCTGGTAAGAGAGAGACTCTGTACCCCCGACATTGAACTGCTTTCTATGTCACTGCGATCCTACTATCTGCCCCGTGAGTTCCCCAAATTGTTTGTTACTGTTGTGTACATTCAACCTAAAGCTAATATAACAAAGGCATCAGAGATTATTTATAATCTGTCACAGAAACTGGAATCCATCTCCCCCGACGCACCCAAATTTATTTTAGGGGATTTTAACAACTGTACCTTGCACAACATCCTGCACACATACCACTAGTATGTGAAATGTCACACTAGGAAAAAATAGGACTCTTGACTTGTTCTATGGGACAATACCAAAGGCGTTCTCTGCCACCACCAGACCACAATGTGGTCTACCTCAGGCCAACCTACTGTCGGCTCCTGGAGATGGAGAAACCAACAGTTAAAACTGTCCAGATCTGGAATGACAACAGTATCACTTGTCTCCAGGGGTGTTTTGACTGTACTATGTGGGAGGTATTTGAGGACAGCAGCTCTGATCTTGATGACCTCACAGATGGTGTTTCAGACTATGTAAACTTCTGTGTTGAGTCAGGTGTGTCTTCTAAAACCTGTAAAATCTTCCCTAACAATAAGCCTTGGGTATCAAAACATCTAAAATCACTACTTGATAGGAAGAAGGCAGTTTATGCGGAGGGTGATAGACAGGCTTTAAGAGATGTACAACGTGAGATCAAAAGACAGATACTGGTGGACAAGGAGGCATACAAAAAAAGGGTGGAGAGGACCCTCTCCTCAGGTAATGCAAGGGTGGCCTGGCAAGGGATTAAATCCATGGCTAGTGCCCCCCACATAGGCAGGGGAAAAACCAGTGTTGACCTTGGGAGATATGAGGGCCGGAACATGGCTAATGAACTGAATGTTTTCTTCTCTAGATTTGAATCAGACAACTTTGTGTCGGAGGTAAAACAAATGGAAGCATCATTCCAAATGTTTGAGAGAGTTGTTGTTAAACAGTCTGATGTTTTAAAGTTGTTCAGGGAATGTAACCCATACAAAAGCCCAGGCCCAGACAAAGTAAGTGGACATGTGTTGAAGCACTCTGCTGAACAATTGGCTGGTGTTTTTACAGACATTTTCCAATCCTCACTCGACCAGCAACACGTGCCAGTATTGTGGAAAAACTCAAGAATTATACCAATTCCTAAAGCATCTAATCCCTCTGTGCTGAATGACTACTGCCCTGTCGCCTTGACATCCTTAGTAATGAAATGCCTTGATAAACTTGTGAAAAGTCATATTCTCAGCGTCACCCAGAAGCTTCTCGACCCATTTCAGTTTGCCTATCAGCTTAGCAGAGGAGTTGATGATGCCATTCTTACCCTCCTTAACATGGTCTACAGACATCTAGAGGGTGCCAAATCCCACCTTAGGGTTCTTTGTGTTGACTTTTCTTCTGCCTTCAACACAATCCAGCCCTACATTCTGGCACAGAGACTCATTCGGTACTTCTCCTTAGATAGGGGGCTGGTTTTGTGGCTGTTGGACTTCCTGAGCCAACGCTCACAAAGTTCACTGATGACACTGCCTTGATCAGCCTGTTGCATGATGAAGAGGAACATCATGCCCCGGTACTGGATGACTTTGTAGAGTGGTGTGAGGAATCACACTTGGTCCTCAATACCAACAAGACCAAAGAGATGTGCATAGACTTCAGGAAGTGTACAACACCTACCAGTGCAACATCTATCAGAGGACATAATAAAGAGATTGTAGAGGACTACAAATACCTGGGTGTCCTCTTGGACAATAAGCTTCAGTGGAGTAAATGTAAAGACCTGATCTACAAAAAGAGCCAATAGAGACTGTACTTTCTCAAAAAGCTGGGATCTTTTAATGTAGACTGTACTATACTGACTCTGTTTTACAAATCTTTCATTGAGAGTATTTTAACTTTTTGTATTGTTTGTTGGTTTGGCAATGCCACTGTCAGCCAGAGAAATATGCTGAGAATGATTATCACCACAGCAAGCAAGGTACTTGGAGTCAAACAGACAGGCCTGGATGAGATCTGTAAGGTCAGGGCCCTCCGCAAGGCTCACAAAATCATTTTAGACCCGAGCCACCCCCTGTACCCGGACTTTGAAATACTCCCCTCTGGGAGCAGGTATAGGGCACCCCTCAGCAGGAAAAACAGAACCAGACAATCATTTGTGCCAGGTGTGATATCCCTCTTAAATAGGCCGGGTTAATGTTCCTCTCGACTCAGTAAGGCCAGCAGGCTAGTCTTTATTTTTATTTAATTTTTTTATTTAAACATTTGTTTTATTGGTATGTAACTGTTATGAAAGTTGTATTGTCAATTTTGTTTTGCATTTAAATGCCACTTTAAATGTGTACATGACACTGCAACAAAATTTCCCCATGGGGACAATAAAGTCAGTAAGTAAGTAAATATGTTAGCTGGGACAAGAATGGGATAAATATATGGAATAAAGAAGAGAGGGAATAACCTACTGTTTGCAATCCAGCCAATAAAGAATGTTTGCCCGGTGTGATGACAATATCTGAAGACCAGACAACAACTGGCAAACCCCAATGGAAAATCAGTCGATGAAACATTTGAAAGACTTGTATCTGAAAGGCTGTGCATCGCATGTACTTCATCTATCTCTATGAAGGCAACTTGAGGTTGGGGAGAAACAGACAGCTTTTACCAGCTGACAATTATAGTCATCACAGAGGAGTCATAACTAGGAGCTGATGGTGATCCATAGCATTTATGAGTTCTGCTTTCTTTCTATCTTGACGTGACACAAATACAGACAGGGATTCATAAGCAATGCTGGTTTATTCTAATAAATAATAAATACGACTGGGGAGATGATGGTGATGAGATGAACAAATTAGGGACTTTAAGGTTGGAATTGAGAGGGATTTCATTTTTTTCTGTAACAAATAATATGATTTGGTAAATCTCTATGTTACAGGATCAGTGACTTAATGAAATTAAAATACAGCAAAATGTCTACTTTAATGTGATTTGTAATAATACGTTTCCCAGCCATGTACATCATTTGTTTGTAGACAATTGGAGTGCTTATAGGCTATTTAGTGAAACTGGCAAAGGTTTTTATGTGTATTGTAGTGTGTGTGTGTGTGTGTGTGTGTGTGTGTGTGTGTGTGTGTGTGTGTGTGTGTGTGTGTGTGTGTGTGTGTGTGTGTGTGTGTGTGTGTGTGTGTGTGTGTGTGTGTGTGTGTGTGTGTGCCTGCAGTATTACAAAGTGCATGCCCTTGGGTTGCTGAATACTGCAGTGTTTATATACTAAGTCCAGGAAGAGTCCTGAGTGTGTTACATTGTAGCTTTGTGGACGGTATACATCCGTTCACCAACGGCCCTCTCTAAACCATACCCCCCACCCACACACACTCTCGCCCATCGATTGCCAAGCCTGAGCTCAAGTCCCTGGGGGCTCTACTGGGCATAAGCAGATGAGATTGAGTTATGGTGTGTGTGTGTGTGTGTGTGTGTGTGTGTGTGTGTGTGTGTGTGTGTGTGTGTGTGTGTGTGTGTGTGTGTGTGATATTTGCAGCTTGATGTGTTTACATATTCCATGTCATCACTGCTACTGACAACCACCAGACACCCTGCATGTAATACAGACAAATACGACACCATAATTTTTCACACAGACAGGCTAACACAGAAACAATGACATGGCGCTTTAGCCAGATGTCCTTCTCAGTCATTGAAAATGAACACCTGCTTATTCTAATGTAATTGACAGGCCTGCTGCATCTGGTTTCTCTCAACATCTCACCAGACCTCAGAAATGTTTACCATTCCTATAAAACCAATAGCAAGAGGGATAATTACCAACAAAAATGAATGATGGACATTACCTTCCATGTTATATTAGCCATATGCTAACTGTTGCTGACTGCCCCAATGTACAACTACAGACATGGAGTCTATTTAATGGTTTAGTCAGCCAGCGCTAACACACTGTGTAATGCAGCTCCAGAAGGAGGGAGGGATCCTTATCTGCCTATCTAATATATATATTTGTTTACTCTCTGCCGAGTAGAATTAACTCAGGAGAGATATGGGATTAATATGTCTGATTAAATGGCTGACTGTCTTCAACTGTTTATTTAGATAATACCCTTATGAAATACAATAATGTAAGAAGACTGAAATGCCATTTGTTTAAAAGTTCGGCAACTTCATGTAATACATTACACATGAATATTAGCAGAACATTGCAGCAATGTTTTCAGAACGACTTGCATTATTGTTTAACACTTCTTACGGCTGAAATCTCGTTAACGGGATCGATATGACAACAGCCAGTGAAAGTGCAGGGCGCCAAATTCAAACAACAGAAATCTCATAATTAAAATTCCTCAAATAATACAAGTGTTAAACACCATTTTAAAGATAAACTTGTTGTTAATCCCACCACAGTGTCCTATTTCAAAAAGTGACTCCTCTCTTTAAAAAGGCTTTACGACAAAAGCATACCATGCGATTATGTTAGGTCAGCACCTAGTCACAGAAAAACACAGCCATTTTTCCAGCCAAAGAGAGGAGTCACAAAAAGCAGAAATAGAGATAAAATTAATCACTAACATTTGATGATCTTCATCAGATGACACTCATAGGACTTCATGTTACACAATACATGTATGTTTTGTTCGATAAAGTTCATTTTTATATCCAAAAATCTCAGTTTACGTTGGAGTGTTATGTTCAGTAATGTTTTGCTTCCTAAACATCCGGTGATTTTGCAGAGAGCCACATCAATTTACAGAAATACTCATAATAAACATTGACAAAAGATACAAGTGTTATGCATGGAACTTTATATAAACTTCTCCTTAACTTCTTTATGATAGGGGGCAGCATTTTCACTTTTGGATGAATTGCGTGCCCATAGTGAACTGCCTCCTACTCTGTCCCAGATGCTAATATATGCATATTATTACTATTGGATATAAAACACTCTGACGTTTCTAAAACTGTTTGAATGATGTCTGTGAGTACAACAGAACTCATATGGCAGGCAAAAACCTGAGAAAAAATCCAAACAGGAAGTGGAACATCTGAGGTTTGTACGTTTTCAAGTTTCTACCTACCTCATCCCCATATTGTTTTTATTTACTTTTCTGCTCTTTTGAACACCAGTATTTCTATTTGCACATCACCATCAGCTCATCGATCACTCCAGTGTTCATTTTCTAAATTGTAATTACTTTGCTACTATGGCCTATTTATTGCCTTACCTCCTCACGCCATTTGCACACACTGTATACAGACTTTCTTTTTTTCTATTGTGTTATTGACTGTACGCTTGTTTTTTCCATGTGTAAGTCTGTGTTATTGTTTGTGTCATACTGCTTTGCTTTATCCTGGCCAGGTCGCAGTTGTAAATGAGAACTTGTTCTCAACTAGCTTACCTGGTTAAATAAAAAAATCAAATAAAAAAAATTCACAGATCTCTATTGCACTCCACACTGCCCTTTCCCACCTGGACAAAATGAAGGTAACAACACATCTGCCACGCTGATCCTCAACACGGGGGCCCCTCAGGGGTGCATGCTCAGTCCCCTCCTTTACTCCCTGTTCAATAATGAATGCATGGCCAGGCACAACTCCAACACCATCATTAAGTTTGCTGATGACACAACAGTTTGCTGATCACCGACAATGATGAGACCAGAAACCTGACCATGTGGTGCAAGAACAACAACCCCTCCCTCAACGTGATCAAGACAAAGGAGATGATTGTGGACTACAGGAAAAAGAGGACCGAGCACGCCTCCATTCTCATCGACTGGGCTGTAGTGGAGCAAGTTGAGAGCTTCAAGTTCCTTGGCGTCGAAATCAACAACAAACAAACTGGTTCAAGCACACCAAGACGTGTAAAGGGCACAACAAAACCTATTCCCCCTCAGGAGCCTGAAAAGATTTGGCATGGGTCCTCAGATCCTCAAAAGATTTTACAGCTGCACCATCGAGAGCATCCTGACGGGTTACATCAGTACCTAGTATGGCAACTGCTCGGCTTCCGACCGCAAGGCACTACAGAGGGTAGTGCGTACGGCCAATACATCACCGGGGCCAAGCTTCCTGCCATCCAGGACCTCTATACCAGGCGGTCAGAGGAAGGCCCTAAAAATCATCAGACTCCAGCCACCCTAGTCATAGACTGTTCTCTCTGCTACCGCACGGCAAGCAGTACCGGAGCGCCAAGTCTGGGTCCAATAGGCTTCTAAACAGCTTCTACCCCCAAGCCATAAGACTCCTGAACAGCTAATCAAATGACTACCCATACTATTTCACCACCCTACGCAGCTACTATTCTCTGTTATTATCTATGCATAGCCACGTTAACAACCCTACCTGCATGTACATAATTATCTCAATTACCTCGACACCGGTGCCCCCGCACATTGACACATTGGCTCTGTACCGGTACCCCCTGTATATAGCCCCGCTATTGTTATTTACTGCTGCTCTTTAATTATTTGTTTTTCTCATCTCTTACTTTTTTTTACAGTATTTTCTTAAAACTGCATCGTTGGCTAAGGGCTTGTAAGTAAGCATTGTTGTATTCGGCGCATTTGACAAATAAAATGTATTTTGATTTGAGATGCATATACCCATCCGCCATCCCCGTCTAAAACCAACACCTGCTGTTGCCCCTAGTGAACACTTTCACTTTCATATATCGACGTTCTCAGCCATAGATGGACGTTGAATACTGATTTGTATCATGGGTGACTTGGCTGGATTTTCAGACGGAGATAAATATGGGTGATCAATATTTCTTTCTAGGCAATGTAATAAACTATAGCCTTAAAGTATTTATGAAGTAAATTTCCTTGAAACGATAACTACCCTGTGCTTCTCTGCCCATGCACAGGCTATAGCCTACTCTATTTAATTGAGACCACATATGCACCTGGTCTTGCATTTATGGCTGCTTAACTTGAAACAGCAAGGATGATGGCAGTGGATACTTGCACTTTCTCTTGAGATACATTTTTCAGATAGGATATAGCCTTCCTTTTAGGTGGATGATTTGCAGGCAGAGACAAATAAATGGGTAATCAATATTTATTGAAAATGAAAAGACGCAATGCTCACTCACCATGGTAGCCTATGCACACTTTGAGCATTTTCCTTTTTAAAGATAATGCAATTTTTGGATTCCACCTTGACTCACGTTGGTTGAGTGCCCTCCACTTCTTTCCATTATCAATATTTATTTACAGACACTGTAGTAAACTATAGTTTCATCATTTTTAATTTAATTTCCTTGGAAAGATAACTGCCATGTGATTGTCCGCCCATGCATAGGAAGCCTACTCTATTTCATTGAGACCACACATACACTGAGTGTACAAAACATTAGGAACACGTGCTCTTTCCATGACATAGAATGACCAGGTGAATCCTAATGAAAGCTAGGATCCATTATTGATGTCACCTGTTAAATCCACTTAATTTAGTGTAGATGAAGGGGAGGACAGGTTAAATAATTATTTGTAAGACTTGAGATAATTGAGACATGGATTGTGTATGTATGCCATTCAGAGGGTGAATAGGCAAGACAAAAGGTTCAAGTGCCTTTGAACGGGGTATGCTAGTAGGTTCCAGGCACACCAGTTTGAGTGTGTCAAGAACAGCAAAGCTGATGGGCTCATCAGTTTCCCCTGTATATCAAGAATGATCCACCACCCAAAGGACATCCAGCCAACTTGACCCAACTGTGGAAAGCATTGGAGTCAGTATGGGCCAGCATCCCTGTCAAATGCTTTCCACACATTGTAAAGTTCATGCCCTGACGAATTGAGGTTGTTCTGAGGGCAAAAGGGGTGCAATTCAATTTTAGGAAGGTGTTCCTAAAGTTTTGTACATTCAGTGTATACTAGGCACACTTGATCTTGCACACCCAACTGGGATAGGAGAGGAAGGCATCTTAACTTGAAGCAGCGAATTCTGAGAGTGTGTGAATAACGCGACAAAGATGTGCTTTTAATACAGTAGGCAGGCTAACGCATACAAAGCAGAAAGATGGCTGTTTCCACATTTTTCTGAGGGCCAACAAAAATATTTTCATTCCAAAGTGCTCTGCCTGACCGCCCGCTCCCAATCGCAGCACGAAAAATGCAGACCGCCCCGCGTCAATTTGCTCGTCATTATCAATTACACTTAATAGCACAACAACCTGCTTAATATTATTTTTTAAATTAAAATGTATTTCTTCAAACCTGTATTCAAAAATTATAAAGTCTAAACATTTTGAATTGTTCACAATCCTCTTAAAACTGAGCGACATTAAGTATTCATAAATTGAAAAAAATATTCTATATCAGCAAAACACAGAAGAATGAAGGGTTTTCTACTACTACTTTATTTTAAGTAAAGATGTAAAACATAATAGTATCAAGTAAAAATAACTTATTTAATAAATTATGAATTTACTTTTAAATATTAAATAATAATCTTGTACAAGTTCAATAACTTTAGAATATCAGAACACCAATAAAGTTATATTTACTCAATAACCTAATATGTGTTAACAGTGCAGAAAAACATTAAGTGATAAGAATTGTAATTGACAATATGAGTTAGTACCACTTTTATGATTTGAGTTCTACTGACCATTGGAGATGTTTGAGTAGCCACTACTCAATTTCTTTAGGCAGTTACTTTTTACAGTGCAGCACCTTCTAAAAACATTACTGCTACTGGTGTTATTACATTACCTGGAAAAAAATGAGAACATTTGGGGAATTCTGTGGTGGTTGTTACAGATGTTCGGCACAATATTTGAATGACCATTAGGAGAACATTTCAATTATATTTTTGTATATATTTTTGGGGTAATTCTTTTCATTTTTTATCATCCTAACAAAATGGTATCATCCTAACATTAAATGAAACCCAAAACTAGAAGTTAATAGGAATGTTAGATAATGTTATGGGAATGTTCCTGGTTTGCTAGGAGTGTTACCATGTAAAGCTTACAGTTTTAGAAGGTTGTTCTCTCTCTTCCCAACCCTAACCTCATCACTTGAGAGGGCATTTACAACATCAAGTTACAGCATCTGTTTTGTACGACTACCCCTCCTCGGGTCTACATGTATTGAGTGTGTTATAAATATTTTGGTTGAGTCTCTAAACAGTGCCCATGGGGGGACCCAGCTGCCCAGGTTTCTGATGGCAGACTGGCTGCTCTCAGGGGTTCAGACATTTCCTCCTGCTCCTCTGGCTGTTCCTCAATCTGGATCTGGGCTTGTTTTTTTGACCATTTGTGGGTGTCTCAGGCTAGGCGGACACACACACACACACACACACTCACTCACTCACTCACTCACTCACTCACTCACTCACTCACTCACTCACTCACTCACTCACTCACTCACTCACTCACTCACTCACTCACTCACTCACTCACTCACTCACTCACTCACTCACACTGAGCTTGATCAAACCCTACTGGACTTCTTTCAATATGGCAATGCAGCCATAACTGTGTAGAGAGAGGTGCTTGTTTGCGCTGTATGTACGGATATAATCTGTAATGGGATATTTGTTTCTGTTTGAACAGTAACAAGATCTTTCTCATGAGAAAATCTGAAATAAAGCCGTGTGCTCTGTTCTTTTGATCTGAGCTTTGGATGCCAAATTAAACGCACAAGCTTCAAACTCCCGAGACAACACGGCATCTGAAACCACAGAGGAGGCCAAGACGCTAATAATGTGTGTCTTCAGTTAATTTGACATTCTCTCTCTTCTCTCCCTCTCCCGCGCCTTACATTTTTTCATTTAAACTTGATTTATTCAGGTTTAATCACAATAAGATAAAATCGCTTTCCCTTCCTCGCCCTCTCTCTCTCTGTTCCCACTATTCTCTCCCTCATTCTGAAAATAGTATTACAGACCTGCTTATTATTGTCTGTCCGTCCCAGGCGGGAGCAGAGTAGAACAGCGGGAGAGCGTTACTGCGTTTGTTCTCTTACTAAATCTTGCTTATGTAAACTGCCAAGTGCAGACACTAATGAAAGACAATGATCCACCCACTGTTTTCTATAATTGTATAACAGGTCTAGATAAATGTGTTACTGAGTATTCCTGATTTGGATGTGTGCCAGGATGACCCCAAGTAGTAAAGCTGTGATCAAGAGGGAGGGGTGTGTGCGCGTGTGTGTGAGCGAGTACAGAAATATGTGTTTTTGTGTTTGTGTGTACCTGAGGCCTGTTCTACTGCAGTGTAGCCCCGTCCATGACATGTGTATCTGACACCGGAGAGTGAATGAAGCACCTTTGGCCCTGATATGTCAGACTAGTCTTCCAGACGTTCACATAATCAATGACTACTTACTACTTCAGCAGATCACTATAGCTTCCCTGTTTCTCACCTGTCTATTCTAACCTTGTTCAAGCTCTGGAGGGTGAATCAGTCTACAAATACAAACACATGATGGCATGGATGCTTTACATGGATGCATATACACGCACACGCATGATCACCCCTTCCTCACTCTTACCGCCTGAGTTTCTCTTGTTTCATTTGTTTCCCACTGCATCTCTTGTTTCCAACTGAATTATCAAAGTGGTTTACTAGTTTGCTCTAATATACACTGCTCAAAAAAATAAAGGGAACACTTAAACAACACAATGTAACTCCAAGTCAATCACACTTCTGTGAAATCAAACTGTCCACTTAGGAAGCAACACTGATTGACAATAAATTGCACATGCTGTTGTGCAAATGGAATAGACAAAAGGTGGAAATTATAGGCAATTAGCAAGACACCCCCAATAAAGGAGTGATTCTGCAGGTGGTGACCACAGACCACTTCTCAGTTCCTATGCTTCCTGGCTGATGTTTTGGTCACTTTTGAATGCTGGCGGTGCTCTCACTCTAGTGGTAGCATGAGACGGAGTCTACAACCCACACAAGTGGCTCAGGTAGTGCAGCTCATCCAGGATGGCACATCAATGCGAGCTGTGGCAAGAAGGTTTGCTGTGTCTGTCAGCGTAGTGTCCAGAGCATGGAGGCGCTACCAGGAGACAGGCCAGTACATCAGGAGACGTGGAGGAGGCCGTAGGAGGGCAACAACCCAGCAGCAGGACCGCTACCTCCGCCTTTGTGCAAGGAGGAGCACTGCCAGAGCCCTGCAAAATGACCTCCAGCAGGCCACAAATGTGCATGTGTCTGCTCAAACGGTCAGAAACAGACTCCATGAGGGTTGTATGAGGATCCGACGTCCACAGGTGGGGGTTGTGCTTACAGCCCAACACCGTGCAGGACGTTTGGCATTTGCCAGAGAACACCAATATTGGCAAATTCGCCACTGGCGCCCTGTGCTCTTCACAGATGAAAGCAGGTTCACACTGAGCACATGAGCACATGTGACAGACGTGACAGAGTCTGGAGACGCCGTGGAGAACGTTCTGCTGCCTGCAATATCCTCCAGCATGACCGGTTTGGCGGTGGGTCAGTCATGGTGTGGGGTGGCATTTCTTTGTGGGGCCGCACAGCCCTCCATGTGCTCGCCAGAGGTAGCCTGACTGCCATTAGGTACCGAGATGAGATCCTCAGAGCCCTTGTGAGACCATATGCTGACACATGCACATTTGTGGCCTGCTGGAGGTCATTTTGCAGGGCTCTGGCAGTGCTACTCCTTGCACAAAGGCAGAGGTAGCGGTCCTGCTGCTGGGTTGTTGCCCTCCTACGGCCTCCTCCACGTCTCCTGATGTACTGGCCTGTCTCCTGGTAGCGCCTCCATGCTCTGGACACTACGCTGACAGACACAGCAAACCTTCTTGCCACAGCTCGCATTGATGTGCCATCCTGGATGAGCTACACTACCTGAGCCACTTGTGTGGGTTGTAGACTCCGTCTCATGCTACCACTAGAGTGAGAGCACCGCCAGCATTCAAAAGTGACCAAAACATCAGCCAGGAAGCATAGGAACTGAGAAGTGGTCTGTGGTCACCACCTGCAGAATCACTCCTTTATTGGGGGTGTCTTGCTAATTGCCTATAATTTCCACCTTTTGTCTATTCCATTTGCACAACAGCATGTGCAATTTATTGTCAATCAGTGTTGCTTCCTAAGTGGACAGTTTGATTTCACAGAAGTGTGATTGACTTGGAGTTACATTGTGTTGTTTAAGTGTTCCCTTTATTTTTTTGAGCAGTGTATTATGCACATGTTAATCAAGTCCAAAAAAGAGAGAAAATAGAACAAAAAAATAAACAATGGGGGCTCTTGACAAGGCTGACCCACTACTGCTACTCTAGCTGCCAGCTATTTATTTCCTCATCCATTCACACATTATTCAATTGTTTTCAGGATTATTAGAATATATCATTGTTATTAGTGGTGTAACCTTTCTCTCACATCCATTCTTCAGTATAAATAATTAGGACAGGTTGCTGTTGCTGGGACGAGGAATGTTATGAAATAATTAAGACTGTGAAGTCTTCCCTGGATCCTGGATCCTGAAATGTGTGTGCGTGTGCGTTTGCGTTTGGGGGTGGTGTAAGGTGGAAGGAAGTCAACCGTGTTTGCAGGCAAGCGTAATTTTGGAAATACCCAAACATTACACCTAACCAGGACACAAGCCTATGGGATGTCATGACAGAAAGATGTTTTGAATATTGTCAAAACATAAACAAGGTCTTTGTGCATGCGAGGCTATTTTATAGCAGACTGTGTGGCATGGTGCCATCACACATAATTACACTGGGGTAAGGGTAGTCACTGACCCATGTTTAGGGCTATTTTAAATGTAGACTTAATTTCTTCTCCATTGCGCTTATGTTCATTTATTATGTAATTTAATTTGTCAGGAGAGGACCAAAACAAAGTGCACTTTAGAGTCTAATTGATGCTGGTTCTCCTGAGTCTGCACTCTCAGCATTCTTCCCCCCTCACCAAGGAAGTGAACTCGGTGGGGGAGGTAGGGTGGACGCAGGAGGGATGGAGGAAGGAAAAGAGGAGGAAGGAAGGAGTGGTGATTCAGTGTGTGTGTGTGCGTGCGTATGCGTATGCGTGCTTGTGTGCTTGGAGGTAAATAAGAGGGTGTTAGGCGGGTGGTGCAAATTTGATTTCTGTCCATTGTTAGTCCAGGGCTTTGAGAGGCAGCGAAAGCGGAGCTCCATATTCTGGGCTCTGTGAGAGAGATTAGCTGAGGCTGGGCTTGTTTCTATTTTGAGGAATAATGAAGAGAGTCTTTACAAACCCTGCTCTACTCTGCTCTGCTCTCTCTCACAGTGGTCTCTCTCTCTCTCTCTCTCTCTCTCTTTCTTTCTCTCTCTCTCTCTCTCTCACACTCTCTTTCTCAATCTATTATCTCTCTCTCAATCTCTTCCCTCTCCCCATCCTCTCTCTTTCTTAATATCTTCTCTCCATCCTCTCTCTTTCTTTCTCAATCTCTTCTTTCTCACCATCCTCTCTCTTTCTCAATCTCTTCTCTCTCCATCAATATCCATTTATCTTTTTCCTTCTCTCTACATCCTTTCTTGATCTTTCACCCTCTACGATAAATCACGGCACTGCTGAATAGGGCTAAGTGTGACATTCTTCTACCTTTCTCTTCTGGTGTCCCTCACAGCACATGTGGAAAAGGAGGAGGGTTGTTTGTGTGCTCTGGGTCAGGTGGTCAGAGTGATAAAGGCAGTGATGCGTAAACAGGAAACAGTCAGGCAGTGTAAACTCACAGGGCGCCACACTCTAGTTAGGTCAGAATTTTCAGGAAGGCTGGCTGCATGGGACAACTTTACCAGAGCCACAGTGTCACCTTAATTATGTGGCTTCACCAAACCTCCAGCGACGGAGGGGAGGGCCCTCGAACTTTCCAAGAACCATCCCTAGATTACTGCAAAGAGAGGGGGGATGAGGGTAGTCCCGCATCGACCAGGGAAGAGCATGTTCATTCGTAGCTCTCTACGAGTGACACCTCAGCTCATTATTAGCAGGTATGAGGCAGAGATGCAGTGTATCACTGGGATCTTCGAAGGCACAAATATGCCCAGAGCATATCTGGGGAGACCCAGCATTACTCTGCTCTATGCTGCCTCGTTTCACTCCCCAGGTGTAACTCACAGCAGCCCTGACGGAGTTAAGGTGTCAGCAGAACCGCCATCTACGTTGCAGACCTCGTCCTTCCCCAGAAATGGATGAAAGAAAAACACAAGGGGGTACGGAGGGATACGTTTTTTTTAATGACTGGAGTGGGATGGGGTGCCATTAATGAGCAGGGCTGGGATAAAAGTGTGTGTGTGTGTAGACAATCTGATATTGGCAGAAAGCTTAACTTCTTGTTAATCTAACTGCACTGTCCAATTTACAGTAGCTATTACAGTGAAATAATACCATGGTATTGTTTGAGGAGAGTGCACAGTTTTGAACATCAAAAGTTATTAATAAACAAATTAGGCACATTTGGGCAGTCTTGATACAAAAATTTGAACAGAAAT
Organism: Salvelinus namaycush; assembly: GCF_016432855.1. Classification (NCBI taxonomy): domain Eukaryota; kingdom Metazoa; phylum Chordata; class Actinopteri; order Salmoniformes; family Salmonidae; genus Salvelinus; species Salvelinus namaycush. Next base: position 37,543,255 of record NC_052315.1, read on the forward strand.
GCAGTGGTTCCTTGGATCAGTCTAAAACCAAAACTTTGCACATACACTGCTGTGGCCAAAATCTAAATTGCAGCTGGGCTGGAATAATACATTATGGCCTTTCTCTTGCATTTCAAAGATGATGGTACAAAAAAAGTATCTTTTACCAGATCTATTGTGTTATATTTTCCAAAATTCCTTTCACATTTCCACAAACTACCAGGATACCAAGAATAAGAATATGCTTGCATCAGGGCCTGAGATACAGGCTGTTAGATTTGGGTATGTCATTTTAGGCGAATATTTGAAAAAAAGGGGCGGACACTTAAGAGGAGAGAGAAAAAAAGCTGAGAGGGAAAGAGAGGTAGACCCAAGAGTGTACATCCTTAGTCAATAATTCCACTGGGGCTCCCAACACAGCTATTCAGTTTCCAGCTCCAGATGAAAAAATAAATAGCCTCTTCAGACACCCTGCTTCTCCAGAGAGAGAGAGAGAATAGAGAGAGCTACTCACTTTCTATCTGTCTCATACTCACTTCGTCCAGCCTCTCATCTTTATCCTTCCACATGCCTACTCTCAGACACATGTAGACTCTGTCTGGCCAAACCTGTTGACACACACCCACATACACACACACTGAATACTGATGACTAACTTGGCTGGGAATAAACGTTTTTCTAGTCCCTCTATTATAGCTGCTTTTCCAATCGGAGGTGTCTCCGTTGTTAATATACACCGGCATGCCTCGTATAGCCATCCATTCCTAAAAGCCCAGTGCAAGCATAGCTGGTTTCACTGAAATATGGCCTTTATTCCGCTCTTACGCAAATAGATGTGGCCCATTGCCATACATCAGATGTCCCCACCTGCATACATGAGCAGAACTAGCAGAACTATTCTGTCTTGATAACCATGTCTATAGAATATTCACGCTGTACTGTAGCTTCTTCAGTTTCTCTTCAGATCTATTCTTCTTACTTTTCTTCATCCCTCCCTTATATCGCTTTCTCTCGCACACACATGTTCTCATTCACTTTGTCTCTCTACATCTCTCTTTTACCTATATCTCTTGCTGATCCGTTTACCTCCTCACATCTCTAACCCAACCTTTGTCAAAGCTGCAACCTACTTAATCAAAATGTTATACACAACATCCAATCCTACTCTCCTCACTGTAAATCTCTCTCTGCTATGTTTCGGTGTCAGGAAAACTGCATGGCAGACAGTGTTGCTACAGTATTTGACTGTAGTGCCCTGGCAATTCTCTGATGCTTTGGTGTATACACTCCCTGGATGGGGAGGGCTGCTGGGAGACGGCAGCTGGTGCTGGCACTGAGGCTATGGTGTAGAGACGAGCGTGATTGTTCCGGAAAGCACCGGAACGCTGATGTTCTGAGTGAGACAGAGACACATGGCTGATGCTGTGTGGCCTGTACTCCTCATCATCAGCTGCCTCTCGCTCTCCCCCTATACCCCCCCTCTCCCTATCTTTCTCTCCACGGTCCGTTATGCAATAGATGATCAGAGAAAAGGCAACGATGCCTCCCTGCAGTGCTCTTTCTCTAGCGTTGCTCTCCAAATCAAATCAAATGTTATTAGTCACATGCGCCGAATACAGCAGGTGTGGATCTTACCGTGAAATTGTAACGAGTGTGCTGGGAGTCGGGAAGCAAGTTCAGGGAGTGCATAATTTAATAAACAAATGAACAAAACAAGAAACACGAACAACGTACAGACAGGAAACCAAAGAGAGTGACATATATAGGGAAGATAATCAGGGAAATGATGGAGTCCAGGTGAATCTGATGACGTTCAGGTGCGCGTAACGATGGTGGCAGGTGTGTGCCATAACGAGCAGCCTGGTGACCTAGCGGCCGGAGAAGGATCACACGTGACAGAAATGCTTGCTTACAAGCCCTTAACCAACAATGGGGTTCAAGAAATAGAGTTAAGAAAATATTTACGAAATAAACTAAAGTAAAAAAATGTAATAAAATCTAAAAGTAACACAACAAAATTACATAACAATAACGAGGCTATATACAGGGGGTACTGGTATCGAGTCAATGTGCGGGGATACAGGTTAGTCGAGGTAATTTGTAAAGGGACTATGCATAGATAATATACAGCGAGCAGCAGCAGTGTAAACACAAAGACCGGGCATTTGATTCATTGTTCAGCAGTCTTATGGCTTGGGTGATAGAGCAGAGAGAACAGTCTATGACTTGGGTGATTGGAGTCTTTGGCAGGTTACCTTCACTTTCTTGGGCACAGAGACTATGGTGGTCTATTTGAAACATGTAGGTATTACAGACTTGGTCAGGGAGACATTGAAAATGTCAGTGAAGACACTTGCCAGTTGGTCTGCACATGCTTTGAGTACACGTCCTGGTAATTCGTCTGGCCCCGCGGGTTTGTGAATAGTCTTGCTCACATCGGCTACGGAGAGCGCGATCACACAGTTGTCCGGAACAGCTGGTGCTCTCAAGCATGCTTCAGTGTTGCTTGCCTCGAAGCGAGCATATAATGCACTTAGCTCGTCTAGTAGGCTGTCACTGGGCAGCTCGTGTTGGGTTTTCCTTTGTAGTCCATAATAGTTTTCGAGCCCTGCCACGTCCGACGAGCATCAGAGCCGGAGTGGTAGGATTCATTCTTAGTCCTGTATTGCTGCTTTGCCTGTTTGATAGTTTGTTTGAGGGCATAGCAGGATTTCTTATAAGCGTCCGGATTAGTGTCCCGCTCCTTGAATGTGGCAGCTCTAATTGCATAGTTTTCAAGTCTTAAAGGTATTTAGGAACATGCTACATTGTATCAGGAAGACAACCAAATTGTTACTATTATACATACAGTATACTCTATATATACAAAGTATGAGGACACCCCTTCACATTAGTGGATTCGGCTATTTCAGCCACACCCGTTTCTGACATGTAATCTCCATAGACAACACTTGGCAGTAGAATGGCCTTACTGAAGAGCTCAGTGACTTTCAGCGTGTAATGCTTTATAATGTATGTGATATCAACAGAGAGGTATATTTTTGGGGTGATTTAAGTAGTGACTGGTTTTCATCAAGCTGCCCAGTCAAAAAAAAAGCTTCAAACTGCAACCAGTGCCTTCAAGCTTTGGAGCACCTTAAATTAAATTTTGGGCAAAAAGGCAAACTATGCTCTATCATTCATTGAATCAGATGGCTCATTCATCACAAAACCTACTGATATTGCCAATTACTTTAATTATTTTTTCTTTGGCAAGATTAGCAAATTTAGGCATGACATGCCAGCAACAAACGCTGACACTACACATCCAAGTATAACTGATCAAATTACAAAAGACAAGCATTGTAATTTTGAATTCCGTGAAGTGATTGTGGAAGAGGTCATTTTGTTTTTTGTCTATCACCAATGACAAGCCACCAGGGTCTGACAACTTGGGTGGAAAATTATTGAGGATAATAGGGGACGATATTGCCACTGCTTTTTGACATATATTCAATCTAAGCCTACTGGAAAGTATGTGCCCTCAGGCCTGGAGGGAAGCAAAAGAAAAGTCGCTACCCAATCATTTTAAAGACCCCTTTACTGGCTCAAATAGCCAACCAATCAGACTGCTCCCAATCCTTATTAAACCTTTGTAAAAAATAGGGTTTGACCAGATACAGTGCTATTTTACAGTAAACAAACTGACAACAGACTTTCCGCATGTTTATAGGGAAGGACAGTCAACAAGCATGCCACTTTCACAAATTACTGATAATTGGCTGAGAGAAATTGATGATGAAAAGATTGTCAGAGCTGTTTTGTTAGACTTCAGTGCAGCTTTTGACATTATCGATCATAGTCTGCTAATGGAAAAACATGTGTTATGGCTTTACAACTCTTGATATATTGTGGATAAAGAATTACCTGTCTAACAGAACACAGATGTCACGTTGCATAAAGCTGGGAGACAGACGCAAGAATACGTAATAGGGTTTTTTAATTATCGACGCAAAACAAAAGAGCGAGGTGTAAACTTCTAAAATAATTCATGGGATGAGACCCATAATAACAAGTGCACAAAAATACATGAAGCACCAAAAACCGAATAAAACAGAGCACAGTTACTGACAAGACCAACGGACATAGGACAATGATCGACAAGGACAGTGGGGAACAGAGGGCACATATGTACACATACTAATCAGAGGGAATGGTAACCAGGTGTGCGTAATTAGACAAGACAGTCCGGAGTTTGTGGTGATGATCCAGTTCAGTTCAGTAACACGGTGATGTAGACCTCCGGAGCTGGTGAACAGAATGAGCAGCAGTACCGGGGGAATCCGTGAAAACAGAGGGTGTTCTTTAATGGAAGCCTCTCCAACATAATCCTGGTAAAATCAAGAATTCCCCAGGGCAGCTGTCTAGGCCCCTTACTTTTTTCAACCTTTACTAATGACATGCCACTGGCTTTGAGAAAAGCCAGTGTGTCTATGTATGCGGATGACTCAACACTTTACACGTCAGCTACTACAGCGAGTAAAATCACTGCAACACTTAACAAAAAGCTGCAGTTAGTTTCAGAATGGGTGTCAAGTAATAAGTTAGTCCTAAATATTTCAAAAACTAAAAGCATTGTATTTGGGAAACATCATTCACTAAATCCTTTACCCCAAATAAATATTGTAATAATGTGGAAATTGAGCTGACTAATCTGCTTGGAGTGACCCTTGATTGTAAACTATCAAGGTCAAAACATATTGATACAACAGTAGCTAAGATAGGAAGAAGTCTGTCCATAATAAAGCGCTGCTCTGCCACAACACTGTCAACAAGGCAGGTCCTACAGGCCCTAGTTTTGTCCCACCTGGACTACTGTTCAGTTGTCTGGTCAGGTGCCACAAAGAGGGACCTCGGAAAATTACAATTGGCTCAGAACAGGGCAGCACGGCTGGCCCTTAAATTTACACGGAGAGCTAACATTAATAATATGCATGTAATATGCATGTACATCTCTCATGGCTCAAAGTGGAGGAGAGATTGACTTCATCACTTCTTTTATAAGAAGTGCTGAATGCACCGAGGTGTCTGTCAAGCATAACCCACAAGACATATCACCAAAGGTCTCTTCACAATCCCTAAGTTAAGAACAGACTATGGGAAGTGCACAGTACTACATAGAGCCATGGCTACATGGAACTCTATTCCACATCAGGTAACTGATGCAAGCAGTAGAATCAGATAAAAATAAACCTTACGGAACAGCAGGGACTGTGAAGAGACACACACACAGGCACAGACACATGATAAGACAAGCACTCTACACACACGTACACATGGATTTTGTATTGTAGATATGTGATAATTATAAGGGCACAGGGTGAGACCCAGATGCAGACACGGGAGGCAGATGGTTAGAGTCTCTGATATTTATTATAATTCAAGGGGCAGGCAAGAGAATGGTCATGGACAGGCAAAATATCATAAACATGATCAGAGTCCAGGAGGTACAGAGTGGCAGGCAGGCAGTATGGTCAAGCAGGCAGGTTCAGAGTCAAGGCAGGCAAGGGTCAAAATCGGGAGTACTAGCAAAAGAGAGATAATAAAAAGCAGGAGCACGGAAAACCATGCTGGTTGACTTGACATAACTAGACGAGCTGGCAACAGACAAACAGGGAACACCGGAATAAATACCCAGGAACTAATGGGGAAAACGGGTGACACCTGGAGGTGGGTGGAGACAATCACAAAGACAGGTGAAACAGATCCGAGCATGACAGATAGTAAAGTTGTAGCCTGAGGGCACATACTTAATGTGTTGTGAAAAGTGTCATGAAATCTAATGTCCTGTAATGTTTTAAATTGTATATAACTGCCTTAATGTTGCAAGAACCCAAGAACAGTAGCTGCAATGGGGATCATTAATAAATATAAATATGGCCGAGCAGCCGCACACAAGCCTAAGATCACCATGAGCAATGGCAAGCGTCGGCTGGAGTGGTGTAAAGCTTGACGCCATTGGACTCTGGAGCAGTGGAAACACGTTATCTGGAGTGATGAATCACGCTTCACCATCTGGCAGTCCAACGGACGAATTTGGGTTTGGCGGATGCCGGGAGAACGCTACCTGCCCCAATGCATAGTGCCAACTGTAAAGTTTGGTGTCGGAGGAATAATGGTCTGGGGCTGTTTTTCATGGGTCAGGCTAGGCCCTTTAGTTCCAGGACAGGGAAATCTTAACACTACAGCATACAATGACATTGTAGACAATTCTTTGCTTCCAACTTCGTGGCAACAGTTGGGGGAAGGCCCTTTCCTGTTGATTAGCCTGTGTTGGGCTGGTGTGGGCTAGTCTGTGCCAACCTTGCCCACTGAATACCCACATGGGGCCAATGGGCTCATGTTTTCTGGGGTGTGTGTTATCATTAAACTTCTAGAGAATTTGTGTGTGCTATTTTTGCTCCCAGCTGATTCGAGGCAGTCTTCTAATCTGGCCTATAGATGGTACATTACACTCTGCTCTAGTACCACATCAGCACTCTCTTAACTCCACTACCTGTAATGAATGCTCTGCTTAGCACTGATATCTGAAATCCTTTTAAGGAAGCAGCAATGACAGCAGGACCTATCCCCACCGAGCTCTCTTTCTCTGGCTGAGAGTTTTCCCCATCGCGTGTTTTGTTCTCTGCTCGACAAGACTTGTGCGTGATGTCACACTTTGTGGTGAGACGTATCCGTGAGGATTTGGAGATAAGGCTGAGGAGGAGGAGTGTGAGTGGTGTAAGCAGGGCGTAAGCGTGTGGAAACACATGGCTTACATGCTCTGAGAGACATTGCGTGGGTTGAGACACTCAGTCTCCCAAATACTGGCTGCTCCCAACCGAGACAGAGCATGCAGTTTGAGGAACTTGGGGTGTGTGTGTGCTTGTGCGTCTAAATGTGTGTGTGTGTGTGTGTGTGTGTGTGTGTGTGTGTGTGTGTGTGTGTGTGTGTGTGTGTGTGTGTGTGTGTGTGTGTGTGTGTGTGTGTGTGTGTGTGTGTGTGTGCTAGTGACCCATGGAAGTGGGTGGAAATTGCTTTTTGTTGATCATTTGTATGAGTTGGGAGAGACAGAGTGATGCGTTGTGAGCAGAGGCAATTAGAAGAAGAAAGCACTGTTAGGGGTGACAGAATGTCAGTTCACACTCAGTGACATCCCAATCCATAAAATATTTTACGCAGTTAGTTTAATAAAAAAATCCCCATCAACATACATCAGTTTTAACTCAATCCACCGCATCCACTGCCTTGTTCATCCGAAGGTGGCCGAGCTACAGCGTTGTTTGTCAGACCATGAGACGTCCCGAAAATCGGTCTTCTCACAAAAACAATTCCATATGTTAGCTTAGTAGAACCCGCCTCCAAACGGCTTAGACTTTTAGAGGTTAAACATTGTCATTGATTCTAAGAACAGCTTTATGTGACTATGTTATATGTAGAATAACAGCACAAGCCAAACTGGGAGGCAGCTGAGGAATCAACAGCAGCAATCCCTGGAGGAGTAAAAGAGGGGAACATCAGAGGTGCTCCTCTAATTTGTAATCTCCCAGTACTTTGATGGCAGACCTGGAACCTGAGTCATCATGGCACTGTGTGTGTGTGTGTGTGTGTGTGTGTGTGTGTGTGTGTGTGTGTGTGTGTGTGTGTGTGTGTGTGTGTGTGTGTGTGTGTGTGTGTGTGTGTGTGTGTGTGTGTGTGTGTGCTAGTGACCCATGGAAGTGGGTGGAAATTGCTTTTTGTTGATCATTTGTATGAGTTGGGAGAGACAGAGTGATGCGTTGTGAGCAGAGGCAATTAGAAGAAGAAAGCACTGTTAGGGGTGACAGAATGTCAGTTCACACTCAGTGACATCCCAATCCATAAAATATTTTACGCAGTTAGTTTAATAAAAAAATCCCCATCAACATACATCAGTTTTAACTCAATCCACCGCATCCACTGCCTTGTTCATCCGAAGGTGGCCGAGCTACAGCGTTGTTTGTCAGACCATGAGACGTCCCGAAAATCGGTCTTCTCACAAAAACAATTCCATATGTTAGCTTAGTAGAACCCGCCTCCAAACGGCTTAGACTTTTAGAGGTTAAACATTGTCATTGATTCTAAGAACAGCTTTATGTGACTATGTTATATGTAGAATAACAGCACAAGCCAAACTGGGAGGCAGCTGAGGAATCAACAGCAGCAATCCCTGGAGGAGTAAAAGAGGGGAACATCAGAGGTGCTCCTCTAATTTGTAATCTCCCAGTACTTTGATGGCAGACCTGGAACCTGAGTCATCATGGCACTGTGTGTGTGTGTGTGTGTGTGTGTGTGTGTGTGTGTGTGTGTGTGTGTGTGTGTGTGTGTGTGTGTGTGTGTGTGTGTGTGTGTGTGTGTGTGTGTGTGTGTGTGTGTGCACGCTGTGATCACTTCCCCCGGACTCAGAGAGCCAGACTGACATCATGCCCAGTGACTCACCCAGACTAGCCTCAGTGGGCGACAGATGAGTACTGAATCATCAAGAGCCAATCACTCTACTCTACTACTCTCTCATCACACTCTATGCCCCTCATCTCTTATTCGTCCCATTTACTCTTTGCCCTCACTTCTCTTCCACTCACTTCTCTCCTTTACTCTACTCCTCACTCATCACACTCTCTCGTCTGCTTTCCCTTTTTCTATTTTGTCCTCTCACTCCCTCCCGCCTCTCCACTTTTCCTAACCCCTTTCCACCCCCATAGGTCCATAGGAAATAACTGTCATAAAAGTGTAATTTGTGACCAGTTAAAAGTAACATTATATGGGTTTTATGCAACTCAGCTGGTATTCTCTGTTAAAACGTTTTAACTTCTTCTTGATAGGGGGCGCAATTTAAACATATGGCAAAATATGCGTACCCATTTTAAACTGCCTATTTCTCATCCCCGGAAACTAGAATATGCATATAATAGTCAGATTAGGATAGAAAACACTCTGAAGTTTCCAAAACTGTAAGAATTTTGTCTGTGAGTTAAACAGAACTTTTATTGCAGGTGAAAACCTGAGAAAATTTCAAGCAGGAAGTGCCACTAATTTTGAGAGCTCTGTGTTCGAAAGCCTTCCTATTGCATATGTGAAGTCTCATCAATAAGACCTCTTTTTCTATGTCTTCCCTAAGGTGTCAACAGCTTTTAGACGTAGTTTCAGGCCTTTATTTTGAAGGATGAGCTTGTAAGAGCACATTGAGCAAGTGGACAGGTGGGGGCTCTCCGGGTGAATCATGCGTAAATCTGAAAAGGTAGCCATTGTTTCTCTCGCTCTAGTGAGAAGCCAACTGTGCCGGTTGATTTATTATCGAATAGATTTGTGAAAAACACAATGAAGTTGGATCAGAAACAACGGTTGACATGTTTATGTGGACATTATGGATATCATTTGGAATTTTTTTCGCCGTTGTCGCGAACGCTTTTTCCAGTGGATTCCTGGGTCATGACGCAACAAACAAACGGAGGGATTTGGATGTGAAGCATATCTTTATGGAACAAAAGGAACATTTGCTGTCTAACTGGGAGTCTCGTGAGTGAAACCAACCGAAAATCAACTAAGGTAAACGATCCATTTGATTGCTTTGCTGGATGTTGTTACCGACCTGACGCTAGCTGTTCTTATTGTTTTGTCGGGCGATCGATACATTTACACAAATGCATGTATTGCTTTCGCTGTAAAGCATCATTTCAAAATCTGAGACGACAGATGGATTAACGAAAGGCTAAGCTGTGTATTGCAATATTCCACTTGTGATTTCATGAAATTATATTTTATGATTATCCTCTGGCGCTAGGCTAGGCTATGCTAGTCAGGGTTTTTAATGACAGAAAACCCGGATCCGGGATGGGTAGCAATGAAAGGTTTTAAACTAATCATTTGAAATGTGCATGTAATATGTCTTCAGACTCCCTAAGTGTCATGCTTAAAGCCCCAAACCCTCCTATGTTCCAGTGTTGTAGACATTCTCTGAAGCTTTTGGCAGGCTTTCATTTGAGACTCAGACATTCTGAAGGGTGGGTGATTCCATATATTGGTAATTTACTCCTCTCCCCTGGGCGTCACCACTTAGGGCTTTCATCTTCACGACTTTCTGCTTTTTCACAAACAACTTTTTCCAAACTTTCTTGCTCTGCCTTTTGAGTTTTTGGAATTGTCTCCTTTTTTCTCTCTTAGAAGATTTCTCTTTGTGCCTCCTTTGATGTCTCTTCTCTCCAGCTAAGCACCTTCATAAGGCCCTCTCTTGTTTAATACCAGTGTCTCTCTCAGTAAAAATAGATCATAATGAATTTGTTGAATATGCAGTTTTGAAGGGGCCAAACCAATTACCTTCTCCTTCATGAAGAATTGACAGCTGGTATGTGTACTATTAATAACCTAAGACAGAAGGGCGAATAGGAATCCATTTCACAGTCAGATAAACTGGAGGAACATTTCCTTGTCAAAAATAATTAATCAAAGAAGAGACTGTCCCCACTGAAACTAGAAGACACCGTAAAAATATTATCTTCTCAGTGGGAAGCTGTCCATCTGTAACGCCATCTTTATTTTTCTTATCTCTTCCTCCCTCTCTCACCGTCCCTTTTAACTTCCTCCCTTCAAAACCCTAAGACTCCCCATGCTAATTCAGTCAGCCACTTAATCAGACATATTAATCCCATATCTCTCCTGAGTTAATTCTACTCTGCAGAGAGTAAACAAATATATATATCAGATAGGCAGATAAGGATCCCTCCCTCCTTCTGGAGCTGCATTACACAGTGTGTTAAGTAACCACAGTCTGTTAATACAGTCTATTAGCGCTGGCTGGCTAAACCATTAAATAGACTCCATGTCTGTAGTTGTACATTGGGGCAGTCAGCAACAGTTAGCATATGGCTAATATAACATGGAAGGTAATGTCCATCATTCATTTTTGTTGGTAATTATCCCTCTTGTTATTGGTTTTATAGGAATGGTAGCCATTTCTGAGGTCTGGTGAGATGTTGAGAGAGACCAGATGCAGCAGGCCTGTCAATTACATTAGAATAAGCAGGTGTTAATTTTCAATGACTGAGAAGGACATCTGGCTAAAGCGCCATGTCATTGTTTCTGTGTTTGCCTGTCTGTGTGAAAAAGAATGGTGTCGTATTTGTCTGTATTACATGCAGGGTGTCTGGTGGTTGTCAGTAGCAGTGATGACATGGAATATGTAAACACACCAAGTTGCAAATATCTCACACACACACACACACACACACACACACACACACACACACACACACACACACACACACACACACACACACACACACACACACACACACACACACACACATTACAATACACATAAAAACCTTTGCCAGTTTCACTAAATAGCCTATAAGCACTCCAATTGTCTACAAACAAATTATGTACATGGCTGGGAAACGTATTATTACAAATCACATTAAAGTAGACATTTTGCTGTATTTTAATTTCATTAAGTCACTGATCTGGAGACCCATATCTCCCTCACTAGCTTTAAGCACCAGCTGTCAGAGCAGCTCACAGATCACTGCACCTGTACATAGCCCATCTGTAAACAGCCCATCCAACTACCTCATCCAACTACCCATACTGTATTTATTGATTTATCTTGCTCCTTTGCACCCCAGTATCTCTACTTGCACATTCATCTTCTGCACATCTACCATTCCGGTGTCTAATTGCTATATTGTAATCACTTCGCCACCATGGCCTATTTATTACCTTACCTATTTTTTATTACCTCATTTGCACTCACTGTATATAGATTAAAAAATGTTCTACTGTATTATTGACTGTATGTTTGTTTATTCCATGTGTAACTCTGTGTTGTTGTATGTATCAAACTGCTGTGCTTTATCTTGGCCAGGCCGCAGTTGTAAGTAAGAACGTATCCTCAACTAGCCTACCTGGTTAAATAAAGGTGAAATTAAAAAATAAAAATTAAATAGAAATAAAGCAGAACTCATAAATGCTATGGATCACCATCAGCTCCTAGTTATGACTCCTCTGTGATGACTATAATTGTCAGCTGGTAAAAGCTGTCTGTTTCTCCCCAACCTCAAGTTGCCTTCATAGAGATAGATGAAGTACATGCGATGCACAGCCGTTCAGATACAAGTCTTTCAAATGTTTCATCGACTGATTTTCCATTGGGGTTTGCCAATTGTTGTCTGGTATCCTCACACCGGGCAAACATTCTTTATTCTCTGGATTGCAAACAGTAGGTTATTCCCTTTCTTCTTTATTCCATATATTTATCCCGTTCTTGTCCCAGCTAGCACATTTGGTTCCTTGGAAGTTGCGGGAACGTATGTTTTTGGTTTCACATTGGTTGTTGGAACGAATTGTTGGAACGAATCCATATTTTTCCCGACTGATGAAAGTGTCATAAAAGTTCTGAAAACAGAAGTGACCATTTGGCCTGTTCTGGGAACATTTATTTTTAGGTTGCAGGAAGGTTCTGAGAATGTTTTACTCTGATTCCTTGACATTTTTCCTGGGAGGTTTATTACCAATCTGAGAATTAAAATTATAGGTTATTTAAAGGTTTTTGAATAACTTTCATTAAATATTTCAATAAGACTTTTATTAACACTGCTAGCTTAGCTTATTTTGGGATAACTTTTTTAAACTCCCATCACAGAAAGGACACATGAAAATTAATTTCCTTAGGTATTAATCATGCAAATACATACAGTTGAAGTCGGAAGTTTACATACACCTCAGCCAAATACATTTACACTCAGTTTTTACACTCAAATTTAATCCCGGTAAAAATTCCTTGTTTTAGGTCAGTTAGGGTCACCACTTTATTTTAAGAATGTGAAATGTCAGAATAATAGTAGAGAGAATTATATATTTCAGCTTTTATTTCTTTCATCACATTCCCCAACAGATCTATTTTTGTTTCATCAGACCAGAGGACATTTCTCCAAAAAGTACGATCTTTGCCCCCATGTGCAGTTGCAAACCGTAGTCTGGCCTTTTTATGGCGGTTTTGGAGCAGTGTCTTCTTCCTTGCTGAGCGGCCTTTCAGGTTATGTCAATATAGTACTTGTTTTACTGTGGATATAGATTATTTTGTACCTGTTTCCTCCAGCAGCTTCACAAGGTCCTTTGCTGTTGTTCTGGGATTGAGTTGCATTTTTCGGACCAAAGTACATTAATCTCTAGGAGACAGAACGTGTCTCCTTCCTGAGCGGTATGACGGCTGCGTGGTCCCATGGTGTTTATACTTGCGTACTATTGTTTGTACAGATGAACTTGGTACCTTCAGGTGTTTAGAAATTGCTCCCAAGGATGAACCAGACTTGTGGAGGTCTACAATTTTTTTCCTGAGGTCTTGGCTGATTTCTTCTGATTTTCCCATGATGTCAAGCAAAGAGGCACTGTGTTTGAAGGTAGGCCTTGAAATACATTCACAGGTACACCTCCAATTGACTCAAATGATGTCAATCAGCCTATTAGAAGCTTCTAAAGCCATAACATCATTTTCTGGAATTTTCAAGCTGTGTTAAAGGCACAGTCAACTTAGTGAATGTAAACTTCTGACCCACTGGAATTGTGATACAGTGAATTATAAGTGAAATAACCTGTCTGTAAACAATTGTTGGAAAAATGACTTGTGTCATGCACAAAGTAGATGTCCTAACCGACACTGATAGAAATAAAAACAGACAGAGGCCCAGTCTACAATAGTCAAATGTTTATTTACGGGAACGTTCTGCCTATCATTTCTTGTACATTGGTCTATATACCTCACATTTCTTCATAAATGTCCCTCCTCCTCTCAGAAACAATGACAATATAGTTCACAAGTCTTCCTGTCATACATTGTCTGCCACCTGTTATACAATCTACTACAAGCCCAAGGTCTCTCCCCTCCCTGGGTGGGAACAGAATGTCCTGTAAGGAACACAGTAGTACAGCTTGTCTGTCGATAGCTCCTCTTATCTCATACATTGTCTCACACTTGCACCCTGCTTACATACTAAAAAGGAACAAAAAGTCCATGTCCTATTTCTGACTAAAACTACACACATTAGATTTATAGAGGTATAATTCTAATACATTTCATACATTCATACAATGACAGGGTAGTTTTAGTTATAGTTCTACGTTAAATGTATACCTCATTTAGTCATTATTCATTAAAATCCTATAACACTGACTTGCCAAAACTATACTTTGTGGAGTGGTTGAAAATGAGTCTAAGTGTAACGTTCGTCGTCATATTCCTCCTCCTCGGATGAGCATGGATCAGACCAACACGCAGCGAGGTATGTGGACATAATGATTTATTAGACAAAAACGACGAAACACGAAATAACACTTTAGAAATACAAAATAACAAAACGAACTAAACAGACCTAAACTTACGAACTTACATGAAACGAAGAACACACGAACAGACAAACCGAAACAGTCCCGTGTGGTAACATGTACTGACACGGAAGACAACCACCCACAACAAACAATGTGAAACAACCTACCTTAATATGACTCTCAATCAGAGGAAACGCCAAACACCTGCCTCTAATTGAGAGCCATACCAGGCAACCCATTAACCCAACATAGAAAACACATAACATAGACTACCCACCCAAAACTCACGCCCTGACCAATTAAACACATACCAAACAACAGAAAACAGGTCAGGAACGTGACACTAAGTGTATGTAAACTTCCAACTTCAACTGTACATTTTTTATTGTGACACAGCATCAGTGAGATTAAAACCTATAATCTTCTGTTATCTATCCATGGAATTAGTCGAGTACACCATCAGTATGGAGCTAGCATACAATGTTTTTTATGCATACAATGTTGTTCATTGTATTCCAACAGACCCCATTTCAAAGGAAACAAGTACTCATTAAGAATAGGTGTGGCCAATTAGTGGGAATGGTAATTACACGTAACAAGGTAAAGGATAGAGAAAGTTTTGTTGATACTGAAAACGGCATATGTTTTAAAATGTACATTTCTAAAGTTTTCCTGTGGTTTTTATGGAAAGTTGTCTTCACATTCTGAGAACGAAATGTATGTATTTTAAAAACCTTCTTTTAAAGTTTTCTTGTTTCATATGGAAAGTTTTAATGTTCTCTGAACAATTTGTGAATATTACTTGAAATAGAAACACGAGGAAACCTGTAAGAAACATTATACTGAAGTGTTGAAATTCCCACAGAAGAGCCTTGTTTTTTTCTTGCTCTTGGAACAATCTGAGAACATTCCCAATGTCAAACCAGTTGGGGAACGTTAGAAAAACATTACCAACATTGACATTAAATGTAACCACGTTTGAACTTTGAGGAAACTCACTGTTAAAGTTTTTTTTTTAAATGGGAAAGTTCCTTTAACGTGCTGAGAATGTTCCAAAGCCAAGCAACTATCCTGCATCATTCCCAGAGAGTTGTGGGAAGGTTGTATGCAAAAGAACCATAGAACAATCATGCTCTCATCAAACACTAAGAAAAATATGGTTCTCAGAACGTTATGTCCTAGCTGGGTTCATTATTTTCTCTACCCCAACCTCACTCATTTCCATCTATCTATATTATTCTATTTTTCTCTCCTTCTCTATAGATCTCTCTCTTCCTTTTTCAGTTTTTTCCCCTTCTTTCTCTGTCTCTCTTTCACTTACCTCCCCATCTACCCTTCCTTGCTCTCTCCCTCCTTCTCTCCTGTTACTCGGTGGTGAGGTCAGTGTGTGTGCTGGCCTGGTGAGAGCGCTGGTCCAGACACAGATGGATTTACCATTAGGTGATGACTAATGGGAGGCCCGGCCCATCTGATTTCAGCACTCACCACCCCTCTGGGACCTCCTGATCCTAACCATGTGGGCCACCACAGCCTCGACCCCCCTACCCCAGGCCTTAATTGAACAAGCAGCTGTGTGCTCCATTGATTGGGCCTGACGAGGCGTTCTGGTAATTTCCACAGGGTGATGGATGGTGACCTGTGGGTCAGACAGTGATAGGGTGGCCAGGGAAGTAGCAGGAGCGCAGGTCGCTGACATCTCTTGAATTGTTGGACTACTACTCCTGGAGATAGGCACCTTGTGTCCATGAGTTCAGGAGAGGTAAAGAGAGGGAGAGATATGAGCCTGGTATCTGTTAGCATCGCTTCTGTAGTGGGGATTGTGTAGCTAACAAGCATACTGTCCATCTCTTGAGACTTGGAGGAGGTATTGGGATCTCTGTGTTTATTGGGCTGATATTGACAATGAATATTGTGTGGAAAATTACTTAAAAACTTCTTCTGGCTGTAAGCCCGAGGTCGGTACACTTATGACAACAGCCAGCTCAAGTGCAGGGCGCGAAATTCAAAATATATTTTTTAGAAATATTTAACTTTCACACATTAACAAGTCCAATACAGCATTTGAAAGATAAACATCTTGTGAATCCAGCCAACATGTCCGATTTTTAAAATGTTTTACAGCGAAAACAGCACGTATATTTATGTTAGCTCACCACCAAATACAAAAAAAGGACAGACATTTTTCACAGCACAGGTAGCATGCACAAAGCCAACCTAACTAACCAAGAACCAACCAAACTAACCAAGAAACAACTTCATCAGATGACAGTCTTATAACATGTTATTCAATAAATCTATGTTTTGTTCGAAAAATGTGCATATTTGAGCTATAAATCAGTTTTACATTGCAGCTACCATCACAGCTACCGTCAGAAATGGCACCGAAGCAGCCAGAGTAATTACAGACACCAGCGTCAAATACCTAAATACTCATCATAAAACATTTCTGAAAAATACATGGTGTACAGCAAATGAAAGACAGGCATCTTGTGATTCCAGCCAATATTTCCGATTTCTTAAGTGTTTTACAGCGAAAACACAATATAGCATTATATTAGCTTACCACAATAGCCAGAAACACAAGCCATTCCCCAGCAGCAAAAGTTAGCGATCATAACAAACCAGCAAAAGATATATAATTTTTGACTAACCTTGATAAGCTTCATCAGATGACAGTCCTATAACATCAGGTTATACATACACTTATGTTTTGTTCGAAAATGTGCATATTTAGAGCTGAAATCAGTGGTTATACATTGTGCTAACGTAGCATCTTTTTCCCACAACGTCCGGATATTTTTCTGACACTCACATATTCTGACCAAATAACTATTCATAAACATAACTAAAAAAGACATGTTGTATAGGAAATGATAGATACACTAGTTCTTAATGCAATCGCCGTGTTAGAATTCTAAAAATAACTTCATTACGATATGCAGTTTACGTTATGGCGAGAGCGTGCCCAAAACCTGGCCGCAAACTACTAGTTCACATGTACGACAGATATATGAAATAACATCATAAAATGGGTTCTACTTTTGATGATCTTCCATCAGAATGTTGTACAAGGGGTCCTTTGTCCAGAACAATCGTTGTTTGGATTTAGAATGTCCTCTTCTCCAGTCAATTAGCACGGAAAGCTAGCAAAGTGGCGCGAAGCTCTCCTTCCTGAACATACGCAGACAAATCAACACGCCTAACGTCCATAAAAAATTTCAAAAATCTAATAAAACTATATTGAAAAAACATACTTTACGATGATATTGTCACATGTATCAAATAAAATCAAAGCCGGAGATATTAGTCGTCTATAACGACAGCTGTACAGAAGGCAAAACCAGGTCCCTTCACGCGCTCTCCAGAAAACAGGAAACTGGTGACACGTCATACAAAGAGCTTTTATTCGACCCCAGATCAAGTTATCCTGTTATGGCTGCAAGGGGTAGTATTGAGTAGCCTGATAAAATGTGTCCATTTCAAACGGCGTCGTACTCAATTCTTGCTCGTACAATATGCATATTATTATTACTATTGGATAGAAAACACTCTCTAGTTTCTAAAACCGTTTGAATTATTTCTCTGAGTGAAACAGAACTCCTTCTGCAGCACTTTTCCTGACCCGGAAGTTCAAAGTCTGAAATCGAGGCTCTCTTCCTCTTCATGCCTATACATGGGCAATGAACGTAAGAGTCTACGTACACTTCATACACCTTCCTCTGGGTGTCAAGAAGGCTGTGAGAGAAGAAAGGAGGTGATTATCTCGATCTGGGATGGAATAAACCCTCTTGGAATGACGTGTACCCAACTTCCGGTAATCTGAAGAACGCAATTTGGACAGTGGGGTTGCCTTTTGTTTTGCTGACGTTATAGGCAAAATATTATTTCCGGCTTTGATTTTATTTGATACATGTCACCATATCATCGTAACGTATGTTTTTTCAATATAGTTTCATCAGATTATTGAAATTTTTTCGGGAGTTTTGCCGTGTTCCGTTCTCTTCCGTTTGTTTACATGGAGAGATCCGTGCAACCCGGCTAGCACGCTTGCTAAATGTAGAGAGAAAGTTGCCATTCTGAATCCAAACAACGACTCATCTGGACAAAGGACACCTTGTTCAACATTCTGATGAAAGATCAGCAAAAGTAAGACCCAATTTATGATGTTATTTCATATATCTGTCGTAGTCGCCGGCTCCCAAGTGTTTCTATTGTGCTAAGCTAAGCTAATATAACGCAACATTTTGTTTTCGCTGTAAAACACTTAATAAATCGGAAATATTGTCTGGCATCACAAGATGCCTGTCTTTCATTTACTGTACACTATGTATTTTTCAGAAATGTTTTATGATGAGTAATTAGGTATTTGACGTTGGTGTCTGTAAATATTATGGCTGCTTTCGGTGCAATTTCTGAATGTAGCTGCAATGTAAACTATGATTTATACCTGAAATATGCACATTTTTCGAAAAAAACATATGCTATACAATAAATATGTTATCAGACTGTCATCTGATGAGGTTGTTTCTTGGTTAGTGGCTATTTTTATCTTTATTTGGCCGAATTTGTGATAGCTACTGATGGAGTCAAAAACTGATGGAGTAAGAATAGTGGTGTCTTTTGCTAACGTGGTTAGCTAATATATTTACATATTGTGTCTTCCCTGTAAAACATTTTAAAAATCGGACATGTTGGCTTGATTCACAAGATGTGCACCTTTCATCTGGTGTCTTGGACTTGTTAATGTGTGAAAGTTAAATATTAAAAAAAAATATCTTTTGAATTTCGCGCCCTGCACTTGAGCTGGATGTTGTCATAAGTGTACCGTTGTCGGGCTGCAGCCCAAACAGGTTATACACTCCATTTCTTCTCTCACTGCCTGTCGACATCTAGTGGAAGACGTATGAAGTGCATGTATACTGATATATATCAAGGACATTTATAGGTAGGCCCTAGAACAGCATCGATTTCAGATTTTCCACTTCCTGTCAGGAAGTTTGCTGCAAAATGAGTTCTGTTTTACTCACAGATATAATTCAAACGGTTGTAGAAACTATAGAGTGTTTTCTATCCAATAGTAATAATAATATGCATATTGTACGAGCAAGAATTGAGTACGAGGCCGTTTGAAATGGGCACCTTTTATCCGGCTACTCAATACTGCCCCTGCAGCCCAAACAGGTTAATGGGTTGGTAAATTCAGAGGTTGTTATCAGTAGACCAAAACCACCAGTTATTGCTGTACTTATCCCATACATAGGACCCACCATTTGATACAATCAGTAGGAGTGCCATTCAAATCAAATCAAGTTATTTGTCACATGCGCCGAATACAACCTTACCGTGAAAAGCTACAAGTGCAGTATCAATGCAGTTCAAGAAATAGAGTTAAAACAATATTTACTACATTTACATTTTAGTCATTTAGCAGACGCTCTTATCCAGAGCGACTTACAGTAGAGTGCATACATTTTACATACTGAGACAAGGATATCCCTACCGGCCAAACCCTCCCTAACCCGGACGACGCAATGCCAATTGTGCGTCGCCCCACGGACCTCCCGGTTGCGGCCGGCTGCGACAGAGCCTGGGCGTGAACCCAGAGACTCTGGTGGCGCAGCTAGCACTGCGATGCAGTGCCCTAGACCACTGCGCCACCCGGGAGGCCCGGGTACTAAATAAACTAAAGTAAAATATCTAATCAAAAGTACCACAATAAAATAACAATAACGAGGCTATATACAGGGGGTAATGGTACTGAGTGAATGTGCGGGGGTACAGGTTAGTCGAGGTAATTTGTATATGTAGGTAGGGGTAAATTGACTATAATTAGATAATAAACAGCGAGTAGCAGCAGTGTAGAAACAAAGGGGGTGGGGGGGTCAATGTATACAGTCTGGGTGGCCATTTGATTAATTGTGCAGCAGTCTTATGTCTTGGGGGTAGTAGCAGTTAAGGAGCCTTTTGGACCTAGACTTGGCACTCCGGTACCGCTTGTCTTGCGGTAGCAGAGAGAACAGTCTATGACTTGGGTGACTGGAGTCTTTAAAAAAAGATTGGGCCTTCCTCTGACACTGTCTAGTATATAGGTCCTGGATGGCTTGAAACTTGGCCCCAGTGAGGTACTGGGTTGTACACATTACCCTCTGTAGTGCCTTACGGTCGGATGCTGAGCAGTTGCCATACCAGGCAGTGATGCAACTGGTCAGGATGCTCTTGATGGTGCAACTGTAGAACTTTTTGAGGATCTGGTGACCCATGCCAAATCTTTTCAGTCTCCTGAAGGGGAAAAGGTGTTGTCGTGCCCTCTTCATGACTGTCTTGGTGTGTTTGGACCATGATAGTTAATTGGTGATATGGACACCAAGGAACTTGAAACTCTCGACCCACTCCACTACAGCCCTGTCGATGTTAATGGGGGCCTGTTCGGTCCTCCTTTTCCTGTAGTCCACGATCAGCTCCTTTGTCTTGCTCACATTGAGGGAGATGTTGTTGTCCTGGCACCATGCTGCCAGGTCTCAGACCTTCTCCCTAAAGGCTGTATCATGTTGGTGATCAGGCCTACCACTGTTGTATCGCCAGCAAACTTAATGATGGTGTTGGAGTCGTGCTTGGCCACGCAGTCGTGGGTGAACAGGGAGTACAGGAGGGAACTGGGCATGCACCCCTGAGGGGCCCCAGTGTTGAGGATCAGCATGGCAGATGTGTTGTTGCCTATCCTTACCACCTGGGGGTGGCCCATCAGGAAGTCCAGGATTCAGTTGCAGATGGAGGTGTAGTCCCAGGGTCCTTAGCGTAGTGATCAGCTTTGTGGTTACTATGTTGTTGAACGCTGAGCTGTAGTCAATCAACAGCATTCTCACATAGGTGTTCCTTTTGTCCAGGTTGGAAAGGGCAGTGTGGAGTGCGATTGAGATATGATCATCTGTGGATCTGTTGGGGTGGTATGCTAATTGGAGTGGGTCTAGGGTTTCCGGGATGATGGTGTTAATGTGAGCCCTGACCACCCTTTCAAAGCATTTCATGTTTACTGACGTGAGTGCTTCGGGTCGGAAGTAATTTAGGCAGGTTTCCTTTGCTTTCTTGGGCACAGGGATTATGGTGGTCTGCTTGTGTGACGGAGAAGTCCGTCACTGGCCGCGGGCAGCATTTGGTACATTAACACACACACACACACATTCATCGCGCCTCCCTGCTCCATTATCAATGTGGGTCGACACACAAGTTAACGTCCCTATCTTAGTACATACATTTCACACTTACCTCCCGTCAGTAACAGGTTGCTTATTTAATTAGTCCTGATTATGTTCTGATGGGAGGGGCTT
This sequence comes from Salvelinus namaycush, assembly GCF_016432855.1. Lineage (NCBI taxonomy): Eukaryota > Metazoa > Chordata > Actinopteri > Salmoniformes > Salmonidae > Salvelinus > Salvelinus namaycush. Next base: position 37,564,914 of record NC_052315.1, read on the forward strand.
CCCTGACAAAAGGAGCCTCTCTTTCAGTTCAAAGGGGAGCCATTTTGGGATTGAGCTGTTGATGGGGGACCATTGTTTTTAAGCTGTCCCCATAATGGATACTTTGGATGGCAGTACTGTTTTTCTTCCAGATTCACTCTGTTAATATACACTGTTGCACAGTGGCCTACTCTACGTGACATATGGTGGCAGCGGTGGGATGGCACACCGCAAATCAGTGAATTCCAACAAGAGAGGTAAAGGAATGCGTACAGGATTGCGTTCTCAGCAGCATCATCAACTGTCAGAATAGGTACCTAAAGTTGAAACGGGGTGGAATACCATGGAATCGTCTGGTGAAGACGAGGTCAATTATGAGAAACTAGGAGCCCGACCAAGGGGCCAAACACAACCAGAACCGCTTGAGCTACCGGTTGAACCAGCAGATACAGTCATAAAAGACCAACTGACTGAAGGAGCAGTTGTGGGACCAGAACCAGACCCAACCATGGTAGCCCTTTTCCAACAACTTTGTTCTGATGGGAGGGGCTTCCCTACAAAAGGAGCCTCTCTTTCAGTTCAAAGGGGAGCCATTTCGGGATTGAGCTGTTGATGGGGCAGCATTGTTTTTAAACTGTCCCCAATGGATACTTTGGATGGCAGTACTGTCGTTTTTCTTCAGGATTCACTCTGTAAATAAACACCATTGCACAGAAGTACTTTTGCGGCTCTGCCATCTTTTTATTTGATAGAGGTTAGGTTTTTCAGTTTAGCCTTCTGGCCTACTCTACGTGACAGCTTGCAACATGTAGGTATTACAGACTCGGTCAGGGAGAGGTTGAAAATATCAGTGAAGACACTTGTCAGTAGGTTCGCGCATGCTCTGAGTACATATCTTTGTAATCCGTCTGGCCCCGGGGCCTTGTGAATATTGACCTGTTTAAAGTTCTTCCTCACATCGGCTACGGAAAGCATGATCACACAGTCGTCCGGAACAGCTGGTTCTCTCATGCATGCTTCAGTGTTGCTTGCCTCGAAGCGAGCATCAAAGGCATTTAGCTTGGGTCACTGGGCAGTTCACGGCTGGGTTTCCCTTTGTAGTCCGTAATTGTTTGCAAGCCAGGCCACATCCGATGAGCATCAGAGCCGGTATAGTAGGATTCAATCTTCAAGTCCTGTATTGATGCTTTGACTGTGTAACGGGTGTCGTCGTCTGAAGAGGAAGAATCAGACCAAAGCGCAGCGTGGTATGTGTTCATGACTTTTATTGAACTGAACACTGGAACAAAATAACAAAGAGAATAAACGAAACCGTAACAGTCCTGTCAGGTGCAGAAAACACAAAACAGAAAATAACTACCCACAAAACACAGGTGGGAAAAATGCTACCTAAGTATGGTTCCCAATCAGAGACAACGATAGACAGCTGTCCCTGATTGAGAACCATACCCGGCCAAAACAAAGAAATACTAAAACATAGAAAAATGAACATAGAATGCGAGACATAAAGACATAGAGACATAAAAAGCTCTCTAACGTCAGGGTGTGACAGATTGTCTTTTCTTCACGCAAATGATGGGGATTTGGGCCTGGTCTCGGGGAAGCAGTATATCCTTTTTGTCCTGTTTGATGTGAGTAATCGCTGTTCTAGTGTCCAGAAGCTCTTTTCGGTCATAAGAGACATTATCAGCAACATTATGTACAAAATTAGTTACAAACAATGCAAAAAAACTAAACCATTGAAGTGAATTGGTGCCTTTAATGCAATTTCAGTAATTTTCGGTTGAGATTTTCTTTATCAATGTTCAGCGATGTTGCCATGATAGCTAATTAATATTGCCCTTGTGGCTGGGACTGCGGATTGTCCCGGGCTTGTGGCTGTCTAGATCCCTACTGTTTGTTGCTGTTTCCATCTTCCCTGCGACCTACCCTTTTTCTGAAATTGCGGGGAGTAACAGCATAGGCTATGTTCCTACCATGACAAAGACCAAAGCCGGTGGGAGTACCGTTGAAGACAGCGGTGTCTTTCTATCACAGGTGAAGGATATTTTTAAAAATATATAGTTTTACAAGCAGTTGTTAAAACAACAAGAAAATAGCTTCAAGTGTTGTGTCTAAATACTGGTGGAGCTAATAAAATAATGGACTAGAGAAGTCCAGGACCTAATGAACAGTTTGCGGTTCTCCCAGGGTCAGCTGGATGAGTTTAAACTGGAAAACGGCAAGATGACAATCTGTGAGTCATTGAGAGAGAACATTTAGTTATGTTTGTGAATACAAATCAGATTATCTTGCGAGACAATCAAGGCAGAACAACATTATTGTAGATGGAATTGAAGAATCTCCACATGAGACCTGGACAGAGTCTGAGAACAAAGTGAGGGAAATTATCTCTGAGAAATTGAAGATGGACCACAAGAATATTGAGTTGGAGCGCGCCCAAAGGACTGGAAAAACTACCACCAACCCAGGTGACAGGCCCAGGCCGACAGTCATCAAGTTGCTAAGGTTCAAGGACAAGGTGGCGGTTCTGGAAAGAGCCAAGAACTTAAGAGGAACGTACATCTTCCTCAATGATGACTACCCTGAAGCTATTTTCCAGAAGGGAAAATTACTTATCCCGGTCATGAAAGCTGCCAGAGCGCATTGGGACATTCCTTACATCCGATGTGACAGGCTCATTGTCCACGCTCCCGCCAAAAAACCTGGAAAGGATGAGAGGGCAAAGCCTATGAGTTCGTACTTTAACCACACACACACACACACACACACACACACACACACACACACACACACACACACACACACACACACACACACACACACACACACACACACACACACACCAACTGATCAATGAACTGCTAAATGTATGTTGTTTTTTTCTCTTGCTTTGTTTGTTCTTTCCATATTATGTCTATCTCTGAGAAGCTACACAGGAAAGGGCTGAAAATAGCCCATATTGATAAATGGAACCTTAGAAATAAGGACCATGAAATCAATATCTTGCTAACATCAGAGAACATTCACATATTAGCCATCTCTGAGATTCACTTAGATAATTCATTTGATGATACAGCAGTAGCAATACAAGGATATAACATATATAGAAGAGACAGGGATGCTTATCGGAGAGGTTTTGCTATATATATATATATATATATATATATATATATATATATTCAGAGCCATATCCCAGTAATTCTTAGAGAAGATCTCATGTCAAGTGTTATTGAGGTACTGTGGCTGCAGGTTCACCTGCCTCATCTAAAGCCTTTTGTTTTGGGGGGTTGCTATAGGCCACCAAGTGTGAACAGTTAGTATCTAAATCATTTGTTTGAAATGCTAGATAGTGTATGTGAGACAGGTCTACTTTCTTGGGAACCTGAATATTGACTGGTTTTCATCAAGAGGAAGCTTCTCACTGTAACCAGTGCTTGTAATCTGGTTCAGGCTATTATTAATCAACGTACCAGGGTGTTTACAAACACTACAGGAACAAGATCATCCACATTCCACATTGGCATTTCCTACTATTGTCTGCCGCAGCTGCAGCCTCAGGTGGATCAGGACAAGATTCAGCCCCCTGAACAGCTTTCACAAGCGCTGCAGAGGCTGCTGTGTGGGGGAGTCGCTCCCTTCTTTGAATGTGTGGGGTTATAAGTGCCTTTTCCAGCTGCTCCGGGAACACCCTCCTCTTGTTCCGCTTATCAGGCATCCAGGTAGGGTTGATCTTGTTCCATATCACGAAGGCATTGTATGAGGACACATCAATGATGCTATGGAAGATGACCAGGGGCCAGCGGGCAGTCATCCCCCTGCAGCTGTAAGTTCCAATCACCTTGTCCAGGTTGTCCGCGCCTCCATTGTTGTGGTCTTAGTCCAGGATGATGGCTGGCTTCCTGTCCTCACGATCACTGATCTCAGCCATTTTGTGCAGTGTGCTCAGGAGGACCACATTCTTGTTCCTCTTTGGGAGGTAAGAAACTCGAGTGGTGGTGGGGGTGAAGGAAAACTTTGATGAGAAAGCCTCTCTCCCCCTTGTTGCGAGGAGTGCAGTGGGAAGCTCAGGCTTGTTCTTTCTAACTGTGCCAACTATGGTGATCTGCCTCTTTAGGAGCTGCTGGCTGAGTTCAATCAGTAGCACACATAATATGTGTGTGTGTGTGTGTGTGTGTGTGTGTGTGTGTGTGTGTGTGTGTGTGTGTGTGTGTGTGTGTGTGTGTGTGTGTGTGTGTGTGTGTGTGTGTGTGTGTGTGTGTATTTCTGGTTTTTGTGGTGTGTAAATGATTTTATAACTGCCAGGTCAAAAATGACCCTTAGACAATCTTTGTACCCTGGTGGTGTACAGCTTTCATGGAAATATGAACAAAGGCAATGTTTAACTTTTTCTAATGTTGGGATCATTCTAGGAAAAGTCATCAAATTTAGGGGGTTTTCTCTGATGTTAAAACTTCTACTTGGTCACAATCCCGGATCCGGGAGCATCCTCATCAGTAAAAAAGCTGACTAGCATAGCCTAGCATAGCGTCACAAGTAAATACTAGCATCTAAATATCATTAAATCACAAGTCCAAGACACCAGATGAAAGATACACATCTTGTGAATCCAGCCATCATTTCTGATTTTTAAAATGTTTTACAGGGAAGACACAATTTGTAAATCTATTAGCTAACCACGTTAGCAAAAGACACCACTTTTTTTACTCCACCAGTTTTTTACTCCATCAGTAGCTATCACAAATTCGACCAAATAAAGATATAAATAGCCACTAACCAAGAAACAACTTCATCAGATGACAGTCTGATAACATATTTATTGTATAGCATATGTTTTGTTAGAAAAATGTGCATATTTCAGGTATAAATCATAGTTTACCATTGCAGCCACCATCACAACTCTCACCAAAGCGACTAGAATAACTACAGAGAGCAACGTGTATTACCTAATTACTCATCATAAAACATTTCTTAAAAATACACAGCGTACAGCAAATGAAAGACACAGATCTTGTGAATCCAGACAATATTTCAGATTTTTTAAGTGTTTTACAGCGAAAACACAATATAGCGTTATATTAGCTTACCACAATAGCAAACATCACAACAGCATTGATTCAAGCTAAAAATAGCGATAACGTATAAACCACCAAATTATAGTAATTTTTTCACTAACCTTCTCAGAATTCTTCAGATGACAGTCCTATAACATCATATTACACAATGCATATAGAGTTTGTTCGAAAATGTGCATATTTAGCGGCACAAATCGTGGTTATACAATGTGATTAGTGGCCAAAACTTCAAGCAATCTGTCCGGCGCCATCTTGGAGAGGCACCTAATCTAATCGAAAACTATTCATAAACTTGACTAAAAAATACAGATTGGACAGCAAATGAAAGATAAATTAGTTCTTAATGTAATCGCTGTGTTAGATTTTTTAAATTAACGTTACTGCGCAATACAGCGTGCGCTAAAGCGAGACCGCACCATAATTCATGGCGGAATTATTATTTGACATTTGTCAACATAAGTACGAATTAACAGCATAAAGACTGCTTACTATTAGCTGAGCTTCCATCAGAATCTTGGGCAAGGTGTCCTTTCTCCAGAACAATCGTCTTTTGGTTGAAAGATGTCCTCCTGTCCTGTCGAAATAGCCGCTAACGTTAGCCACCCACTGGAAAGGTGTCCAACTCGTGAAAGCGCATCACAAAGAAATCCAGGAAAATCGCAATAAACTGATATAAACTGCTATAAATCGGTTTAAATTAACTACCTTATGATGTCTTTAACAACTATAACGAATAAAAACATGACCGGAGATACAGAACTGCTAAAACGAAAGCTTTGCAGGAGGCCATTGTGATGTCCCTGATGCGCCAGGCGCACCGTGGAAAAGAACGGAACTTCCGTTCCACGGTCTTATATAGGGTCCCAGATTGCGCAATCCACTCCATTCAAATTCTCCCCGCTTACTGACATCTAGAGGAAGACGTATGCAGTGCATGTAGCCCGATGGCTTACATGGGGACTTATAAACTGACCTCAGAACAGGGACCTCGATTTCTGAAATCTCACTCCCTGACAGGAAATGTGCTGCAGAATGAGTTCTGTTTTACTCACAGATATAATTCAAACGGTTGTAGAAACTAGAGAGTGTTTTCTATCCAATAGTAATAATAATATGCATATTGTACGAGCAAGAATTGAGTACGAGGCAGTTTAATTTGGAAACGAAATTATTACAAAGTGCAAATAGCACCCCCTATTGCCAAGAGGTTTTAATTAACACATTTATCAAATAAAATCAGAGCCGGAGATATCTAACGTCTATACCGAAAGCTTTTCAAAACGCAATCTGGGGTCCCTTCTCGCGCCTTCCAAGACAATGAAAATTCTGGTCACGGCATTCCAAAAGCTCTTGTTCGGCCTCAGATCAAGCTAGACACCCCATTCCACCTCTCACTGCCTATTGACATCTAGTGGAAGGCGTATGCAGTGCATGTAGTGCCATAGATTTCAGGCAAATTAATAGGAAGGCCCTGGAACAGAGCCTCGATTTCAGATTTTTCACTTCCTGACAGGAAGTTTGCTGCAAAATGAGTTCTGTTTTACTCACAGATATAATTCAAACGGTTTTAGAAACTAGAGAGTGTTTTCTATCCAATAGTAATAATAATATGCATATTGTACGAGCAAGAATTGAGTACGAGGCAGTTTAATTTGGGACCAATTTTTTACAAAGTGAAAATAGCGCCCCCCTATTGAGAAAAGGTTCTTAAACATAGTGCCGGGTCATTTTTGGCCCAAAACAAGGGTTAAGCCGGTAATGCCAACAACGAACGGTGAGCCATCGAATTGATGCAGAACAAAGCAAATAATGAAAGAAAAGCATTGTAAGTTTGAATTTTTTACGTTAGTGTGGGACAGGTGGTGTAATTATTGTTATTGATCAATAATGACAAACCTCCAAAAGTTTGGACACATCTACTCATTACAGGTTTTTTCTTTATTGTGGCAAAGAAACCACAACTAAAGGACACCAATAATAAGAAGAGACTTGCTTGGGCCAACACTCACGAGCAATGGACATTAGACCGGTGGAATTCCAAATTTGAGATTTTTGGTTCCAACCGCCATAGCTTTGTGAGACGCAGAGAAGGTAAACGGATCATCTCTGCATGTGTTGTTCTGACCGTGACGCATGGAGGAGGAGTGATGGTGTGGGGGCGCTTTGCTGGTGACACTGTCATACATTTTTTTAGAATTCAAGGCACACTTAACCGGCATGGCTACCACAGCATTCTGCAGCAATACGTTATCCCATCTGGTTTGCACTCATTTGTTTTTCGACAGAATAATGACCCAACACACCTCCAGGCTGTGTAAGAGCTATTTGACCACGGAGAAGAGTGATGGAGTGCTGCATCAGATGACCTGGCCTCCACAATCACCTGACCTCAACCCAATTGAGATGGTTTGGGATGTGTTGGACCGCAGAGTGAAAGAAAAGCAGCCAACAAGTGCTCAGCATATGTGGGAACTCCTTCAATACTGTTGGAAAAGCATTCCAGGTGATGCTGGTTGAGAGAATGCCAAGAGTGTGCAAAGCTGTCATCAAAGCAGAGGGTGGCTACTTTGAAGAATCTAAAATCTAAAATATATTTTGATTTTCTTAACACTTTTTTGGTTATTACATGATTCCATATGTGTTATTTCATAATTTTGATGTCTTCACTATTATTCTACAATGTAGAAAAACCCTTGAATGAATAGGTGTGTCCCAACTTTTTACTGGTAGTGTATATCCGTAATAAAGAGATGTTGTGCTTTTTTGACACCTCAAGACCTACAGGCTCTAGTTTGGTCTTATTTTGATTATTGTCCAGCCATGTGGTCAAGTACTGCTAAAAAATACGTAGTTAAGCTGCAGCTGGCCCAGAACAGAGTGGCACGTCTTTCTCTTCATTGTAATCATTAGGGCTAATATAAATACTGTGCATGACAGTCTCTCTAGGCTAAGCGTTGAGGAGAGACTGACTGCATCACTTCTGGTTTTATAAGAAGCATTAATATGTTGAAAATTCCAAATTGTTTGAATTGTCAACTCATGCACAGCTCTGACACACACTTACCCCACCAGACATGCCACCAGGTCTTTTCATAGTCCCCAAATCCAGAACAAATTCAAGAAAGCATACAGTATTATATACGTAAAGCCATTATTTCATGGAACTCCTTTCCATCTCAAATTGCTCAAACAGTAAACCTTGTTTTTAAAAAATGATAAAGCAACACCTCATTGCACAACGCCTCTCCCCTATTTGACTTAGATTATTTGTCTGTATATGTTGATATGTAGGCTACTATTTTTTTTGTGTATGTAGTTCTGTCCCTGAGCTGTTCTTGTCTATTAATGTTCTGTAGTATGTCATGTTTCATGTTCTGTGTGGACCCCAGGAAATGTAGCTGAGGCTTTCGCAAAGCTAATGGGGATCCTAATAAAATACCAAATACCCAAAGTGATGCAGTGCTTTTTCAAAGTGTGTGTGTGCTATAGAAATATCATTGTTGATGATGGCGATGATGATTAGCGTGGCAATGTCCATATCCATCATCTTCTTTGTTAGTATAATTAGTCACTCTCAGTTAAGTATTAGCTTTGCAGCGTCAGCTAGCTCCAGAGGGAGATATACAATTATTGGGCCCTCAGGGAGTGTATTGAGTTCTCTCTCTCTCGCTCTCTCTCTCGCTCTCTCTCGCTCTCTCTCGCTCTCTCTCTCTCTCTCTCTCTCTCTCATACAGACAAAGACACACATGCACTCGCACACATATACACACGATACACTGTGCTCTGGGATGTGTTTACCCAAGGTCTTACAGCCATTAGCTGGCAGGACCTGCATATAGTGCAGAACTCACTGGGCTGTGCAGCATGGAGGAGATAGGGAGAATGGGGAAAAAATCCTGACCATGGCTCCATCTCAATAGTCTACAGTTGCTTCCTCTCCAGGTCTCCTTGCCTTCATCTGCCTGATAAGGTTAACCATACTGCTATAATCTGTTCTGTGTTTTCAGAACAGAATGGTGCAGATGATAGTGAGAAGACTAGGAGAGGAAGGCACTGTAGACTATTGAGATACAGCCCGGGTTTATGGACCCCCCCCCGTTTTTTATGAGCAGGTATTCCCAAACTGGGGTATGCACAATGCTGTCGGGGGAATTTATAAAAAATATACAGTTGAAGTCGTAAGTTTACATACACTTAGGTTGGAATCATTAAAACTTGTTTTTCAACCACCCCACACATTTCTTGTTAACAAATTGTAGTTTTGGCAAGTCGTTTAGGACATTTACGTTGTGCATGACACACGTAATTTTTCAACAATTATTTACATACAGATTATTTCACTTATAATTCACTGTATCACAATTTCAGTGGGTCAGAAGTTTACATACACTAAGTTGACTGTGCCTTTAAACAGCTTGTTAAATTGCAGAAAATTATGCCATGGCTTTAGAAGCTTCTGATAGGCTAATTGACATCATTTCAGTCAATTGGAGGTGTACCTGTGGATGTATGTCAAGGCCTACCTTCAAACTCAGTGCCTCTTTGTTTGACATCATGGGAAAATCAAAAGAAATCAGCCAAGACCTCAGAAAAAAAAATGTAGACCTCCACAAGTCTGGTTCATCCTTGGGAGCAATTTCCAAACGCCTGAAGGTACCACGTTCATCTGTAAAAATAATAGTACGCAAGTATAAACAAGGGGCAAAGTATTGACACGTTTTTTAAATTGAAAGACGAGCTTAAAGTTTTTTCACTTGTCTGACCGCTTGCATGATGATGACGTTTCTCACACGACTGGCCTATCTGGGTGATGTTTTTTCTCGCCTGAATGATCTGAATCAAGGATTACAGGGACTCTCCGCAACTGTATTCAATGTGCTGGACAAAATTGAGGCTATGATTAAGAAGTTGGAACTCTTCTCTGTCTGCATTAACAAGGACAACACACAGGTCTTTCCATCATTGTATAATTTTTTGTGTGCAAATGAACTCAAGCTTACGGACAATGTCAAATGTGATATAGCGAAGCACCTGAGTGAGTTGGGTGCACAATTACGCATGTACTTTCCCAAAAAGGATGACACAAAAAACTGGATTCGTTATCCCTTTCATGCCCTGCCTCCAGTCCACTTACCGATATCTGAACAAGAGAGCCTTAACGAAATTGCAACAAGCTGTTCTGTGAAAAATGAATTTAAATCAGAAGCCACTGCCAGATTTCTGGATTGATCTGCGCTCAGAGAACCTGACTTGGCAAATTGCGCTGTTAAGACACTGATGCCCTTTGCAACCACATACCTATGTGAGAGTGGATTCTCGGCCCTCACTAGCATGAATACTAAATACAGGCACAGACTGTGTGTGGAAATGATTTAAACTGAGACTCTCTCCAATACAACATAGCAGAGTTATGTGGATCCTTTCAAGCATACCATTCTCATTAACCTGTGGTGAGTTATTCACAATTTTCAATGAACAAATAAGGTTTTATATGTAAGATGGCTAAACAAAGAGCAAAATTATTGATTATTATTGTGCCCTGTTCCAAAAAGAGCTCTTTGTCACTTCCCACAAGTCGGGTTGTGACAACTCACATTCATTCTTATGTTTAATACATTTATTGTATAGCGTGTGTGTGGCAGGCTTACAATGATGGCAAAAAACAACATTTGAGAGTGCGCTGACCCTGGTGCTAGAGGGGTACACAGCTGGAGGTTGAATGTTTGAAGGGGTATGGGACTATAAAAACCACTGTTCCAGAGGATCAAATACTCCCTTATTTACACTCACCCCTTAGCACAAATGGATAGAGAGATGGATAGATAGAGCAATTTATCTGTTTTTTCCCCCCCTCTATAATTTATTAATCAGGCAAATCCTATTTCCTCTCTCCGTGTGTGGTTGGTTGTGACTGTCCCCTGTCTCTGGGGTATGTGGAGTAGCCCCCCCCCCCCACTGAGTAGAAAGCCTGCTTTTTGGTCCAGCTGGACAGTCACTATCCCAGTTAAGCAGTTTTGTAAAGTTGTGTTCCTCAAAAGCACGAAACCTGCCTCAGCAGGGAGGAGAGGGAGAGGAGGAGGATGGAGGGGGCAGGATAACCAGGAATGTAGAGAGCAATGATGGGAGAAGGAAGTGGTTTGGAGAGGTACACTACTTGAGCAAAAGTATGTGGACACCTGCTCCTCGAATATCTCATTCCAAAATCTTAATATATAGCTGGTCCCCCCTTTGCTGCTCTAACAGCCTCCACTATTCTGGGAAGGCTTTCCACTAGATGTTGGGACATTTCTGCAGGGACCTGCTTCCATTCAGCCACAAGAGCATTAGTGAGGTCAAGAACTGATGTTAGACAATTAGGACTGATACGCAGTAGGCATTCCTATTCTTCCCAAAGGTGTTCGATGGGGTTGAGGTTAGGGCTCTGTGCAGACCAGTCAAGTTTTTCCACACCAATCTCGTCAAATCATTTCTCTATGGACCTCGCTTTGTGCACTGAGGCATTGTCACGCTGAAACAGGAAAGGGCCTTCCCCAAACTGTTGCCACAAACTTGGAGGCATAGAATCGTCTAGAATGTCATTGTATGCTGTACTGTTGAGATTTCCCTTCACTGGAAGTAACGGGCCGAGCCCGAACCATGATAAACATTCCCAGACCATTTCTCGTTCTCCACCTAACTTTACAGTTGGCACTATGCATTGGGTTAGGTAGCGTTCTCCTGCCAGATGGTGAAGCGTGATTCATCACTCCAGAGAATGCATTTCCACTGCTCCAGAGTCCAATGCTCCAGCCAACGCTTGGCAGTGCACAAGGTGATCTTAGGCTTGTGTGTGGCAGCTCGGCCATGGAAACGAATTTCACGAAGGTCCCAATGAACAGTTATTGTGCTGACGCTGCTTCCAGAGGCAGTTTGGAACTTGGTAGTGAGTGTTGCAACCGAGGAAAGACGATGGTTACGTACTTCAGCACTCGACGGTCCCGTTCTGTGAGCTTGTGTGGCCTACCACTTCGCGGCTGAGCCGTTGATGTTCCTAGACGTTTCCACTTCACAATAACAGCACTTACAGTTTACCGGGGCAGCTCTAGCAGGTCAGAAATCTTATGAACTGACTTGTTGGAAAGGTGGCTTCCTATGACGGTGCCACATTGAAAGTCACTGAGCTCTTCAGTATGGCCATTCTACTTCCAATGTTTGTCTATGGAGATTGCATGGCTGTGTCCTCGATTTTATACACCTGTCGGCAATGACCATGGCTGAAATAGCCGAATCCACTAATTAGAAGGGGTGTCCACATACTTCTGTAGTGTATTAATTATTTTTGTCAGGTGGGTGGATAAGATTCATGCCCCACTCCGTCCTTGACTTTTCCTAGATAAGTCTATTTAACACACATATGTTGTAAGAATTTTGATGTCAGAAACAGAATTTCTGTTATATGCCGTTTTTTCCCCGGACAGCCAAAAAGTTACTTTTTCAAATCCTCCTTCAGAGTCACATGCAGGTAAGACATTTTGATTTCTGTATGTAACCAATGTGAAATGGCTAGCTAGTTAGTTAGCGGTGGTGCACGCTAATAGCGTTTCAATCGGTGACGTCACTCGCTCTGAGACCTGAAGTAGTTGTTCCCCTTGCTCTGCAAGAGCCATGGCTTTTGTGGCGCGATGGGTAACGATGCTTCGTGGGTGACTGTTGTCTATGTGTGCAGAGGGTCCCTGGTTCGAGCCCAGGTAGGGGCGGGGATAGGGACGGAAGCAAAACTGTTACATTGATGCTGTTGACCCGGATCACTGGTTGCTGCGGAAAAGGAGGTTAAAAGGGGGGTGTGTAACCGATGTGAAATGGCTAGCTAGTTAGCGGTGGTGCACGCTAAATAGTGTTTCAATCGGTGATGTCACTCGCTCTGAGACCTGAAGTAGTTGTTCCCCTTGCTCTGCAAAAGCCACGGCTTCGTGGGTGACTGTTGTTGATGTGTGCAGAGGGTTTCTGGTTCAAGCCCAGGTAGGGGTGAGGAGAGGGATGGAAGCAAAACTGTTACATGTATATATACGGAACAAACATACTGTATAAAAGCAACATGCAACAATTTCAAGAATTTTACTGAGTTACAGTTCATATAAGGAAATCAGTAAATTTAAATAAATTCATTAGGCCATAATCTATGGATTTCACATGACTGGGCAGGGGCACTGCCATGGGTGGGCCTCCCATCCACTTGGGAGCCAGGCAGGCCCATCCACTTGGGAGGCAGGCAGGCCCATCTACTTGGGAGTCAGGCAGGCACATCCACTTGGGAGCCAGGCCCAGCCAATCAGAAGGAATTTTTCCACACAAAAGGGTTTTATTACAGACGGAAATACTCCACAGTTTCATCAGCTGACCAGGTGGCTGGTCTCAGAATATCCCGCAGGTGAAGACGCCGGACGTGGAGGTCCTGGGCTGACATGGTTACACATGGTCTGCAGTTGTGAGGCCGGTTGGGCTGCCAAATTCTCTAAAACGAAGTGGTAGAGAAATTAATTTTAAATTATCTGGCAACAGCTCTGGTGGACATTCCTGCAGTCAGCATTCCAATTGCACACTCCCTCAAAACTTGAGAAATCCGTTGCATTGTGTTGTGACAAAACTGCACATTTTAGAGTGGCCTTTTATTGTCCACAGTACAAGGTGTACCTGTGTAATGATCATGCTGTTCAATCAGATTCTTGCTATAGAACACCTTTCAGATGGATGGATTACTGTATTTTGGCAAACGGAGAAATGCTCACTAAAAGGAATGTAAACAAATGTGTGCACAACATTTTAGAGAAGTAAGATTTTGTGCATATGGACCATTTCTGGGATCTTTTATTTCAGCTCATGAAACATGGGACCAGCACATTACATGTTGCATTTATAATTGTGTTCAGTATAGTATCAGAAAGATCAGATTGGGAGGTTCCAAAACCCTTACCATTTCCAAGTAATTCAAAATTTCAGAAGAGTTCTTTTTCCAAGAATGAGCACTTGACTTGGGCTGAAAAAGGTGCCGGCACTCATTTTGGGTTCCGGTACTGTTTACATTTAGGTGCAGCAGTTCCACAATACTTTTGAGACTATATTCTATAAGAGGGGAAGGAGCTAAAGCAGTAGAACATTTGAGGTGACGCTACTCAGCTCCGGTGAGCTCCTGTCCACGTCAAGCACAGCCAATAACCACGGTTCCATGCTCCACACGTGAGAATGCGACAACACAGCCTACAGTGACATAAACTAATGAAAATGTTACTGTGATCTTAGATTATGATTTTTTTTTTTCCCATATTCTGATGTTACCCAAGACCTTCATAAACCCAACCAAAGGATAATTATTCTTATAGAAAATGTGAAATATATATATTAGACTGTTATAATGTTTAAGTCAAAATGACTCCTCATTGGCTCAAAGGGGATCCCTCGAGGCCTGGCTTTTATTTATATATTTTTTGTAATTTTTACCACCCTTTTTCTCCCCAATTTCATGATTCCGATGTTGTCACATCGCTGCAATTCCCGAACGGGCTCGGGAGAGGCGAAGGTTGAGTCATGCGTCCTCCGAAACATGAACCGCCAAACCGCGCTTCTTAACACCCGGGTGACGCTGCAGCACTGCGATGCAGTGTCTTTGACCAATGCGCCACTTGGGAGGTGAGGCCTGGCTTTTCTAGTGTTAAAGAGATTCTCAGGTAGTTTTGTATACTTTTTTGCCAGTTGTACTGAAAGTAGCAAGCCAAGTGTTCTCCAAAAATTGCATACCACATCACACTTTTGCAGATATGTGCACCACTTCATTGCTCTTTCTCTCGTTCTGCTGTTTGTGCATCTTGCTAGCTGTCACTCAATTGGCGAGGGTCTGAAGCTCATTGGCTAGAACTCAAATTGCTAGGGGGCTGGCCCAAGTGAGGGGAAAAAGTAAGGAAAAATGACACGGCATGGAATCCAGAAAAAAAGTTGCTTTCAAACCAATGATTTTGTGGCTAGGTAAGACTAATTCTGCTCACAGATTATGCATGTATTAACTTCACATTGACACACCCAGCCCAAAAGCAGGTGGTTAAAAAATACTTACTTGACCCCAAAGTTCAGGAGCATGATTTTGATGAAAACCGGTTCTGTCTGCCAACATAGTCTGCAGCCATACTCAATATAGGCCTAGCCTGTATTCTGTGTCGGTCTATAGCTGGAGTGGGGTGTACTAATACCATTCGCTGCGATTCCATGCCTATCTGGTAGAACATTTTCATTTGCTAAGCCCTTGCTTTGGCGGTACTACACTCGCCCCGCTTCAACAAAGACCTTGGCACGCTCTCCTCGATATCAATGCCCTCCGCTAGCCGCCATTGCCAAGTGAGGAAACAACGAAACTGAGTGTCATCCAAGCAGCTTGTCATTGTAAACACATTTTTTTTAAGTATTCATATTGAGTAATTTTTTCCTCTCTACTCTTTTCAGGGTGAGCCAGCAGCCGAAAACGAGCAAACTTGAGGATGGGGAGAAACCAGAGGGATTGCGAATGAGTTGGCAGGTGAGAGCAAAATGAGAGAAAGAGACAACCAGGGCTACAGGCTGATGCGTGATCATCCTGATCCTCAGGGCCTGATTCTGCTCTCTCTGATGAGGAGGGGAGTTTGAGTTACAGTGATATTCCTTCATTGCCATGGCATGTTCAATGGTAAGGCTTAGAAACTAGGACTGGGTTTTGGGATGGTCTTTGCCAAGTACACTCGTAAAAAAAAAAGTGCTATCTAGAACCCAAAAATTATCTGGGTTATTTGGCTGTCCCCATACGAGACCCCTTTGAAGAATCCATTTTGGCTTCTGGTAGAACTCGTTTGGTTCCAGGTAGAACTCTTTTGGGTTCCATGTATAAGCCTTTCCACAGAGGGTTCTACATTGAACCTCAAAGAGTTCTACCTGGAACCAAAGAGGGTTCTCTTATGGGGACAGCTGCATAACTCTTTTGGAAATGTTTTTCTAGGAGTGTAGTGGCATCCTATCACAATGAAATGGATATCTTAGTTCCAAAAATCTTCCTAGCAAAGCATACAGTAACACCAAAGGTCCTCTAATTAGTTACTCATTGTGGAAGTATGATTCTGTAACAAGTCTTGCAACAGAAAGAAATAGTATCATGTTCAAGTATTCTACTTTTGTTTACTAAGCAAGTTAATGTTGTCTATAGTTAGCCCCTTGATGGGTAACACTCCTTAGCTCTTTGATAGCAATACATTTCTCCTCATTGTCTGTGTTGTCCCCTCTGTAATGGTGCTGCTGTGTTTGACAGATGAATAATAGCTAGCAAGAGTTCTAGACTCACCCCATCTCTGCAGTTCCCTGGGACACAGCTCAGGTCAGCTGATTAAAAAGATAATGAATTGGTTTAATAGATGTTTGTTTTCCTCTGCAATATGTGTCCTTTTCCTCCAGACCCCGTGGGGGAGTCATCTTTATAAATGACAGATTTTCGACATTGAATGGAGAATGCTCCCATCCCAACAAACTGGGCAAAAACTGGTTTAATCATGTCATATAAACAACAAAATGATATGTGATGATATTGAATCAGCATGGAAAACTGATTGGATTTGCAAAAAGTAATCAATGTAAGGTCTTTTTTTTAAAACCCAACTTTTTACCTAAATCCAATGACAAGGTGTACTTTCTTTGTTGGTTTCACATTGAATTCACGTTTAGTTGACAACAACCAAATGTAAATCAAAAGTAGACATTGAACTGACGTCTGTGCTTGGTGGGAAGTTGTCTTAGCCTTCTTGATGTGGTGTGGTGTTGACTCAAGCAAGTTGATTATGCTCACTTTCTTAAATGTTACACGTAAGACTTAGTACACATCCTATCAGAGGCTCATCTTAGCTTCTTTGGCACCACCCTCAGACAATTCTCATTTGTACACCAGATCCTGGTGGATTGAAGGTAATTAGCATGTTATTTGGATTGTTTGTCTGGGTTGATTGATCAGCTATGAAACTAGCAGACAGAATCGTAACTTGTCTTGCATAATTTCTGATCACCCATGTTTTTCTTCGTTTTTTTGTAGTTGAAGTGTGTGAGTGAGTGTGTGCATGTTTCAGTGTCTGTGTGTTCCTCTTGTGTGTTACTGATTGGCTAAATCCAGAACCACCATGAGCTCAGCTGTAGTGCAATAACAAACATCAGTGTCATTGCTTTAATGTCCCCCAGCGCGTTTGAAAGATAAACCTGGCAGAACATAAACAATAGCACCGGTGCATACTGAACGGGGCACAGGGCATGAGAGAGCTCATTTAGTTGTTATTAACTTAATAAAGGCACTCTATTGTGGGAATTACACTCCTCCATCCCCACAAGGCCACAGGCTTGGTGTCTGGATTTCTCAGTTAACTGTACTCTGGATCTCTTTTTGTCATCCTCCACTCCTCTGAAGTTGTATTGTAGCTCATTCAGCATGAGTCATTAAGCTCACTAACGGACACTTCAAGATGAAAACAACCATGAAAAAAATGCCTCTGGTTTATATCCTGAAACAGAAATGCATGTAGTTGTTATTGTACCATGCTAATCCACACACACACACAAACACACACAAAGGATGCAAACAGGACACACTCTTGGGGCTTCTGTCCTTGCCTATGTGATAGAGCTTTTTGACATTGATTGTGAAATTAACTGTACAGGGTGATTGATTTATACCGATACATATAATCTGGGGTATTGTGTGTGAACTGTCCCACACACAATACCCCATAAAGTCAAAGTGGAATTATGTTTTTAGAAATATTTAAAAATGAAAAGCTGAAATGTCTTGAGTCAATAAGTATTCAACCCCTTAGTTATGACAAGCCTAAATAGGTTCAGAAGTAAAGCATTGCTTAACAAGTCACATAATAAGTGGCATAGACTCACTCTGTGTGGAATAATAGTGTTCAACATGATTTTTGAATGAATACCTCATCTCTGTACCCCACACTTATATGTAAGGTCCCTCAGTCGAGCATAGAATTTCAAACACAGATTCAACCACAACGACCAGGGAGGTTTTACAATGCCTTGCAAACAAGAGCACCTATTGGTGATGGGTGAAAAAAAAAAAAAAAAACTGATATTGAATATATTTTGTGCATGGTGAAGTTGTTAATTACAGGAAGCTACTCTAACCAGGAAGCTTATAAGAAGTCCCGCTATGCCCTCCGACGAACCATCAAACAGGCAAAGTGTCAATACAGGACTATGATCAACCTCTCCCTGTCTGAATCTGTAATACCAACATGTTTCAAGCAGACCCCCATAGTCCCAATGCCCAAGAACACTAAGGTAACCTGCCTAAATGACTACCGACCCGTAGCACTCACGTCTGTAGCCATGAAATACTTTGAAAGGCTGGTCATGGCTCACATCAACACCATTATCCCAGAAACCCTAGACCCACTCCAATTTGATCCACAGATGATGCCATCTCTATTGCACTCCACACTGCCCTTTCCCACCTGGACAATAGCAACATCTATGTGAGAATGCTATTCATTGACTACAGCTCAGCGTTCAACACCATAGTGCCCTCAAAGCTCATCACTAAGCTATGGATCCTGGGACTAAACACCTCCCTGTGCAACTGGATCCTGGATTTCCTGACGGGCCGCCCCAGGTAGTAAGGGTAGGTAACAACACATCTGCCAAGCTGATCCTCAACAAGGGGGCCCCTCAGCGGTGCGTGTACAGTCACCTCCTGTACTCCCTGTTCACTCATGACTGCATGACCAGGCACGACTCCAACACCATCATTAAGTTTGCCGATGACACAACAGTGGAAGGCCTGATCACTGACAACAACGAGACAGCCTATAGGGAAGAGGTCAGAGACCTGGCCGTGTGGTGCCAGGATAACAACCTCTCCCTCAACGTGATCAACGGGAATGATTCTTGACTACAGGAAAAAGTGAACCGAGCACACCCCCATTCTAGTGGTGAAGGTTGAGAGCTTGGTGTCCACATCACCAACAAACTAACAAGCACACGAAGACGGTCGTGAAGAGGGCACGACAAAACCTGTTCCCCCTCAGGAAACTGAAAAGATTCGGCATGGGTCCTCAGATCGTCCAAAGGTTCTACAGCTGAAGTATCGAGAGCATCCTGACTGGTTGCATCACTGCCTGGTATGGCAACTGCTCGGCATCTGACCGCAAGGCACTACAGAGGATAGTGCGTCAGGCACAGTACCTCACTGTGGCCAAGCTTCCTGCCATCCAGGACCTCTAAACCAGGCGGTGTCAGAGGAAGGCCCTAAAAATTGTCAGTCTCCAGCGACCCTAGTCATAGAATGTTCTCTCTGCTACCGCATGGCAAGGAGTGCCAAGTCTAAATCCAAGAGGCTTCTAAACAGCTTCTACCCCCACGCCAAAAGACTCCTGAAGATCAAGTCAAATGGCTACCAAGACTATTTGCAGTGCCCCCCCCCCCCCCCCCCCATCACCCCATATTTACACCACTGCTACTCTCTGTTGTCATCTATGCATATTCACTTTAATAACTCTACCTACATGTACATACACCTCAACTATCCGGTGCCCCTGCACATTGAGTCTGTATCGGTACCCCCCTCTATATAGTCTCGCTATTGTTATTTTACTGCTGCACTTTAATTATAAACACTGCCAATAGTGTTTCTACAAAGTATTGACTCAGGGGTGTGAATAGTTATTTAAATGAGATATTTCTGTATTTAATTTATTGTCAATAATTTTGCAAAAATGTTAACTTTTTTCCACTTTGTCATTATGGGGTATTGTGTGTAGATGTGTGAAGAAAAAAAAACAATATAATTAATCCATGTTGAATTCAGGCCGTAACACAACAAAATGTGGAATAAGTCAAGGGGTATGAATACTTTCTGAATGTAATCTCAACTACAATCCAGGTCATCTGGCTTTGCTATTAGATGAAGCAGAGTGATAACACATTAAGTTGTTATATAAATAAAAAATATCTGACATTGTATTCCCATTTTAACTTTTTGTGCTTTTAAATGGTTGAAAGTGCAGTGATAACACATTGGGAATTCAACAAACTTCTGGATGTCTTTTGGAGTGGGTGGATAAAGGTTGAAATCTCATTGATCAATGTCTCAACCAAAAATGACCGACATTTGTTGAAATGACGTGGTGTGCACAGCGGGATGAGAGGACATCAGACTACAACAACAGAAATTGTGCGGGAATTGAGAGAGATATACACAATAGCAATGACAAAGAAAATGTGTGCAAGTGAAAGAAAGGGCAATATTGACAAAGTTTGTATGTGTGTGTAATGTGGGTTTGAATCATCCTGTGTGTGAGCAGAATGTGAACTTATCTTGACACAACTCTTTTTGCCTTCTGTCTGTGTGTGTCGGTGTGTCAGTGTGTCTGTATATTCGTATATTTCATGAGTGTATGCGTGCATGTGCATGTCGCTGTAGCCCTGCATGTGTTTCAGGGCCAGCTGTCCAAAATGAGCTCTCGTTCCGACACTCATGTATGAAGAGACCAATCGGAATTACTGTGCCTCATTTCTCAGGAAAATGTGTAGCTTGGGGGATCGACCGAGTGCTCCGGCTCTGTGGCTGGCTCGGGGCTGTAGACATTGCCCGTGGATATGATCCTGGCTCATCTGTTTAGTGAATCGGCTGCCCTACAGACACGTTACATAGTTATTTTCATTATCCGATGGCCACATCGCCATCCCTGACACTGGCTGGAAGTAGGCCGATGGTCAGTGTTGACTCACAAGTGAGCCATCGTCAGCCACCCTAGTGGTAGAAATTGAGAAATGTCATACATATCAAAATAGCCTCAAGGAAAAGAGTGTGGTGAGGCTGGGAATATGTTGTGTTGTTGTATTTGAGTGTCCGGTGCTTCACAGCAGATGTCTAGCAACGTACATACATAGAAACGGAGATGAGCAGAAAAGTCTCCAGTGATCATACATTGCTTCTATTAAACAAAAATCTAAACGCAACATGTAAAGTGTTTGTCCCATGTTTCATGAACTGAAATAAAACATCCTCAATCTAAAAAAACACACAAAAAGCGTATTTATCTCAAATTTTGTACACACATTTGTTTAGATCCCTGTTAGTGAGCATTTCTCAATTTCCAAGATGATCCATCCACCTGACAGGTGTGGCATATCAAGAAGCTGATTAAAAAGGCCACTAAAATGTGCAGTTTTATCACAACACAATGCCTCAAGTTGAGGGAGTGTGCAATTGGCATGCTGAACACAGGAATGTCCACCAGAGTTGTAGCCAGATAATTGCATGTTCCTTTCTCTACCATAAGCTGCCTTCAACTTAATTTTAGAGAACTTGGCAGTATGTCCAACCACAGACCACATGTAACCACACCAGCCCAGTACCTTCACATCAACCTTCTTCACCTGCGGGATCATCTAAGACTAGCCACCCGGACTGCTGATAAAATGTAGACATATTTCTGTCTGTATTAAAGCCCTTTTGTGGGAAAAAACGTATTCTGATTGGCTGGGCCTTCCTCCGTATGGGTGGGCCAGTACAGTGGCTTGCGAAAGTATTCACCCCCTTGGCATTTTATTGTCGTACAACCTGGAATTAAAATAGATTTTTGGGGGGTTTGTATCATTTGATGTACACAACACTTTGAAGGTGCAAAATATTTTTATCACTTTGAAGGTGCAAAATATTTTTATCACTTTGAAGGTGCAAAATATTTTTATTGTGAAACAAACAGGAAATGAGACAAAAAATAAAACTGAAAACTTGAGCGTGCATAACTATTCACCCCCCCCCCAAAATCAAAACTTTGTAGAGCCACTTTTTGCAACAATTACAGCTGCAAGTCTCTTGGGGTATGTCTCAAAAGCTTGGCACATCTAGCCACTGCGATTTTTTTTGCCCATTCTTCAAGGCAAAACTGCTCCAGCTCCTTCAAGTTGGATGGGTTCCACTGGTGTACAGAAATCTTTAAGTTATACCACAGATTCTCAATTGGATTGAGGTCTGGGCTTTGACTAGGCCATTCCAAGACATTTAAATGTTTCTCCTTAAACCAGTCGAGTGTTGCTTTAGCAATATGCTTAGGGTCATTGTCCTGCTGGAAGGTGAACCTCCAGCCCAGTCTCAAATCTCTGGAAGCTGCCAGTTAAGGACTTGTGAGGCGTCTGTTTCTCAAACTAGACACTCTAATGTACTTGTCCTCTTCCTCAGTTGTGCATCGGGCCTCCCACTCCTCTTTATATTCTGGTTAGAGCCAGTTTGCGCTGTTCTGTGAAGGGAGTAGTACACAGCATTGTACGAGATCTTCAGTTTCTTGGCAATTTCTTGCAAGGAATAGCCTTATTTCTCAGAAGAAAGCACTTTGTTTCTAGCCATTTTGAGCCTGTAATCGAACCCACAAATGCTGATGCTCCAGATACTCAACTAGTCTAAAGAAGGCCAGTGTTTTTGCTTCTTTAATCAGCACAACAGTTTTCAGCTGTGCTAACATAATTGCAAAATGGTTTTCTAGTGATCAATTAGCCATTTTAAAATGATAAACTTGGATGAGCTGACACAACGTGCCATTGGAACATAGGAGTGATGGTTGCGGATAATGGATCTCTGTACGCTTATGTAGATATTCCATTAAATATCAGCCATTTCCAGCAACAATAGTAATTTGCAACATTAACAATGTCTACACTGTATTTCTGATCAATTTGATGTTATTTTAATTGGCAACATTTTTTGCTTTTCTTTCAAAAACAAGGACATTTCTAAGTGACTCCAAACTTTTGAACGGTAGTGTATATGTATTGTTAAGCCAGTCCTGAACTAAATTAAGCTTGCCTAAACAAAGTGGGTGAATACTTATGCAACTACTATATTTTTTTATGTACATTTGTATTAATACAAAAACAACATTTAACAAAAATATATACATTTTCACTAACATTATGGATTATTTTGTGTATATCAATGACAAAGAATCACAATTAAATCAATTTGAAATTCAGGCTGTAAGACAACACAATGTGGAAAAAGTAAAGGGGTGTGAACATTTTCTGAAGGCGCTGTATTTTAATCCCAATTTGTAATGGATCAAAATGGGGAAAATATCCAAAGGGAGTGAATACCTAGAGTGCATCCGGAAAGTATTCAGGCCCCTTGACTTTTTCCACATTTTGTTACATTGGACTTATTCTAAAATTCATTAAATTGTTTTTTTCCTCATCAATCTACACACAATACCCCATAATGACAAAGCAAAAACATTTTTTTCTAAATGTTTGCTAATTTATAAAAAATAAAAACTCAAATCACATTTATCACAAGTATTCAGACCCTTTACTCAGTACTTTGATAAAGCACCTTTGGCAGTGATTACAGCCTCAAGTCTTCTTGGGTATGACACTACAAGCTTGGCACGTGTATTTGGGAAGTTTCTCACATTCTTCTCTGCAGATCCTCTCAAGCTCTGTCAGGTTGGGTGGGGAGTGTCGCTGCATCGCTAATTTCAGGTCTCTCCACAGATGTTCAATCGGGTTAAAGTCTGGGCTCTGGCTGGGACACTCAAGGACATTCAGAGACTTGTTCCATAGCCACTCCTGTGATGTCTTGGCTGTGTGCTTAGGGTCACTGTCCTGTTGGAAGGTGAACATTCTTCCTAGTCTGAGGTTCTGAGCGCTCTGGAGCAGGTTTTCATCAAGGTTCTCTCTGTATTTTGCTCCATTCATCTTTCCCTAGATCCTGCCCAGTCTCCCAGTCCCTGCCACTGACAAACATCCCCACAGCATGATGCTAACACCACCATGCTTCACCGAAGGGATGGTGCCAGGTTTCCTCCTGATGTGACGCTTGGTATTCAGGCCAAATAGTTATTGGTCTCATCAGACCATAGGATCTTGTTTCCCATGGTCTGAGAGTGTTTAGCTGCCTTTTGGCAAACCAACCAGGCTGTCATGTGCCTTTTACAGGGTAGTGTACCATAAAGACCTGATTGGTGGAGTGCTGCAGAGATGGTTGTCCTTCTGGAAGGTTCTCCCATCTCCAGATAACCTCTCGAGGTCTGTCAGAGTAACAATCGGGTCTTGGTAACATCCCTGACCAAGGCCCTTCTCAACCGATTGCTCAGTTTGATCGTGCGGCCAGCTCTAGAAAAGGTCTTGGTGGTTCTAAACTTCTTCAATTTAAGAATGATGGAAGCCACTGTGTTCTTGGGGACCTTCAATGCTGCAAACCTTCCCCAGATCTGTGCCTCGACACAATCCTGTCTCGAAGCTCTACGGACAATTCCTTTGACCTCATGGCTTGGTGTTTGCTCTGACATGCACTGTCAACAGTGGGACATTCTATAGACAGATGTGTGCCTTTCTAAATCATGTCCATCCAATCAATTGAATTTGCCACAGGTGGACTCCAATCAAGTTGTAGAAACATCTAAAGGATGATTTTGTTTTGTATTTTATTATTTCACCTTGTATTTAACCAGGTATGCCAGTTGACAACAAGTTCTCATTTACAACTGTGACCTGGCCAAGATAAAGCAAAGCAGTGTGACACAAACAACACATGGGATAAATAAACGTACAGTCAATAACACAATAGAACAAACTTTATACAGTGTGTGCAAATGTAGTAAGATTAGGGAGGTTTGGCAATGACTAGGCCATAGTGGTGAAATAATTACAATTTAGCATTAACACTGGAGTGATAGATGTGCAGAAGATGATGTAAGTAGAGATACTGGGGTGCAAAGGAGCAAAAAATAATAATAATATGGGGATGAGGTAGTTGCGTAGGCTATTTACAGATGGGCTGTGTACAGGTGCAATGATCGGTAAGCTGCTCTGACTGCTGATGCTTAAAGTTAGTGAGGGAGATAAGTCTCCAGCGTCAGTGATTTAAAAAAAAAATGTTCCAGTCATTGGCAGCAGAGAACAGAAAGGAAAGGCGGCCAAATGGGGAGTTGGCTTTGGGGGTGACTAGTGAAATATACCTGCTGGAGCACGTGCTACAGGTCAGTGTTGCTATGGTGACCAGTGAGCTGAGATAAGCCGGGGCATTACCTAGCAACGACTTATAGATGACCTGGAGCCAGTGGGTTTGGCGATGAATACGAAGTGAGGGCCAGCCAACGAGAACATATAGGTCGCAGTGGTAGGTAGTATATGGGGCTTTGGTGACAATTTCGCATCTCATAGCAAAGGGTCTGAATACTTATGGAAATAAGGTATTTCAGATTTTTATTTTATTTTAGAAAAAGTCTAATGTAACAAAATGTTGAAAAAGTGAAGGGGTCTGAATACTTTCCGAATGCACTGTATTACCCACTGTATTTGATTTAAAGCTTTTCCTGGTACTTAGAGTGTCAGATTTCCTTTAAAATAATACTTCCATAAACTGTATTCTTTCATGAAGTAGTTTCGTGCCAGAAAAAGCTTGCGTTGTGATTGACTGTGAGTCTCTTCAGAATCTTGGACAGATTTTGAAAAAAATAATGTGATTTCATAGCAGAGACTAAAAGCAAGATTGTATTTTGAAGGGTGCTTTTGATCCAGCAACCATAACCTTCAATAACCATATCATTGTGGAGTGTATTTTCATGTCAACGCATCAGTATGGTGCAACATCACTCAACTCTATTATGAGTTGACCAATGCCACCAGAGGGTAAAATCTGACACAATGGCTGCTACTAAATTAATTGTAGATAATGTATTTCCTCATAGATCTTTCAGAAGTGTGTTTGATTTGCACATTAGCTTATCCTGGATTGAAGCAGTTGGCGCTTGATTTAGGATACTGGCAGTGTCCCCTTTTTTTTGGCCCATGTTTCATAGTAAGTTCCTTCATCAATTGACATTGTTAGTTTCCACTTTTCTGAGAAGGATTCATCATGTGTGTGCACATCTGTAGCACACCTACATGCTATTTTACCTAGGAAATAATGATGTTGTTCTTTTGTTTCTTCCCACCATAGGTAAAAACACAATTTGGACGAAGGCCTGTTCCTTACAGCATGAGCCTTTATATGTTCAGATAAACTCTACAATGTTATTGTTTCCATTCTCTAGTACAGCTTCAATGTAAACACAAAATATATAAAACTATTGTAGTGGTAAATATTATTTCAGGATAGAGAGGTATTAGATATAGCAAAGATTCTCGCTATCATGGAGTTCAAGTCAAGCCTTCCAACTTCTCCTTTCTCATTAGTGTGCTACCCACTGCCTATGAACCCCGGCACCAATTTTTTGAATCCCGTTGTCAAGAACTCCTTTAAAATAGAACTTTAACCTTAACCTCTCTTGGGCACGTGAGACGGTAGCGTCCCAACTATTCAACAGCCAGTGAAACTGCTGGGCGCCAAATTCAAATACTCATTATAAAAATTCAGAAAACAAAACATATTTTACATAGGTTTAAAGATGAACTTCTTGTGAATCCAACCACGGTGTCAGATTTAAAAAATGCTTTACGGGGAAAGCATACCTTACGATTATTTGAGAACATAGCCCACTAGACAAATCATTACAAACAGTAGCCAGCCAAGTAGAACAGTTACACATGTCAGAAATAGAGATACAATTAATCCCTTACCTTTGATGATCTTCATATGGTTGCACTCAGCAGACATTCTTTTCCTCAATAAATGTTCCTTTTGTTCGATAAAGTCTCTTTATATCCAAAAACCTCCGTTTTGTTCACGCGTTTTCTTCAGTAATCCAAAAGCTCAAACGCAGTCAAAACAGGAAGACAAAAAAATCAAAATTGTATCCGTAAAGTTCATAGAAACATGTCAAACGATGTTTATATTCAAACCTCAGGTTGTTTTTAGCCTAAATAATCGATAATATTTCAACCGGACAATAACGTCGTCAATTTAAAAGGTAAACAAGAAACGCACTCTCTCGGTCGCGCCCATGAAAAAGCTCTGTGACAATTTAGGGTCCACTCATTCAGACTGCTCTTACTTCTTCATTTTTCAGAATACAAGCCTGAAACAATTTCTAAAGACTGTTGACATCTAGTGGAAGGCATAGAAACTGCAATTTGAGTCCTAGGTCAATGGGTACTGTAATGGCATTGAATAGAAAACTATAAAAAAAAACAAAAAACTACTATTTTTCTCAGATTTTCGCCTGCCAAATCAGTTCTGTTATACTCACAGACACTATTTTAACAGTTTTGGAAACTATAGTGTTTTCTATCCAAATCTACCAGTTATATGCATATCATATCTTTTGGGCCCGAGAAGCAGGCAGTTTAATTTGGGCATGCATTTCATCCAAAATCCCGAATGCTGCCCCCTACCCTAGTGAAGTTAACAAAGCAAGCTGCTTCTCCCCATTTAACGTATAATCATCTTTTCCCAGCATTGTATATTGACACAGTATTCCAGTTCTGGCATAGGAATGGTCTGGTGTTTTTTTGTTGTAAAAAATACAATTGTCTCTTTCGATACTCTGAGGGTGGACCATAGTACTGTATTCCCAATAGACACTTTTGTAGGTGTCCTCCAAACTAAAAAACCTTTCCCTTCATTTCTACTCCTGCCCCATACGTGTCCAGATGAGAGATACTGATCTTAACCCCTATCTGAAGGGCACAATCTCAAGATTATATGACATGATACAGAACATTAATCTGCGTTCCTGGGACATTACAAAATCTGCATGGGAGCAAGACATGAGTAGCGAGCTACCTGATGACATATGGCAATGTAGTATAGAGAGCGTATCCACACCTCATAATTTTGCTTAAAAGGCATGCGCATACCGATAGGACGCATGGGGTGTGAGTAGCTCCGTTTTGTACTGACAAAACTGTGGTTATATGTAGAAACCAGACAACAAAGTTTAAGTGGAACACCAAACATTTCAAAAACTTAGGATGCTTAATAAGTGACAACAAAAATACATATATAAAAATAACTTTATCCCATTACTCAACTATATTAAAGCAGCTCTATTTAAATGGAACAATCTTCCGATGAATCTTACAGGTAGAATGAATGGCATGCTTCTCAAAGTTTTTATATTTATTCTTGGTAATACCAATTACCCCACTGAAGACATTATTTAATAAGTATACTTGGCCATAACAGACTTTATATGTGCAAATAAAACTCATAGAATAAAAAGGAACATTTATACCTCCCTAAGTCTGAGGGTGGAATTATATCAACTCGCCACCCAAGGCTTTTACTTGCGACATATTGTTAAACGCACTAACTGGGAACAATGGGTAATTATTGAAGATGTGCATGTTCACCCACATAATCTTTCCACGTGTCTATTTTCAAAGGATAAAGCTAAGAACATTAACAACTTTGTAGTTATAAACACTAAAACAACATGGAAGAAAATGTTATGGATTCTAAAAGAACCAATATAATTACCCAAAAATACAACCCAATGGAAAAATCCTTAGATAGGTTTTCAGAATGGAGTGATAAATTGGTCCACATGGAAAGCTAAAGGTATAGGAACCATACATGACTTAGTAATAGGAAATACATTTATTTCCATGACAGAATTATAACCAATTTTGGACTGACCAATGCAGACTTTCATAACTCAGGTGGGTTTTGGCAGGTGTGATGTCGTTGATGTTTGTGTGGATCTGTATGTTGTCTTTTGTATGTGTCTGTTGTAAAAATTAAAAATAAAAGATTGTAACCCCCAAAAAATCATCCAGCGATTTTTTTTTGGGGGGGGGGTTGTTCCAATCTTTGAGTGACTTTTGGCACCCCATTTTTGAGGCATTCTCACACGTGTGACAAAACTATTAGCCACAAGCCGTTCACTGCTATTTGGAGTACTCCCCCTAGATCATAATATTCCCAAGCATCAGGCGAGTGCAATAGCATTTGCCTCGCTGCTAGCTTGCTGTCTTGTCCACTTTTATTGGAAGTAGTCAAAACCACCATACTTTATTCAGTGGGTTAAGGAGGTGAAGTCATCTCTGCCCCTGGAAAATATTAGGTACAAGTTTGACTTGACCTGGTCCCTGTGCACACAGTAAGTGGTCATGTCTGATCTAGTGGCCATATTGTGCTGAGAAGATTACACTAAATGTATGATCCCTTTTTATTTTATTTTTTTAATGTTATGCTCTATAATTATTATTCTATCCTGTCTTCCAATGCGGCCTTACTGTTTTCTGTAGCCTGCCGTGTCGGCCTATGCATCTCGGTCCTGGTCCTGGGGGCCCGAAGGGTGCACGTCTTTGTTCTTTCCCTAGCACTAGTGCACTCGACTCAACTTACCAACTCATTATCAAGCCCTTGATTGAAATCGGGTGTGCTGGAGGCTGGGGTCGGGGTGTGTGACCAATTTGGTCCCCGGGACCAGGGTTGGGGGGCACTGATATAAAGTAGATGTTGTTGGTGCTGCTGGTGTTGTTGGTGCTACTGTTAGAGTACAACATTTCGTCCAGCATTCTTAGTGTCAGCATGTTGCAATTACCATTAACTACTATCATTACCATAGTTTTTATTTTGTTTATGTTTCTATCATTGTCTATTTTTATTTTATTTTGATTGAATTTACTTTTTTAGTGGGGTGGGTGTGAGGGATGAGGTACTGGGGATGTTATACTGTTTTCAATGTCTCTTTGTTCTCATATCTGACAATCTATAAGTAAACTATAAAACATTTTTTGAATGGGTTGGTGCTGTTTAGCATTAGCCATCTGCTATGGTTTCTCCAAATCATTCACTGTGCTTGAACAAATAGCACAATTCCAGCACCGTTGCTATGCTTGCTGTAGTCATGCAGAAAACAAGTTCTCTGGGTTTGCTCAACAGCAATAACCTGCGTTGTTTTTTAATCTGTAGACTTTGCAGCAAAGGAAAAGTGTGCCCTCTCTTTGCACCAGTCAGATGCTCTCCATACACATTTAAGATTAACAGCAGCAAACCAATGCCAGTGATAACATCTATGGTAATCCACTTTTGCATAGGTCACAGTTTGTTGTTGCTCATGTTCAGCTTCTGCTCACGGTTATGGGAGATGAAGAGTGGGAGAAAAGCCATTCTAAAAGCCATTTTAGAAAAGCCATTCTAAAAAGCCATTCTAGTATGTACATCAGCTACCACACTTCTAGTAGCAATCCTTCTCAGAGGCAATCCCACCCAGAAAACAGACATTGAGCGACTAGTTTGCCTGCGGTTGTAATTCAATCAAATCCACCACAGCAATGTTTACACAATGTTACCTGGTGTTAGCAATAGGATTTGCAATACTTTTTGACCATGAGAAAAACAGCTCCTGCGTATATACTGCATTGAGGATTTGATTGATTGGGTCTTTTTGGTCCTGTTCTCTCTTCCTCTTAATTGGAGCGTTGTCTAAAACTCAAGCCTGTGCCAGGAGCTGACCTGATTCAGTTCTGCATCTCATTACTGTGTCTTTCTGTAGCTCCCTCATAGACTGGCATTATGTCATTCCCTTCCACCATCCACCAGCCCCTGCCTGAAGGTTCCCAACGTCCGCCTTCTCCCATCCCCCCATGCCATCCATATCACATGCCAAGCTCTGTCAAAGCCCCACCATGTGACTGGCAGCCATCACAAAAAACTCATAATGATTGCGCACTGAAGCGATGACCAAGTGAAAGAAGCCTCAGCAACGTTTCTTTGCCAGTTTCTCTCCTTTTCTCCCTGCTCCATGGAAGCTGTGAATGTGGCTGCAGCGAAGGGAGAAAGGGAACGTTTGTGGGCCAAAAAAATAAAAAGCCATTCTACTTTGTGCTTTTCGCCTGGGGTAGAAGCAGACACCCCTGACACTTTTATGTTCTGCTGTTGTGGGTGCTGGAGAGAATGTGTGTGAGTTAGTGTGCTTGTGTGTGTGCACACACATGTGCTTGTGTGCGTTTGTCTGTGTGTGCATGTGCGTGCGTGTGTGTGTTTCCTTATTTCTCAGGCTCATCGAGGAGGGTATCTGACAAGCAAGGGCGGGCTGAGCTATCTTTTGTGTTTGCACAGTATGAGACCCTCCACTGGAGCGATATTGATTTGGTGTATCATGCAAAAGATGGGCCTTTTGTTTCTGCTGATGCCAAAGTCTATTTCCTCTTGGTTACCTCCAGGTGCTTGGTTGACAGGTCCTCATTTTGGCTCCTAACATGTCCAAAAGAGAAAGCACAGTGATGGGTAGAGGTGAGGGGGAGAAAGAGAGAGTGAGAGAGACATAGAGGGGAGAGAGCGAAAGGGAAAGAGTGAGACCGAGACAGAGACAGAGAGAGAAAGAGAGAGAAAAAGAGGCAGACACAGAGAGAGACCCAACGAGAGAAAGAGAAAACGAATAAGGGGGGGAGAAAAAGAAAGAGAGAGGGAGTGGGTGTGAGGCGGGTTCATAACATGATGCTGTGAGTAGTTGTGCCGTGTCCTGTATGATGTAATATAAATGACAGTGTTTTCAGACACTGTATGCATGTTCCTATGGACAGTAGTTATGTGTTACTCTGCTCCTTCAGTAAAGAGTATATCAAATGTTAAATGGACATTGGTTCAAATGATAGCGGATAATATATCTTCACCACCACTTTTCTTACTTTGTAGCATTTAATTTGCTGCCTCAACCATTGAAAAACATACTGTTACAAATTATTACAAATTACTATGAGGTACTCCAACAACAGGATGAAGAAGATAACACATTCCTAAACATTTGGTTAGAACTAGATATTTGAAACTGCATAATCAGCTTCCATGTTAAACATCAGGCTCATCTGAAAATAGATCAAAAGCTTTTCCTCTCCGATCACGTATATCCCCTGCTGAACAAACGCAGCCTTCCTGGTGCAGCTGTATGTGGGCTAATTTCCTCAAAGATCTGTATTTACATGCTATGCTTTGACTCTAGGCTAATCCAATGAGCTGTCTTTTAGACCTCATACTAGCTTTATCTAGCAATGTGTTATTTTTCAATCTGCAGGTGTTGTCAGCTCCCATGTGCCCATTTTCAAGTCTTTGCTCTGTGACATGAGCTCTGTGAAATTTTGGGCTCACGAGTTGCACAGTGGTCTAAGGCACTGCATCTCAGTGCAAGAGGCATCACTACAGTCCCTGGTTCAAATCCAGGCTGTATCACATCCGTCCGTGATTGGGAGTCCCATAGAGCGGCACCCAATTGGCCCAGCGTCGTCTGGGTTTGGCTGGTGTAGGCCATCGTGGTAAATAAGAATGTGTTCTTAACTGACTTGCCTCGTTAAATAAAGGTTAAATATAATAAACAACAATGAATGTGGCTAGTTCTGTTCCACTGGCTGATGATGTGTGGTCCTGTTTTTATTTTTAATAGTATTGTCTGGACACAGGTAGAATTGACCAGTGCTTTAGAATCTGCTAAATCTAGCCCAGTCTATTTGAGTCACATTTATATTTTCAATGCATGAACCCAACTAGGAGTGCAATCTAGTGATCTGTGCTTTTGCTATTATTTCAGTCAAATATGTATTCCTGTGGTTACTCCTTATATAAAAGGTTTACCTTTTTTACCCTAGTATTTGTATTCATGTCTGATACTGTGTTTATTTTTTGATCCCTAACCTCAAAATACTATGCACATTATTGCTCTGAACTAGTTCTCCATTGTCATGCTGTGGCTCTTTCCCTGCTGTCTGATGGCATGTGATTTAGTCAAAACATATGAAGCCTTTGGCTACATTTGGTTTTACCATTCCAATAGGCACATACTGTAAATCCCCTAAATAAAGAGACTGAGCAACAGCATGAGCAATCCCATAGCTCTGTCAGCCATGGTGCCTAGCATGGTTCCCTACAGCCATGACCATGGCATGGCTACATTGATGGCCTCTTCTCCTGCTGCCTGATGGCACATAGACTGTATGTGCCATCACACCCACTGTGCAGTGTGGCCAGAGGACTCCCAAGGAGCGTGACTGCATGAAGCTAGGCCATGACCCTAGGCCATAATATCAGTACAAAGAGACACTGTACTTATCCAGGTAATTGGCCTCTGCAGTCCAGCTCTAGGAATCAGATGGTTTTATCGTGAGTTGAGAACCAAAGAAATCAGATTCCCTCCCTTTTTCAAAGATTTCATCATCGCCTTAATTTGAGGAAGATGACAGATTAAATTCTTTTTTAATCAAATGTTTTTTTGTGTTAAAAAAATTGTAACGTTAAAATATATCACTTTACACATTTACACGGAACTAAATATAAATGCAACAAGCAACAATTTCAAAGATTTGACTGAGTTACAGTTGATATAAGGACAATAGTCAATTTAAATAAATTAGGCCCCAATCTATGGATTCCACATGACTGAGAATACCGATATGCATCTGTTGGTCAAAGATAGGGGCGTGGATCAGAAAACCAGTCAGTATCTGGTGTGACCACCATTTGCCTCATGCAGCGCGACACATAGAGTTGATCAGGCTGTTGATTGTGGACTGTGGAATGTTGTCCCACTCCTCCTCAATGGCTGTGCAAAGTTGCTGGATATTGTCAGGAACTGGAACACGCTGTCGATACACGTCAATCAAGAGCATCCCAAACATGCTTAATGGTTGACATGTCTAGTGAGTGTGCAGACCATGGAAGAACAAGGTCATTTTCAGCTTCCAGGAGTTGTGTACAGATAAATCCTTGCTACATGAGGCAGTGCATTGTCATGCTGAAACATGAGGTGATGGCGGCAGATGAATGCCATAGATCAAATGCAATTGTGTGTGTTGTCCGTAGCTTATCCCTCCCCATACCATAACCACACGGCCACCATGGAGCAATCTGTTCATAACGTTGACATCAGCAAACCGCTCGCAACGCCATAGACTCTGTCTGCCATCTGCCCGGTACAGTTGAAAATCCGTGAAGAGCAAACTTCTACAGCGAACCATTGACCATCGAAGGTGAGCATTTTCCTACTGAAGTTGGTTATTATGCAGAATGGAAGACAGGTCTAGGGCTGTTGCGGTGACCATATTATAGCCTACCAAACTTGCTCGAAACAAAGACCTTCTTCTGAAACTCGTCAGTCTATTCTTCTTCTGAGAAATGAAGGCTATTGTAACGATCGTTTTTGGGTGAGAGAGTGGACCAAGGCGCAGCGGGTGATGAATACATAATGATTTATTTGACAAGACGAACACTGACACGAAATACACTATATAATTACAAAATAACAAACGCACGTAGACAGACCTGAACTAACGAACTTACATATACACGAAGAACGCATGAACAGGAACAGACTACATAAAATGAACGAACAAACCGAAACAGTCCCGTGTGGTGCATAGACACAGACACGGAAGACAACCACCCACAACAATCAATGTGAAAACACCTACCTTAATATGGCTCTCAATTAGAGGAAATGAAAACCACCTGCCTCTAATTGAGAGCCATATCAGGTCACCCTTTAACCAACATAGAAACACATAACATAGACTACCCACCCAAACTCACGCCCTGACCGTCAAACACATACAAAATAACAGAAAACCGGTCAGGAACGTGACATAACCCCCCCCCCCCCTCAAGGTGCGTACTCCGAACGCACCACCAAAAGTCTAGGGGAGGGTCTGGGTGGGCGTCTGACCACGGTGGTGGCTCAGGCTCTGGGCGAGGTCCCCACCCCACCATAGTCAATCCCAGCTTACGTCTCCCCCTTAGAATGACCACCCTCATCTTACACCCACTTAATTTAACTGGTAACTTTAAGATAAGGGGCAGCCCCGGGATAAGGTAGCTCAGGACAGAGATATAGCTCAGGACAGAGAGGTAGGTCAGGATAGAGAGGTAGCTCAGGATAGAGGGGCAACTCCGGACTGAAGGGCAGCTCCGGACAGAGAGACAGCTCTGGACTGAGGGGCAGTTCTGGATAAATGACCGCTCTGGGCTGAGGGGCAGCTCATGACTGGCTGACGGCTCTGGACGCTCATGGCTAGCTGACGGCTCTGGACGCTCATGGCTGGCTGACGGCTCTGGACGCTCATGGCTGGCTGACGGCTCTGGACGCTCATGGCTGGCTGACGGCTCTGGACGCTCATGGCTGGCTGACGGCTCTGGACGCTCATGGCTGGCTGACGGCTCTGGACGCTCATGGCTGGCTGACGGCTCTGGACGCTCATGGCTGGCTGACGGCTCTGGACGCTCATGGCTGGCTGACGGCTCTGGACGCTCATGGCTGGCTGACGGCTCTGGACGCTCATGGCTGGCTGGCGGCTCTGGACGCTCATGGCTGGCTGGCGGCTCTGGACGCTCATGGCTGGTTGGCGGCTCTGGACGCTCATGGCTGGTTGGCGGCTCTGGCAGATCCTGTCTGGTTGGCGGCTCTGGCAGATCCTGTCTGGTTGGCGGCTCTGGCAGATCCTGTCTGATTGGCGGCTCTGGCAGATCCTGTCTGGTTGGCGGCTCTGGCAGATCCTGACTGACGAATGGCTCTAGCGGCTCCTGACTGACTAACGGCTCTGACGGCTCGGGACAGACGGGCGGCTCTAATGGCTCGGGACAGACGGATGGCTCAGGCGGCACTGGGCAGACGGATGGCTCAGATGGCGCTGGGGAGACGGATGGCTCAGATGACGGTTTGCTTAGATGGCGCTGGGGAGACGGATGGCTCAGATGGCGCTGGGGAGACGGATGGCTCAGATGGCGCTGGGGAGACGGATGGCTCAGATGGCGCTGGGGAGACGGATGGCTCTGGCTGGATGAGGCGCACTGTAGGCCTGGTGCGTGGTGCCGGAACTGGAGGCACCGGGCTAAGGACACGCACCTTCAGGCTAGTGCGGGGAGCAGGGACAGGGCACACTGACCTCTCGAAGCGTACTATAGGCCTGGTGCGTGGTACCGGCACTGGTGGTACCGGGCTAAGGGCACGCACCTCAGGGCGAGTGCGGGGAGAAGGAACAGTGCGTACAGGGCTCTGGAGACGCACAGGTGGCTTAGTGCGTGGTGCCGGAACTGGAGGCACTGGCCTGGAGACACGCACCATAGGGAGAGTGCGTGGAGGAGGAACAGGGCTCTGGAGACGCACAGGAAGCGTGGTGTAGGCACTGGTGGTACTGGGCTGGGGCGGGGAGGTGGCGCCGGAAATACCGGACCGTGCAGGCGTACTGGCTCCCTTGAGCATTGAGCCTGCCCTACCTTACCTGGCTGAATGCTCCCCGTCGCCCGACCAGTGCGGGGAGGTGGAATAACCCGCACCGGGCTATGTAGGCGAACCGGGGACACCATGCGTAAGGCTGGTGCCATGTAAGCCGGCCCGAGGAGACGTACTGGTGGCCAGATATGTAGGGCCGGCTTCATGACATCCGGCTCAACGCTCAATCTAGCCCTACCAGTGCGGGGAGGTGGAATAACCCGCACCGGGCTATGCACACGTACAGGAGACACCGTGCGCTCTACTGCGTAACACGGTGTCTGCCCGTACTCCCGCTCTCCACGGTTAGCCTGAGAAGTGGGCGCAGGTCTCCTACCTGCCCTTGGCCCACTACCTCTTAGCCCCCCCCCCAAGAAATGTTTGGGGTTTCTTCACGGGCTTCCGTGCTAGCCGCGTACCTTCATAACTCCGGTCTTGAGCTTGATTCTCCGGCTTCCAGCCACATCTCCTTGCTGCCTCCTCATACCACCGCTCCTGGGCTCTCGCTGCTTCCATCTCCTCACGAGCGCGGCGATATTCCCCAATATGAGCCCAGTGTCCTTTTCCCTCCAATACTTCTTCCCATGTCCAGGATTCCTGTTTCGTAGGCCACTGCTCGAACTCACGCTGCTTGGTTCTGGTTCGGTGGGTGGTTCTGTAACGGCTTTCCTCTTCCTCTTCATCCGAAGAGGAGGAGCATGGATTGAACCAAGACGCAGCGTTGTGATAAGACATGATATTTAATAAACAAAACAGAAAACACGACGAACACTTGAATAATTACAAAACAATAAAACGATGTAGACAGGTCTGAACTAACGAACTTACATATACACGAAGAACGCATGAACAGGAACAGACTACATAAAATGAACGAACAAACCGAAACAGTCCCGTGTGGTGCATAGACACAGACACGGAAGACAACCACCCACAACAATCAATGTAAAAACACCTACCTTAATATGGCTCTCAATTAGAGGAAATGAAAACCACCTGCCTCTAATTGAGAGCCATATCAGGTCACCCTTTAACCAACATAGAAACACATAACATAGACTACCCACCCAAACTCACGCCCTGACAGTCAAACACATACAAAATAACAGAAAACCGGTCAGGAACGTGACAGCTATTCCAGAAATTGCCAAGAAATTGCCAAATTATCAACGTCAACAGTGAAGAGGCGAATCCGGGATGCTGGCCTTCTAGGCAGATTTGCAAACAAAAAGCCATATCTCAGACTGGCCAATGAAAAAAAAAGATTAAGATGAGCAAAATAACTAGACACTGGACAGAGGAACTCTGCCTAGAAGGCCAGCATCCTGGAGTCGCCTCTTCACTGTTGACATTGAGACTGGTGTTTTGCGCTTACCATTTAATAAGCTGCCATTTGAGGACCTGTGAGGCATCTGTTTCTCAAACTAGACACTCTAATGTACTTGTCCTCTTGCTCAGTTGTGCACCGGGGCCTCCCACTCCTCTTTCTATTCTGGTTAGAGGCAGTTTGCGCTGTTCTGTGAAGGGAGTAGTACACAGCTTTGTACCAGATATTCAGTTTCATAGCAGTTTCTCACATGGAATAGTCTTCATTTCTCAGAACAAGAATAGACTGATGAGTTTCAGAAGAAAGGTCTTTGTTTCTGCCGATTTTGAGCCCGTAATCAAACCCACAAATGTTGATGCTCCAGATACTCAACTTGTCTAAAGAAGGACAGTTTTATTGCTTCTTTAATCAGCACGACAGTTTTCAGCTGTGCTAACATAATTGCAAAAGGCTTTTCTAATGATTAATTAGCCTTTTAAAATTATAAACTTGGATTAGCTAACACAACGTGCCCTGATAATGGGCCTGTGTATGCCTATGTAGATATTTCATAAAAAATCTGCCGTTTCCAGCTACAATGGTCATTTACAACATAAAAAATGTCTACACTGTATTTCTGATCAATTTGATGTTTTTTAATGGACAAAAAAACCCAATTTCTTTCAAAAACAAGGACATTTCTAAGTGACCCCGAACTTTTGAACGGTAGTGTAAATTTAGTCAGTTCATCCAAAATCTTCAATATGCACCTTGGAATTATGATAAGGACACACGCAGTTGCGTCCCCGATGTGTCTGTCTTCACATGTAGTCTGTGAGGAAGACCCGATCATGTGATGGAGAGCCATGTGAGTGAGAGGTGATTCGGAGCGCGCAGCACTCAGGGAGAAGAGCACACCGGCCAAAAAAGGCATAGATTTTTTTTTGTGTGCATTAAGGCCACACAAAGGGGATGCCTCCGTGAAATTCTAGGCATAATCAAGTGACTATCAAATTGTGAATGAGTGACTGATGTAGTGTGTACAGCCTGCACAAAGAAACAAAGCAGAGCTCATGCCTTTCAAGCAACTTTTTTCAAATCATTATTAGAGTCCCATCATGCAGCCTTAAAATGTATTAAAAATCGAAACATATAGCCCAATGTTTGTAGAACAACTAAAGTTACATTAATAACTCTAAATTAAGCGTATAGGAATACCTATTTATTTGTTAACCGCTCAACACAGAATAGCCCTATGTGCGCAGACGGCACTTCTAAAAGTCTATTTCACACCATAGTTTGCTGAATTTGCAAGATAACATTTCTTTCATTTTGATTTCAGCATACATGAAAATGTGGCACTGACTCGCCCATGGATTAATGTTTCATATTGTCTCAATGAAGAGTTTGGCATTCGGCTAGCAATGTGCGACGGGCACGTGAAGTTACAAGCGGCAGGTGGAAGAGCAATATCTACCATCGTATTACCAATGAAGCCTGAGCTGGAATGTGAAGTCAACTGAAACTGGTTAGATTTAGAAAACCCTGCATAGATCTAGCTTGCTTCGTATCATATCCCTCTGGAATGGCCTCATTGTTGACATTATGGAGCCCTTTTCCTTTCATGACAGAAATGGCATGTTTTCAACAGCCCTCATTATCGCCGGAAAGCTTATGTTGGTATGTTCTCCCTATTGTCAACTACACAGGAAATTAACAGATATGGGTGCCGATCTGAGTCACGATTTAGCTGTTTCCCATGCTCTCCATCTAATTCCCTCCCTGCTCTAAATCCAATTTCACTGCTTGCATTGTCAGAGAGGAGATGGATTGCTTCGTAAATCAACTTCATCTTATTTTCTCCCTTGTCATGAATTGAATTGTGTACCTCTGATTTCATTGTTTAATTTATTTCAATGCTATATTGGTGGGGATGAGGAAATAAGTGGAGAATGTCATTGTATAAGGATTTAAAGGAGACAGCTGTCTGAGGTGATTTTAAAGTAGTTACTAATTTAACT
This sequence comes from Salvelinus namaycush, assembly GCF_016432855.1. Classification (NCBI taxonomy): domain Eukaryota; kingdom Metazoa; phylum Chordata; class Actinopteri; order Salmoniformes; family Salmonidae; genus Salvelinus; species Salvelinus namaycush. The sequence continues at coordinate 37,604,416 of NC_052315.1, forward strand.
TGTGTTGTGTGTAGGAAGTGAGTCTTACTGTATTTTATGGAAAAAAGCTTGTATTGCACTGAAATTATCCCCCAAATATTCACCTCCAATACACTGTCAATCCACAGGCCATGGTAACCAATAAGTTCTGAGAGAGAAACCAGGCAACCCAAAATAAAGTCACACTAAATTCTACCCATGGTCAATTCCTTTCTGCATGGCATTAATTCCAACATATTAGATCCATTAGTTTTAATGGAATGTGATTTTCAGACTTGTGTGTAATCCCTGTCACATTTGCCTGGTCCCCTGCACAGAAAAACCATTATGTCCACCCTCAGGCTTTGGGCTGATCAGAATTGGGGTTTGGTAATTAAATAATTATTGGTCTTGGTAATCATGCAATTAATTGGTAGTTACAGTAATAGCCCACCCATCCTCCAGCAAAAAAACTGAAGTATTTTGTTCCAAAGCTAGCCCTATGGCTGGACACACTAATTGGAGAATGCACTGTAGCTAAGTACTCAGAGCATGCGTGTACTCAGAGCAGGATGTGTACTCAGCAAGTGTCTTCACTGACATTGTCAACCTCTCCCTGACCGAGTCTGTAATACCTACATGTGTCAAGCAGAGCACCATAGTCCCTGTGCCTGAGAAAGTGAAGGTAACCTGCCTAAATGTCTACCACCCCATAGCACTCACGTCGGTAGACATGAAGTGCTTTGAAAGTCTGGTCATGACCCACATCAACACCATCATCTCGGAAACCCTTGACCCACTCCAATTAACATATCGCCCCAAAAGATCCATAGATGACGCAATCTCAATCTCACTCCACACTGTCCTTTCCCACCTAGACAAAATGGCGCCGGAAGAAAACAAAATGGCACCTGAAAAAGTGGCAGCAGTTTTACAGGCGCCCAATCAATTGTGCTATTATTTGGTTTTTTTTCACATTATTTGTAACTTATTTTGTACATAATGTTTCTGCAACCATATCTTACGGCAAAAAAAGAGCTTCTGGATATCAGGACAGCGATCACTCACCTCGGATTAGACAAGGATTTTTTCTTCAACAAGCAAGACGCACAAGACATTCTCCAAACACCCCACAGGACCGACATCCCCGTTATTTGCAAGAGGAAGCAACGCAGGTACAGAGGACAAAGAGCCGGGTGCCTGGTCAGGACCCGGCGAAGGCGACTGGGAAAGCTGCCGTTACCGTCAACACTACTCGCCAACATGCAATCATTGGACAATAAACTAGACGAGGTACGATCACGAATATCCTACCAACGGGACATCAAAAACTGTAATATCCTATGTTTCACGGAATCGTGACTGAATGACGACATGGATATTCAGCTAGCGGGATAGACGCTGCACCAGCAAGATAGAACAGCACACTCCGGTAAGACGAGGGGGGGCGGTCTGTGCATATTTGTAAACAACAGCTGGTGCACGAAATCTAAGGTAGTCTCTAGATTTTGCTCGCCTGAAGTAGAGTATGTTGTGATAAATTGCAAGCCACACTACTTGCCTATAGAGTTTTCAGCTATACTTTTCGTGGCTGTTTATTTACCACCACAGATAGATGCTGGCGCTAAGAACGCACTCAGTCAGCTGTATAAGGAAATAAGAAAACAGGAAACCACTCACCCAGAGGAATCGCTCCTAGTGGCCGGAGACTTTAACCTCTAACACCTCCCAAACCCGGATCCGGGATCCCCCCCATCAAAAAAGCTGACTAGCATAGCCTAGCCTAAGGCCACAGGGATATCATATAATAAAATGTTAATGAAATCACAAGTCCAAGACACCAAATGAAAGATACACATCTTGTGAATCCAGCCATCATTTCCGATTTTTAAAATGTTTTACAGGGAAGACACAATATGTAAATCTATTAGCTAACCACGTTAGCAAAAGACACCACTTTTTTACTCCACCATTTTTTTACTCCATCAGTAGCTATCACAAATTCGACCAAATAAAGATATAAATAGCCACTAACCAAGAAACAACTTCATCAGATGACAGTCTGATAACATATTTATTGTATAGCATATGTTTTGTTAGAAAAATTTGCATATTTCAGGTATAAATCATAGTTTACCATTGCAGCCACCATCACAACTCTCACCAAAGCGACTAGAATAACTACAGAGACCATCGTGTATTACCTAATTACTCATCATAAAACATTTCTTAAAAATACACAGCGTACAGCAGATGAAAGACACAGATCTTGTGAATCCAGCCAATATTTCAGATTTTCTAAGTGTTTTACAGCGAAAACACAATATAGCGTTATATTAGCTTACCACAATAGCAAACATCACAACAGCATTGATTCAAGGCAAAAATAGCGATAACGTATAAACCACCAAAATATATTAATTTTTTCACTAACCTTCTCAGAATTCTTCAGATGACAGTCCTATAACATCATATTACACAATGCATATAGAGTTTGTTCGAAAATGTGCATATTTAGCGGCACAAATCGTGCTTATACAATGAGAATAGTGTCCAAAACCTCAAGCAATCTGTCCGGCGCCATCTTGGAGAGGCACCTATTCTAATCGAAAACTATTCATAAACTTGACTAAAAAATACAAGTTGGACAGCAAATGAAAGATAAATTAGTTCTTAATGCAATCGCTGTGTTAGATTTTAAAATTAACGTTACTGCGCAATACAGCGTGCGCCAAAGCGAGACCGCACCATAATTCATGGCGGAATTATTATTTGACATTTGTCAACATAAGTACGAATTAACCTGTTTGGGCTGCAGCCCGACGTCGGTACACTTATGACAACATCCAGCTCAAGTGCAGGGCGCGAAATTCAAAAGATATTTTTTTTAAATATTTAACTTTCACACATTAACAAGTCCAATACAGCATATGAAAGGTACACATCTTGTGAATCCAGCCAACATGTCCGATTTTTAAAATGTTTTACAGGGAAGACACAATATGTAAATCTATTAGCTAACCACGTTAGCAAAAGACACCACTTTTTTACTCCATCAGTTTTTTACTCCATCAGTAGCTATCACAAATTCGACCAAATAAAGATATAAATAGCCACTAACCAAGAAACAACTTCATCAGATGACAGTCTGATAACATATTTATAGTATAGCATATGTTTTGTTCGAAAAATGTGCATATTTCAGGTATAAATCATAGTTTACATTTCAGCTACAATCAGAAATTGCACCGAAAGCAGCCATAATATTTACAGACACCAACGTCAAATACCTAATTACTCATCATAAAACATTTCTGAAAAATACATAGTGTACAGCAATTGAAAGACAGGCATCTTGTGATTCCAGACAATATTTCCGATTTATTAAATGTTTTACAGCGAAAACAAAATGTAGCGTTATATTAGCGTAGCCACAATAGCCAGAAACACTTGGGCGCCGACGACCAGTTCACATGCACGACAGATATTAGAAATAGCATCATAAAATGTTTCTTACTTTTGGTGATCTTCCGTCAGAATGTTGGACAAGGTGTCCTTTGTCCAGAACAGTCGTTGTTTGGATCTGGAACGGCAAATTTCCCTCATCATTTAGCATGGGCACTTGCCAAGTGGCACGGATCTCTCCAACGTCAACAAAGTCAGAGAACGGAACACGGCAAAACTCCCGAAAAAATTTCAATAATCTGATTAAACTATATTGAAAAAACATACTTTACGATGATATGGTCACATGTATCAAATAAAATCAGAGCCGGAGATAGTAGTCATCCATAACGGCAGCTAAACAGAAGGCAATCCCACTGTCCACCTGGCGCTGCCAAGAGTACCGGAAATGAGGGACACGTCATACAAAGAGCTTGTATTCAAATTCAGATCAAGATAAACACGAAATTTCTTCTCTCACAGCCTCTTGACATCCAGAGGAAGGTCTATGAAGTGCACGTAGACTCTTACGTATCATGCCCATGTATAGGCAGGAAGTTGAACAGAGCATCGATTTCAGACATTCCACTTCCTGGTCAGGAAATGTGCTGCAGAATGAGTTCTGTTTCACTCAGAGAAATAATTCAAACGGTTTTAGAAACTAGAGAGTGTTTTCTATCCAATAGTAATAATAATATGCATATTGTACGAGCAAGAATTGAGTACGAGGCCGTTTGAAATGGGCACCATTTAACTGGCTACTCATGCAGCCATAACAGGTTAACAGCATAAAGACTGCTTACTATTAGCTGATCTTCCATCAGAATCTTGGGCAAGGTGTCCTTTCTCCAGAACAATCGTCTTTGGTTTGAAAGATGTCCTCTTCTCCTGTCGAAATAGCAGCTAACGATAGCCACCCACTGGAGACGTGTCCAACTCGTGAAAGCGCATGACAAAGAAATCCCAGAAAATCGCAATAAACTGCTATAAACTGCTATAAGTCGGTTTAAATTAACTACCTTATGTCTTTAACACCTATAACGAATAAAAACATGACCGGAGATATAGAACTACTAAAACGAAAGCGTTTGCAGGACGCCAGTGTGATGTCTTCTTGCGCCAGGCGCACCGTTGAAAAGGACGGTACTTCCGTTCCACGGTCTTATATAGGGTCCCAGATTGCGCAATCCACTCCATTCAAATTCTCCCCGCTTACTGACATCTAGAGGAAGACGCATGCAGTGCATGTAGCCCGATGGCTTACATGGGGACTTATAAACTGACCTCAGAACAGGGACCTCTATTTCTGAAATCTCACTCCCTGACAGGAAATGTGCTGCAGAATGAGTTCTGTTTCACTCAGAGAAATAATTCAAACGGTTTTAGAAACTAGAGAGTGTTTTCTATCCAATAGTAATAATAATATGCATATTGTACGAGCAAGAATTGAGTACGAGGCAGTTTAATTTGGGAACTCATTTTTACAAAGTCGAAATGGCGCCCCCATAGGCTCAAGAAGTTAATGCAGGGAAACTTAAATCAGTTCTACCAAATTTCCATCAACATGTTAAATGTGCAACCAGAGGGAAATAAATTCTAGATCTCCTGTACTCCACACACAGAGACGCGTACAAAGCTCTCCCTCGCCCTCCATTTGGTAATTCCGACCACAACTCTATCCTCCTGATTCCTGCTTACAAGCAAAAATTAAAGCAGGAAGCACCAGTGACTCGGTCTATAAACAAGTGGTCAGATAAAGCAGATGCTAAACTACAGGACTGTTTTGCTATCACAGACTGGAACATGTTCCGGGATTCTTCCGATGGCATTGAGGAGTACACCACATCTGTCACTGGCTTTATCAATAAGTGCATCGAGGATGTCATCCCCACAGTGACAGTACGTACATACCCCAACCAGAAGACATGGATTACAGGCGACATTCGCACTGAGCTAAAGGGTAGAGCTGCCGCTTTCAAGGTGTGAGATTATAACCCGGAAGCTTATAAGAAATCCTGCTATGCCCTCCGATGAACCATCAAACAGGCAAAGCGTCAAAACAGGGCTAAGATTGAATCATACTACACCGGCTCTGTCGCTCGTCTTATGTGGCAGAGCTTACAAACTATTACAGACTACAAAGGGAAGCACAGCCGCGAGCTGCCCAGTGACACGAGCCTACCTGACGAGCTAAATCACTTCTATGTTCGCTTCGAGGCAAGCAACACTGAGGCATGCATGAGAGCATCAGCTGTTCTGGACGACTGTGTGATCACGCTCTCAGTAGCCAACGTGAGTAATACCTTTAAACAGGACAAACATACACAAGGCTGCGGGGCCAGACAGATTACCAGGACGGGTGCTCCGGGCATGTGCTGACCAACTGGTAGGTGTCTTCACTGACATTTTCCACATGTCCCTGATTGAGTCTGTAATACCAACATTGTTCAAGCAGACCACCATAGTCCCTGTGCCCAAGAACACAAAGGCAAACTGCCTAAATGACTACAGACCCGTAGCACTCACGTCCGTAGCCATGAAGTGCTTTGAAAGGTTGGTAATGGCTCACATCAACACCATTATCCCAGAAATCCTAGACCCACTCCAATTTGCATACCGTCCAACAGATCCACAGATGATGCAATCTCTATTGCACTCCACACTGCCCTTTCCCACGCTGCCCTTTCTCACCTGGACAAAAGAAACAATGATGTGAGAATGTGACTAAACCTCAGCGTTCAACACCGTAGTGCCCTCAAAGCTCATCACTAAGGTAAGGACTGTGGGAATAAACACCTCCCTCTGCAACTGGATCCTGGACTTCCTGACGGGCCGCCCCCAGGTGGTGAGGGTAAACAGCAACACATCTGCCACACTGATCTTCAACACTGGAGCTCCCCAGGGGTGCGTGCTCAGTCCCCTCCTGTACTCCCTGTTCACCCACGACTGCATGGGCAGGCACGACTCCAACACCATCATTAAGTTTGCAGACGACACAACCTGATCACCGACAACGACGAGACAGGCTTTAGGGAGGAGGTCAGAGACCTGGCCGGGTGGTGCCAGAATAACAACCTAACCCTCAATGTAACCAAGACTAAGGAGATGATTGTGGATTCTCATCAACGGGGCTGTAGTTGATTAGGTTGAGAGCTTCAGGTTCCTTGATGTCCACATCAACAACAAACTAGAGAGACCCCAGCCACCCCAGTCATAGACTGTTCTCTCTACAAACGCATGGCAAGCGGTACCGTAACGCCAAGTCTAGGGCAAAAAGGCTTCTCAACAGTTTTTACCCCCAAGCCATAAGACTCCTGAACAGGTAATCAAATGGCTACCCGGACTATTTGGATTGTGTGCCCCCCCAACCCCTCTTTTTACGCTGCTGCTACTCTTTTTTTATCATATATGCAGAGCCACTTTAACTATACATTCATGTACATACTACCTCAATTGGGCCGACCAACCAGTGCTCCCGCACATTGGCTAACCGGGCTATCTGCATTGTGTCCCACCCACCACCCGCCAACCCCCTCTTTTACGCTACTGCTACTCTCTGCTCATCATACATGCATAGTCACTTTTACCATATCTACATGTTCTGTACATACTACCACAATCAGCCTGACTAACCGGTGTCTGTATGTAGCCTCGCTACTTTTATAGCCTCTACTGTATATAGCCTGTCGTTTTACTGTTGTTTTATTTCTTTACCTACCTATTGTTCACCTAATACCTTTTTTGCGCTTTTGGTTAGAGCCTGTAAGTAAGCATTTCACTGTAAGGTCTACACCTGTTGTATTCAGTGCATGTGACAAATAAACTTTGATTTGATTGATTTGGACAAAAGGAACACCTACAGTTGAAGTCGTCAGTTTACATACGCTTAGATTGGAGTCATTAAAACTCGTTTTTCAACCACCCCACAAATTTCTTGTTAATCTCTGGGATATGTGGGACGCTAGCGTCCCACCTGGCCAACATCCAGTGAAAATGCAGAGTGCCAAGTTCAAATAAATGAGTATAAAAATTCAACTTTCATGATATCACACATGCAATACACCAAATGTAAGCTACACTTGTTGTGAATCCAGCCAACATGTCAGATTTCAAAAAGGCTTTACGGCGAAAGCAAACAATAATATTATCTGAGGATAGCACCCCAGCAAACAAACACAGACCATCATATTTCAAGCCTCCAGGCACGTCACAAAACAAGGAAATAAACATATATTTCATGCCTTACCTTTGACAAGCTTCTTCTGTTGGCACTCCAATATGTCCCATAAACATCACAAATGGTCCTTTTGTTCGATTAATTCTGTCAATATATATCCAAAATGTCAACTTATTTGGCACGTTTGATCCAGAAAAACACTGGTTCCAACTCGCGCAACATGACTACAAAAGTTACCTGTAAGCTTTGTCCAAACATTTCAAACTACTTCCTAATACAACGTTAGGTATTTTTTTATGTAAATAATCAATAAAATTTAAGACGGGATATACTGTGTTCAATACCGAAGGAAAACAATGTGTAGCACCTCTAACAAAGATTACACTTCCCTCTTCCCTCGTTCTGAACAGTGCTACTTCTTCATTTCTCAAAGAAAAAACCTCAACCAATTTCTAAAGACTGTTGACATCCAGTGGAAGCGATAGGAACTGCAAGAAAGTTGCTTAGAAATCTGGATTCCCATTGAAAACACATTGAAAGAGGGACCACAAACAAACAAAAAATTCTGAATGGTTTGTCCTCTGGGTTTCGCCTGCCAAATAAGTTATGTTATAGTCACAGACATGATTCAAACAGTTTTAGAAACTTCCGAGTGTTTTCTATCCAACTATACTAATAATATGCATATCATAGCTTCTGGGCTTGAGTAGCAGGCAGTTTAATTTGGGTATGCTTTTCATCCAAATTTCAGAATGCTGCCCCCTATCCTGGAGAAGTTAACAAACAATATTTTTGGCAAGTCGGTTAGGACATCTACTTTGTGCATGACACAAGTAATTTTTCCAACAATTGTTTACATACAAATTATTTCACTTATAATTCACTGTATCACAATTCCAGTGGGTCAGAAGTTTACATACACTAAGTTGACTGTGCCTTTAAACAGCTTGTTAAATTCCAGAAAATGATGTCATGGCTTTAGAAGCTTCTGATAGGCTAATTGACCTAATTTGAGTCAATTGGAGGTGTACCTGTGGATGTATTTCAAGGCCTACCTTCAAACAGTGTTTCTTTGCTTGACATCATGGGAAAATCAAAATATATCAGCCAAGACCTCAGAAAAGAAAGTGATAGACCTCCACAAGTCTGGTTCATCCTTGGGAGCAATTTCCAAACACCGGAAGGTACTACGTTCATCTGTACAAACAATAGTATGCAAGTATAAACACCATGGGACCACGCAGCCATCATACCGCTCAGGAAGGAGACGTGTTCTGTCTCCAAGAGATGAACGTACTTTGGTGCGAAAAGTGCAAATCAATCCCAGAACAACAGCAAAGGACCTTCTGAAGACGCTGGAGGGAACAGGTACAACAGTATCTATATCCACAGTAAAACAAGTACTATATCGACATAACCTGAAAGGCTGCTCAGCAAGGAACAAGCCACTGCTCCAAAACCGCCATAAAAAAGCCAGACTACGGTTTGCAACTGCACATGGGGACAAAGATCGTACTTTTTGGAGAAATGTCCTCGGGTCTGATGAAACAAAAATAGAACTGTTTGGCCATAATGACCATCGTTATGTTTGGAGGAAAAAGGGGGAGGCTTGCAAGCCGAAGAGCACCATCCCAATCATGGAACACGCGGGTGGCAGCATCATGTTGTGGGGGTGCTTTGCTGCAGGAGGAACTGGTGCACTTGACAAAATAGATGGAATCATGAGGAAAGGAAAATGATGTGGATATATTGAAGCAACATCTCAAGACATCAGGCAGGAAGTTAAAGCTTGGTCGCAAATGGGTCTTCCAAATGGACATTGACCCCACGCATACTTCCAAAGTTGTGGCAAAATGGCTTATTGAGTAAATATTTTCTTAACCAACAATGCAGTTCAATAAATAGAGTTAAGGGCTTGTAAGTTAGAATTTCACGGTAACGTCTACACCTGTTGTATTCGGCGCATGTGACAAATACAATTTGATTTGATTTGATTATTCAAGTGCACTAGTGTGGCTTGCTCATAAATGCTGTAGGCTGCACCACTGAAGTCAAGTGTCATTGAAGTACACTCTTAGAAAAAAGGGTTCCAGGATGGTTCTTTGGCTGTCCCCATATGAGAAGCCTTTTGGGTTCCATGTACTACCCTCTGTTGAAAGGGTTTCTTCATGGAACCAAAAAGGATCATACCTGGAACCAAATAGGTTCAACCTGGATTCCAAAAATGGTTCTACAGCATCGTACAGCGCACACATCCCCTAACAGCATGACATATGATACAGACAGATCATCATTCCCTGCTATCTTTCTGCCTCTGCCTTTTCACAGTCCAGCCACATACATACAATTGAGCATCACTACGAGATGTAATCAGAAATGACCTGATATGGCGGCATGATTGAAGGACTGGTGGGTGGCAAGCGTCCTGTTATTTATGTCCCCCCAGTCTGAAATATAATTCACACCACAGCCTCAGACATGACTGTGCCTGCCCCCACTCCTCCACACCAATGGAGAGATACAGCACAGAAGTTGGAGGCAATATTGTGATTTTGTTTTATGTAACTAAGATTGAGTGTGGAGGGGGCAACACACTCAGGAAGGAAAAGGATATAAAACACACTGCCAAGGTCATCGCATATTCATATTGTGGCACACAGTGTTAATACGTGAGTGTGTTGGAGGGGTGTGTGTGTGTGTGTCTGTGTGTGTATCTATTGATTTCTGAAGCTTTTTTATCAGACAGATTATGTACGGTTTACCCTTGTAATGTCTCCTTGCACAAGAAACACATTAACAGGCTACAGTGAATATGTCATCACTTAAAAACCGATGTACACATGTGATGTTTATCTTGTAAACAAATTATAATACATGGGTTTGTATTTACATTCCTCCCTTCTAACCCATCCTTCCTCTCTCTGTTCTTTTTTTCATTTCAGCCAACTCCAACACCGCCTCTTCCCAAAAAGTGGACGACCCAGCCAATGAATTATGAATGTTGAACAAGATGACCTCTTCTCGGCAGCAGCAGACGATGAGAGGTCCTAGGTGGAACCGGGCCCTGTCCGACCCTTTGTTTGTGCTGCTCCTAGCCCTCCAGCTCCTGGCGGTGGCGGGCCTGGTGCGTGCTCAGACCTGCCCCTCTGTCTGCTCCTGCAGCAACCAGTTCAGCAAGGTGATCTGCACGCGGCGGGGGCTCCGTGAGGTCCCCGACGGCATCTCCACCAACACACGCTACCTGAACCTGCAGGAGAACCTCATCCAGGTGATCAAGGTGGACAGCTTCAAGCACCTGCGGCACCTGGAGATCCTGCAGCTGAGCAAGAACCACATCCGAAACATTGAGATTGGGGCCTTCAACGGCCTGGCCAGTCTCAACACCCTGGAGTTGTTTGACAACCGCCTCACCACAATCCCCAATGGGGCCTTTGAGTACCTCTCCAAGCTCAAGGAGCTGTGGCTGAGGAACAACCCCATCGAGAGCATTCCCTCGTATGCGTTCAACAGGGTGCCCTCGCTACGGAGGCTGGATTTAGGGGAACTCAAACGCCTCTCGTATATCTCAGAGGGGGCTTTCGAGGGCCTCGGCAACCTGCGCTACCTGAACCTGGGCATGTGCAATCTGAAGGAGATCCCCAACCTCATCCCACTGGTCAAGCTGGACGAGCTAGAGATGTCAGGGAACCAGCTGACGGTCATCAGACCTGGCTCCTTCAAAGGGTTGATCCACCTGCAGAAGCTGTGGATGATGCATGCCCAGATCAAAACCATTGAAAGGAACTCCTTTGACGACCTGCAGTCGCTGGTGGAGCTCAACCTGGCCCACAACAACCTCACCCTGCTGCCCCACGATCTCTTCACCCCCCTGCACCACCTGGAGAGAGTCCATCTCCATCACAACCCCTGGAACTGCAACTGTGACATCCTGTGGCTCAGCTGGTGGCTCAAAGAGATGGTGCCGGCCAACACCAGCTGCTGCGCCCGCTGCAGTTCCCCAGCCAGCCACAAGGGACGCTACATAGGTGAGCTGGACCAGAACTATTTCCACTGTTACGCACCTGTTATTGTGGAGCCACCAGCGGACCTGAACGTGACGGAGGGTATGGCTGCAGAGCTGAAGTGCAGGGCCAGCTCTCTGACCTCAGTCAGTTGGATTACGCCCAATGGCTCCATCATGACCCACGGTGCGTACAAGATCCGCATTTCTGTGCTCAACGATGGTACGCTCAACTTCACCAACGTCACCATGCAGGACACGGGAACCTACACCTGCATGGTAAGCAACTCAGCAGGCAATACCACAGCATCTGCCACTCTCAACGTGTCTTCCACAGAGAACGTCCTCAGCTACTTTACCACAGTAACAGTGGAGACCATCGAGCCAGTGCACGACGAGGGGCGCTCCACCGTGTGGCAGAAGGTGGGCCCCACCCCCTCAGCCGGATCCTGGGAGACTGTGTCGTCCACCTCCACCACCACCACAACGGCCCGGACGCCCCTCTCCACCCGGGCCACAGAGAAGACCTTTACCATCCCTGTCACGGACCTGAGCGACAGCTCCATGACCGGCCTGGATGAGGTGATGAAGACCACCAAAATCATCATCGGCTGCTTCGTGGCCATCACACTCATGGCCGCCGTTATGCTAATCATCTTCTACAAGATGAGGAAGCAGCACCACCAGCAGAACCACCATGCGCCACAGCGCACCATCGAGATCATCAACGTAGACGAGGACTGTGTGACAGGCGGGCCGGCCATGGAGGGCCACCTAACTCTGCCCCCGCTGGAGCATGAGCACCTGAACCACTACAACACCTATAAGTCTGCGTACAACCACGTCTCCACTATCAACTCCATACACAGCTCGGCGCACGAACCTTTGTTAATTCGGGCCAGTTCGAAAGACAATGTACAAGAGACCCAGATCTAACAATTTTTTCATAATGAGACAAACTGATGAAATTACAAAAGGGACATTAGTTATGAGGACTATGGATTTGAAGTGGAGGACTTGACTGACTGTGTGTCCAGCGAATCAGTGGTTGATGATGTTTATTCAATGGCATTGGAAACTAGGGTATGTCTAATGTTTCAAAAAATGTCTTTACAAAAAAGAACTTATTTATTTAAGAAAAAATCTATTGTGGCTAAATCAAGAAAAAACTGTATTCTGCAAATATTTTTTCAGAACTTATTTCATCAGATGTTTAGTTTTCTTCATTTGAGGGAGGATGGTTTACTAATATGCTTACAAACTCTATGTGAATCTCAAGCTAACCATAGATCCTCTAGACAAGATAGCTCATGTTCTGGTTTCCCCCAATCTGTAAGTGATGGCAAGTTGGCAACCTCTTTTACCCGACATACTTAGATAATTTCTAGATCACATCAGAGATTTCCTCCTGCCACAAATTAATTGATTAAATATTTTGTGACAATCTGTTAATTTAGATGGATTTTAAACGTTATCTGAGGGTGAATGCTGGGACTGTCAGCGATGAAATCTGATAACACAATATTTCATTAAATCTGCCACTCAAATGTATTAGATACAGATGTACCCTTGGCTCTGCCATCAATAGATTAGGGACGTTAAACGAGAGAAGTGTGTTCCAAACTATACCATGGCCAACTGTTAGCAACAAGTGATTCATAGTTGTCCCACTGTGTTTATTACGCCAGAAAATCCCGTTTCACACAGTGTTTGTCTCATTTACACGTTGTGTATTCATACCATTTGTGATTCCTTCTCTATTCCACTTGCTCTGATCCATCATAACTTTGTGAGTCATGGAGATCGCATTGGTAAATACTGTCAGGCATATGAGAGCTCCCCGAATGTCATACCGCCTTTTCCCATCCCACACCAGCTGGTATGATGGTTTACCATATAATCACAGATATGGGTGCTGTTCCAGATAATTTTACCTGCAATCTCATTGCAAATCTCTGAAAATTGCTATATGATATTAATGTGGTTCCTGACACAAATACTTTTCCAGGTGTTAAGAGATATACTGATTTGTGTGACTTGATTTAAAAAACAGAGCCCTGGAACACCACCAAGGATACTGATGACTCTCCTTTATTAACTCTCTATGACCCCTGACTTCAACCAGGGCAGCAAGGAGCACACTGGTGAGTGGGAACGGGGGCTAAGGACACCGAACACAGCTGTCCTAGAACATTGCCTATCGTCTATTGTCTGTTCAAACATTGGGCACATAGGCACGACAAGCCCAGATTCACACCGTGCCCCTGCCAAGCGCAGGACGATGCCTAGAGGACAGAGTGCCATGGTTCATGCAGAGAGAGAGAGAGAGGGTTTAGGGATGAGGTGTGTGGCTCCGAGCAGATGTTCAGGTCACACCTGCATCCCTCTGCCTCGACCATGGCACCATTTCTATTTTAAATCGACATACCCTCGGGGATTTGGGTGGACAGTGCTTCACAGGCACCCGCTACCTGGAAAAAACGTTCAAAATGTCCCACAGTATAAAATGGTGCCATAAATAAAGAGGCCAAGCAAATACCCTCCACATTCAAGGCTTAGCCACATACCCCAGGAGTCTTTTTATAGATTGTGCATCAATCTAAGTTACAAAACAAAAAAAATCCCCATCAAAATCCATCAGTTTAAGCTAGAGATATCAGTTTTTTGTGTCTGAAGCGTCCGAACGGTTTGACTAATTTAACCACTCTATGGAAAGTGGATACCCCAACAAATGTCACGGGACTCATCTGAAGGTAACCGGTTTAAAAAACGAATTGAAGTATTAAGGTAGTTTTGTGCCTACCCAAAAAAAGGGGTTCAATATGTGTAAAAATATATATATATACAGTACATATATTTCCTGAGTTAAAAAAAAATATCGACTAGATTTAGGACATACACTTTATTTTTTGACTGTCCTTTTTGCCATTTATGAATGTGTTATTCAATGCGTTTCTATAGGCTTAGTGGTAAAGGCCAAAATCAATATTTTATCAAATCGTGCTTTTATATATTTTTTTGCTACCTAAAGTGGTCCTAAAATTCTAAATCAAATAGCTAAATGCTCCATAGTATGACCATCTTAAAACAATTCAATTTGTCAGCTTAGCACCCCCCCTGCTTTTCTTTTTGGTCTCCACTCCCTCCATAATGTCAAACATCTAAGAAAGGTTATGCAACAGTCCTTTTTCCTTTTCGGGTCCATTTTGTTTCTGAGAAATAAATGATTGTGTTCTATTTGAAATTCTCTAGAAGAATGAGGGTACACAGATGTCATCTAGTTATTTTCTGGGAGGAAGCACTATTAATGATATGATGTCAAATACAGGAGTGGGCTGATTCAGTCACCATGGAAACCATGACCTTAAGCAGAAAGGCATGCGCTATCAGAGCTCCCATTGGCTAGCTAGATGCTTTAACATTATTCAGAGTCAATTGAAAATGGTATGTCCGTGGATAGTGTTAATTGAAATGCACCTCAACTATGAAACAATATGCTTACAGTGATGTAGTAGCATTTCATCCCCTTGCACTTGACCAGTGTTTAGTATTAAACAGCAGGGTATGGAGGTTTTCACAGATTATAATGATATGTAGCGTCTCCCGTGTTACTTTTCCACTTAAACCCAGACAGTAAAGGATGCAAAATCGGAGAATAGACAAATGCTGCAATCAGTTTTAAAAGTCACTTCTACTGTATACTTGGACAGAAAGACTAAATCCTCAAAGATGAATGAATAACTTATTTTAATGTCATGTGGCATGTTATGACCTAATTATAATTCAGGTAACTCCATCTTACATGAGCTTCTTCAACACAGTTTTAGTCAACATGAAACAAACATGTTCATCAGTGTGGCATCCCTGCCAATACAATAACTAAAGATGTTTACATGGAGTTTAGCACAGACGTAAACCATCTCTGTTGTGTGAGTCATTGACTATGTGTTTGGGGTGATCATTGTGGGATCTGGATCTCACATTTTTAAGTAAGAGAGTTTGTCCATCATCCCTTCTCTTTCCTTTGGTTGGTAAATCATTTGGAGATTTTTATGGTGCATTTATTGCAATTTAGTAAATCTCTCATTCTTTATGTATTGTATCTCAATGTTTTGGGTGGGTGGAGGGACAAGATGCTTTTAGTTCAACATTATTTTCTCTGAGAGGAAATACTGTTCTAGTGGTAGATTTCTAAAAAAAAACATTTTTAAATTAAAAATTAAAAATAAAAACGTTTTAAATTTTAATTTTACATGTGCCAACAACCTGTTTATTAAAGTGAAAAATAGAAACATGCTGTAAAATAGTAAGACATTGATTTTCATGTTAGCATACTTCATGACCTTAAAAAAATATATGAAGATCGATGATAAACCAGGAGTTTGTAGTTCATACATAAAAATACGTTACAAATAAACTATTGTTCTTTTTTATGTATGGTCTGGTTCTTAATTACAACCTTTTTTTCCATCGTTTTTTTTCAATGCTAGTATTTTTGTATTTTAACATTGTTTTTTTTCTCGATAGTAGTACTGTTGTTTTTTAATAGTTTTTTTTTTTTAAGTAGTGACAAAACACAACACATACCACCCAGAAGTGTTTTCTGTGCAAAGAAGGTCATCCGTTGATGTTACACTATAAGGAAGGGAATCTGACAGATGAGTACAGACTGGTAATTGCCTTTCCTCCTACTATTCATTGCATACAGGATCACAGTCTCAGCCTATAATTAAGGAGATTGTCAGCAGGCTACCACAATGACTAATGTTCTTGTAAATGGTTGATTATCTACAGTGGGAATGATTATCAAATTACCACAAGCTTTTGTCTTTGCGATGTGTCATTTTAAAGACCTGGAAATTATGAATGATGATGGTTGAATCATTGTACAATCTGCTGAGGACAGGAAAATGTAACAAGGTAAAAAGGATACAAGGTGCTAAGATGCCTCTCAAAATAAAAGGCTTGTGGTGTTACTTTAATAATTAACTCTGATTTAGCATACATAATAGTAAAAACATTGTTACCATCCCCCTAAAACCCCACACCATCAGCAATTAGTGAGCACATGTCCTTACACTACTCTCATGGGAGGAGAGAAGATCTGGATTTCCAACTGCTCTTGACTTTATCACACCAAAGTTTATGAGATTAGGATTAAATTAATCACAAAATCTGATTGTAATTCCAGATAATCTAGGCGAGTCTAATGTTAGCACATGTTACATAACTGGAGATTCAGATGCTTCGGGGGAGGAGAAGAAGCATTAGCAATGAAAGTCAATGCATTTCAAAATGTTCTGCAACTTGGATGGATTTTTGTGCGTGTGTGATTGTTTCTGTAATAACAGGGTGTACAACAGTGGAGGCTCCTCAGAGGAAGAAGGAGAGGACCATCCTCCTCAGTGAATTTAATAAAAATAAAAATACTGAAACATAAAAAAGTTATCATTTTTAGATACAACTACACAAAATATATTCACTTGTCACCAAATAATTTAATAAATCACATTGTTTTGCAATGAAGGTCTGCAGTAGCCTCACCAGCACTCTGTAGGGTAGCACCATGGTGTAGCCGGAGGACAGCTAGCTTCTGTCCTCATCTGGGTACATTGACTTCAATACAAAACCTAGGAGGCATGGTTCTCACCCCCTTCCATAGACTTACAAAGTAATTATGACAACTTCCAGGGAACTTCCTCCATACTAAGAGCTCTTGCAACATGAACTGACATGTTGTCCACCCATTCAAAGGATCAGAGAATGAATCTAGTACTGAAAGCATACGCTACAGCTAGCTAGCACTGCAATGCATAACACGTGGTGATTAGTTGACTCAAAGAGAGAGAAACACAATAGATTAACAGTTTTGAACAAATTAATTTCTTCCAAAATTAAGGAGAAGCAAGAGAGAGAGGTAGCTATATTTTGTAGTATATTTTTGTTCACTTTCACTAACTTAGTTAGCATCGAATGCAGCTAGCTTGTTTAGCCTACTCAAAAACCAAGCTCAAACAAAGAGGGTTGCTAGGTTAGCTAGCTGGCTATGGCTATCCAACACTGGAGCTCTTCCACGTCAAGGTAAGCTGTTGGTATAATTCATTTATTGCCACCGGGGCCCACTGGTGTAACTGCTAAACTGCTTACTGACTGTACACTGTACTGCATGATTGGAGCGGGTTTACTAATGCGTTAGTTCTAGTAGCTATGTTGACTATGACGTGACAACGATGTAGGCTGTGTGTAATGGATAGCGGTCATGATATGAAAGTTTGGCTCTGAATGTTTTTTTGCCTGGTCACAGACAGCTGATGTGTTGCACACTGAAGTCCACAAGCGAAGGGAAAAGGTGAGAGGAGGAGAAAGCGTAGTAGATTTGAGAAGGAATTACAGGGCATTCAGAAAGTATTCAGACCCCTTAACTTTTTACACATTTTGTTACGTTACAGCCTTATTCTTAAATGGATTACATAGTTTTTTCCCCTCATCAATCTACACACAATACCCTATGAAAAAGGAAACTTTTGAATTTTTTTAATTTTTTAATTGTTAAAACACTTTTGTTGTTGTTGAAATATTTAATTTACATAAGTATGCAGATCCTTCACTTAGTACTTTGTTGAAGCACTTTTGGCAGCGATTACAGCCTTGGGTCTTCTTGGGAATGACGCTACAATCTTGGTACACCTGTATTTGGGGAGTTTTTCCCATTTTCTTTGCATATCCGCTCAAGCTCTGTCAGGTCGGATGTGGAGCGTCTCTGTACAGATATATTCAGGTCTGGCCGGGCTCTGGCTGGGCAAAACAAGGACATTCATAGACTTGTCCCGAAGCCACACCTGTGTTGTCTTGGATGTGTGCTTAGGGTCGTTGTCCTGTTGGAAGGTGAACCTTCGTCTCAGTCTGTGGTCCTGAGCACACTGGAGCAGGTTTTCATCAAGGATCTTTCTGTACTTTGCGCCGTTCATCTTTTCCTTGATCCTGACTAGTCTCCCAGTCCCTGCATAACCATACTTCACCGTAGGGATGGTGCCAGGTTTCCTCCAGATGTGATGCTTGGCATTCAGGCCAAAGAGTTCAATCTTGGTTTCGTCAGACCAAAGAATCTTGTTTCTCATGGTCTGAGAGTCTTTAGGTGCCCTTTGGCAAACTCCAAGCGGGCTGTCATGCGCCTTTTACTGAGGAGTGGCTTCTGTTTGGCCACTCTACAATAAAGGCCTGATTGGTGGAGTGCTGCAGAGATGGTTGTCCTTCTGGAAGGATCTCCCATCTCCACAGAGGACCTCTAGAGCTCTGCCAGAGTGACCATCGGGTTCCTGGTCACCTCCCTGACCACGCCCTTCTCCCTCGATTTCTAATTTTGTCTGGGCAGCCAGCTCTAGGAAGTCTTGGTGATTCCAAACTTCTTCAATTTAAGAATGATGGAGGCCACTGTGTTCTTGGGGACCTTCAATGCTGCAGACATTTTTTTGATACCCTTCCCCAGATCTGTGCCTCGATACAATCCTGTCTCAGAGCTCTATGGACAATTCCTTCAACCTCATGGCTTGGTTTTTGCTCTGACATGCACTGTCAACTGGGACCTTATATAGACAGGTGTGTGCCTTTCCAAATCATGTACAATCAGTTCAATTTACCACAGGTGGACTCCAATTAAGTGGTAGAAACATCTCAAGGAAGATAAATGTAAACAGGATGCAACTGAGCTCAATTTCGCATCTCACTGCAAACATTCTGAATACTTATGTAAATAAGGTATTTTATTTTTATACATTTGCAAACATTTCTAAAAACCTGTTTTTGCTTTGTCTTCATGGGGTATTGTGTGTAGATTGATGAGGATTCTTTAGTTATTTAATACATTTTAGAATAAAGCTGTAATGTAACAAAATGTGGAAAAAAGGAAGGGGTCTGAATACTTTCCAAATGCACTATATATACTGAACAAAAATATAAACTCAACATGCAACAATTTCATTTATTTTACTGAGTTACAGTTCATATGATGAAATCAGTCAATTTAAATATTCATTAGGTCCTAAACTATGTATTTCATATGACAGGAAATACAGATATGCATCTGTTGGTCAGATACCTTTAAAACAAATGGGCCTCACAATGTGCCTCAGGATCTCGTCATTGTATTTTTGTGCATTCAAATTGTCATCGATAAAATGCAACTGTGTTAGTTGTGCATAGCTTATGCCTGCCCATACCATAACCCCACCATGGGGCACTCTGTTCACAATGTTGACATCAACAAACCGCTCGCCCACACGAAGCCATACACGTGGTGCCTACCAGTCTGTGACCAGATTTTGTAATCTAACACCTTGACTACATTCTGTAGGCATTGTTGAATGCGAGACCAGTGCATCAGTAAGCACTGCGTGAGATGCTGTCTGAGCCTGCAAGGAGAGCTTACAGCTGCCTTACAACACAGCAGGCTAATGTGCTGTTAGAAATGTTTAAATGTACCCAAACATTTTATTCTCATGTTTGAGCTCTCAAAACAGCATGACACTACTGTAAGTCGTCAGATATTAATACGTTAGCTTTGCTATTGATGAGAGTTGGGATATGATGACATAAAAAAGCAGTTTAAAGTAACAGTACAGTCTTTAAGTACAATCTGCAGTATGAACTACTGTTTACAAAGATCTGCATATGTGTGTACAGTACCTGTGGATCTTTATTTCTGTGATTGCTCAGCATGTCTTCCAAAGCTCTGTTTCCATCTTCTTGTTTTCCTCTCTCCTCCAGTGTGGGTATACAGTAACAGTGCTGATCCATGGTGGAGCTGAGTTCACTACTGCCCAAGCATATCCAGCTAATTTCTGAGCTGAAGGACTGCTTAGTGAGCCTTGCACTTAAAAACCCAACATGCCTCTGAGACCATGCTGGGCAGATGTCAGCTGCAAAAAGCAAGGTACTCTCTATTGTACTGTGTTCCCATAATCCCATTAATTCTCTTTAAATTGACAAAAACCACTTGAAAACCAATTTACTGTTCCTAACATTGATCAAAGCAGTCACCAGAATTCAACAATTCATCAACAACCCAGAGGATTTGCACAATGTAATGTAAAGAATAACTCCTATAGTTAGAAGCCATTTCTACTTCTAATTAGGAGAACCAATATTTAACTGGAATTCTGTATTGAATACGCTGCAACATTGGGTGGGCGGTGGGTTGAAGGTGGAAAGAGAATCAGAAGAAGAATCACCAGAAGAAGCAGTCTCTTTCCCAGGGGACTGACAGACAGCCATCATCCGCTTGCTGTGCATTTGGACAGTGATCTTTCCCAAGCTGGAGTCACTCCCAAGCTGGAGGCATTGAAAGGATTCATGATGGATAGGGATAGAGTCCTGAGTTTCCAAACCACATCTATTGATGAGGAAACCTCTGGGCCCTAGTAGTCTAGTATAATGATGGATAAAAATAAATTATGATGAGAATAAAATAACATTTCACCCTTGAAACAAACTATCAAGCATTTTCATTGCTTGGGAATGTCCTAAATTCGAGCTGTGTCTATTTCCCACTGCTTTTAATATTAGTAAGGTTTGTAAATAGTAAAACTCATGCAGCACATGATATATGGTAATTTCACTCTAGGCCACCATAATCACGTTTTTCAACTGGTTGTTCACTACAGCACTGTTTCCGTTGAATTCAACAATGCACTCCTTTCTGTTGTATTGAACGCAACCCTGGTTTAGTAACCTAGAAAGTTACCAATGCTAAATGTTAATGAATATGATTTCAAGTAATGAGAAGAAACCCAGGGGAGAACGACTGACACCTCTAATTTGAAGCCACAGAAGTGGCTTCCTGTTCAGAAAACAGGATCCCCATTATAGTAAATGGGAAAATGGAAATTTTTGGAGTCAATCTTCATGTAAAAAAACTAACAATTAGAAGACACTCATGGTAACAGATACTTGCTTCTAATACACCAGATGTATGTCCTTGAACCAGTTATACAGAAGAAGTTATAAATGATTTCAAGATGGCGTAGCAGTCGGACGTGTGTTTTGTCTTGTCCCGTCCTGTCCTGTCCCGTGTAAATATTGTTTTTCCTTGCTTTTTTTCGTATATATTTCGAATATATTTTAATATCACTTTCCATCTACGGATTGAATATACTCTCCTGCAACCCGCTTCACCCAATGTGGTACGGATCTGCTATTTTTATACTTAAGAACCGGAACCCCGGTTCTAGCTAGTAGTCAGTTAGCCATTGATAGGCCCATCTGCTAGGCCCATATCCCGGCTAGCCGAAGAGGTCCATCGGCCACTCCTCGGGCAACAATTGGCCTGGACCCCCGCCGGCACATCACAACTTGACTACCGCCGTAATCCGCCAGTGGGGGTTTTTCAACTGGCTCCTCCGACGCGACGTCCCTTAGCCTGCTAGCTGCGGCCCACTAGCTGTCTAGAGCACATCGGACTTTTAGCTTAAGAGGCCCATCGGACAAATTCTTTGGCCACTACACCTATTTTGCCAATTGGCCTGGTTTACCACACAGAGCCTTGCTGATCCGTCCTCTGAATCGGAATCCACAACAGAAGCTAGCCAGCTAACTGGCTACTAGCTTGTAGTCAGCTAGCCACTGCTAGGGGTCTTCAGCTACCTCCATATCTCCGGATTCCTATCGCAAGCTCTGAACCTTTTTTCACCTGGATCATCGCAGCTAGCTAGCTGCTATCCGAGTGGCCACTCCTGGCTAACATCTCTGTCCTGAAGCAAGAACCAATTAGCCTGGAGCTAAGCTTGCTATGCCCATCTGCTAGGCCCATCTCCCGGCTAGCTGAAGAGGTCCATCAGCCACTCCTGGGCTACAAAACCTATTTTGCCAATCGGCCTGGACCCCCGCCGACCCATCACGACTGGACTACCGACTACCGGATTCGCCGAGGGGGTTTCTCAACTGGCTCCTCCTCCTGAATGCCCATCCGCTAGCCTGCTAGCCATGGCCCGCTAGCTGTCCGTCTGGCGACGCAACAGCACGAGGGGGCCACAACAGACTTTCTTCCGTCGTGACGTCCCTCTAAGGCCCTTTTGCTAACTTGCTAGCCCCGGCCCGCTAGCTGCCCGAAGCCACTCACTGGACTCCTATGATCACTCGGCTACGCATGCCTCTCCCTAACGTCATTGTCCATTGCTGTTTGGTTAGTAATTATTGCCTTCTTTCACTGTAGAGCCTCTAGCCCTGCTCAATACGCCTTAGGTAACACTTTAGTTCCACCTCACACACATGCGGTGAAATCACCTGGTTTAACTTTTTAGGGATAGGGGGGAGCATTTTCACTTTGGATATATAGCGTATTATTACTATTGGATAGAAAACACTCTATAGTTTCTAAAACTGTTTGATTCATGTCTGTGAGTATAACAGAACTCATATGGCAGGCAAAAACCTGAGAAAAAATCCAAACAGGAAGTGGGAATTCTGAGGCTGGTCGATTTTCAACTCATCGCCTATTGAAATCCCAGTGGGATATGGATCTGTTTGCACTTTCTATGGCTTCCACTAGATGTCAACAGACTGTAGAACGTTGAATGAAGCTTCTACCGTGATGTTGAGCCGGATGGGAGCTGTTTGTAGCTCAGTTGGTAGAGCATGGCGCTTGCAACGCCAGGGTTGTGGGTTCGTTTCCCACGGGGGGCCAGTACAAAAAAAGTATGAATGTATGTACTTGTAAGTCGCTCTGGATAAGAGCGTCTGCTAAATGACTTAAATGTAAATGTAATGTAAATGTTTGAGTCAGTGGTCTGGCAGAGAGCCAGGTCCTGGTCACCGCATTCCACATGATATCGATATCATTCCATTACTTCTATAGACACAAAGGAATTCTCCGGTTGGAACGTTATTGAATATTTATGATAACAACATCCTAAAGATTGATTCGATACTTAGTTTGACAAGTTTATTCGACCTGTAATATAACTTTTTGAAGTTTTCGTCCGAAGTTCGCCTGGACCTGTACGAGCGTTTGGATATGTGTACTATACGTGCTAACAAAAGTAGCTACTTGGACATAAATAATGGACATTATCGAACAAAACAACAATTTATTGTGGAACTAGGATTCCTGGGAGTGCATTCTGATGAAGATCATAAAAGGTAAGGGAATATTTATAATGTAATTTCGTATTTCTGTTGACTCCAACATGGCGGAGAAATGTTGTTTCTATCTGAGCGCCGTCTCAGATTATTGCATGGTGTCCTTTTTCCGTAAAGTTTTTTCGAAATCTGACACAGCGGTTGCATTAAGAACAAGTGTATCTTTAATTCTATGTAAAACATGTATCTTTCATCAAAGTTTATGATGATTATTTCTGTTATTTGATGTGGCTCTCTGCAATTTCTCCGGATATTTTAGAGGCATTTCTGAACATGGTGCCAATGTAAACTGAGATTTTTTTTATATAAATATGCACAATTCTCCGATTGGAACGTTATTGAATATTTATGATAAGAACATCCTTAAGATTGATTCTCTACTTAGTTTGACAAGTTTATTCGACCTGTAATATACATTTTTGACATTTTCGTCCGACGTTCGCCTGGATCTGCGCGAGCGTTTGGATATATGTACTATACGTGCTAACAAAAGTAGCTACTTGGACATAAATAATTGACATTATCGAACAAAACATACATGTATTGTTTAACATGATGTCCTATGAATGTCATCTGATGAAGATCATCAAAGGTTAGTGATTAATTTTATCTCTATTTCTGCATTTTGTGACTCCTATCTTTGGCTGTAAAAATGGCTGTGTGTTTTTTGGACTTGGCGGTGATCTAACATAATCATATGTTGTGTTTTCGCTGTAAAGCATTTTTTAAATCGGACACGATGGGTAGATTAACAGATGTTTATCTTTCATATGCTGTATTGGACTTGTTAATGTGTGAAAAATATTTTTGAATTTCCCGCGCTGCCTTTTCAGCGGAATGTTGTCGAGGGGTTCCGCTAGCGGAACGTGTGTCCTAGAAAGTTTAACTTCTTAGCGCTAGGGGTCAGATTATATATTTTTTTTAAAATAACGTGCCCAACGTAAACGGACATGTTCTCTGGCCCAGATCGTAGAATATGCATATCATTTACAGATTAGGATAGAAAACACTCCAAGGTTTCCAAAACTGTCAAAATATTGTCTGTGAGAAAAAGAATACTTATTCTGCAAGCGAAAACCTGAGAAAAAGTAACCCGGAAGTGATATATCTTTTTTTTTTTTTTTATCGGTGTTTCCTGGCCCGTCTAACCTCCATTTAAAGGGGTATCAATCAGATTCCTTTTCCAATGGCTTCCTCAGGCTGTGACCAGGCTTTAGACATAGTTCTAGGCTTTTATTTTGAAAAATGAGCGAGATGTTTCAAAAGAGGTCAGATGTCCTCTGAATATTTCCTGCGAGAGAGGGGCACCCCATTTTCCTTTTGTCTCTTAATGAATAGGTTATGCTCCGGTTTAAATATCATCGATTATGTTTGTTACAGACAACCTGAGGATTGATTATAAAAAACATTTGAAATGTTTCTACGACCATTTCGGATACTTTTTGGGATTTGTCGAACGGAACACGGCTTTTGTTTTCTCAAAATGATGCGCAACCCAAATGGCGTTTTTTTGTGATATTTATCGAACAAAAAGAAGATTTGTTGTGTAACTGGGAGTCTCGTGAGTGGGAACACCCGAAGATTATCAAAGGTAAGCGATTAATTTTATTGCTTTTCTTACTTTCGTGACCAAGCTAACCAAGCTAATATAAGGCTAAGCTGTTATAGCATTGAAAGTTACACTCACAAAAGCTTGGATTTCTTTCGCTGTAAAATATATTTTCAAAATCTGACACGATAGGTGGATTAACAACAAGCTAAACTGTGTTTTGGTATATTTCACTTGTGATTGCATGATTATAAATATTTTTAGGAATATTTTTTAATCTGATACGTTTGGAAGTTTTCATCTTCCTTTCAGGACCGGAACGAGGCTGTAGTTTTCTCATCATAACGCGCAACCCAAATGGCGTTTTTTTGTGATAAAAGTAATATTTATCGAACAAAAATAAGATTTGTTCTGTAACTGGGAGTCTCGTGAGTGGAAACGTCCGAAGATTATCTAAGGTAAGCGATTAATTGTATTGCTTTTCTGACTTTCGTGACCATGCTAATTTGGGGCTAGCTGATGTAGCATTGAAATCTATAGGTGGATTAACAACAAGCTAAGCTGTGTTTTGATATATTTCACTTGTGATTGCATGATTATAAATATTATAGTAATATTTTTGAATTTGGCGCCCTGCAATTCAGCGGTTGTTTAGGAAAGTGAACCCGTATTCGGTATCCGTAGCGCAGTGAAGTTAAAGAATAACCAGGCATCCTCTACTGACGGAATGAGGTCAATATCCTTCCAGGATACCCGGGCAAGGTCGATTAGAAAGGACTGCTCGCTGAAGTGTTTTCGGGAGCTTTTGACAGTGATGAGGGGTGAGCGCTTGATTGCAGACCCATTACGGATGCAGGCAATGAGGCAGTGATCACTGAGATCCTGGTTGAAGACAGCAGAGGTGTATTTGGAGGGCAGGTTGGTTAGGATGATATCTATGAGGGTGCCCGTGTTTACAGATTTTGGGTTGTACCTGGTGGGGTCATTGATAATTGTGTGAGATTAAGAGCATCAAACTTAGATTGTAGGATGGCCGGGGTGTTAACTTCTTATGGCTGCAGCCCGGCGTCAGTACACTTATGACAACAGCCACTTCAAGTGCAGGGCGCGAAATTCAAAATATATATTTTTTAAATATTTAACTTTCACACATTAACAAGTCCAATACAGCAAATGTAAGGTACACATCTTGTGAATCCAGCCAACATGTCCGATTTTTTAAATGTTTTACAGCGAAAACAGCATGTATATTCATGTTAGCTCACCACAAAATACAAAAAAGGACAGACATTTTTCACAGCACAGGTAGCATGCACAAAGCCAACCTAACTAACCAAGAACCAACCAAACTAACCAACAAACAACTTCATCAGATGACAGTCTTATAACATGTTATTCAATAAATCTATGTTTTGTTCGAAAAATGTGCATATTTCAGGTATAAATCATAGTTTACATTGCAGCTACAATCAGAAATTGCACCGAAAGCAGCCATAATAATTACAGACACCAACGTCAAATACCTAATTACTCATCATAAAACATTTCTGAAAAATACATAGTGTACAGCAAATGCAAGACAGGCATCTTGTGATTCCAGCCAATATTTCCAATTTATTAAGTGTTTTACAGCGAAAACACAATATAGCGTTATATTAGCTTACCACAATAGCCAGAAAGACAAGCCAAAAGTTAGCGAAAAGTTAGCGTAGCAAAAGTTAGCGATCGTAACAAACCAGTAAAATATATATTTTTTTTGACTAACCTTGATTACAGTCCTATAACATCAGGTTATACATACACTTATGTTTTGTTCGAAAATGTGCATATTTAGAGCTGAAATCAGTGGTTACACATTGTGCTAACTTAGCTACTTTTTCCCACAACATCCGGATATTTTTCTGACACTTTTTCTGACACACATATTCTGACCAAATAGCTATTCATAAACATAACTAAAAAATACATGTTGTATAGGAAATGATAGATCCATTAGTTCTTAATGAAATCGCAGTGTTAGAATTCTAAAAATAACTTCATTACGATATGCAGCTTCGGTATAGCTAGAGTACCCAAACGTTGGGCGTCAACCGACTAGTTCACATGTACGACAGATATATGAAATAGCATCATAAAATGTTTCTTACTTTTGCTGATCTTTCATCAGAATGTTGGACAAGGTGTCCTTTGTCAAGAACAATCGTTGTTTGGATTTAGAACGTCCATTATCCCTCTCGATTCAGCAAGCACACTAGCCAGGTGGCACGACGCTCTCCATGTCAACAAACGGAAGAGAACGGAACACGGCAAAACTCCCGAAAAATTTTCAATAATCTGATGAAACTATTGAAAAAACTATATTGAAAAAACATACTTTACGATGATATGGTCAAATGTATCAAATAAAATCAAAGCCGGAGATATTAGTCGCCTCTAACGGAAGCTAAACAGAAGGCAAATCTATGTCTCTCTTCGCGCCTTCCTGAAAACAGGAAATGGAGGACACGTCATTCCATGAGCTGTAATTCGAGTCCAGATCAAGTTACACAGTCCATTTCTTCTCTCACTCCTTGTCAACATCTAGTGGAAGACGTATGAAGTGCATCTAAACTAATAAATGACAAGGGCTTTAATAGGCAGCCCCTGGAACAGAGCCTCAATTTCAGACTTTCCACTTCCTGTCAGGAAGTTTGCTGCAGAATGAGTTCTGTTTCACTCACAGATATAATTCAAACGGTTTTAGAAACTAGATAGTGTTTTCTATCCAATAGTAATAATAATATGCATATTGTACGAGCAAGAATTGAGTACGAGGCCGTTTGAAATGGGCACCTTTTATCTGGCTACTCAGTACTGCCCCTTGAGCCCAAACAGGTTAAGCATGTCCCATTTTAGGTCACCTAACAGCACGAGTTCTGAAGATAAATGGTGGGGAATCAATTCACATATGGTGTCCAGGGCACAGCTGGGGGCAGAAGGTGGTCTATAGCAAGCGGCAACGGTAAGGGACTTGTTTCTGGATAGGTGGATTTAAAAAAAAATAGAAGCTCAAATTGTTTGGGCACAGACCTGAATAGTAAGACAGAACTCTGCAGGCTATCTCTGCAGTTGATTGCAACTCCGCCCCCTTTGGCAGTTCTATATTGTCGGAAAATGTTATAGTTAGGGATGGAAATTTCAGGGTTTTTGGTGGTCTTCCTAAGACAGGATTCAGACACGGCTAGGACATCCGGGTTGGCAGAGTGTGCTAGGGCAGTGATTAAAACAAACATAGGGAGGAGGCTTCTAATGTTAACATGCATGAATCCAAGGCTTTTACAGTTACAGAAGTCAACAAATGAGAGCGCATGGGGAATGGGAGTGGAGCTAGGCACTGCAGGGCCTGGATTAACCTCCACATCACCAGAGGAACAGAGGAGGAGTAGGATAACGGTACGGCTAAAGGAACTGGTCGTCTAGTACGTTCAGAACAGAGAGTAAAAGGAGCATATTTCTGGGCACGGTAGTATAGATTCAAGGCAAAATGTACAGACAAAGGTATTGTAGGATGTGAATACAGTGGGGGTAAACCTGTGCATAGAGTGACGATGAAAGAGATATTGTCTCTAGAAATATATTTTAAAAGTGCTTTCCTCACCATCTTAAATAAGCATGCCCCATTCAAAAAATGTAGAACCAGGAACAGATATACCCCTTGGTTCACTCCAGACCTGACTGCCCTTGACCAGCACAAAAACATCCTGTGGCGTACTGCATTAGCATCGAATAGCCCCCGCGATATACAACTTTTCAGGGAAGTTAGGAACCAATATACACAGGCAGTTAGGAAAGCAAAGGCTAGCTTTTTCAAACAGAAATTTGCATCCTGTAGCACTAACTCCAAAAAGACATACGACAATGTAAAGTCAATGGAGAATAAGAGCATCTCCTCCCAGCTGCCCACTGCACTGAGGCTAGGAACAACTGTCACCACCGATAAATCCGCGATAATTGAGAATTTCAATAAGCATTTTTCTAAGGCTGGCCATGCTTTCCACCTGGCTACCCCTACCCTGGTCAACAGCCCTGCACCCCTCACTGCAACTTGCCCAAGCCTCCCCCATTCGTCTTTACCCAAATACAGGTAGCTGATGTTCTGAAAGAGCTGCAAAATCTGGACCCTTACTAATCAGCAGGGCTAGACAATCTGGACACTCTCTTCCTAAAATGTTTCACCAAAATTGTTGTAACCCCTATTACTAGCTTGTTCAACCTCTCTTTCGTATCGTCTGAGATCCTCAAAGATTGGAAAGCTGCCGCGGTCATCCCCCTCTTCAAAGGGGGAGACACTCTAGACCCAAACTGCTACAGACCTATATCTATCCTAACCTGCCTTTCTAAGGTCTATGAAACCAAGTTAACAAACAGATCACCGACCATTTTCGATTCCCACCATACCCTCTCCGCTATGCAATCTGGTTTCCGAGCTGGTCATGGGTGCACCTCAGCCATGCTCAAGGTCCTAAACGATATCATAACCACCATCGATAAGAGACAATACTGTGCAGCTGTATTTATCGACCTGGCCAAGGTTTAGACTCTGTTAATCCCCACATTCTTATCGGCAGAATCAACAGCCTTGGTTTCTCAAATGACTGCCTCGCCTGGTTCACCAACTACTTCTCAGACAGAGATCATTGTGTCAAATCGGAGGGCCTGTTGTGCGTACCTCTGGCAGTCTCTATGGGGGTCCCACAGGGTTTAATTCTCGGGCCGACTCTTTTCTCTGTATACATCAATGATGTCACTCTTGCTGCTGGTGATTCTCTGATCCACCTCTACGCAGACGACACCATTCTGTATACTTCTGGCCCTTCTTTGGACACTGTGTTAAGTAACCTCCAGACGAGCTTCAATGCCATACAACTCTCCTTCCATGGCCTCCAACTGCTCTTAAATGAAAGCAAAACTCGATGCATGCTCTTCAACCGATCGCTGCCCACACCTACCCACCCGTCCAGCATCACTACTCTGCACTGTTCTGACTTAGAATATGTGGACAACTACAAATACCTAGGTGTCTGGTTAGACTGCAATCTCTCCTTTCAGACACACA
Organism: Salvelinus namaycush; assembly: GCF_016432855.1. NCBI lineage: Eukaryota > Metazoa > Chordata > Actinopteri > Salmoniformes > Salmonidae > Salvelinus > Salvelinus namaycush. The sequence goes on from NC_052315.1 coordinate 37,634,771, forward strand.
TTAAGCATCTCCAATCCCAAATTAAATCTAGAATCGGCTTCCTGTTTATCAACAAGCATCCTTCACTCATGCTGCCAAACATACCCTAGTAAAACTGACTATCCTACCGATCCTTGACTTCAGCGATGTCATTTACAAAATAGCCTCCAACACTCTACTCAGCAAACTGGATGCAGTCTATCACAGTGACATCCGTTTTGTCACCAAAGCCCCAGATACTACCCACCACTGCGACCTGTTGGCTTGCCCTCGCTTCATATCCGTCGCCAGACCCACTGGCTCCAGGTCATCTATAAGTCATTGCTAGGTAAAGCCCCGCCTTATCTCAGCTCACTGGTCACCATAGCAGCACCCACCCGCAGCACGCGCTCCAGCAGGTATATTTCACTGGTCACCTCCAAAGCCATTTCCTCCTTCGGCCGCCTTCCCTTCCAATTCGATGCTGCCAATGAATGGAACAAACTGCAAAAATCACTGAAGCTGGAGACTCATATCTCCCTCACTAGCTTTAAGCACCAACTGTCAGAGCAGCTCACAGATCACTGCACCTGTACATAGCCAATCTTTAAATACCCCATCCAACTACCTCATCACCATATTGTTATTTATTTGCTTTATTTTGCTCCTTTGCACCCCAGTATCGCTACTTGCACACTCATCTATCAACCCAGTGTTTAACCTTTCTAGGACACACGTTCCGCTAGCGGAACCCCTGACAACATTCCGCTGAAAAGGCAGCGCGGGAAATTCAAAAATATTTTTTTTAAATATGTAACTTTCACACATTAACAAGTCCAATACAGCAAATGAAAGATAAACATCTGTTAATCTACCCATCGTGTCCGATTTAAAAAATGTTTTACAGCGAAAACACAACATATGATTATGTTAGATCACCGCCAAGTCCAAAAAACACACAGCCATTTTCCCAGCCAAAGATAGGAGTCACAAAAAGCAGAAATAGAGATAAAATGAATCACTAACCTTTGATGATCTTCATCAGATGACATTCATAGGACATAATGTCAATTATTTATGTCCAAGTAGCTACTTTTGTTAGCACGTATAGTACATATATCCAAACGCTCGCACAGATCCAGGCGAACGTCGGACGAAAATGTCAAAAATGTATATTACAGGTCGAATAAACTTGTCAAACTAAGTAGAGAATCAATCTTAAGGATGTTCTTATCATAAATATTCAGTAACGTTCCAATCTGAGAATTCCTTTGTGTCTCTAGGAGTACTGGAATGCAAGTCGATATCGTGTGGAATGCGCATGACCAGGAACTGGCACTCTGTCAGACCACTGACTCAAACAGTTCCCATCCGGCCCCACATCACAGTAGAAGCTTCATTCAACGTTCTACAGACTGTTGACATCTAGTGGAAGGCGTGGGAAGTGCAAACAGATCCATAACCCACTGGGATTTCAATAGGCGATGAGTTGAAAATCGACCAGCCTCAGAATTCTCACTTCCTGTTTGGATTTTTTCTCAGGTTTTTGCCTGCCATATGAGTTCTGTTATACTCACAGACATGATTCAAACACTTTTAGAAACTTCAGAGTGTTTTATACTCAATAGTAATAATAATATGCAGATATTAGCATCTGGGACAGAGGAGGCAGTTCACTCTGGGCACACTATTCATCCAACGTGAAAATGCTGCCCCCTATCCCTAAAAAGTTAATTTGCCATACTGTAATAATTTTTGCTACTATGGCCTATTTATTGCCTCACCCCCCCTTATTCTACCTAATTTGCACACACTGTATATAAACTTTCTCTTTTGTATTATTGACTGTATGTTTGTTTATTCCATGTGTTGTTGTTTGTGTCGCACTGCTTTGCTTTATCTTGGCCAGGTCGCAGTTGTAAATGAGAACTTGTTCTCACCTAGCCTACCTGGTTAAATAAAAGTGAAATAGAAAAAATATAAATAAAAAAATAAGGATTTTTTAGTTGCTAATGGCATCCTGCAGTACACCGGTCGGCCTTCAACTGGAGTTACTCAATGAGAGGGGGCAGCACTTAGCTAGTCTGCAATGTCACTTACTGGAGTTGCTCTAACTGTGTATGTTAACGATCCATGAGTTGCCAATTTAACCGACTTAAAATGGCTTCAAAGAGCTTTTGAGTTTACACATAGGAATGAATGGTGTTGTGATCGATGGCTTTGTGCCTTCATATACAGTGATTGAACCAACCATACACCTAGTTTAGGAGCTTACTTTTCAACATATCATAAAAAAATATATTTTTTGGCAAATTTGAAGTACTTTTTTGGAACAATTGTTTGGAATTACCTGGGTTGCATTCACTAAGAACCAAATGGAAGAAAACAGAATTAAACTGGGAGGGACCTACCTGAATTTGTCCATTTTGTTGCAAAACATTTTCCATTTGGAGTAAATGGTTTCTGTTGTAAAACATTTTGCAACTGTTTGCCACAGTCTTTGTCTAAATGAATACACCCCTGAATTTGTTCAACAGAAACTCGCTTTCATTGTAAAATGTCTTCCATTTGCAAATGTTTGCTACAGTTTGGACTAATGATTACACTCCGGGTGTGCACTTTTTATATTCCCTCTGGGAATCAAGACAACACAGGTTTTTATGGATATATGGAATACATGCTATTTTATGGACACAACTCAACTTTTGGGACACTCAGAAAGTAAGAATATGTTTGACAAAGTTTGTTTTAAGGGTGAAATATAATTTTAAAGGTAATGGCCTCTATTAAAGATGCTGTTTATAGTCTACCTTACACTAACCTGTAGGACTGCAGTACATAGTCACATTGTCATACAGCATCTGATGTAAATGTGATGTGTAACATACAGGGAGACAGTAGGCGTAATAGAGGCAACAGCATTAGTGGCGCTTAACGCACCTACTTTCAGTTTTTCAGAGATGCATAGCAACAGAGTACTTGCAATAAGCATTATATACTGAAAAAATATATAAACGTAACATGCAACAATTTCAACGACTTTACATCAGTCAATTGAAATACACTGAACAAAAATATAAATGCAACATGCAACAATTTCAAAGATTTTACTGAGTTACAGTTAATTTAAGGAAATCAGTCAATTGAAATAAATGCATAAGCCCTAATTTATGGATTTCACATGACTGGAAATATAGAAATGCATCTTTTGGTCACAGATGTGCATCTGTTGACCATCATTTGCCTCATGCAGTCCGACACATCTCCTTTGCATACAGTTGATCAGGCTGTTGATTGTGGCCTGTGTAATGAGAGACAGAAAATGTACTACGTTTGGCCCAACTATTCTATTTCTATTTCTCAGAATACCTATATGTCGGCCGGCCCATACATTATGTCCTGGCTCGTAGCATTCAGTAATTGAACCTACACTGACTTTGTCAGAGAAACAATAGCGGAGGCAATCTCTACGTATCTCGTTCAAATGGAAACCCACACACCTCAACAATTCCTTCCTACAGCTCTAATAGTGTATAACAGGGGTGTCAAACTCAAATACCCAGTGGGCCAAAATGTAAAACCTGAACAAAGTCGCGGGCCAACATTGAACAAATGAACCTTTTAACTTTTTATGGCTGCAGGGGCAGTATTGAGTAGCTCTGATTAAGGGTGCCCATTTCAAACGGCCTCGTACTCAATTCTTGCTCGTACAATATGCATATTATTGTTATTATTGGATAGAAAACACTCTCTAGTTTCTATAGCCGTTTGAATTATGTCTCTGAGTGAAACAGAACTCATTCTACAGCACTTTTCCTCCCAGTGAGTGAGATTTCAGAAATCTTGGCCTCTGGTTCCAGGTCAGTTTTAAAGTCCCTGTAAATCCTATGAGGATACAAACACTGCCCACGCCTTCCTCTAGATGTCAGTAAGTGGTGACAATTTGAATGGAGTCGATTGCGCAATCAGGGCCTGTATAAAACGCCAAAGACCGGATGTACCGTTCTTTTGCTCCCTGCGCCTGACGCACGATGGACGTTGGACCTCCTCTCTTTCCAAGCTGTTGTTTAGCCAGTAATATATCGCCGGTCATGTTTTTACTCGTTATAGGTGTTAAAAACATCATAAGGTAGTTAATTTAAACCGTTTTATAGCAATTTATATCCGTTTAGTGCGATTTTGAGGCATTTCTATGTGATGCAGTTTGAAGCGCCGGGCACGTTTCGGGGTCCCGGTCGAACGTTAGTGGGCATTTCGACGGACAACAGGACATCTTTCGACCAAAAGAAGATTAGACCCAAGAAAGGATACATTGCCCAAGATTCTGATGGAAGATCACCTCATAGTAAGAAATATTTAAGATGATAAATCGTTGTTCTGTCGAAAAATGTTAAACGCATATTCCGCCATTTTGTTTGGTATAGCTTCGCTTGGCGAACCCTGTATTGCACAGTAAGGATAATTTTAGAAATGTAATTCAGCGATTGCATTAAGAACTAATTTGTCTTTCGATAGCTGTCCAACTTATATATTTTTTAGTCAAGTTTATGAATAGTTATCCATGAGACAAGATCACTGTGAAAGATGGCGCCCGACATTTTCAGGCTAGTTTTGCTAGTATTGTCATTGTATAACCACGTTTTTTTGTGGCTAAATATGCACATTTTCGAACAAACTCTATATGTATGTTGTAATATGATGTTACAGGAGTGTCATCGGAAGAATTCTGAGAAGGTTAGTGAAAAAATTAATATATTTTGGCGATGATTACGTTATCGCTCTCTTTGGCTTGAATCAATGCTCGGGTAACGTTTGCACATGTGGTATGCTAATATAACGATTTATTGTGTTTTCGCTGTAAAACACTTAGAACATCTGAAATATTGTCTGAATTCACAAGATCTGTGTCTTTCCATTGCTGTGAGCTGTGTATTTTTAAGAAATGTTTTATGATTAGTAATTAGGTAATTCTCGTTGCTCTCTGTATTTATTCTAGTCGAGTTGTGATGGTGGGTGCAATTGTAAACTATGATTTATACCTGAAATATGCAAATTTTTCTAACAAAACCTATCCTATACAATAAATATGTTATCAGACTGTCATCTGATGAGGTTTTTTCTTGGTTAGTGGCTATCAATATCTTTATTTGGCCGAATTGGTGATAGCACCTGATGGAGTAAGAGTTAGAAAAGTGGTGTCTTTTGCTAACGTGGTTAGCTAATAGATTTACATATTTTGTCTTCCCTGTAAAACATTTAAAAAATCTGAAATGGTGGCTTTATTCACAAGATCTGTATCTTTCATTTGGTGTCTTGGACTTGTTAATGTGTGAAAGTTAAATATTTAAAAAAAATATTTTTTTGAATTTCGCGCCCTGCACTTTGAGCTGGATGTTGTCATAGGTGTACCGATATCGGGCTTGCAGCCATAACAGGTTTTAATATGGACCCAAACAAGTTTTGCTTTAACATTGAATATGGAACAAGCATCGCTTATTACCATACAATATATAATTTAATAGTGGAGACATGCAAAATCGAATTTCAAATGAAAAAACACATCAATGGCATTCATTTATTAAATAAATAAAATTTAAATAAAAATCGTATGCCTCTTTTCTATTTGCAGCCTTCTGATTTAAATACCAAAATAAACTTTTTCCACTGGCTAATAATTTTACAAATAAAATGATAATAAATCAATCAACCATTCAAGCCCATGCCTTGTAGCAAGAAAAAGTGCACAAAGAAAACGTTAATTATTGCACACTGATCTAATCTGATGTGCCCAAGCCAGATACCTGGCATCTCTTCTTGGATGCTAGTTCATCAATGTCTGGGCTCAGGCTCTGAGCTGAAGAAATCCTCAGTATCGAGCGAAGGTGTTCATCAGTCAGACGTCTCCTGTGAGTTGTTTTGGTCATCTTCATCGAGGAGAAAAGTTGCTCGCATAGATAAGTGCTGCCGAACATGGAGAGCATCTGAGCAGCTTGGGTGCGGAGCTGAGGCATTGTGTCAGGGATGAACCGTGGAAACTGTGCGGCGCCCACAGCATCATACTTTGACTTCAGCGTGTCGTTGCACTGGAGTTCAATCAGCTCCATTTGGATGTTGGTTGGTGCATTTTCCACATCAACTGCGAAGGGATTACTAAGCAGTTCAAACCTACATTTCTGGACATCGAAGTCGGCAAATCGCCGGCTAAACTCAGCGGCGAGAACACTGAGTTTTTCAGCAAACTGTGCGCATGGGAACACGGCGGTAGAGATCTGCGCTTTTATGGTTTGGCAGCAGGGAAAATGGCAAGGGTTTCCTTGCAGCATCTGATTCTCCCACAGGCACAGTTTAGTTTTAAAGGCCCTCACTGCAGCGTACATGTCTGTGATGATGCGCCCCCGCCCCTGAAGCTGCAGGTTCAGCGCATCGAGATGGCTCGAGATGTCACAGAGAAAGGCCAGCTCACACAGAAACTTTTGCTCCCGGAGCTCTGCTGTATCCTTCCCTTTGGTTTCCAGGAATTGACATATTTCCTCACGCAGCTCGAAACATCTGTTCAGTACTTTTCCTCTGCTTAGCCATCTCACCTCTGTGTGATACGGCACGTCTGCGTATTCCGAACCACACTCCTCTAGAATTTTTTTTAACTGGCGGTGATTCAGACCTTTGGCTCTTATAAAGTTAACTACCTGTGTTACTGTGGTCATAACATGTTCCATCTTTAGGGCTTTGGCACACAGTGATTCCTGATGTATGATGCAGTGGTAAACAGTTAGCTCACCTGCACAGTTCTCTTCCCGCATCTTCTCCCGAACCATGCCCACCAGTCCACTCTTTTTACCGCACATCGCTGGCGCACCATCTGTCGTTAATCCAACGAGTTTATCCCACGGCAGCTTTATTTCAGTTACACATTTGGAAACCTCCTCAAAGATTTCCTTTCCTGTGGTTGTGCCATGCATTGATTTGAATCCCAATAGCTCCTCCGTAACACACAGATTTGAGTCCACTCCACGGATGAAGACTGACAGCTGAGCAGTATCAGATGCGTCGCAGCTCTCATCCACAGCGAGGGAGAACGCAACGAAATCTTTTCCCTTTTCCATCAGCTGGTCATACAGATTGGTGGCAAGATCACATGTGCGATCAGCTACTGTGTTCCTACTCAGGCTCACGTTTGAAAATGCTTGCTTTTTCTCTGGGCATACGAGGTCACAAACTTTCATCATGCACTTTTTCACGAACTCTCCCTCATTAAAGGGCCGGGCTGATTTTGCGATCTCTGCTGCCACTATATAACTAGCCTTTACAGCAGCCTCACTTTGTGATGTGGCTTTTTTGAACATATTCTGTTGTGAAACCAAACTTCTTTTCATCTCCTCTACTTTCTGGCTCCTTTGAGTCATATCCAGGTCCTTGTATTTGTCATGGTGTTTCGTTTCATAGTGTCGTCTAATGTTGTACTCCTTACTTACAGCCACGTTGACTCCACAAACAAGACAAACAGGTTTGTCTTTTACATATGTAAACAGATATTCTGCCTCCCACTTGTCCAGAAAGCTCCTGTTTTCTGCCTTTCTTTTCGCCATTTTTGGGAAGGGATAGCGCGCTGACAGTTGTAGCGTCTATGTTGCTATGACTACTGTCACAGAGGAGAGGGCGTTTCTGGGTCCTGTCCTGATTGGCGCGCGAAAACAACAGCAGAGCATTATGGGATTCGTAGTATTAGCGGTGAATGCGCTGTATAATACCGGCGGGCCAGCTCTAGTAGTAATTTGGTATTGTCTCGCGGGCCAAATATAATTACCCCGCGGGCCAAATTGGGCCAGAGTTTGACACCCATGGTGTATAACGTAATCTGGGTGTATAACGTAATCTGATGCCCAATTTCATATAGGCTGAATTCAACATGAAGGACTCATTCTATCTTATATTCCTCACACCGGGCTCCAATATGTCGTGACGTGACTATCATTAATGTAATGACTGTTATTTAGCTAATAATTACCTACATGCCGTGGGGGAGATGTTCGTGGGCTATACTCAGCCTTGGAAATTGGTGGTTGAAGATATCCATCTAGTGGTGTGGGGGATGTGCTTTGGTAAAGTGGGTGGAGCTATATCCTGCCTGCTTGGCCCTGTCCAGGGGTATCGTCGAAGGGGGCCACTGTGTCTCCCGACCCCTCCTGTCTCAACCTCCAGTATTTATCCTGCAATGGTTTATGTGTGTGTGTGGGGGGGGGGGGGGGGGGCTTGAGTCAGTCTGTTATATCTGGAGTATTTCTCCTGTCTTATCTGGTGTCCTGTTTGAATTTAAGTATTCTGTCTGTCTGTCTGTCTGTCTGTCTGTCTGTCTGTCTGTCTGTCTGTCTGTCTGTGGACTCAGGACGACCTGGCCTGATGACTCCTTGCTGTCTCCAGTCCACCTGGTCATGCTGCTGCTCCAGTTTCAACTGTTCTGCCTGTGGCGATGGAACCCTGACCTGTTCACCGGATGTGCTAACTTGTCCCAGACCTGCTGTTTTCAACTCTCTAGAGACAGCAGGAGCAGTAGAGATACTCTGAATGATCGGCTATGAAAAGCCAACTGACATTTACTCCTGAGGTGCTGACCTGAAGCACCCTCGACAACCACTGTGATTATTATTATTTGACCCTGCTGGTCATCTATGAACATTTGAACATCTTGGCCATGCTCTGTTATAATCTCCACCCGGCACAGCCAGAAGAGGACAGGCCACCCCTCATAACCTGGTTCTTCTGTAGGTTCCGGCCTTTCTAGGGAGTTTTTCCTAGCCACCGTGCTTCTACACCTGCATTGCTTGCTGTTTGGGGTTTTAGGCTGGGTTTCTGTACAGGACTTTGTGACATCAGCTGATGTTAAAAGGTCTTTATAAATACGAATACATTTGATTGAATTGTAATTATATTAAATTAATCATGTAATAATTAAGTCATAAGGAATTTGGCGCACCACGGGAAACGTTTTTTACCAACTTACTATCTCCCGACTTAAACTCTAAAACTACAGTTGAAGTCGGAAGTTTACATACACCTTAGCCAAATACATTTAAACTCAGCTTTTCACAATTCCTGACATTTAATCCAAGTAAAAATTCCCTGTTTTAGGTCAGTTAGGATCACCACTTTATTTGAAGAATGTGAAATGTCAGAATAATAGTAGAGAGAATTCTTTATTTCAGATTTTATTCCTTTCATCACATTCCCAGTGGGTAAGAGGTTTGCATAGACTCAATTAGTATTTGGTAGCATTGCCTTTTAAATTGTTTGACTTGGGTCAAACGTTTTGGGTAGCCTTCCACAAGCTTCCCACAATAAGTTGGGTGAATTTTGGCCCATTCCTCCTGACATAGCGGGTGTAACTGAGTCAGGTTTGAGGGCCTCCTTGCTCGCATACGCTTTTCCAGTTCTGCCCACAAATTTTCTATGGGATCGAGGTCAGGGCTTTGTGATGGCCACTCCAATACCTTGACTTTGTTGTCCTTAAGCCATTTTGCCACAACTTTGGAAGTATGCTTGGGGTCACTGTCCATTTGGAAGATCCATTTGCGACCAAGCTTTAACTTCCTGACTGATGTCTTGAGATGTTGCTTCAATATATCTACAAAATGTTCCATCCTCATGCAAATTAATTACTTAAAAATCATACAATGTGATTGTTTGTTTAAGATTCCGTCTCTCACAGTTGAAGTGTACCTATGATAAATATTACAGACCTCTACATGCTTTGTAAGTAGGAAAACCTGCAAAATCGGCAGTGTATCAAATATTGTTCTCCCCACTGTATATATATATATATATATATATATATATATATATATATATATATATATATATATATATATATATATATATATATAATGTGTATATATTATGTAATCTAAACCTATAACAAAGTATTCCAACTACCAATCAATAAGGGATTGTAATAATAAGTGATCATTGCTTTCACCTGGTCAGTCTATGTCATGGAAAGAGCATGTGTTCTTAATGTTTTGCACACCCAGTGTATATCCATCTTATTGAAATGTTTTTCATGCTTTTTCTCGAGACAGTGCCGTCTGACTGTCTACAAGAACACAATATGGCTGTTTTGATGAATTGTCTATGTCAGCAAGTGAACATTTTGCAAAGTAATCCATATTAAGTTGTGGTGAAATTAAACTGGCAGAAAGTTGATGACATTGATCGATGTGCTCATTTTGCAAACCCAAAATATGCCTCTTATGTTGCTCTTTTCTTAAAACTGCTTCATCCTAACAAAAGTATTTATCTAAATTTGGAGCAAGTTTGCCAGTTCACAGTAAGTTCTGCATTCTCCATGGCTCAAAGGTAAAGATAAAGATGAGCAAAACAGACTGTATCAAATAATAGGTGTCAAAATGATTGGCAACCTTGTTTTCAGTACCTTTTAATACCTCACCTTGCAAGGAAAATGGCACTGATCTGGGGTGCCAACCAAGGATCTGGAATTATTATGTTTGGAGGAATGGTCTAAGATCCCTCCCAATGTGTTCTCCATTCTCATAAAACATTTTTGAAAAAGACTCAGTGCCGATTTCCTCACGTGGTAAGGTATTGAAAACAATAATTTTGAGATATTCTGAGAAAAAAGTATTACTTGTTAAAAAGGCTTCTAAAGTTTGTAATTCCCACTTAAAAATGTCAGACTTGATTTTCCCAAACTAAAAATGTATCAAACCCATTTCCTGTTGCTGCAGGATAATATTCCTGCTGTCAGAAACTGGTCAAATGTGTTCATATCAACTTAATAGAAACGCTCCTTTTTTATGTGCATATGTAAAGGAAATCACGCTGCTTGCTTAGCGAGTACCACCTCTTCCTCATGAGTGTTTCACACATCCCCACATGTGACTGCAGTCGGGGCTACCCGAAAAGCTAGCTATTCGGTGGCGCAAGCGGGGACACACTCAGGCTGAGGAGTAAGTTTCACACATCCCCATGTGCTATGCACACAGTGCATAATGCTTTTAAGTGTTAAACCTGTCCTGATTGTTGACACTTTGTCACCATGCTAGATTACATTGGGGCACATATTTATCCATCTATTTTTGTCTGGAGAGAGAGATTGTGTACATAGAGAGAGAGTGAAAAGTAAGAAGTTTATGTAATTCTAATTGAAAACAGAAGGTGGGTGACTTTGAAGAACCCTGTCTTTGTCCCGTCTCAAGGTGAGTCCTCCAGAGCTTGTGTGTGGGTGTGTGTGTGTGTGGGTGTTGGAGGGTTATTGCCCCCCCCCCCCCCCCACTGGTAGAAACAGAGACGTTTAGTCATCACAGACAGTCAGACAGCTGTGGGTCTGCACCAGAAACCTGCTGTTAGATTAATGCCACTACTTGGATGGATCTCTCTTCCCGAGGGCACTGCTGAGGTAGCTGGCACTGGCTTCATGGCAGAAGAGAACCATGGCGTCTTAACCATTTTATCATTGTGGCGCCATGTAAAAGTGTTAATATCGATTACAATTTCTTGTCATAGTTGAATTTCTGGTGCAGACCCACAGCTGTCATATTACTCCAGTGCTAGCCTCCCTACACTGGCTTCCTGTTAAGGCAAGGGCTGATTTCAAGGTTTTACTGCTAACCTACAAAGCATTACATGGGCTTGCTCCTACCTATCTTTCCGATTTGGTCCTGCAGTACATACCTACACATACGCTACGGTCACAAGACGCAGGCCTCCTAATTGTCCCTAGAATTTCTAAGCAAACAGCAGGAGGCAGGGCTTTCTCCTATAGAGCTCCATTTTTATGGAATGGTCTGCCTACCCATGTGAGAGACGCAGACTCGGGCTCAACCTTTAAGTCTTTACTGAAGACTCATCTCTTCAGTGGGTCCTATGATTGAGTGTAGTCTGGCCCAGGAGTGTGAAGGTGAACGGAAAGGCTCTGGAGCAACGAACCGCCCTTGCTGTCTCTGCCTGGCCAGTTCCCCTCTCTCCACTGGGATTCTCTGCCTCTAACCCTACTACAGGGCCGAGTCACTGGCTTACTGGTGCTCTTCCATGCCGTCCCTAGGAGGGTTGCATCACTTGAGTGGGTTGAGTCACTGACGTGGTCTTCCTGTCTGGATTTGGCGCATCCCCTTGGGTTGTGCCGTGGCGGATATCTTTGTGGGCTATACTCGGCCTTGTCTCAGGATGGTAAGTTGGTGGTTGAAACTATCCCTCTAGTGGTGTGGGGGCTGTGCTTTGGCAAAGTGGGTGGGGTTATATCCTGCCTGTTTGGCCCTGTCCGAGGGTATCATCAGATGGGGCCACAGTGTCTCCTGACCCCTCCTGTCTCAGCGTCCAGTATTTATGCTGCAATAGTTTATGTGTCGATGGGCTAGGGTCAGTCTGTTATATCTGGAGTATTTCTCCTGTCTTATCCGGTGTCCTGTGTGAATTTAAGTATGCTCTCTCTAATTCTCTCTTTCTTTCCTTCTCTCTCTCTCTCTCTCGGAGGACCTGAGCCCTAGAACCATGCCTCAGGACTACCTGGCATGATGACTCCTTGCTGTCCCCATTCCACCTGGCCGTGCTGCTGCTCCAGTTTTAACTGTTCTGCCTGCGGCTATGGAACCCTGACCTGATTACTGGACGTGCTACCTGGCCCAGACCTGCTGTTTTCAACTCTCTAGAGACAGCAGGAGCGTTAGAGATACTCTCAAAGATCGGCTTTGAAAAGCCAAATGACACTTACTCCTGAGGTGCTGACTTTTTGCACCCTCGACAACCACTGTGATTATTATTATTTGACCATGCTGGTCATTTATGAACATTTAAACATCTTTGCCATGTTCTGTTATAATCTCCACCCGGCACAGCCAGATGAGGACTGGCCACACCTCAAAGCCTGGTTCCTCTCTAGGTTTCTTCCTAAGTTTTGGCCTTTCTAGGGAATTTTTCCTAGCCACCGTGCTTCTACACCTGCATTGCTTGCTGTTTGGGGTTTTAGGCTGGGTTTCTGTACAGAACTTTGAGATATCAGCTGATGTAAGAAGGGCTACATGAATACATTTGATTTGATTTGATTTGAATTTTATCCTAATTGTTTATTTTCAGTGTGCTTCAATAGGCACCAATTGCATTAATTGAAGAGTGGTTGAGAGTCATTATAAAGTGAGATTGATAATGGTTCTGTCATTGTCTTTTATTTCCAGTAAATGTTTGTCTTTTATGTAAGAAACTATACACATACTGTCACGCCCTGACCTTAGAGAGCCTTTTTATTTCTCTATTTGGTTAGGTCGGGGTGTGATTAGGGTGGGCATTCTAGTTTTTCTATTTCTTTGTTGGCCGGATATGGTTCCCAATCAGAGGCAGCTGTCTATCGTTGTCTCTAATTGGGGATCATACTTAGGCAGCCTTTTCCACCTTTAGTTTGTGGGATCTTGTTTGTGTGTAGTTGCATTCTGCACTGCATGTAGCTTCACGTTCGGTTGTAGTTCATTGTTTTTTCGTGTTCATCAAATAAAATGATGTACGCTTACCACGCTGCACCTTAGTCTGATTCTTCCGTCAACGAACGTGATACATACTGTACAGTATCTCCCCCATGATTTACTGACCAATCCCACTATATGCCCATCCTTCATCAATAGGAAACTGCGCCTGCATGAATGTAGATGTAGCATATTAGCATGTCATTACATTCTCAAGGACATTCAAATCCTTTGAAATGATTCATTGTATATAATATAATATAATCTAATATCATATAATATAAGAGGGTCAGAGTTTATCATTGCATAGTGATAAAGGCAGAAGCAACTTCTGGGCCCAATGAGGAAAAAAAGGACATGAAGATACATGGCAATTGAGCCCAAAACAGATTAACTTCTTAGAGATGAGATCAGTGCTTTAGCTGGAAAGGCCTGAAGACTTGTCCGACCAACGCTATTTCATCCATATTTTCTCTCCCTCCACTTCGCAGCGTTTGGTTGATCCTCTTGGGGCGAGCAGAGTAATTGTTTTAAGACACCGAGACACTGGCGGAGATGGAAGAGGAGAAGCAGCGTTCACCAGCAGTATGTCTCCTCAGAGAGGTTACCAACCCTGTAGGGAAGACCAAGTGAGGACAATGCTCCTCCATTACTCACACACAGTTTATGTGTCACGGCCGTCAAAGGAAGTGGACCAAAGTGCAGCGTGGTGAGCTTACATTATCCTTTATTTTGGAATGACGCCAACAAAACAATAAACAAAATAAACAACCGTGAAGCTTACGAGGGCATAGTGCCACAAACACAAGTCAACTACCCACAACGAAAGGAGGGAAAAAGGGATACCTAAGTATGGATCCCAATCAGAGACGATAGACAGCTGTCCCTAAATTGAGAACCATACCCGGCCAAAACATAGAAACACAAAATCATAGAAAACAAAACATAGAATGCCCACCCCAAATCACACCCTGACCAAACCAAATAGAGACATAAAAAGGCTCTCTGAGGTCAGGGCGTGACATTATGATGTTCTTATCTGTATCCATTACAACATAATAAATAAACATGTTAACCTGTATTTACTGCCATTTGTTATATAATGCGAGTAAATAATAGGTTTTACAAAATAGTGAAATAATCTATGAGTAAGTTGTATCATTAGCATATATCACTCTGATCTTAAAGTAATGTTAGCTCACATCGGAGTTGAATATTGTTTATATTGACCCAAACAATTCTGGAGGGAGTAAATGCTGTATGCTTCTCTTTATTTTACTTGAAAAATTAAAGGAGAGCCGCACACTCTAGGAGCTCAGATGCAATAATTTAATAACCTAATATCCAACGTTGGATATTATGGTATCAAGATGTCTTCATCAGGGTATCATTACCCTGATGAAGACAGCTTGTCTGTCGAAAAGTTGGATATTAGGTTATTAAATTATTGCATCTGAGCTCCTAGAGTGTGCGGCTCTCCTTTAATTGTTCCAGTGTTCTAGTCCGCTAGCCAGCATCTCGCCTAAACAGGGGTGTCTTTCTTTCGCCTCCAGATTGCTCTTTATTTTACTGCCATTGGCATAAGTGACACAAAAGTACTTCATCTTTCACTGTTTAATATTGTCCATGTACTTCCTCTGACCTCATAGAGCAATCTGCCAATCAATCCAAAATTCCCCTTGTGAAGAGGACAACATTTACTCTAATTCAATTTTACCCAATTTCATTACGCATGGCATTTCAGTAAAAAGCATGCACTCACTAATTTCAATCTATTTATGAAGTAGATAAATAAGACCAAGAAAAGTCACTAACATATTAGATATTTTTATAGCATAGTTTGCTGCCATCACTAAAAGTCTTAAGCAGACTAAGTAAATATGCAATGAATAGAAAGATATACAGCATCTGCTTGTACAAACCAAGAACAGCTGGGCTGAAATATCATACAGCCATAGCTGAAAGTTAGATGATATCTGGCAGAACAAATAATCTCCTGTCTACAGTGAGCTCCAAAAGCATTGGGACAGTGACACATGTTTTGTTGTTTTGGCTGAAATGATACAATAACTATGAGGTTAAAGTGCAGACTGTCAGCTTTAATTTGAGGTTATTTTCATCCATAATGGGTGAACCATTTCACCATTTCTGAAAAAGTTTGGACACACCTACTCATTCAAGGGTTTTCCATTATTTGTACTATTTTCTACATTGTAGAATAATAGTGAAGACATCACAACTATTAAACACAAACATGGAATCTTGTAGTACCAAGAAATATTCTTCAAACTAGCCACCATTTGCCTTGATGACAGCTTTGCTCACTCTTGGCATTCTCTCAAACAGCTTCACCTGGAATTCTTTTTCAAAACTTGAAGGAGTTCCCACATATGCTGAGCACTTGTTGGCTGCTTTTCCTTCACTCTGCCGTCCAACTCATCCCAAATAATCTCAATTGGGTTGAGGTCGAGTGATTGTGGGGGCCAAGTCATCTGATGCTGCACTCCATCACTCTCCTTGGTCAAATAGCCCTTACACAGCCAGGTGTGTTGGGTCATTGTCCTGTTGAAAACCAAATGATAGTCCCACTAGGCGCAAACCAGATGGGATGGCGTATCGCTGCAGAATTCTGTGGTAGCCAAGCTGATTAATTGTTCCTTGAATTCTAAATAAATCACAAATAGTGTCACCAGCAAAGCACCCCCACAACATCACACCTCCTTCTCCATGCTTCGCGGTGGGAACCACACATGTGGAGATCATCCATTCACCGACTCTTCCTCTCACAAAGACACAGCGGTTGTAACCAAAAATCTCACATTTAGACTCATCAGACCAAAGGACAGATTTCCACTGGTCTAATGTCCATTGCTCGTGTTTCTTGGGCGAAGCAAGCATCTTCTTGTTATTGGTGTCCTTTAGTAGTGGTTTCTTTGTGGCAATTAGACCATGAAGAACTGATTCACACAGTCTCCTCTGAACAGTTGATGTTGAGATGTGTTTAAACTCTGTGAAGTATTTACTTGGGCTGCAATTTCTGAGGCTGGTAACTCTAATGAACTTATCCTCTGCAGCAGCGGTAACTCTGTTTGTTCCTTTCCTGTGGCGGTCCTCATGAGAGCCAGTTTCATCTTAGCGCTTGGCGGTTTTCGCGACTGCACTTGAAGAAACTTCCAAAGTTTTTGATATTTTCCGGATTGACTGACCTTCATGTCTTAAAGTAATGATGGACTGTCGTTTCTCTTTGCTTATTTGAGCTGTTCCTGCCATAATATGGACTTGGTCTTTTACCAAATAGGGTTATCTTCTGTATACCACCCTTACCTTGTCACAACACAACTGATTGGCTCAAACGCATTAAGAAGCAAAGAAATTCCACAAATGAACTTTTAACAAGGCACACCTGTTCATTGAAATGCATTCCAGGTGACTACCTCATGAAGCTGGTTGAGAGAATGCCAAGAATGTGCAAACTGTCATCAAGGCAAAGAGTGGATACTGAAGAATCTCAAATATAACATATATTTAGATTTGTTGAACACTGTTTTTGGTTACTACATGATTCAATGTGTTATTTCATAGTTTTGATGTCTTCACTATTTTTCTACAATGCAGAAAATAGTAAAAATAAAAAAACCCTGGAATGAGTAGGTGTCCAATCTTTTGACTGATTCTGTATATATTTTATTCATGTTTCACTTCATGTTTCACTTCTATCAGTAAATCGCAATCAGAAAATGATTTGTGTGGTAATAATTTATTTATTTACTGTTCATCTGTGTAAAACACATTTTTGAAGGTTGCACTGATTATGATGAGCTAGTGCTAAGCTACTTGCTGGCTCTGTGGGGAGCCATGTTTGTGTACATCATTCAATGCATTCTGGGTGTCAAGTAAATGTTTATCAGACCAAAGATGTAATAGCAGGTAAAGGGATGGTTCACTCGTCTTTCAAGGAAACTTCTGGAAGTGAATGATGGGAAGTTGATTTATTTAAAAAATATATATTTTACCTTTGTTTAACCAGGTAGGCAAGTTGAGAACAAGTTCTCATTTACAACTGCGACCTGGCCAAGATAAAGCAAAGCAGCTCGACACATACAACAACACAGAGTTACACATGGAGTAAAACAAACATACAGTCAATAATACAGTACAAAAACAAGTCTATATACAATGTGAGCAAATGAGGTGCGATAAGGGAGGTAAAGGCAATAACAAGGCCACGGTGGCGAAGTAAATACAATATAGCAATTAAAAACACTGGAATTGTAGATTTGCAGTAGGTGAATGTGCAAAGTAGAAATACTGGGGTGCAAGGGAGCAAAATAAATAAATAAATACAGTAGGGGATGAGGTAATTGTTTGGGCTATTTATAGATGGGCTATGTACAGGTGCAGTGATCTGTGAGCTGCTCTGACAGCTGGTGCTTAAAGCTGGTGAGGGAGATAAGTGTTTCCAGTTTCAGATATTTTTGTAGTTCGTTCCAGTCATTGGCAGCAGACAACTGGAAGGAGAGGCGGCCATAGAGGAATTGGCCCTGGGGGTGACCAGTGAAATACACCTGCTGGAGCGCGTGCTACAGGTGGGTGCTGAATGATGGTAGACGACATAACCTCTTTGCCTTCAACATGCATACTGCAAACAGACCCAACTCATCTTGTCACTTCTTCTTATCCTTGGTTGATGCAGAAAAACAAACATGGTGGCGCGCACAAACTCTACCCACCGTGGGATTACTTTTGATTTTTAGAAAGTGTTTTACGCAATTATTTTGATCACTGGTGAGCTCACAAGTGATGTGATAAAATGTAAAGAGTAATTGCTATTAGCTAATTCATGTGGTTTCTATAAGCAGAGAGTTGGCTAAATATGACCCCTTGTGTAAATTCTCTCCTTACTCAGTTAGCGCTAGGACTAATGTAGCCTATCTTTTCCGATTTTGATGAGAATTGTGTTATGCTGTTGCTACTTCTGTGAATATCTGAATATTGCATCCAAAAAGTGACTGTTCACATTGAGGACATAACATTATAAAGACTGTTTGTGCAAAATGTTTCTGTGAAAAAACTGTGGCCAGCTCAAAAAATTACTGTTGCGTCAATCGTAACTAAACATTCTCATGAAGTGTTCTAATCACATAGGTTTGAGCGTAAGATTCAGGGACCATTGCAAAATGATCACACCTGTGTGTTTGTACGCTTCAAAGGAATAACACCAAACAAATATTTTGTACTTTAAAAAAAACACCTTTAACATAGACCAGACCCTGTTGCTACCTCATTTCCCAACCATAATGCCTTGCATTATGCCTGGGAAGGAAACACTACACACAATACACCATAATGACAAAATGAAAACATGTTTTATAAATTGATGGCAAATTATAAATGAAATACAAAAATGTAATTTACATAAATATTCAAACCCCGGAGACAATGATTTTAGAATCATCTTTGGCAGCAATTGTACACCTGGATTGAACAATATTTGCAAATTATTATTTTTTAAAGTTCTGTCAAGTTGGTTGTTGATCATTAGTATGTAGCCATTTTCAAGTCTTGCCATAGAGTTTCAAGCCGATTTAAATCAAAACTGTATCTAGGCCACTTAGGGAGATTATGTCTTTTTGGTAAGAAACTCCAGCGACTACAGATGCTTATTGAGTGTAATAACATTATGAACACCTGCTCATCCATGAGATAGATTGACCAGGTGAATCCAGTTGAAACCTATGACCCCTTATTGATGTCACTTTTTAAATCCATTTCAATCAGTGTAGATAAAGAGAAGGAGACAGGTTAAAGAAGGATTTTTAAGCCTTGAGACAACTTATAAACTGCTCAAAAAAATAAAGGGAACGCTTAAACAACACAATGTAACTCCAAGTCAATCACACTTCTGTGAAATCAAACTGTCCACTTAGGAAGCAACACTGATTGACAATAAATTTCACATGCTGTGGAATAGACAACAGGTGGAAATTATAGGCAATTAGCAAGACACCCCCAATAAAGGAGTGGTGACCACAGACCACTTCTCAGTTCCTATGCTTCCTGGCTGATGTTTTGGTCACTTTTGAATGCTGGCGGTGCTTTCACTCTAGTGGTAGCATGAGACGGAGTCTACAACCCACACAAGTGGCTCAGGTAGTGCAGCTCATCCAGGATGGCACATCAATGCGAGCTGTGGCAAGAAGGTTTGCTGTGTCTGTCAGCGTAGTGTCCAGAGCATGGAGGCGCTACCAGGAGACAGGCCAGTACATCAGGAGACGTGGAGGAGGCCGTAGGAGGGCAACAACCCAGCAGCAGGTCCGCTACCTCCGCCTTTGTGCAAGGAGGAGCAGGAGGAGCACTGCCAGAGCCCTGCAAAATGACCTCTAGCAGGCCACAAATGTGCATGTGTCTGCTCAAACGGTCAGAAACAGACTCCATGAGGGTGGTATAAGGGCCCGACGTCCACAGGTGGGGGTTGTGCTTACAGCCCAACACCGTGCAGGACGTTTGGCATTTGCCAGAGAACACCAAGATTGGCAAATTCGCCACTGGCGCCCTGTGCTCTTCACAGATGAAAGCAGGTTCACACTGAGCACATGTGACAGACGTGACAGAGTCTGGAGACGCCGTGGAGAACGTTCTGCTGCCTGCAACATCCTCCAGCATGACCGGTTTGGCGGTGGGTCAGTCATGGTGTGGGGTGGCATTTCTTTGGGGGGCCGCACAGCCCTCCATGTGCTCGCCAGAGGTAGCCTGACTGCCATTAGGTACCGAGATGAGATCCTCAGACCCCTTGTGAGACCATATGCTGGTGCGGTTGGCCCTGGGTTCCTCCTAATGCAAGACAATGCTAGACCTCATGTGGCTGGAGTGTGTCAGCAGTTCCTGCAAGAGGAAGGCATTGATGCTATGGACTGGCCCGCCCGTTCCCCAGACATGAATCCAATTGAGCACATCTGGGACATCATGTCTCGCTCCATCCACCAACACCACGTTGCACCACAGACTGTCCAGGAGTTGGCGGATGCTTTAGTCCAGGTCTGGGAGGAGATCCCTCAGGAGATCATCCGCCACCTCATCAGGAGCATGCCCAGGCGTTGTAGGGAGGTCATACAGGCACGTGGAGGCCACACACACTACTGAGCCTCATTTTGACTTGTTTTAAGGACATTACATCAAAGTTGGATCAGCCTGTAGTGTGGTTTTCCACTTTAGTTTTGATTGTGACTCCAAATCCAGACCTCCATGGGTTGATAAATTTGATTTCCATTGATAATTTGTGTGTGATTTTGTTGTCAGTACATTCAACTATGTAAAGAAAAAAGTATTTAATAAGAATATTTCATTCATTCAGATCTAGGATGTGTTATTTTAGTGTTCCCTTTATTTTTTGAGTAGTGTACATGGATTGTGAATGTGTACCATTCAATGGGTGAATGGGAAAGACAAAATATTGAAGTGCCTTTGAACTGGGTATGGTAGTAGATGCCAGGCACAACAGTTTGTGTCAAGAACTGCAACGCTGCTGGGTTTTTCACACTCATCAGTTCCCTGTGTGTATCAATTTATTTTTTACACTCAGTGTATATTTGGCCTTGTATTTTAGGTTATTTTCCTGTTGAACGGTGAATTTGTCTTACCGTGTCTTTTGGAAATCAGACTGAACAAGATTTTCGTTTAGGATTTTTCCTGTTCTTGGCTCTATTCAGTATCTTTTTATCCTAACAACTCCTAGTCCTTGCCAATGACAAGCATATTCATAACATGATGCAGTTACCACCATGCTTGACAATATGATGAATGGTACTCAGTGATTTTTGTGTTGGATTTGCCGCAAACATAATGCTTTGTATTCAGAACATAAAGTGAATTTCTTTGCCACATTTTTGAGGAATTTTACTTTAGTGACTTATTGTGAACAGGATGCATGTTTTGGAATCTTTTTTTTCTGTTTTGCCTTCCTTCTTTTCACTCTGTCATTTAGCTTACCATTGTGGAGTAACTAAAATGTGTTTTATCCATCCTCAGTTTTCTATAACCAAAGCCATTCCACTCTGTATCTGTTTTGAAGTCCCCATTGGCCTTATGGTGAAATCCCTGAGTTGTTTCTTTCCTCTCCTGCAACTGAGTTAGGAAGAATACCTGTGTCTTTGTAGTGAATGGGTGTATTGATACACCATTCAGAGTGTAATTAATACCTTCACCATGCTCAAAGGGTTATTCAATGTCTGATTTTTTTCATCTACCAATAGGTGTCCTTTGCGAGGCATTGGAAAACCACCCAGGTCTTTGTGGTATCTATGTTTGAAATTCACCGCTCGACTGATGGACCTTACAGATGTGTGGGTTTAGAGATGAGGTAGTTATTTCAAAACCATGTTAATAAACACTATTTTATTGCACATAGA